>NW_028227273.1:37714203-38364203 GCF_978045245.1 Mus caroli
AGTTCTATTCATGTGTAAAAATCAGGCCTCAGGCCTCACTCTCCGATGACTGCTACCACCAGGTTTAGACACAGTCTCCTTTGTTACCAGACTCAGAAAACAGGTTTTATGCCTGCCCAATCCTCTCTCCCCAGCTAGCCTTCCTATTTTCATGCCTTTTACCATCATCACCACTACCACCATCAGCACCACCTACAACACCATCACCATCACCACCATCATCATAAGCATTATCATCACAATCATCATTGTAGTGGATTGGATAGGTTATCCCGCTGTAGACTCAGGTGGTTGAATGCTTGACCCACACGGAGTAGCACTATTAGGAGATATAAACTTCTTGGAGGAAGAGTGCCACTGTCAGGTGGGTTCTGAGGCTCCTAAACCCAAGCTCCACCTAGTGTGAAAGTGAATCTCCTTCTGCTGCCTTTGGATCAAGATGCAGAACTCTCAGCTCCTGCTCCAGACCCATGTCTACCTGCCTACTGCCATGTTTCTCACCATGATAATAATGGATTGAACGGCTGAAACTGTAAGCAATTAAATGTTTTCCTTTATAAGAGTTGCTTTGGTTGTGGTGTCTTTCACAATAAAAAAAAAAAAAAAAAAGGCAGAAGTTGGTACCAGCAACTGGGGGTATTGCTGTGATAGGCCTGACCATGCTTTTGTTTTGGTGAAATGTGGATCTGGGGATTTTGTAAAGCAGTGAAATGCTTTAAATGGGGATTAACAGGCCATACTAGTAGAAGCATGGAAGACAGTGGGTAGGTGTTTTAAACTGTGTAGCCCTAGCTCGAGAGAGAGGTTTCAGAGGAAAGGAATTTTAATATGTGGTCTTGAGATTGTTCTTGTAATATTTTGTTAAAGAATGTGGCTGGTTTTTGCCCTTCTCTGAACAGTCTGCTTAAAGCTAAGGTTAAGAGATTCAGATTATTTGCATTGACAAAGGAAGTCTCAAAAACTCACCGCATAGACTTTGTACTCTAGTTTACTCTCATCAAGAGTGTTTTAATCAAGCATAGTAAGCTTAGAAAAGAAAAAAAAATTTTAATGTATGGATAGTTAAAGGGACACCAGAAAATGCAATGAAGCTAAATTCTATGTTCAAGGATATTAAATGGAATTGAGGGAGTGGTGACCTGGGGGCAAGATCCCACCCAGCTAAGCTTATTATATCTTTGCTGTTAAACATGGAATAGTTATATGATGTTAGGAATTATTATTACCTGGCTATTGTTTTCATTTGGACTTTTAATCTGGAATAAACTACAATCCAGAAATGGAAGGCACACCTGAGATCCAGATTTTGAGGCTGAAAGACACAGGCTTTCAATCCAGATCTTGATGTGGGATAACAAACACTTTTGAACTGGATTTTGAGTCATAGTAGCCATGAAAATCTTAGGCCTAGGCATGGTAGTGCATGCCTTTAATCCCAGGAGGCAAAGACTAGCAGATCTCTGAGTTCAGGGCCAGCCTGGTATAGAGCAAGTTCCAAGTAGGGAAAAAAAAGCTTAAGTCTAGGCATGGTGGACAACACCATTAATTCCAGCACTTAGGAGAGAGGCATGCAGATTTCAGAGTTCAAGGTCAGTTTGTAGAGCAAGTTCTGAGACAGCCAAAATTAGGCAGTGAAGAAGTCAAAAACAGAAAGCAGGTGATAATAGAACAAGGGGGCCATGTTCCAACCTCAACAAGCAGCAGAACTCAACAGCTTCGGACATGTGGCTCTGACTTTAGAGTCCAGAACAGAAGGGACTTCTGGGACAATTGGTGCTGGTTAGCTGGGGCTAAAAAATTAGCAGTGATTAAGAAGAGACCAGCATCACCGAGGTGAAATCTGGAAAGTGTTTTCTGAGATCACAAAGAAGCTGTGTTCCAGAGAAAGCCAAGGTTGTACCTCATGCTGCAACTGGACATAGTAATGTATAAGAACTACCCAGGTGGTACTAGTTTTGAAGGCATAAGGAAGTCATGGAGAGCAGATAAGGCTTGGTACTGTGAGAGGCCAGGAAAGGCCATTGGGTGAAGGTCCAACCTCAGTTACACCTCAGTTGATGGCCCAGAACTGAAGGGGTCATGCAAAGGAGTTGAGGTTTGGTACCATGAAGAGAACCTATGAGAGGCTATTGGTGAAGCCCAGTTGCAGTAGAAGACCCCAATGTATTGCAGATGCAAGTAGCATGGGATGATCACAAGAGCAGCAGCAGCAGTGGAGTAGTCTAGAGTCTAGAGTGCTACAGAAGGTAGAGCTGGAGAAATCACCCAAACCCTTTGGCAGAGCCCAGAAGATCACGTGTAGATCCCAGACATTGGAACAAGAAGCTATAAAGTTAAAGTTGCTGTGGAGACCCCAAGATGTTAAAAATATCAGAACTGTGGGAAAAGCTTCTAACAGGGAGTAGAACCAGCTCAGGATAAAGATGTTTGCTGCAGACAGCAAAGATAAAAGGATTTGGAAATGCAGGAGATGCAGATGTTGGAGTTTTCCCAGCTGGATTTTGGTCTTGCTTTGGTCCAGTATTTCCTCACTATGATGTTTTAGAATGGTAATGTGATGTTGGAAATATGTGATCTGCTTTTTTATTTTGATTTTATAGGGGAGTACAGATAAGTGGTTGGATGAATCTTAATAGAGACTTTGAACTTTGGACTTTTAACATTGTTGAGACTGCTATAGCCTATGGCAACCTTTGAGGTTGGACTAAATATATTTTCAATTATTACTATGACTAGGTGTGGCCCTCATAGACTCACATATGTCAATGAGCATATGGTGGCAAAAGAATGGTCCACACTCACTCCATCACCACACTCACCCATCACCATATCCCATCACCATACCCCATCACCACACCCACCCACCACCACACCCACATATCATCACTTCTCTTAGTCAAGGTTTCATTGCTAGGAAGAGACACCATGACCAAAATGCAAGTTGGGATGCGAAGAATTTCTTCAGCTTATACTTCCAGATCATTGTTCATCATCAAAGGAAATCAGGACAGGGACCCAGAGGCAGAAGCTGATGCAGAAGCCATGGTGGGTACTGCTCTCTGGCTTACTCCCCATGGCTTGTTCAGCCTGCTTCTTATAGAACCCAAGAGTGCCAGCCCAGGAATGGCCCCAAATGCCCTATGGTAGAATTCATGGAAGCATTTCCTCCACTGAGGGCCCTGTCTCTGAAAACTCTAGCTTGTGTCAGCTGACTCACAAAACCAGTCAGAACACCACTATTCACCTCAGCCAGCAGCATCACCTTCATCCACCACCCCCACACACCCCTCTTGCATCCATCACCCCCACACACCCCTCTTGCATCCATCACCCACACACACCCCTCTTGCATGGCAGACATGAGATGTGTCTATCACACTGTGAAGCCTCCTTATTTTTTATCTCATTAAAATGAAAAAATACCTTTCATCTGCAATTTAATTTGCTGGGAATAGATCTGAAGGAAGGACCCTACCTTACACTTGATGGAGAGCCACAGGCCATGCCCACCACAAAGCTCCTTTATGATTTCAGTTGCTGTTTGAAGTTGAATGAGATACTCCACCACTAATCAAAGGCATATGGAAATGAGTTGAGTGCCAATGGCAATCCAGCAATCAAATAATGTTTCCATAGGAACAAGAGGTGCCTGAGAGAGGAGCTGAAGACTTGGCTCAGTGCTCAAGAGCACTGCCTGTTCTTGCCGAGGACCTGGGTTCAGTTCCCAGCTGACCACCACCCACACTCCAGGCTGAGGGGAGCCATCCTCCTCTTCAGGACTCCTCACACCCTGCACTCAGGTGCACAAACCCACACACAAGCATACACGCACATGCACGGAATTTTTTTTAAAAATTGGTGTTCTGCATGGCTAATTGGTCATGAGAATGGTCCCATGTCAGGTGTTGCATTCAGGTTTTACACGGTCAGTTAACTCAGAGATATCCTGCTTATCATGAGCCCCTTGAAATTGGATCCAAGTTTTAAAGTTATGCTTAGGACTTCACAGTGCATAATATGACACGATTACAACAGATGGCCTGTTGATCCAATCTCCATGCCTCTGGTTTACTTCTTGCATCTCTATACAATAAAGGTATCTCATAAGAAGTATGCACTGACCCCTCACAGTTTGACCAGATAGCGCTCAGATTCTACTTTGAGGAGGTAGTTTGTTGACAGGGAAAGCGCTTGTTTATTGCAGTCATGAGAAAAGCCTTAGGCATTTAGATTCTTTTTTTCCTACTATAGGGAAGCCTCAACCATCACTGGGACATTATAGAGTCCCAAGGATATCAACATGAAGTATCAGCTATCAGACTCCAAAGTTTTTGCTTATGTCTAAAAAAAAAGTTTTTCATTTTCTCATTTCAAGTCAGTTAAATATTGTGGGTGAAACAAATCACTCATTTGCTTCTGACCTTTTAGAAAATAAGTTTTGTTGAAATACTGTGTACAGGCTCAGTCTGAATTTGAGTGGACTATGCTTTAGTGTATATATAAATGACGAACTTGGATTCTGAAATTAAACTTTTTATTTGCGATTTTCTATTGCTGACTGATAATGGCTTTTTATTTTTAGGATAATAAAACAGGAATGCTTTTTTTTTGTTTGTTTGAAAAAAAAATGGTGTTCTGAGACACGGTTTCTCTGTGTAGCCCTGGCTATCCTGGAACTCTACAGACCAGGCTGGCCTTGAGCTCAGAGATCTGCCTGCCTCTGCCTCCAGAATGCTGGGACTAAAGACATGCATCACCACTGCCTGGATGTAATTAGATTTTTTAAAATAAATAAATAAATAAATTATAAAGGTCACTAGACTGATAGAAAACAATACAGTCAGCATGGGCCAGCTTACATGGCTGGTGCAGAAACCAACAAAATTCTTCTCTGGAGGAGAAGATTATAAGCTAAGCATTCTCACTCATCCACTTTCAAACTCCCGTGGGGACTCAAGAGTCCACACTCACGCAGCACGCAGGACGGTGTGATGTGAGAATCCTGTGTCTAATGTGCAGTCACTTCCTTACTCCCTCAACCATCTGAAGTTCCATCTTGAGAACACAAAATCTTACAAAAAGTTCACAAAAAATAAAAGCCTATATTAAAACAGGTAGACCAAAACAGGAGAAAGTAGAAGGCTACTGAGGCTAGACTGATGTCCGTAGGCTTCCTGAAGGAAATGGACCTCTTCCTGTTCCTGTGGTTCCAAGAGTCAATCCTCTGAGCCCTGCCCCACCCTCTCTACCATCACCCTGTCCTGAGTGAGGCTCAGTAGAGTGTGTGTGGGGAAACCTACAGGTGGGGGAAAGCCCTGCTCTTGGCAAACCTCCACAAAGGTTACATGAGCAACCTTGTGACTTTCCTGCCACTGCCACGGAATTCTTGAGGTGAATTTTTTTTTCCCTTATTCAATTTGAAAGGGATCGACCCAAGATGTGGCAGACCAATCTCCAAGGGCCTCTAAAAGGGACAGAAAGCTCATTTCCCAGCTAGGAAGCAAGAGAGAAAAGACAGAAGATGCCCCAAGAACTAGAAAGACTGCTGGGCTAGAGAGGAAAGTCCAGCGTATTGTAGTAGGAGTGTTAGGTTAGTACTTAGCACCAACCTTTATATCCAACATGGCCCCAGTCCCTCACTGGGGAATTCTAGCAAGCAGGGAGACTTGGGGGGATGAGGGGAACAGGACAAGACCAATTCATCCCTGACCACACCAGCATCCCTCCCCCAGAGAAATCTAAGCAGGGACTCCACCCCTGAGCCACGCCCCAAGGCCAGTGGATGAGTGTGGATGAATGATGACTGAGCAACACTTGCCAACTCTATACTGCTCTAGCTTCCATCCTCACCACTGCAAATAATAATAATAATAATAATCATGATGTAAATCATTGGTACATGGATTCTTTATAAAGTTCAAAGTCCTCCAGCTGTTAATTTCCTAGCGTACTGCATAGTTTTATGTCAATACAAATAGGGTTGGACAAGGTATGACTTCATTTCCTTGATTAATGTTCAATGTAGGAGGGCCCAGCACACAACATTTCCATGGAGATGGCCCTAAGCCCTACAAGAATGTAGGCTGAGCAAGTCAGTAAGCCAGAGATCCCCCTAGGCTCCTGCTTCAGTCTTGCCTTCCCTCGCTGATGAGGAACTATAAAGAGGAACAAATCCTTCCCTCTCCAAGGTCACGGTGTTCATCAGCAATAAAACCTCTAGCATGAGCCACATACATTAGATGCCTCAAAGCCCCCAAAATGGAGCTGAAGAAATGAGTTAGTTATGAGCACCAGCTGGGACTCTCACTGGCCCTGGAGGGCTCTATTTCAGCTAGGCTGACCGATGAGCTGCGGCAATCCTCCTGTCTCTGCTTCTCAGCAGGCTACCATTACAGACAGGCACTGATGAACCCCACTTTCAGGTATCAAATTCAGAGTTCCCATTCTTGCTTGATGGGGCCTGTACCGGTAACTTTAATTTTTTTCAAACCTTATTTTCAATGATGATTCTTAAACACTTTAACCTTCCTTATAGCCCACCACCCACCAGAGGTAGTGGGAAAGAAAGGATACGGGAGAAGTGGACCTGTTTAGAAAGGTTCTTTGGAGCAACTCCTGCCTGTGTTGTCCGGAAAGCAGTTCACAGGTTAACAGCCGCAGCTCGATCCACTCACAAACACTTCACGGACACACCAGCAGTCCAGTTTGGTAGAGTCAAGATAGCAAACAGGAATGAATCCGCAGCAGTGGCTCTACCTAGCGCTAGGAGAAGCTCTCTCTCAGCTGTGCCTCTTTCAGGGAAGTGAAGAACAGCGCAGCAGACCCACAAGCAGTTGTACAGCTAGCTCCTTAAGCCTAGCTCTGCCTCTGTCGCTGTCCATCAAGTCCTATTTTTTTTTTTTTTTTTTTTTTTTTTTTGGTTTTTCAAGACAGGGTTTCTCTGTATAGCCCTGGCTGTCCTGGAACTCAGTTTATAGACCAGGCTGGCCTCGAACTCAGAAATCTGCCTGCCTCTGCCTCCCGAGTGCTGGGTTTAAAGGCGTGGGCCACCAGACTGGCTCATCAAGTCCTATTTATACCCTCTAAACCTCACACGTTCTCCAAGGGTCTTTCTTGCCTCAACACTCCACCAATCAGCATGAGTCCAAGGAAGCTGCAAGAAACTGCGGCACACCACCAGAAGACTTTCGGTGCTCTTTTTCTCTCTATAGAGTCCCTGTGAGACCCCGGCTTAGAGCGTTTCTCCCTGGGAGGTAAAGCCCCTGAATGTTCCCCTAAGCCTGTTCTCCCTGATCTCTAAAAATACAACCAGAAAGAAGCTCTTTGTTCTCCTTAGCCAGCAAAAAGCCTTTTTGTTTCTATGCCTTACAACCAGAGATACGATAATTGTAATTTTACCAAGGACACCCGGCAGAAAAGAGCTGTAGCCAACTCTCCTCCCAACTCCTCCCAACTCTTCCCAACTCCTCCCAACTCCTCTCAATTCCTCAGCTAGCTGTTAAAAGCCCCCTACTGTCACCACACTCTGGGTGGAACTCCCCTGCCCTGCACGGCACAAGGAGGAGTTCGTCCTCAGCTAGCTGATAATAAAACCTCTTGCAGTTTGCATCAGGTGTGGTTTTCTCTTGAGTCATTGGGGTGCTGGCCAGCTCATCCCGGGACTTGAGCGGAGACCCAGCTTCAGGGGTCTTACATCCCGACAAAGGTAGCATGTTGTTAGCAAAGATCCTTCATCACGTGTCCTTTCACGTGCTTGCTTTAGCAGAACATCCCCTCTGCTGTGTCTGCTTCAGCTAAACGTTCCTGCCTTAGTCTATCACCTGTGTCCACTTCAAGAAAACACTCCTTCACATGTCTGCCCTAGCAAAACACCATCAACACAACCGACTTTCCAAAGAACCCTTAAGTTTCCACTTCAGGACCTGTATCCGCTGAGCCATATCCCCAGCCTACTTCATATTTTTAAAAAGGTTTGTTTTGTTTTAATGTATGTGTCAGGGGACGATATGTGCACAGGTGCCCATGGAAACCAGAGTTGCCAAATACTCCTAGAACTGGAATTTCAGATCATTTTAAACCATTTGACATGGGTGCTGGGAAGTGAGCCCTCTCTCTGGGATAGACACACTCAACCTCTGAGATGTCTCTCCAAACCCATGTTAATCTCACTATACCTGAATTGCAGGAGATTAGATCCAGGGGCCACTGACCAACACGTTCTCCCCAAAACAGAATCTGAAGGTGGTGGTAGCCTCTAGCTGGGCCAGCTCAAACCCATTTCAGAGGCAATCTCTCCCTGGTACCCTCTCCTGTAGTAAGCATCTCAACTTCAGAAAAACGTGTTCCAACATTTCATCAAATAGTCTGGATTCTGGGTAAAATAGACTTCCGTGAAGAACACACAGCACTCTTGGGGTGCCCAGAGAAGGTCCAGAAGAGAGGACAGCAGAGACAGGAGAGATACAAGCCCCAGGCCTGCCAGGCTGGGGCAGCTGCTGCCCAGCTTCGCACCTCCCGCTTCAAGTGTTTTCTCGCCTCTGCCGGTTCTAAGTAAACTCTCAGCTGCTCACTCTGCTACCCTATCTCACGTGGCAAAGAGGCTAGGACAAAGTGGAGGCCACCTGAAAGCACCAGGCCTGGTTGTCTGCCTGTTCATTCTTTATTGTCCGAAAGCTTCATATATTTGCAAAATGAATTGTAGTCATGCCCACCCCCTTTCCCCTCTCTAATCCACTCCCCTCCTCCTCCTGCTGAACATTTTCTTCCAAGCAAGTTCTGCTTCAATCGCCACTGCCTTACAGGCTTTTGAGTCTCTTTCTGTGTGGGCTGCACTGAATCATGGGCAGGAAGCTGGTTTTCTGGGGCAATGGCAACTTACTGGTGGCCACAACACTGAAGAAAGTGATCTTCCTTTCCCAGTGGCCAGAACTGCCCAGAAAGCCTCAGGGAGGGGCAGAATCTCATGGCCCAGCCCCTATCAAGGCCAAACCATTCGGGGACATCTTGTGCTAATTACCACAGCTGAGTTAAGTGTAGGAGTGCAATGGCTGTGTCCACTTTCAGGTAGGATCATTGTCTCAGTCTCCGGGTGACATGGATGGGGGGGGGGGGCGGCAGTAGCTAATCAATATGCTAGCTATCGAGACCAAGCCAAGTGTGGTGGCTCACACCAGCAATCTAGTAGTCCTGCGGTCAGAAGGATGTTAGAGGCCAGCCTGGGCTACATGACAAGTTTGACACCTGCCTGAGCTACTTGAGGAAGTGAAGGTCACCATGGACACTGTGGCAAATTCTAGGCCAGCCTGGGCTCTACGGTGAGTTCCAATGTGAGTTGTTTATAATGGCCCCCATGGAAGAGCCTACAATCGTGTCCAAATATTTTGGGAAGCACAAGGGATCCCTGGATGCGGATGCTTCCTGATTTCCTAGCATCCAGCCCAATACTGAACCTCTAATAGATGCTCAGTGAATGGTTTGTCGAATGAATGAATGGGCACCGAGCAGCAAGAGCAGGGGCTGAGTGCCCAATCGGAAGCTTAAATATTCTGTGCCTGAGGGACAGGCCTGCTTCAGCCTGTCTGTGGGATGGCAGAAGGTGCCAAAAGCTCCAGGGGATTTCCCTGCCCTCCGAGAAGAGGCCCAGTTCTTCCCCTGCGTCGGACATCCCCGAGGTTCTAAGGGCAGGTCAAGGCAGGCAGAAGCTTCAAAAGCTCGGCTGAGGAGGCTACAGCTTCCCGCTGCCTTCTGGCCGCTGCTTCCGTGCAGGGATGCCGGAGGAAGGTCGCTCTTGCCCCTGGGTTCGCTGGAGCGGGACCGCGTTCCAGCGCCAATGGCCATGGCTGCTGCTGCTGCTGGTGTTTATTACTGTGATTTGCTGTTGGTTCCATTGTAGCGGACTACTCAGTAAGCAGCAACAGAGGCTGCTGGAGCAACCTGAGGTGAGAGGAGGAGAGAAATAAGAGACGGAGAGCATCCAGGTGCCCTTCGCTGGAGGGGACCAGACAGGCACTGGGACGGTATGCCTAGCGGATGCGCTAAAGCACAGGCAAAGGACGCGAACGGGGCGGGGGGCGGGGGAGCGGTGGTGGTGGTGCGCAAAATCGGAATGAGATGGATCGTAAAAATGAGACAGAGAGAGGACAGGAGAGGCCGACTATGGAGGCCAGGCCGGCCCCAGCTGCCCAGGAACAGACGAGGGATCCCGGACTGGGAAAGTTGTCACCTTGAGCGGCCGGGAGGATTTGGTCCCCTGACTTTCCCTACCATGCCCGAGATTGACGCACACGTTGTTGGGGGCTTACCTAGCTGGTGCTGAGGGGATGGAAGAGATCCCCAGCCGCCTGTGGCTGAAAGGCCAGGCACCGCCCACATGCATCTTTGGAGAAGTAGTGGGAAGAGTGGCATGAGCCCCGGGTTCCAGGAAAGACAAACACTTAAATTGTTTGGGCGATCTTGTTACTTTGTGTGAGGCCTGAAACTTCTCGCGGGCCTCTATAAGACTTTACGCAAATAAAAATCAACGAAAACAATCTCAAATTGGGCCAAAGGGATGCAGGATGGACTGCAGCCTGACAGCACATGGGATCAGAGAGCCCTTCAAGCCCCAGGCTCTAATGTGCTTTCTCTATTTTCTGGTATTTTCTTCCAGCCGCACATAGCTGAGTTACAGCTGAATCTCACAGGTAAGGCTGGCTGGGAATCCATCCAGTGGGATGGGTGGAGGATGGACACAGGAAAGAGCAAGGAGGGAGGAAAAGAAGGCAGGAGGGGATGGAGGGACTGAGGGAGGGAGTAAGAGCAGGAGGGAGCGAGGGAGGGACATATGAAGGGAATAGTCTGAGTTGGCTGAGCGTAAACCCAGCATCCAGGAAGCCCCTGATTTCATCCTCAGCACCACATGAGGCTGTCAGCCCAGCACTAGCGTAACAGAGACAGAAGGTTCAGACCTTCAAGAGTTCAAACTCATCCTTTGCAACATTGGGAGTTTGAAGCCAACCTGAGTTACTATGAGATGTGGCTCAGTAAGTTGAGCACTGCCCCGAACTCACAAAGCCCTAGCACCTCTTAAACCCAGTGTGGTGGTGCACACCTGCCATCTGAGCACTAGAGATGTGTAAGCAAAAGTACCTGGCATTCATAATCAGAATTCAAGGCCTGCCTGGGCTATAGGGGGCCTTGTCTCAAAAGAAATTGAGAAAGGGAGAAAGAAAGGAGAGAAGGAAGAAAAGAAGGTGCAAGATGCTGGAGTAAAACAGGGGCATGATCTCAGGAGCATCCTGCCTTGTTTAACCTCTCCTCCCCTAGTGATCCAGCTGTTCCTATTCCTTTGTTTCCTTAACCCACTTCTAAAAGAGCAGGCTGCATCTTAGTGAAAAGGGCAATGAGGAGCTGGGGGCCCGGGATGGCTAAGGCATGGAGCACCTGCCTAGAATCCCAGTCTGAGGGGCTAGGATGTCAGCGGCAGAGGACTTACAAAATGTATGAGACACTCTGGGTTCCAAGACTCCCACCAAGAAAACACAAATGCTGAAATATAGACAGAGAGTTAAAGCAAGGTGGTGCTGTGTCACGCTGGGATTGTATGCCTCCTTCAAAGTGAGACCCTATGGGATATGGTGAGGCACATCTGTCGTTCTAACACTACGGGACTGAGGCTGAGGCATTGCAAGCTCCAGGTCAGCTCAAGCTACAGCAAGATTTTTTGTCTCAACATTTGAAAATAAACTTCTAGTAATAACATTTATTAGTACTTAGATAAGAATCTTGGATCTTGACATTAATAACTAAATAACCATAACTTTAATAAATACATCCTGTCTGGGCACACTGGTTATTCTAGTAAGCAGTTAGCAGACTAAGGCAGAATCATGAACTTACGACTACCCTAGTCTGTATAGCTAGGTCCGTCTCAAAATCAATAACTAATTAAACGGATTTTCTCTTTCTCCCTCGGCTATTTGTTGAGGTTCCCTCTGGGCAGCTGGTTTAAGCTGCTCTAATCAGGAATTAAGATATTTGACTCAACCATTCTGTTACATTTTTAAATTACTGGAACAAAAATAACAGAACAAAATAATACACAAACGCAACTTAAGAGAGAAGGCATGTAGGCAGGAGGCTGCTACCAATGGTCACTTCACATCCTCAGTCAGAAAGTAGCAAGATGAAAGCTAGTGTTCTGCAGGGCGGTGGTGGCGCATGGCTTTAATCCTAGCACTTGGGAGGCAGAGGCAGGTGGATTTCTGGGTTCGAGGCCAGCCTGGTCTACAGAGTGAGTTCCAGGACAGCCAGGGCTACACAGAAAAACCCTGTCTAGGAAAGGAAAGGAAAGGAAAGGAAAGGAAAGGAAAGGAAAGGAAAGGAAAGGAAAGGAAAGGAAAGGAAAGGAAAGGAAAGGAAAGGAAAGGAAGCTAGCGTTCAAGCACTTTCTCCTTTGTATTCAGTCCAGGACCCCAGCCTGTGGAAGGCCCCCCACCACACTCAGGGTGAGTCATCTCACCTCAGTTAATACCATTTATATAACTGGTGAAAGATGAGCTCAGAGATGGTGATTCTAGACTAAGGCAGCTGACAATTTAGTGAGCCATCACAAGGATAGTAACAATTTTTGTAGGTCCCTTCTTCATCCTGGTAGATGGCCTAACGTGTATCCAGTCCATGAGCAATTTTTCCCTCACCCAGGAAACCCTTTTGGTCTCAGAAGACCCAGGGTATTGCTGGAGACAGCAAGAGGGTGTGAGACTTGGGCTGGGCTCAGAGGCAGCTCCGGGCATCAATCAGATCTGCAGAGTGATAACTGTTGCAAACCTGCACCAGTCTTGAGCTTTCCAGACACCATGTCCTGTGGCTCTCCCTCTTGGATTGTCTGTCCATCTGACTTCTCATACATGTATAGTTGCATCTCTATGGCATGTCTGTGAGTGTGTGTATGTGTGTGTACACCTCTCATTCTCTCTCCATCTCTACCTAACTTTTTCCATCTCTCGGTCTCTCCCACATCTTGTGTGTCTATCCACCTCCCTCTTTTTTTCTTCTCCCCTGTTTAACTTCGATTCTCATTCCACTTAACTTCTGTCCCCAGTTCCTCGGAAGGACCCCACACTGCGCTGGGGAGCAGGCCCAGCCTTGGGAAGGTCCTTCACACACGGACCAGAGCTGGAGGAGGGCCATCTGCGTATCCATCAAGATGGCCTCTACAGGCTGCATATCCAGGTGACACTGGCCAACTGCTCTTCCTCAGGCAGCACCCTGCAGCACAGGGCCACCCTGGCTGTGGGCATCTGCTCCCCCCCTACGCATGGCATCAGCTTGCTGCGTGGGCGCTTTGGACAGGACTGTACAGTGACATTACAGCGCCTGACATACCTGGTCCACGGAGATGTCCTCTGTACCAACCTCACCCTGCCTCTGCTGCCGTCCCGCAACGCTGATGAGACCTTCTTTGGAGTTCAGTGGATACGCCCTTGACCACAACTCCAGGATGACTTGTGAATATTTTTTTTTCTTTTCAAGTTCTACATATTTATAAATGTATATAGTACTCATATCCGTTGGTTAATACTTCCTTCCATCTCCCCTTTGCCTCTCCGCACTGTTGGGTTTCAGGCCCTTTTTAACATATCAAAGTGGACCTGGCTTCCAGGTTCTCCAAGCATCCCTCAGTTAAGTTATCCCCTGTTACAGAGTACTACTGGCATACCTGACCCTCTACCCTGAACTTTCCAGCCTAGGGTCTGGGCTTACCCTTCCCCAGAGGAACACTTCCCTATATAATTCAGATACTGTGCGTGCATGTTCTCTTCTTCTTCTTCTTCTTCTTCTTCTTCTTCTTCTTCTTCTTCTTCTTCTTCTTCTTCTTCTTCCTCTTCTTCTTCCTCCTCCTCCTCCTCCTCCTCCTCCTCCTCCTCCTCCTCTTCTTCTTCTTCTTCTTCTTCTTCTTCTTCTTCTTCTTCTTCTTCTTTTTCTCCTTCTCCTTCTTCTTCCTCCCTCTCCCTCTACTTTTCCCTCTCCCTCTCTCTCCACTCCCTCCCCCTTCTCCTCCCAGTTTCCCTCCCTGCATGCACAGCTCTCTCTCTCTGCCCCCACTCCCCTTTCTATCTCCTTATCTGCATGGCAATTCCCCTAGCCCCATTCTTTGGGACAGGTGAACCCTCCCAAGAACTGCTCCCAAACAAACCTGCCTTTTTACTCTCAATCTGGCTTGAATTGGCTTGTTTTTTCAGCTGAGAAAACCTATTACAACCCAGCTCCCTCTCAGTACCATGTCCTTTTTTAAATTTTAATTCTGTTCTTAGTAACACTCCTCGCGCAGAACTATGGAGGAGGCCTGTGCAGAAGCTATAGGCCTCTAGGTGGGAAGTGAGCACTCTAAGCTTGACCTTCAAAGCTCCCTGTGATAGGTCACAGCTAGGCCCCACCTCCAAAGGGTCCACATGGACCCTAGATTCAAACCTGAACATTCCAATCCTGGTCCCCATAGGCCCATGGGCATCTCACAGTACAAATGCATTTAATTCAAATTCAACACCCTCCACCCCTTAACACCTTCAATGTCTTTCAAAAGACTGAGTTCAGAGGCAGCAGAAACAGCTCAGCAGTTAGAGCACCAGCTGCTCTTGCAGAGGACCTGGGTTTGGTTCCAGCACCTATAGGGCAGCTCACAGCCAGCTCTAACTCCAGCTCCAGGGATCCCACATTCCATTCTGGCCTCTGTGGGCACAGTGCACACACATGTTGCACAGACAGACATGAAAGCAAAACACCCATGCACAGAAAAAATTTTAAAAGCAGAGAGGCCTGTCTGACAGTCTAAACCAACTCTTAACTGGGAGGGGTGGGGGTGGGGAGGGGGAGGAGGCGGCTATGAAACTAGAATTCATCAAGGTTTTTCCATGGTAGAAAATAAATCATCCAACTGTCAAGGGGGGAGGATGGAATAGGGAGGCAGATGAGTCCGAGGCAAGGTGAAACCCCAGTATTGCAAGTTTTGCTCCCTCTACTACAAGCCTGGTGTGTGTGTGTGTGTGTGTGTGTGTGTGTGTGTGTGTGTTTAAATGTCAAAGGGTTAAATTGACAGACAAACGTTCATTAACCAGACAGCTAACCTGGCAGACATCCTACCTCCCTGGCAGCTTCTTTTTGTGCTCCAGAGAACAGAACACAGCACTTACAGTTTGCACGAAGGATGAAGCTGGCTGTTGTTTAGAGCCAGGATCTGTCCAGGAGCCAGAAGCTTACTCTTCAGTCTAGACTGGCTGGCTAGTGAGCTGCCAGGGTTCCTCCTGTGTCCACCTCCCCAGCATGGGATACAGACAGGCATGCCATCAGACACAAAGCTTACATGGCTGCCGGAGCTCTGAACACAGGTTTCCCCTGACTGTCTACTTCTTGTTCCTATCCAACGGTCTGTCCAATTCCAATGTGTAAACTCTGGGAACACGTTCATTTCGGCTGTAGCAAATATTCACAGGCAGAAACGGTGAGTGGACTATAAGGAAACTCTGTTCTCTGCTATGCAAACCATAAAAGGATGTGTTCTTAAGTAAAATAAAAATGACCTCGGAAATATATTGTGACGGGAAAGGACTCTGATTTTCAAGGTTTGAGCACAGGGGTATTATAAAGCTGCTAGGGGGGATCTCCACCATCCACATAGGATGATGTCAACAGGTGCAGTCTTGAAACTTCCCCTTCAATGACACTCAGCTGTGTAGTAACTTGATTTATGGTACTAAGTGACAACTGAGAGGGGACCTTTAATCCCAGCACTTGGGAAGCAGAGGTAGGCAGATCGGAATTCAAAGCCAGCCTGATCTACGGAGTGAGTTTCAGGGCTATACAGTGAAACCTTGTGAGAGCTGGGGAAGCAATGGCTACTCTTCCAGAGGACCTGGGCTTGAGTCCCCGTGCTTTATGGACTGAACCATGGCTGGACCTTTAAGGTGCATTTCCCCTCGGGATGTAGGTGCCAGCTCTATTCTGTTTCTGAAGGTCTGTGCGTAAAAAGTTGGGCATCATGGCACACACCTGTCATCTCAACATTCCCAGGAAGCTGAGGCAGGAGGTTTGCAAGTTTGAGGCCAATCTTGGCTACATAGTGTACTCTTATCTGGAAAAACAAAACAAATAAAACAGTGGGAATGGGAGGGAGAGGAAGAAAGGGGGTGTAAGGGGGAGAGAGAGACAGGGAAGACAGGGGCGGGGCATGGCGGGAAAGAGAGAGAGAAGGAAGAATGGCGAAGTAAATGCACCGCCTCCCTGTTCGGCTCCATTGTTTTTTTCCAGGTCGCATTTACAAAACGGAATAGTTACACATATGTGCTTTTGAAACTCGGGATCTGGACACACACACTGCACAACGGTCACTTCTATTTAACAAGTTGAGGTCTTCTGTCTCCTCAGCTGACTGTCTCTCCTGCCTGCATGTTTCTCTTTCTGTGGAAATGCTATCAACAGTCGATATTATTACCATTGTTACTGCTGAAAGTTCCTACAGTCTCAGTCAGGGCCTCCAACTGACTCAGATACACAACCACAACTTCTGAGTAATGTCTCACACATTTCACAGGGGTCTAGGGAGTTCTGCCTTCTGATTTCCCACGTCTAAGTAACAATATGCAGTAGCATCTTTCAGCGCTGAGTAACACTTCATTGATACCCTATTAATTGATTTGGCTAGAGCTGAAAATAGAGGATTTCATTATGACATGTTCCTACATGGGGCTCACATTCACCCCCACAATATTCTCTTGTTCCCCCCCCCTTCCTTCTACCCCCTTCCCCTTTCCTCTAGGCCTCGGCTTTCCCCCAGTAAATGTACCCTGGCCTCATCAAATTGCCCCTTCTTGTATATTTCTCTTTCCAAATGCCTAATATTAGAGAAAAGGATGGCTTTGTCTGAGTCTGTCTATGTCTGTCTTGTTTTAATAAAATGGCCTCTGTTTCTACCCATAATAGAAACATGATTTAATTCCTTTTTAAAAGGTTTTAAAGAATGTGATTTATTTATTATTGATGTGTGTGTGATTATCACAGTGCATGTGCAGGTCCAGGGATAGACCCCAGAGACTGCCTTTACCCACTGGATCAGCTCAATGCCCCCCCTCTTTTTTTAACAGGTTTCACACAGTCCAGGCTGGCCTCACTTCACTCTTCTTTACAGTTCAATAAGACAGCTTCATTTTGTGCAATGTGTATCTAGACCAAATTTTCTTTTTTTTGAAGACTTATTTATGTGTGATTTTCTGTATGTGAGAGCCCATAGAAGCCAGAAATGGGTGTAGTAACCCCTGGGGAGGGAGTTACAAATGGTTGTGAGTGCCAGGTGAGTGCAGAATCGAATTCAGTCCACTGCAAGAGCTGCCCAGTGCGCTAACCACTGGGCCACTGCTCCAGCCTCTCAGCCTTTTTTAAGAGTCATCCTCACAGATATGAGGTTTGTTGTGACTCTGGTTAGCACTTTCTGCCATTGCTGCAGTTGGACTCCTTTGGCATACTCTCTGCCCATTTCTAGAGCTTACAAAACAGATTGAACCTCACCAAGAAAGGAATTTTGCTTCTACTGAAAAGACAAGCCAGGGCAGCCTCTCTGGGGGTCCCATTCTTCAGAGCCCAAAACTAGGACGGTGGTGTGACCTCAGCATGGACCCAAAGAATGTTCAGCTGACTCAGGACAGACACCTGCTCATGGTGCTCACTGCTGCTCCCTTTGCAGTAGCCAAGAAGTGTGCCAGCCTGTGTGCCTAACAGCAGATTTGTGATAAGAAAAACGTGGCAGCCTGGTGGAAATTTCCCTATTTTTGCAGGCAATGGAGACAGGTAATGATATAAGCTGTTGCTAGGTCCATGAGAGGAGCCTAGTCTCAATTCTATTCCATTGATATATGTGTCTATGCATATACCCACGTCTCAGTGTTTATTTTGTCTTTGAGATAGATGAGAGACACACAGAGAATGAAGGATCTATGGATGGATAAATGAATGATAGACAGACAGACATAGACACTGTACTGGCTATTTTTGTGTCAACTTGACACAGCTGGAGTTATCACAGAGAAAGGAGCTTCAGTTGAGGAGGTGCCTCCAGGAGATCCAACTGTGGGGCAGTTTCTCGATTGGTGATCAAGGGGGAAGGGCCCCTTGCGGGTGGGACCATCCCTGGGCTGGTAGTCTTGGGTTCTATAAGAGAGTAGGCTGAGCAAGCCAGGGGAGGCAAGCCAGTGAAGAACATCCCTCCATGGCTTCTGCATCAGCTCCTGCTTTCTGACCTGCTTGAGTTCCAGTCCTGACTTCCTTTGGTGATGAACAGCAGTATGGAAGTGTAAGGCGAATAAACCCTTTCCTCCCCAACTTGCTTCTTGGTCATGATGTTTGTGCAGGAATAGGAACCCTGACTAAGACAGACACATAGATACATAGATATATAGATAGATCTTAGATAGATACATAGATCAAAAAACAGGTGATAGATGATGATACATATATATATAGATACATATATATAGAGAGAGACAGATAACAATACATATAGATGCAAACATACACATATATAGAGAGATACATATGTGCATAGTTACATACATGGAAACATAGATAATAGATAGATAGATGTCCTGTAAGACAGCCTGGGCTCACCTCCACCATCCTGTTTTCATAAGTGAACTTCCAGCTTTCAACTGTTTTCTGATGGACTTATCTTGATTTTGTTTGTTTATTTGACCAATTGGTTGGTTGAGCAACTTTTGAGACAAGGTCTCATGTAGTCTAAGCCTCTATCTGTAAAGCTGTAAAGCTGAATACATCCTTCAACTCCTGCTTCTTCCTCTGCTCCCAAGAGCTGGGGTGCCAGGTGCAATCCCCAGGGCCCAGATAATGTGATTACTTTCATTTTTAGTTTTTCTCCTCTCTCCTTGTTGGCTCTGGAGTTTCCACAGAAGTCCCGCTACTCAAAATTGTTCCCAAGTCTGCCTACCTTGACCCTTGAAGCCCAAGGCCTTCCCAAGATGCCCTCATAACAAGTAACTGCACGGGGTCCTCCACTAAACCCTCTAAAACTGCCTCAGAGGTCCAGACTGTTGAATTTCCTCCAAATTCTCACCATGAATTTGTTTTTCTCCCTTCCTTTCTCCTTCCAACCATTTCATCAATTTTTTCTGTATATGGTCAACAAATCCTTCCTGGCACTGTTCCCTCCCCATCCACTCAGCCCTTGGGGATCTTCCAGTAATTTCTTGGGAATGGAGATCCTATGGCTAGAAGGCCTTGAGTAATAGCTCTCCTTCATGAGATGAAGAGGACTAATCACATCTACTAGTGGTCACTTCTCTTCCTCCTCCATGTCCTTCTTTCTTCCTTTTGCTTCTTTTCCATCTCTTTCTCTTCCTCCATCACCTCCATCTCCTATTCCATCTCCTCATTCTCTTCCTCCATCTCCTTCACCATCTCTTCCTCCTCCATCTCCTCCTCCATCTCTTCTTCCTCCATCTCCTTCACCATCTCTTCCTCCTCCATCTCCTCCTCCATCTCTTCCTCCTCCATCTCCTCCTTCATCTCTTCCTGCACCTTCTCCTCCATATTCTCTCCATCTCTGCCACCTCTATCTCCTCATCCTCTCAGGGCACTTCCTTGAGTTGCTCTAGTCAGGCATCTTGTCACGCAGTAAGAAAAGTGGCCCATGCCATTGCTTCATGTGGTAACATCTTCTACAACTGATCAATAATGCTTATGTTTCTGAGTCCTGTGGGCCACTTTGCCAATGAAATCCAACCTGGAGCTTAGGGTGGCATGGGAAATTTGAGGGACACTCTTGAGGGACAGAGCCCTTCACCTGTGGGATCTGACACTGAATACATGTAGTTAAAACAGAATTGAGTTAAAAAGCCACCCCATCTACTACTGAGTTTTCTCTTGGGGGTGGAGAGGAAGCCCAACGCTCACTACATGTACAGTAGAGCCTATCAGTTTCCAACTTTCACAGACTAGAAGTTGGTCTGAGTCAAAATGGGGAGAGTTTTGTTATCTGCGTCTTCCCAGTTCCTCAATGCGATCGATTTTAAACATCTGCCTCTACTAACCACACCCTTGTAACGTGCTCGTTGGGGCAGCTAGCTATAGGTCTTCTCTCTCTCTCTCTCTCTCTCTCTCTCTCTCTCTCTCTCTCTCTCTCTCTCTCTCATACACACACACACACACACACACACACACACACACCCCTACAACAACTCACATCTGCCTGCTCTAATCCTAATAAGAACTTGGCCAAGTGTATTAGATTTCTACTGCTTTGATAAATACTTCGATCAAAAGCACCTTGGGGAGAAAAGGGTTTATTTCAGCTTACAGCCCTTCATCCAGGGAAGTGAAGACAGGAACCCAAGCAGGGCTGGAAGCTGGATGCAGGAGCTGATGCAGAGGCCATGGAGGGGTGCTGCTTACTGGATTGCTCCCCACCAATCATGACTCAAGAAAATGTATTACAGGCCAATCTGATGGAAGCATTTTCTCAATTGAGTCTCTTCTCAAGTGACTCTAGCCTGTGCCAAGTTGATGTTAAGATCTACCCAGCACACCAAGGAAACTATTTTGGGGGAAACACTCCTGAACCCCACCTGGGCTTTGTGTCTCTCAATTTCTTCTTGTTCACACTAGTTATACACCAGATATATTTAATGGATGCCCACTTCCTGTTGGCCCTGTAAAGCATGGACCCAGTTTCACAGGGAAGGTGTTGGGGTGGGCCAGCTCAAAGCCCTGGATCTGGATCTGGGTGGTAGCTGAGTCGGTCAACTCTCCAATACTATCCAGGCCAGGGGCCAGATTTGCTCTCCCTTGCCCACATCACCAGATCCAGCTCTACTGTGCTGCTCAGGTGATGTGAAGGGCCTGCTCTCCCCAGTGCTGTAGCCGGCAAGGGGCAGGGCCAGCTCTCAGACCCCCATGCTCTTTAGACAGCTCTCCCATGAGAGGGATGAGCGCAGAAGCCGGATGAGGCCAGCTATGCACAGCCCTCTGACATCAACATGGCCTCAAGCAGCAGCCCAAACAGGGACATCCCCATGGCCTTTGGTGGTAACACTGGCCTCAGACATTAACTCGGACCCCTGCTGCCGTAGAACCACAAAAACACCACATTTGTGTGTTTCTATGTGTATGAGTGTTTGCCTTCATATCTGTCTGTGCAGCATGTGGGCCTGGTGCCCGTGGAGGTCCGAATAGGACATCACAGCCTCCAGAACTGGGACTTGAAGCCAGGTCCTCTTTGAGAACAGCCAGTGTTCTTAACTGCTGAGCCACTGCTCCAGCACTATTGGCAGCTTTCTGACAGGGGTCCATGTAAGACAGACCTGTCATGAATTCATGATCTCCCTGCCTCAGCCTCCTAATTGCTGGAATTAGAGGCTTAAGCCATGACACCTGGCTCCTGGGGAGGCTGGAGAGATGGCCCAGAGGCAGCGACTATAGACTGCTCTTGCAGAAGACTTGAGTTTGTGTCCCAGCATCCATGTCAGGTGACTCGAGCCACAGAGGATCAAACACCTTCCTCTGGCTGCAGCAGGCACGGAACACACATGTGCTTACACAATACACATAAATAGAAAAGTAGAAAGCCTTAAAAATATGACCTCTTTGTAAGCATAATAAAGAAAACATGATGGCTGCTATACGTGGAACACAGCTCTCTGAAGCACCAGTGCCCTGGTCCTGTCTCTACACATTTTTTATTACATTCATTTATGTATACACATGTATGTGTCGTGGTCAGAGAACAACTTGTCCATTCTATCCTCCCTTCATGTCGGTCCTCTGGCTTTTTCTCAGGTCCTCAGGTAGGGAAGGGGCTTGACTACAAGCACCTCTACCCACTGTGCCATCTTACTAGCCTATATCCTAGACTGATTCCAGGACCAAATCATCATGTTGATCGTTCAAATTTTACAAGTCCACTGTGGCTTGTCTTTGGGGGCTTGTAGGAATAGGTTTTTCCAAGTTTATATGTGACATGAGAACTGTAGTATAAATATTTAAATTCTAGCATGGGGATTCTTCCCACCTTAGACCATTTATGTTCCTGAATGAAAGACACACACAGCCTTATATTTTAATGTGCCTTAAGCAGCACAATAGCTGGGCAACTGCCTACCCTCCATGTTGCTAGAATCTACCACCATCTACCAATAACTCCGAGTTACTACTTACTAATTTCTATGCTCCATCTTGGCTGCTCTTGACCCAGCTAAGCAGCCCTCTGGGCCATGTTCTCTTTGTCCTTCTAAATGGTGCCTCTTCTTCTCCATCCTGCACATTATTCTTCTTCCATGGTGGCTCTCTTCTTCCTCTCCTCCACACTCTCCTAAAACATGAAGGCTCTCCTTCTCTCCCTTCTTTCTCGAGGTCCCAAGCCCAAGAAACCTAAATCCCACTATGTCTCTTCTCCCCAATTATTGGTTGGTGACATCTTTATTTACCAATCAAAACTAAGAGGCAGACTCGGTGTCTTATGTGTGGACCCTCCCGTGTAAACAGTTTTAGAGGACCCGAATTAGCATTAGAATACAAGCAGCATTAAGCCAACCTACTTCAGAGAACAACAAATTATGAATGATATTGGACCAGTAAATCTAAATTATTTCTAAAATTAAAATTTCAGCTGGGGGATTGTGGCACACATCTTTAATCCCAGAACTCCAGAGGCAGAGACAGGTAGATCTCCCTAAGTTTGAGGCCAGCCTGGTATACAGAGTGAGTTCTAGGACAGCCAAGGCTACACAGAGAGATCCTGTGTCAAAAAATTAAAAAAAAAACAGACAAAAAATTAAAATTTAAAAATAAATAAAAATTATTGGAAAAGAATGCAGGCCCCACACAGCTTCTCTTGCTTCATTTTGACATTTGCCCAAATTCCTCCAAGTTCATAAGTCTTGGACAACATTTTTTTTTTTTTGAGACACAGTCACTTGTAGCCTAGACTGGCCTCTAACTCACTGTGTAGTTGACCTTGAACTTCTAATCCTCCTGCAACTATCTCCTGAGTGCTAGGATGACAGGTGTGTACCACCATGCCTGACTACAAAACCCTTTCCTTAGAGAGATACATGGTCCGTT
This sequence comes from Mus caroli, assembly GCF_978045245.1. Taxonomy (NCBI): domain Eukaryota; kingdom Metazoa; phylum Chordata; class Mammalia; order Rodentia; family Muridae; genus Mus; species Mus caroli. The sequence continues at coordinate 37,737,304 of NW_028227273.1, forward strand.
TTGTCTCTTTTGCCCAGAGGTGGCTTGGCTTGTCATGAAGTTTCACAAAAAGCCAAACTGAGAGAAAATAGGAAAAAGTAGGGAGAGATGGTACAGACTGCCTCACTTTTGGCCAGAGATAAAGTAAAAAATAAAGAACATCAGGATGTCTTTTTAGACAGTCTCCTGTAGCCCAAGCTGGTCTTGAACTCTCTATGTAGCTGGGAATGATCTTGAACTCTTGATCCTCCTGCCTCCACCTCCCAAGTCCTGGGATCCCAGGTTAGGTTTCTTATAGACAGAACAGGAATGAGCCTGATCACTCAAGCATTTCATCAATTGGGGCTGTAGACATGGTTGCTGAGAGCAGAGACAGCAAGTGGGGATTGGAGCATGGCTTTGACCCCTCAGAGCCTACCCCAGTGACATACTTCTTCCATCAAGGCTGCATCTCCTAAACCTACTCAAACACAGTGCCACCAACACATCAGTCCGGGTGGGCATTTCACATTCAAAGCTCCTCAGAAAGGAATCTTAGGGGAAATAAAAACTAATAAAACATGCATGGGGAACTAAGGAGACTACAAATCAGATGGCTTGGAGGTCAAGATGCTTGCCCATAAGTTATCCTCTGATCTCCACATGCACAGAGGTACACAGGTGTGCATACACACATACACAAATAATAGATAAATTAATTAATAAAAAAGAAATGGCAAGTTCTCCCACTTAATCCATAAAAATCTGTTGACCACCTCATTTGTCTCCTTGCCATATGTATAGACCGTATCTGTCTTTTTGTCCACAGGGGAAAACCCATCACATAAAAGACATCATTCTGCCCCTACAAGCATCAATCTGTACCTATTTATACTAATCTGCTTACTGATCTGTATCTTCTTAGAAAAATCCCCTTAGGCCACAAGAGTAAACTTTTGTTTTAAACGTCACCTTCGGGCTGGAGATCACCAACTGCTCTTGCAGAAGACCTGGGTTCAATTCCTAGCACCTCCATGGTAGCTCACAACCAGCTGTACCTCCAGTCCCAGGGGATTTGACACCCTCTTCTGGCCTCTGCAGTCACTAGACAAGCATGTGGTGCACAGACAGCCATGCAGGCAAGACACACATTTGCATAAAATTACAATCCATTTTTTTAAAAGAAAAAAGATGGCCATCTTCATGCCTAATGGGCCCTGAGCCCCTCACCCCCACCCCCAAGAACTCAATCAAATGGCTATGCTAATTTCTCGGGACAGCCTGAAGTCTCCAAGCTCAGGGCCAATCCATGATCCCTTGACCCCTTTCTCTCCCAGTAAGGGAGTTGCCTGGAAATTTTAAACAGGGTGAGAGAGTGCTTTTCCAGTGTATGAAAGTCCTGAGTTCCTTCCTTGGCACTAATAAATAAAATAATAAGCACAAACTGTTTTTGTTTTCTGATACTAAAACCACTCTACACTCTAGACCAGGAGTGACAGCTTGTGTCAACATGAGATATTGTGTCACAGCTAAGGGAGAAGAAACTCACACACTTAGCAAGGGGTTTTGCTGTTGGTTTTGTTTTGTGTGTATGTGTGTGTGTGTGTGTGTGTGTGTGTGTGTGTGTGTGTGTGTGTGGAAATTTGGGGGAGGATCATGGTGGTGGTTGGTTGGGTTTTTGAGGCACAGTCTCACTATGTAGACTGCAAGCTTTCACCATCTTATGAGCTTAGACAAGTCAGTTCAGCTCTTTATGTCTGCAATGGGGAAACACTTTCCAATGCCTAGTGGTTTGAATGAAAATACCCCCACCCCCAGTCTGGTCCTAAGTTAGTGGCACTGTTTGGGTAGGTTTAAGAGATGGAGCCTGGGATGGAAGAAGTATGTCACTGGATTAGATGCTGAGGGGTTAAAGCCATGGGCTATCTTCAGCTTGCTGTCTCTGCTCTCAGCTTCCTGGTTCCACTACCATGCTTGTACCCCACCATCATGGAGCGAGTGATAAAGCCACCACTAAGCCTTTCTTTCTATACAGTGCACGGGTCATGGTGTTTATCACAGTGATAGAAAGGAACAACCTCTGCACACGTATAGTCATTCAAGCATATTCTTTGAAGCCAGACATGGTGGGGCATTGCATGCCTCTCATCCCAGCACTCAGGAGACAGAGGCAGGTGTCTACAAGATGCTAGAAATTGACAGTGCCCGAGATAGATAAGGGGTCTGCATTTGTGGAATGCAAAAGAGCAAAAGACACACAGAAGTAACTATAGGAAACATGGCTGCCCCTCAAGTACTCAGATCTGTCCACAGAGCCCACCCAAAAAGCCTGGTGCAGCACAGACAATAAGAGCTCCAGGGAGGCCAAGACAGGAAGACAAGATCCCTGGCCAGTCAGCCCGCTGAGCTGATGAGCCTCAGGCCAGTGAGACCTGTCCTCAAAGAGTGAAATGGATGTTTTGTTCCCAATTCTAAGAAGGTGCACAGTGTCCACACTTTGGTCTTCATTCTTCTTGAGTTTCATGCATTTAGCAAATTGTATCTTATATCTTGGGTATCCTAAGTTTTGGGCTAATATCCACTTATCAGTGAATACATATTGTGTGAGTTCTTTTGTGATTGTGTTATTTCGCTCAAGATGATGCCCTCCAGGTCCATCCATTTGGCTAGGAATTTCATAAATTCATTCTTTTTAATAGCTGAGTAGTACTCCATTGTGTAAATGTACCATAATTTCTGTATCCATTCCTCTGTTGAGGGACATCTGGGTTCTTTCCAGCTTCTGGCTATTATAAATAGGGCTGCTATGAACATAGTGGAGCATGTGTCCTTTTTACCGGTTGGGACATCTTCTGGATATATGCCCAGGAGAGGTATTGCTGGATCCTCCGGTAGTACTATGTCCAATTTTCTGAGGAACCGCCAGACTGATTTCCAGAGTGGTTGTACAAGCTTGCAATCCCACCAACAATGGAGGAGTGTTCCTCTTTCTCCACATCCTCGCCAGCATCTGCTGTCACCTGAATTTTTTATCTTAGCCATTCTGACTGGTGTGAGGTGGAATCTCAGGGTTGTTTTGATTTGCATTTCCCTGATGATTAAGGATGTTGAACATTTTTTCAGGTGCTTCTCTGCCATTCGGTATTCCTCAGGTGAGAATTCTTTGTTCAGTTCTGAGCCCCATTTTTTAATGGGGTTATTTGACTTTCTGGAGTCCACCTTCTTGAGTTCTTTATATATATTGGATATTAGTCCCTTATCTGATTTAGGATAGGTGAAGATCCTTTCCCAATCTGTTGGTGGTTTTTTTGTCTTATTGATGGTGTCTTTAGCCTTGCAGAAGCTTTGTAGTTTCATGAGGTCCCACTTGTCAATTCTCGATCTTACAGCACAAGCCATTACTGTTCTATTCAGGAATTTTTCCCCTGTGCCCATATCTTCAAGGCTTTTCCCCACTTTCTCCTCTATAAGTTTCAGTGTCTCTGGTTTTATGTGAAGTTCCTTGATCCACTTAGACTTGATCTTAGTACAAGGAGATAGGAATGGATCGATTCGCATTCTTCTACATGTTAACAACCAGTTGTGCCAGCACCATTTGTTGAAAATGCTGTCTTTCTTCCACTGGATGTTTTTAGCTCCCTTGTCGAAGATCAAGTGACCATAGGTGTGTGGGTTCATTTCTGGGTCTTCAATTTTATTCCATTGGTCTATTTGTCTGTCACTATACCAGTACCATGCAGTTTTTATCACAATTGCTCTGTAGTAGAGCTTTAGGTCCGGCATGGTGATTCCACCAGAGGTTCTTTTATCCTTGAGAAGAGTTTTTGCTATCCTAGGTTTTTTGTTATTCCAGATGAATTTGCAGATTGCACTTTCTAATTCGTTGAAGAATTGAGTTGGAATTTTGATGGGGATTGCATTGAATCTGTAGATTGCTTTTGGCAAGATAGCCATTTTTACAATGTTGATCCTGCCAATCCATGAGCATGGGAGATCTTTCCATCTTCTGAGATCTTCTAGAATTTCTTTCTTCAGAGACTTGAAGTTTTTATTATACAGATCTTTCACTTCCTTAGTTAGAGTCACGCCAAGATATTTTATATTATTTGTGACTATTGAGAAGGGTGTTGTTTCCCTAATTTCTTTCTCAGCCTGTTTATTCTTTGTGTAGAGAAAGGCCATTGATTTGTTTGAGTTAATTTTATATCCAGCTACTTCACCGAAGCTGTTTATCAGGCTTAGGAGTTCTCTGGTGGAATTTTTAGGGTCACTTATATATACTATCATATCATCTGCAAAAAGTGATATTTTGACTTCATCTTTTCCAATTTGTATCCCTTTGATCTCCTTTTGTTGTCGAATTGCTCTGGCTAGGACTTCAAGTACAATGTTGAATAGGTATGGAGAAAGTGGACAGCCTTGTCTAGTCCCTGATTTTAGAGGGATTGCTTCAAGCTTCTCACCATTTACTTTGATGTTGGCTACTGGTTTGCTGTAGATTGCTTTTATCATGTTTAGGTATGGGCCTTGAATTCCTGATCTTTCCAAGACTTTTATCATGAATGGGTGTTGGATCTTGTCAAATGCTTTTTCCGCATCTAACAAGATGACCATGTGGTTTTTGTCTTTGAGTTTGTTTATATACTGGATTACGTTGATGGATTTCCGTATATTGAACCATCCCTGCATCCCTGGGATGAAGGAGTTACAGAGACAAAGTTCGTAGCTGTGATGAAAGGATGGACCATTTAGAGACTGCCGTATCCAGGGATCCATCCCATAATCAGCTTCTAAACGCTGACACCATTGCATACACTAGCAAGATTTTGCTGAAAGGACCCAAATATAGCTGTCTCTTGTGAGACGATGCTGGGGCCTAGCAAACACAGGACTGGATGTTCACAGTCAGCTATTGGATGGATCACAGGGCTCCCAATGGAGAAGCTAGAGAAAGTACCCAAGGAGCTAAAGGGATCTGCAACCCTATTGTTGGAACAACATGATGTACTAACCAGAACCCCGGAGCTCTTGTCTCTAGCTGCATATGTATCGAAAGATGGCCTAGTCGGCCATCACTGGAAAGAGAGGCCCATTGGACTTGCAAACTTTATATGCCCCAATATAGGGGAATGCCAGGGCCAAAAGAATGGGAATGGGTGGGTAGGGAAGTGGGGGGCGCTATGGGGGACTTTTGGGATAGCATTGGAAATGTAACTGAGGAAAATATGTAATAAAAATATTAAAAATTAAAAACAAAACAAAAAAAAAAAGAGTGAAATGGAGAGAGACTGAAGAGGACACCTGCAGGGAGCCTCCCCGCCCTGGGCAGGGTAGCAGTGGAGTCACAGAGTAGGACTCTGGTGATGGCTTTAAAGTCTGAGGGTCTCAGGGCTTTCTAGCTCTCTAATTATACTGAAATGCTGATGATAACTTCTAAAAAGTCCTAAAAACTTTCTTGCTCTTTCTGCGGGTAAAAGACTGCTGGTTTAGGCGATTCACACCTGTACCCTAACAGCAAATGCAGCCTCTGTTCTATCTCAGCGGGAACTGCTGGGCTCTAACTTTCAGCCTACTAGTCAGAATTCCCAGGAAGAGAAGACACTTAAATAAATGATTATAGAGTTTATTACCAAGTTGTAAAAAGTTTCCTGTGAAAGCTATCTAAGGGGAAAAGCACAAAGAGCCTAAGTGGAAAAATTCTCTTAAGTGGGGAAAGGGAAAAAAATCTAGTCTAAGTGGGGAAGGCAAAAAAGTCTCCTCTATTGATCTTAGCTCGCAGTGATCTCTTTGTCCTCAGAACTTATACATCTTTCAGAATACATGATCACATGTTACAAAGTTCATCACAAGTTCACACACAAAATCAAACCATAAATTGAAACAGAAGTTTACAACGGCTTTTCCATGCATATCCATTAAGAGTAACTATCTGACCAAAAAAAAAAAAAAAAAAAAAAAGCCGGGCGTTGGTGGCGCACGCCTTTAATCCCAGCACTCGGGAGGCAGAGGCAGGCGGATTTCTGAGTTCGAGGCCAGCCTGGTCTACAAAGTGAGTGCCAGGACAGCCAGGGCTACACAGAGAAACCCTGTCTCGAAAAACCAAAAAAAAAAAAAAGAGTAACTATCTGGCTAAACATGCATCACCTGTCTAAGCTCCACAGGTTCACTGAAGGTTTAAAACCATAACTAACTTATTAGTGAAGTTTTGTATAGATAAACCCAGTCGGTATTTTAATCATTTGTCCTAGGACGTACAATAAATCATTAGTTGCCTTTTAATGACCTTTGGTTAATTGTTTAAAACCTTTTGGAATGTGTTCTGAGTAGGAGAAAGTCTGGTTACCATCTAAGAGCAATTAACTGGTGATACTTGGGAGACTGGCAGAGTTCTCATTGCAGCTTTGACTATCAGGAAAGGACCTAATAGCAATCCCACTATAATAGAGCTTAATAATCACAGATATAATTTTAGGAATTCTTATAGGATCATCACTAAGACTTAAGTCTTCTATTTGTCTATATAGCATCACTACAAGACAGTACATCTTCATGGATCTGTAGAGATCTGCTCCAGAGGGGTGAGTTCCTACTTAGTGATTGTTATATATGTTTAACTACTTAGTGATTATATATGTTTATATAGTGTTATATATGTTTCCTACTTAGTGATTGTTATATATGTTTAACTGGAATAGCATATTAATGCAGGAATCTTTCCTAAACTTAGACCCTCACAGCCTTGCTTAATGAGGGCTCACCTGTCACAGATTATATAATAATCTGAGGCAGGCCACTTCAGGATGATCACCTGCTAGTTATTAGCTTGTCCCATTATGGCTCCTGACAGGCACCTGATGTTTGGTGGGTCACATGTGAGGGCATGGAGGGAGTGAAAGGGAAGGGAGATGGGGGAGGGAGGAAGAGGGATGGAGGTAGGGCCCATTACCCTAAGGAGGCAAGCAGAATGCTATGATAAATATTAGGCAGTCTGAGTTGCATCAAAGCCAGGGTACAGGATGCGAAGACTCTGAAGTGATGGTGGTTGGCAACATTCTAAAACATTGTCCCAGGCCTGAGTGACTTACTGGTTGGTTATAGACAAAAATGAGGTGTAGAGAAGGAAGGGGAGATGGAGGAGAAGCAGAAAGAAAAGAAGGAGATGAAGGAGGAGACAGAGAAAAAGGAAGATGGAGAAGAGAGGGAGAGTGAGGAAAAGAAGGAGAGGGAAAGAGCCGGGTGTGGTGGCATACGCCTTTAATCCCAGCACTTGGGAGGCAGAGGCAGGCGGATTTCTGAGTTCGAGGCCAGCCTGGTCTACAAAGTGAGTTCCAAGACAGCCAGGGCTACACAGAAAAACCCTGTCTCAAAAAACCAAAAGAAGAAGAAGAAGAAGGAGGAGGAGGAGGAAGAAGAGGAGGAGGAGGAGGAGAGGGAAGAGGGGAGAGATAGGGAGTAGAAATGGAAGGAGAAGGAGATAGGGAGCTGGAAAAGAAAGAGATGAGGGAGGAAGAGATGAAGATGGGAGAAAGACAAAGAGGAGGAGGTTAATCTAGTGGTATACCCTCACTCTGGTGCCTGTTCATATGGTGGGCTGATTCCAAATGGTAGCTGGATTTCCCTAGGAGCCTGGATCATGCTCCTTCTCTTCTGTGTGTGTGTGCATGTACGTGCATTGTGTATGCATGTGTGTGCATGTATGTGCATGTGTGTGTGCGTGTGCATGTGTGTATGCATATACACATGCATGTGTGTATGTTGCATGTGTATGCTCACATGAGTATGTACATGTGTACATGTGTGCATGCATGTACATGTTCACGCATGAATGTGTATAGACTGCATACATGTGTCTGTGTGCATATGTACATGTGTGTATGCTCATGTGTGAGTGTGTATGCATATGTTTGTGCATGTATGTGTGAGAGGGGGTTCACAATCTCACATCACTGAGCTCTAATGCTATTAGAAATGAGTCACTAACTCAGCTGCATCAAAAGGAAGAATTTGGCTTCACCTCCCCAAAGAAAAAGAAATATCAAACAGTTTGTGGTTTCTTTATCAGTCACTAGAAATGTGTCTTGAGGTACCAACAGCCACATGCACAAACCTGAAGACATGAGACAGAGGCAGAATGACAGGAGTGGGGTTGAACTATCAAGATTAACATATGAGAGGCTGGGGAAATCCTCAATGACTAAGAATGCTTGCTATATAAACATGAGGTTATAATAATATAAGTTCATATCCACAGTGCTACATAAAAAGCTAAGTAGGCCAGTGTGTCTGCAACTCCAGGACTGGAAATGGAAACAGCTGATCTGTGGGTTCCAGGTTCAGAAGAGACCCTGTTCCAGAGAGACAATGAAGAGACAATGTCAGAGACATCTGACATGGACTTCTGGACTCTGCATAGGGGCCACACAGACACACATGCACATATACACATGCACATATACACATGCACATGTGCACATACACACACACACATGGACAAAGCCATGAAGGCAGAAGTTCAGAAGGTTACATTTACTAAAAGGCCTTCACATTCCAGAGTGGCTCACATTGAACTTGGGACACCCAGGTGGCTAGCTCACCATCTGGATGTTGTGAAGAAATGTCTCCTGAATTGAAGCATTCCATCTTGGAAGGAGGCTGTTAAGACTCAGGAAGTAAACAATAAATAACTCACAAGTCTCAGATAGTCCCTGAAACTTACAGGATTCACAAGCTACCACCACCACCCTGAGTTATATAAGCAGTAAGATCAAGGGCTTGGAAAGTCCTGCAGGGAGTTCAAAGGGTGCTCATCATGCAGCTGAGATGGACTTGCTGACAGGACAGTTATCGAGTTATCTGTGCCCCTATAAGTAACCCCAGCAGATCAATCAGTTCATCAAGTTGGATTTGGGTAGAATGGTTTCTTCTCTCTGTGGTCAGATAGATGATATGGGACAAACAGAGGTTTGGGGGTTTTGGGTTTTTTTATTTTTCAGAAAAAGTTGCCCAGGAGCCCCCCAAAATTCCTAGTGACCATTTGCTGTGATGCTCCTAATACTCCACATTGTTTGCTTTTCATTCCCTCATTGGTCTTTTATCCCCCTCTGTCCTGCAAGCAACACAATTCACTAGTGCAGGAGGCATGAGGTCCTTGTGCCCACAGATAAACACACAGGGTTTTTCCTTCAAAGGAAGGCACTCATAACCTGTTTTTTTTTCCAGCAGACAACTGGAAACAGCCATGATTAATAGCTTGTTGCCTTTGTGCTGCATAGCCAAGACTACATCTGGTCATTCCTCCAGACCCTTACTGTGAGCTTGTTTTTCTCAGTCCGTGCACCAATTTTTTAAAGAGGACTCACGTGCACTGAGTATAGCTATGTTTGATCTTTATTTATTTTGCTCCTCCAGGAGATTTTATGTGTGCTTTATTGTGCACACAGGTTCACCAGGAAGTTTTCACCAAGCTGTTCTGTTCTTAAATGTGCCTGAAATAAACCACTCGTCGTCAGACTACTGGAGTGTGAACCAACTTCTCATCATGTGGAAGCTAATTCCCTTCTTTCTTTCTTTCTTTTTTTTTTTTTTTCCGAGACAGGGTTTCTCTGTATAGCTCTGGCTGTCCTGGAACTCATTCTGTAGATCAGGCTGGCCTCGAACTCAGAAATCTGCCTGCCTCTGCCTCCCAAGTGCTGGGATTAAAGGCGAGCACCACCACTGCCCAGTCGCTAATTCCCTTCTTGCCTCCCATGAATCATCTCTTTGCTGACTGTGATGGTCACAGAGATCCCCACCGCTGCCCCAGGGACAGGGGTGCAGACTCCTTAAGTAACAAAACATCCCACTGACCTTGAGAGGTGGAAAAACCTGTTCTCACTGGGTTTTTTTGTTTTTTGGTTTTTTTTTTACTTTTTATTGATTCTTTGTGAATTTCACATCATGCTCCCCAATCTCACCCATTTCCCCCCATCCCTTTGTATCCACTCTCTGCCCTTGCAACTTCCCCCCAAAAGAAAATAAGATAGAAGAAAACTAGCAACTTGTAGAAGCCGCAGTATGTCATACTGTCACAGTGTACCCTTCTTGTTCATTTCAATGAGTCATTGGTCTGACTTTTGCTTCACTATCAATACTGAATCCTCACCGGAGCTTCTCTCAGATACCCTGTTGTTGCCCTGTGTCATGGAGATCCTGCAGCTTTAGATTTGTTAGACTGCCCCTTGCACACTCCAGCACTTCATGGATGGGATAGATGTTGAAGTGAACCAACTCGCAGTCCTGGATCTGGGTCTGGGTGGCAACTGAGTTGGCCAGCCCAGCAGCTCTCTAGTACTGTCCCAACAAGCTAACCCAGTGCCAGCTGGTGAAAGGCAAGGCCAACTCTCATGCTCTCCCATCTTCTGGGCTGGTTCACCCACACCCCTGCCACCAGGGTCAGCTCTTCTGTGCTACACAGTTATCTTAGTCAGGGTTTCTATTCCTGCACAAACATCATGACCAAGAAACAAGTTGGGGAGGAAAGGGTTTATTTGGCTTACACTTTCATACTGCTGTTCATCACCAAAGGAAGTCAGGACTGAAACTCGAGCAGGTCAGGAAGCAGGAGCTGATGCAGAGGCCATGGAGGGATGTTCTTTACTGGCTTGCGAACTCCCCTGGCTTGCTCAGCCTGCTCTCTTATGGAACCAAGGCTACCAGCCTAGAGATAGCACCACCCACAAGGGGACCTCCCCCCTTGATCACTAATTGAGAAAATGCCTTATGGATCTCATGGAGGCATTTCCCCAACTGAAGCTCCTTTCTCTGTGATTACTCCAGCTGTGTCAAGTTGACACAAAACTAGCCAGTACACCAGGTGACGTGCAAGGTCTGCTCTCCCAAGTGCTGCAACCAGTGAAAGGCAGGGATGGCTCACCCACTCTCATGACCTGAGGGCCATCTCTCCCACCTGCTGCATGTGACAAGGGCATGGCAGGGGATCTCTCCCTTCCCCCAAGCCACCCCACAGCAGACTAGGGGCAAGGCCAGCTCTCTCTAGCTCAAGCCTTTAGGCAATCTCACCTAATCTTCAGACATCAGGGTCAACTTTACTGTGCTGCCAAGGTGAAGGGCAAAGCCAGATCTCCTGAGTGTGGTGTCCAGCAAGGGGTAGAGACAGCACGGTGCCTCAGGTAGCAGTTCAGATCAGGGACATCGGCATGGCCCTTGGTGATAACATGGGCCTGGTACATCAACACAGACCCCTGACTGCCATAATGCCACAGACCCAGACATGCCTGTCCTCAGCAGCAGCATGGGCTCTGATATCCATTCCCATGGCCAGCACAGGCCACCCAGTGGCAACCCAGACCACAGACATCTGCTTAGCCTTTGGTGATAACTTGGGCCACAGACAACAACACAGACCCAGCTACAGCAGGACCACAGACCAAGACAGCCCTTGGCGGCAGCCAGAGCCAAGACCTCACCATGGTCTCCTCTGATCTGCCTATTCCTCACCACCTTTCTCTGTCGGACAAACACCATCTCTGCACTAGCACTTTATCTTTACTCCATCACATACTTGTTGATCACAGCAGTGCCCTCAGCAGGTGATTGGAGTAGCTTTCTTCAGCCCACCCAGGCATAAAGAGCCCTTCACCCAGCAAGCCTTTTCACTGAACCTCAACAGTCTAACAGCAGATTATGTCTGCTTTGCTGTTGTGTTAGTTCTGTTTAGAGATTCTTAGAAGAAAGTCTTTACTATACTGAGATAATAGGCAACTTCAGATGCTAGGGAGACAGCTCAGCCATTGACAGGGTGAACTGCTGTTGCGGATGACCCAATACTCACCAAGCAGCCCACAACCTCCTGAACCATGCCTTGGCTAACTGGAAGGCCAGAGAATAGCTTGTGAGACTCAGTTCTGTCCTCCCACCATGCAAACATCAGGACCGCTCAGGTCATCTGGCTTGGCTGTGAGCACCACTCCCACTGAGCACCTCACCAACCCTGAATTGTTTTTTAAGTGTTAGAAGGAACTAGACTTCTTTTTCCCTCCTCTGCTTTAGGGGAAGAGACCAGGAGGAAGAGATTAGGAAGTGATCGAAAATTTAAAATGTATACTGTCACTTGTTATTTGAGGGAGAGGGGGAGGGGCGGAGGGAGACCTGCCTCAGCACAAGCAGGAACTTCCCATACTATGGCTTTAAACTTCCTTCCTCCCAAACTATAGGCCCTTGGCTTCAGCTGCTTCAGTTCCCTATGGTGAACTCTGGGCACTGACTAAAGTGTGTCAACTCTGCTAACAAAGCTTGAACAGTTCCCCACCCCCACCCCACCCAAGCCGCGCAAAACTGTCACACCTTGGAGGTAAAATAAATAAATAAATAAATAAATATCACCTATTCCTTCCCTCGGAAGCCACATCTAAAGCCCAGTAGGCTGGCACACACCTGTCGACCCAGAACTTGGGAGGCATAGAGAGGAGGAGAAGGCATTCAAGGTCCATCCTGGGCTACATACAAAGAGTAGAGAACCAGCCTGAATCACTAGAGACCTTGTCTGGAAGAGAAAGGGGTTCACTTGGTTTCTGCTGCTTCCATAAACACCGTGACTTTTTTTTTTTTGAGTTTATAGTCTCAGTTCACAGTCTGCCTGGGGATGTGGCTCAGTGGGTAGAGTGATTGCCTGGCATGCAGGTGTCTGCGGTACAGCCCACTATCACATAAACCAGACACGATGGGCAACTCCTGTCGCCCAGCACTGGAGAGGCTGAGCCAGGAGGCTAGGGAGTTCAGGATCTATCCTCAGCTATATCATGAGTGTGAGGTCAGCCTGGGGTAAAAGAAACCCTGCTTCAAAAAGCATTTTAGGGGACTTAGGAGTGAATCTCAGTTACAGAGTGCATGCTTAGCAGGCACAAGCTCCTGAGTAAAATCCCCACACATTATAAGCAGAAATCATTGTGGGTGAGGATACTGAGACAGTACATGTTACTGTGAACTGCCAGATATGGGTGCTGGGAACTAAAATCAGGTCCTTAACAAAAGCAACCAGTACTCTAATCACTGATCCCTCTCTCTAGCCCCTCTGCTTTTAGTGAGCAGGGAGCCCAGTGCTGAGCAAAAGCAATGTCTATACACCAGGCCAGCACTTAGTGATGCCAGCAGTAAGCCCCAAAGTTCATCATTGTCGTTATGCAAATGAGCCCTTAAGCCTCACTCTAAGCCAAATCAGAGGTGTGAACTGTTTCCTCGGGAGTTTCAGGCCATCATTCTCAGAAGCAGTGAACCACACCAGTTATAGACTATGGAGCCCCAGCCTTGTGCCCCAACAGTCAGGTTGAGCCACCAGTCTTCGAGAAGCCAATTGAAACAGCCAAATTAAGAGCATTATTGAATATGGCCCCCTTAACACAAGGGACAGAGAGATCCAGAAACTCCATCCCCACATCCATGTATAGACTACTGAAGTGGGGGTAAAGTAAGAGAACAGAGGGGGAGGGCAGGAGTACTGCTAAGCCCTCCCTGTCAAGGTGTGGTCATGAGTCACCATCTCTGCATAGCTGTACACCCCTTCCCGGAGAGAGAAGAGGGCAGACACCACACCCTCACCCCAGCTCAACCCTCCTCTCACCCTCCACCAACAACCTCCTCCCCCACTCCTTTTCTAGAGGTATTCAAATTTCCTGGGGTCTATGGGAATGTTATGCTGTGATCTAGCTTCTTTTGGAGCCAGTGTCTACAGCAGCCTCTCAGGGGTTCCCACAGGCTCCCCAATAAGACATAGTGTCTTATCCAGACACTATAGAGTCCAGGAGCCAGGATCTCTCACCTGGAAAGTGAGTTTACATCCAAAGGGGACTGATGGCCTCACCTCTTGTTTCTGTGAGCCTCTCATCACCAGGGTGTGAGGCTCCCTCCTCCCTCTCCCTCCTCCATCACTTGGCTCCAACCCCTCTCTTCAGAGCCTCTGCTGTGCTGTTTCCTGTGTTGGAGTTCCTGCCACGCTGTAGTCATTCCCTCTATCCAGAGCACTAATAATTCTGCTAATAAACTGTTTATTCTCCAGGAATCAGCCACAGGGTCCTCTTGAACCCTGCTCCACCTAAAACCTAATAGGTTTCATTGTTTTAATACACTTTCAGGTAAAGAGACTCTTTAAGGACATGTAACTACTGAGCCACCTGTCCAGCCTTAGAAAGGGTAATTTCTAAAAGGTGTGGGATTCCTGGGGCAGGGGTGGGATACTGTGGAAGATTGTTTTTGAGAAAGAAGTTTATTAGAAGGCTTACATCATCGCATCGTCACAAAGGCAGACAAAGACAGTCTGACTATATGGCGAGGCTCTTGGGAGGGTGAGTGCAGCCTAATGTCAGGAGCCTCCACCCAAGAGGTCCCTGATTTCCAAGTGGGGTGAAGGGAGAGGGAGGTGAAGAGGACAGGCACCAGGCTAAGGTGAACATGGGGGATAGTTTCAGCATTACCCCCAGCCCTTTGGTGTTTGAGGAACCTTCTTACAGTTAGTATCTATCTCATCAGTAACCCCAGAGGACAGAGGATTTGAACAGCATCAGATCTCTGGTTGCTCTTCCCTAAACCAACGTTCCATCTCTAATGTGAGGCAGCCCGCCTTACACACACTGCGGTGTGTCCTTCTTGTAAGACTTTCCTACGTGCATCTAGCTGGGTACAAACACAGTGATTAATCTAATGTGACTGGCTATTCAACAGAAAGGGGGAATCTTCAGGAAATATCTTTGATGAGGGAGAATAGTGTTTCTCACTTGACAGGTTAAGTGAAACCTATTAGGTTTTAGGTGGAGCAGGGTTCAAGAGGACCCTGTGGCTGATTCCTGGAGAATAAACAGTTTATTAGCAGAATTATTAGTGCTCTGGATAGAGGGAATGACTACAGCGTGGCAGGAACTCCAACACAGAAATTTACCTGGCAGAGAAATTAACAGGGTCCTTTTGTTAGAAGTGTGGTTCTAAGTTCCAGGGATACACACTGAGGTTTCCCAGGCTCTGAGTCTCAGGACCACCACTCCTCTACACACACACACACACACACACACACACACAACGGAGTGTGAAATAAAAATAGAGCCATGTTTATGTCCATGGGTTAGGCTGCCGCTAAGGGACCACATTGGTATCCATGGTCTGTACTGCCATTAGACACCATGCTGAGGTCAGCAGCACATGAGATGCTAGAGACCAAGCTTCTGCTGACTGGAAAGGGCACGAAAGCTACTTTTGCTATGGTATCAATGACTGAAGACTCACTGTTGAGAAAGAGGTGACATATAAGGCTTCTGGGACAAGCCTACCACCACTCAAAAAATAAACAGCCTAGACAGAAAGCCATTGAAAAGAGCACTTTAAAATATTGTGATAAAGGGGCTGGAGAGATGGCTCAGTGGTTAAGAGCACTGGCTTGTTCTTCCAGAGGTCCTGAGCTCAATGCCTAGTAACCACATGGTGGCTCACAACCATTTGCAATGGGATCTGATGCCCTCTTCTGGTGTGCCTATAGACAGCGACAGTGTACTACATAAAATAAATAAGACCATAGATAGATAGATAGATAGATAGATAGATAGATAGATAGATAGATAAAATGCAATGAATTAAAAAAAACCATTTTGATAAGCATGCTGGTGTAGCTCTCCACAATTGATGGTTTCTAGCAGGGTGAGGACGGATTTGGTTTCTTTAAGGGGCTGGCCACTGAGCGGTTAACTATGCTCCAGTAACCATGGGCAACACAAAAATGGACTCTTCTTCTTAATCATTGTCATCTCCTCCTCCTTCGCCTTCTTTTGTGGGGGTGGTCAGAAGAGAGAAGGGGCAGACCTGGGAGGACTGAGAAATGAGTGTCATAGGTGCATGGTGAGAAATTTCCATAAATCAGTAAAAATACTACATCGGAGGAAAAGAAAGAGTAGCTCTTGCAAGAACCCAAGTTCGGTTCTCCCACCCACGTCTGGCGGTTTACAAGTCCTCTGAATCCAGCTCCAGGGGATCTAACATACTACCCTGGTCTCACTGGACTCTGCACACGCGTTGCCTATGCACACAGACAAGTAAGTAAAAATAAGAATAATAGAAATTTTAACAGGGACAGAGACTGACCATCAAGAGAGGAAAAGACTCCTGAAAACCGGAGACCGCTGGTGAGGTGGGGAAAGTCCCCAGATTTTCAGGCGTTGCAGCACATGACCCTTGCAAGACATTTACATAGGAACTGCCCCTCACACACGCCACCATGATTGTAGATCCGGAATTTCCCCACCAGGTGGGAAAGGGTGTCCAGTCTTGACATGTATCCCCAGATCCCCCCCCCCCCCCCCGTCTCTCAGATTTGGCTCAGAAAAAAAACCTCATGGAACTGTGGAGGCTTAAAGCTGTTTTGTCCCCATCACTGGAAGGTTTCTGTATCCTCACAAGTTTCAAGTCTATTTATTTATTTATTTATTTATTATTTATTTATTTTTAGCAAAGTGCTGGGGAGGGGAGGACACAAGTATCTTTGAATATAGCCCCTGTCACAGGGTGGGGGTGGAGGGGTTGTGGCATGAGCTCAGGGTCTTATTCAGGGGAACAGAGTACTGTCGAGTGACAAATTAGGACAGTAACTAGCAATTACTTTAAATTACTTGGAATTACTTTAAATGCTTGTTTCTTTTGAGACAGGTAAAAACATAGCTTTGAAAAAATGCAAGGTCTCACTGTGCAATCATGGCTGTCCTGGACCTCACTATGTAGACCAGGCTGTCCTAGAACAGAGATCCACCTGCCCTCTGCCCCCTTTCGTTGTTTGGTTGTTGATTTAGTGGTTGGTTGGTTGGTTGGTTGATTATTGATTGAGTTTTTGTTTGGTTATTTGGTTCTTTGGTTGCTGACTGGGTTGTTTGGTTGGTTAGTTGTTTGGTTGGTTAGTTGAGCATTGAGAGCTAGTCAAGTATAAGCATCGTTAAAAGTCCCTGGGGAACAGAACTTTAATCCCAGGATTCAGGAGGACCTCCATGACTTCCAGGACACTCAAGGATACATAGGGAGATCCTGTCTCAAAAAAGCAAAAACAAGTAAAACTAAAACACAGACCATGGGGCAGACCCCAGATACATGACCACCAGCTTCTAACTCAAGGAGCTGACACTTCTGCACTCTAGTGGAAGAACCATTTGAGCCAGCCAGTTTTCTCTTGCTAGGCACACAGTAAGAGAGAGGGGATCTAGGTAGACAGAGCTTAATTGCCATGTCCCAAGATCTTAGAGGATGCCTCACTTCCTGGTTCTTCCCCAGTACCAGACCTCACAGGCTATTTCCAGGGCATGGTCTCTTTCTGGAGATTTGCCCAGACATGTTCAGGACTGCCTTGATTAACATGTGGTCCTGAACTTCCGTTTACAGATCAACCCTGTTGCCCTTGTTCAAGCTGGCCAATCCAGAGCGGGAACAAAGCTGGCCATATTCACCCCTTCACCCACACACTAAATTCTTCAGACCCACATGAAAGCTCCAGACCTCACCCAGGAATGTGACCCCAGATGCCTGCCATCTCTAAGTACTTTGCCTCCTGCTCGTGACTTTCATTATGAATAAACCCTGGCTTTGCTTGACTTTCACACTCTTGCCTGTTAATTCCTAGAAGATAAAAACAACCTATTCCTTTACCTACAGATGATGGTGATGCTTGTAATCCCATCACTAGGAAGGGCAGAGGTCAGAAAACAAAGTGGCCCCCACCTCACTTCAACCCTAAAATCTGATCAAACCTTCTCACAAGCTAAGAAACAAAAATTTCAACCCAGGGCCTTCCAACTAGCATAGGTTTGTAAATAAAAATCTCCGTGCTGGGTGTGAGACACTTCCCTGTGAGCTGTTGACCAAGAAGGCCCCAAAAGGACCCCAAAAATAATACAAGCCTGTACTCTCGATGGCCCACCAAAAGTAGATAGTTAAAGACGTTATTGCTGAAAACAGCACACATTTTGTATAAGAAATCAATGGTCTTACCCAGCTGTGAATCCTGCATGCTACAATGCCAACCTGCCAGGCAAGATGTCCCCAGTGCAGCAATAGCATCATGACTGCTGTAGGGGTAACCCACTGCTTTCTGACTCGATTTTAGCACTGCTCCATAGGAGACAGTACCTATCTGTTACTGTGATGAAACTGGGTTGTATTGTTAATTTATTTTTAGCTTTTTGAGAAGTCTCCACAATGACTTCTCAAGTGTCTGTACCAGTTTGTCCCACCAATAGTGAATGGGGACTGCCTTTTCCCACATCCTCTCCAACATCTGCTATCTGTTATTGCATTTGCCTTTCTGACTGAGGTAAGAGGAAATGTCAAAGTTGTTTTGATTTGGATTTCCCAAAATGCTAATTTTTGCGGTATTTCTTGGCCATTTTTACCTCCTGTGCTGAGAATTTTCTGTTTAGATCCCTAGCATGCTTTTCTTTTCTTTTCTTTTCTTTTCTTTTCTTTTCTTTTCTTTTCTTTTCTTTTCTTTCCTTTCCTTTCCTTGTCTTGTCTTTCCCTTTCTTTTCTTTTCTTTTCTCTTCTTTTCTTTTGGTTTTTCGAGACAGGGTTTCTCTGTGTAGCCCTGGCTGTCCTGGAACTCACTTTGTAGACAAGGCTGGCCTGGAACTCAGAAATCTGCCTGCCTCTGCCTCCCTAGTGCTGGGATTAAAGGCGTGTGCCACCATGCCCAGCTGTTTTCTGTTTTTTTGTTGTTGTCCTTTTGTTTGTTTGTTTGTTTGTTTTTGCATCTTTGCCAAATGTCAGATGACTGTAGTTACACATATACAAACATTTAAGTTTTTAAAAGCCACACAGTGGGGCTAGAGAGATGGCTCAGCGGTTAAGAACACCAACTGCTCTTCTGAAGGTCCTGAGTTCAAATCCCAGAAACCACATGGTGGCTCACAACCATCCATAATGAGATCTGACTCCCTCTTCTGGTGTGTCTGAAGACAGCTACAGTGTACTTATATATAGTAATAAATAAATCTTTTAAAAAAAAAAGCCACATGGGAGGCACTATATCCCCCACCAAGGCATCATGTTGATGTCTGCACTCCAAAATTTCTGACAAGTTTAACACCGTTTCTGGATTTTCTTCCAACTTTTCTGATTTGTTCAGAGCAAAACACGCATTCCTTCTCTCTGCAGGATCTTCCCCTTTCCTCCCACAATTCTCTCTCTTTCCAGCCAGAGTTAGCAGAACTATCACTCAAAAATTCTTTAACAATGAGTTCTAGAAAACCATGTTTCCGCACATGACTTCCCAGAGAATCAGGAGGGTGTGCCGCATTGACCCGTACAAATATCTGATCCAGATCTGCCAAGGCCCTTATATTTGCCTCTAAACACACAAATAAATGTTAAGGTTTGGTCTTTTGCTATGTTAAATACTGATTGTTCCCCGAGACCACCTATAGACCCAGGTGATGCTATGTGACCTCGCCCCTCAAGTTATCCCTGATTGGTGAATAAAGAAGCCAATAGCTACTAGCTGGGCAGAAAAGACATAGGCAGGGTTTAGGGTACCTGGGCTTGGGATTGGAAGAGAACCACAAGGTGGGACAAGAAGGAGAGAGGAGAAGCCACTATTGGGTAAGAATCTTAAAATAATGCCCATGTGGGTTGGCTAATTGAAGTTAAGAGCAGCCCAGACAAAACATGGCAAATCATATAATGAGATTATTGGCTGGGAAGTAGACATAATAGCATAGAGGGTAGATATCTGCCCAGCTCTAGTGCTGATTAAGGCTTATTGTAAGTATGAAGGTTGTGTGTCTTTTATCTGGGTCAAAGGCAGGGTAGAAATAACAAAGATTGGGATTAAATATTTCAACAACAAATAATTGCATCTCAATCACACACACACACACACACACACACACACACACACAAAAGCACGACCACACATGAGTTAACTTTCTTAGAACCCTACACTGACATATCTCACTGTAGGAATAAGCTGACATATGACATCAAGATAAACTATTCTGAGCTTAACTGACTACTGCATTGCCTAACCCTTCCTTACAACCAACTCCTCTCTGCTTCCACACTCTCAATAAAAGAAATTTTTTGCCTGCTTTCTTACAATGCTTATACCCATTTTTTCTGTGGTACCAGGAAAATAACCCAGAGCTTCCTTGTCCTCACTCAGACACTCTCCCAGACTCTCACTGGGGACTCTAGGCAGGGGCTCCACCCAAGCCACGCCCCTAGCCGCTCTCACTGGGAACTCTATGCAGGGGCTCCACCCAAGCCACTCCCCCAGCCGCTCTCCTTGGGGACTCGAGGCAGCGGCTCCACCCAAGCCACTCCCCCAGCTGCTATCACTGGGGATTCTAAAACTTTTTTTTTTTTTTTTTTTTTTTTTTTGTCACTGGGGATTCTAGGCAGGGGCTCCACGCAAGACACTCCCCCAGACCCTCTCACTGGGGATTCTAGGCAGAGGCTCCACCCAATCGACACTCCCCCAGCCCCTATCACTGGGGTTTCTAGGAAGGGGTTCCACCCAAGTCACTCCCCCAGTCGCTCTCACTGGGGATTCTAGGTCCACGCAAGCCACTCCCCCAACCGCTCTCACTGGGAACTCTAGGCAGGGGCTCCACGCAAGCCACTCCCCCAGCCGCTCTCACTGGGGATTCTAGGCAGGGGCTCCACCCAAGCCACTCCCCCAGCCGCTCTCACTGGGGATTCTAGGCAGGGGCTATACCCATGAGCAGCAATTCCATCTAGCCAGGAAATCCTGACAGCTGATGCCACATGCATCATTGTACTCAAGCAGTGACAGGAAAGACACAGGTCACATAGCATCTAAAGCCTTTATAAAAAGTATCTGAGCAGGCAGCTCTACAGGGACACATAGCTGATTCATAGTCACCAGGAGAAAATGGGAAAGAAATAAAGGATTTTGTCCTGGTTAGTTTTATGTCAACCTGACACAAGTTAGAGTCATCTGGGAGGGGAGAGCCTCAGCTGAGAAAACCGCGCCATAAGATCAGGCTGTTAGCAAGCCTGTAGGTTATTTTCTTACTTAGAGATTGATGTGGGAGGGCCCAGCCCACTTTGGGTGGGGCCATCCCTGGGCTGGTGGTCCTGGGTTCTATAAGAAAACAGGCTGTGCAAGCCATGAGGAGCAAGTCTGTAAGCAACACCCTCCATGGCCTCTGCATCAGTTCTTGCCTCCAGGTTCCTGCTCTGTTTGAGTTCCTGTCCTGGCTTCTTTCAGTGATGGACTATGATGTGGAAAATAGATGCCAAATAAACCCTTTCCTCCCCGTGTTGCTTTGGTCATGGTGTCTCATCACAGCCATAGTCACCCTGACTAAGAGAGATCTGAAATAATTCAAAAGTCATCATGGTGATGGATGCTCAATGCTACAGAGAACACATCTGTGCTTACTTCTGATATGAAGCCCTGATTGCCCAGGCTTGCCCTGAATTAACTGTCCTCCTGCATCAGATTCTTGAGTGCTGGGATCACAGGCCTGTGCCACCCTTAGCCAGCTTTCTGGGGAGTCTTACAAGTTGCTCAATTGTAGTATAAATCGTGCATAAATATAAGTTGCACCTCAGGCAAAAGAGGGGCAGAGGTGAGAGAGAAAGAGCGACCTAGGCCAGTGGTTCTCAACCTCCCTAACACTGAGACCCTTTAACACAGTTCCTCATGTTGTGGTGACCCCCCAGCCATAAAATTAGTTTTGTTCCTGCTTCCTAACTGTAATTTTGCTACCGTTATGAATTATAATGTAAATATATGATGTACAGGATATCTGATATGAAACCCCTGTGACTTGAAGTGGGCATGACCCACAGGTTGAGATCTACTGACCTATATAAGGTGAAAAGCTCTAGCTGGTATATTTTGTCCCCAGAAGTCTCTATGTGTTCAAATGTGGCTCAACAATGTCCAAACTCCCAGAAAACACTAAGCAATATATTGCAAGTTCAGGGGTATTTTGCACTTAATCTGCCATTAGGAAAATGTTAAAGCTAACCCATGCTAGTGCCATAGTGGTGTACAACTTTAATCCAGCAGTCAAGAAGCTGAGGCAGAAGGAGCTCTGTGAGCTTAAAGCCAGCCTTGTCTACCTCGAGAGTCCCAGGCTATCCAGGGTTACACAGAAAAGCTGCTAAAGCGTTAAAGCTAAAGAGAATGAAACCCCATTTGTGGCTGTGACAGTAAAGGCAGGATTCTGCTTGAGGACAAGGCATAAGGCACTTGTGTATAGACAGGAAGGGTGCTTAATACACTGGGGGTTGAGTCATGATGGTGCATGGCTGCCATCTCAGAACTCAGGGGACAGGGGCAGGAGGGTCATGAATTTGTAGGCAGCCTGGGCTATGTACCAAGAGATTAGTCGGAAGAAAAAGTCTGGGAACTACACTTTGCTGAAACTTTTGTGGCATTGTGAGAGAGAGAGTGTGTGTGTGTGTGTGTGTGTGTGTGTCTGTGTGTGTACGAGTGTGTTTCTCTTTGTGTATGTCTGTGTCTTTGTCTGTGTCTGTAAATGTGTGTGTCAGGACTGGAATTCAATCAGATCAGGAAGCAGGAGCTGATGCAGAGGCCATGGAGGAATGTTTTTTACTGGCTTGCTTCCCCTGGCTTGCTCAGCTTGCTTTCTTATAGAACCCAAGACTACCAGGCCAGAGATGGCACCACCCACAAGGGGCCTTTCCCCCTTCATCACTAATAGAGAAAATGCCTTACAGTTGGATCTCATGAAGGCATTTCCTCACCTGAAGCTCCTTTCTCTGTGATAATTCCAGCCTGTGTCAAGTTGACACAAAACCAGCCAGTACAGTCTCCCCTTTTATTTCTGATTGTGTTGATTTGGATACTGTCTCTGCACCCTCTGGTTACTCTGGCTAATGGTTTATCTATCTTGTTGATTTTCTCAAAGAACCAGCTCCTGATTTTGTTGATTCTTTGCATAGTTCTTATTGTTACTATTTGGTTGATTACAGCCCTGAGTTTGATTATTTCCATCCATCTACTCCTCTTAGGTGAATTTGCTTCTTTCTGGTCTAGAGCTTTAAGATGTGCTGTCAAGCTGCTAGTTTATGCTCGCTCCAGTTTCTTTTTGGAGGCACTCAGAGCTATGAGTTTTCCTCTTAGCACTGCTTTCATTGTGTCCCATAAGTTTGGGTATGTTGTGGCTTCATTTTCATTAAATTCTAAAAAGTGTTTAATTTCTTTCTGTATTTCTTCCATGACCAAGTTATCATTGAGTAGAATGTTGTTCAGTCTCCATGTGTATGTAAACTTTCTGCTGCTTTTGTTGTTTTATAGACCAGCCTTAGTCTGTGGTGATCTGATAGGATGCATGGAATAATTCCGTCTTCTTGTATCTGTTGCGGACTATTCTGTGACTGATTATATGGTCAGTTTTGGAGAAGGTACCATGAGGTGCTGAGAAGAAGGTATATTCTGTTGATTGATGATGCAATGTTCTATAGATATCTGTTAAATCCATTTGGTTCATAACTTCTGTTAGATTTACTGTGTCTCTGTTTAGTTTGTGTTTCCATGATCTGTCCATTGATGAAAGCTTGAGGTACAGTTTGGGATTATCCCTCCCTTATTCTTTGTCCTGATCCTCCTTGCAGTCATCTCCAGTCTTAAGAATTCTCCCCCAGAGGAAGTGGTGGCTGCCCATAACAAACACTGCCAGGATCAGGCTAACATTCACCTTTCCATAACTGACCTCATCCCACTTTCTCCAGACAAACAGGTTGATTTTAGTGATGAGGATGAGGGTGCCTCTGCTCCAGCCCTCCAGCCATCAGGCTTCAAGCCTTCATCTAGCGCTGCTGTCCAAGGGTCCCTCAAATGCCCCCTTTCATGGGACTTCCTATCCCTTGGGAGCACTGCTAGCCTTCACTAATAATTCCAACATGAGGCTGACATTGGCCGAATCAGTGTTATCTTGATCATCTCCCATCAAATCTTGAAAATTTTGCCACCTATGCCCATTGGTGCTACTCACTGAGTGGCCCAATTTGAACCTCTTTTTCTCAGATCTTTGCTTCTGTTTGAGAATGAGCTCATTCACCAAGAAATTAAGATAGAGATGGTCAATACTGTCCACAGCATAGTTACACTTGGGACATCTATTATTGTCCTCCAAGCTCTGATGAATACACTTGTAGCAAAAGCTGTGGCCACACTTTGCCGTGTCTGCCTCCTCGGTCATGTCAAAGCAGATGGGTCTGTGTGATGGAGAGGAGTAAAGTTTGCCAAGGACTACCCAATATTATCATCTAACCTCACACTTGGTATGTGGTGGTTTACCTCTCATGATGCTTCCAATATTATTCCTTTTTTTTTTTTTTTTTTTTAGATTTATTTATTATATGTAAGTACACTGTAGCTGTCTTCAGACACTCCAGAAGAGGGCGCCAGATCTCGCTGCGGATGGTTGTGAGCCACCATGTGGTTGCTGGGACCTGAACTCTGGACCTTCGGAAGAGCAGTCGGGTGCTCTTACCCACTGAGCCATCTCACCAGCCCCCAATATTATTCCTTATGTTAACAGGGATCCCACTAGATTTCTATATGACCCCATTATGAACAATATGCCCCCTTACTCTCCTAAAGGGTGGCTGTCTCTTTAATGGGACAATATTAAGAGGCCGTTTGCCCCCTCATAGGTAGCCACTTACGCTATGATGGGAGGAATTGTCATACTAATAACTATTTTGTTTAAGTGTCCCACACAGGCTATCTCCAGGCAGTGTTCCATAAATAAGGCAACCCTCCAAGTGCTGATGGCTCTCGAAAATCCCAATTGTAGCTTCCCAAGGAAGTGGTCAAAGCCTGGATGGCAGAGATCCATAAGACCACCCTCTAGGTTGTTCCTCATCTCCCCCTTGTGTGGCATGCCTCCGGAGTGGTAGCTCTTTGAGGGCTGGTAAGATCCTGGAAGACAGGACAACCTAAGACAGGCACAGTCCAGTATACTGGGAATCTCCGAGGTGGGGTCAACAATATCGAGGCAATGGCACCCCAGCTCTCACTAGACTAAAAACAAAAGGGTGGCTATGTAGCAGGAACAGCAGGGGCAGCCTCTATGTTAATGCACGGACTGGGCAGCCACAAAGTATCTCCTGCAGGAAGACCTAATTGAGGACTGCCTGAGAGAGCAAGGATTGCTGGTGCAGACAATGCCAGCCAATCAGGAACTGCTGTTTAGAAGAGATGCTTTCTTGGGACCAATGGGGGCGCAGATGGAGGGCATTAAAAGATCTTGCAGCAGTGTTCAGAGAGTTTGCTGAGGCATTTCTCACTTGTGCAAACATATCTCTGTGCAACATATCTCCAGCCCTGTTCCAGTCAGAGGAGGCTGTCCCATTACCTTAGACCCCAGGGCTCTCTGCAGTGCTCTACCCTGGCAGCTATGTGGCTCCCTGAACGCTGACACTTAAGAAAGGCACAGACCGGGGCTGGAGAGATGGCTCAGGGGTTAAGAGCACTGACTGCTCTTCCAAAGGTCCTGAGTTCAAATCCCAACCACATGATGGCTCACAACCATCTATAATGAGATCTGACTCCCTCTTCTGGTGTGTCTGAAGACAGCTACAGTGTACTTATATATAATAAGAAAGAAAGAAAGAAAGAAAGAAAGAAAGAAAGAAAGAAAGAAAGAAAGAAGGAAAGAAAGAAAGGCACAGCCCTTCTTGTGGGTTTGTGGGGCAGGAGGCAAGTCTGAGCCTACAAAGTCGTCTCAGCATTCTTCCCCACTCTTGAATGACAGTATGGTACAATGTCCCTGTGGCATAAATGAATGCCGGAAATGTGGGAGCCTGACCGTCACATGCTTCCGGTTCCTCTCTACAGACCCCCTTCCTCCCGCCCTGGCTGAGAAGATTCGCTAGATCCCAGCCTCACATCAGCAGTCTCTGTATGAAATGGTGTTTAAAGGGCTCTTGCTCTATGTGACCTTGCACGCAGGAGGCCCTGGGCTCCAATCTGTGCCCCAGTTAAACCTGCCTGGTGGGGCTCTGGAGGCGGCAGACTGGAGGGTTAGGAGTTCAGGGTCACCCTCAACTATGTAGCAAGCTAGACGCCAGCCTCAGCTACAACAAGACCAAGCTTGAAAGAAATAATAAAAGAATGATTGGTGACACACATTTTTCAGAACATGGTCACTTTGCTGGGGATAGAACTTACTAGAGAGAGTTTCCTAGCTTGAATAAGGTCCTAGGCTCCAGCCCACCCACATACCCCCAGTGTGTGTGTGTGTGTGTGTGTGCACATGAGCGTGCAATGTGCTCACCTGTGAAGATAGAGTCAGAGGTCTGAGGTTTATGTGACTTTTCCTTCCTTTCATTCTCTACCTTACTTCTTTGTTTTCTGTTTTGTTTGTTTGTTGTTTGTTTTTTGACACAGGGTCTCAGTACGCAGCCCAGGCTGGGCTGGAGCTCACTCTGTCAACCAGGCTGGCCTCAAAAATCAGAGATCCACCTGCCTCTACCTCCCAAGTGCTGGGATTAAAGGTGTAGTGGTCTGCCCAGCTTTTGAGGGGGAGACTGTCCATTACTATCCAGGCACCACTGAGCTCTAGAGAGCCTCCTGGCTGTACCTTCCCAGCTCAGGGGTTACAGAGTCACACTGCACCCAGATTCTGTTGAAGTTCCAGTCTCGCGCAGTGCAGAGAGGCCTCTACCCACTGTGGGTAACAATGAGGAACACTGTCTCTCCACATAAAAGACCTCTAAGGATAGCCATTTTCTAACCGGGTCCTGTGTCACATGCCTGACATCCCAGCTACTCGGGAAGAAACACAAGAGGATGAAAAGTTCAAGGATAGCCAGGGAAAGTTAGTCAGACACTGTCTCGGCATAAAAATTAGATTAAAAAGAGAATGGATGATGGATTAGCAGGACAGCACCCACCCCAACCCTGTGAGGGACTGGGGGCATGGTCAAGGGTGGAGCACCCACCTAGAATCTCCCCCGAGGGGGCGTGACTCAGTGGTCAGCACTTACCATGCAGGAGGGTCCAACCCTTTCCACCACAAAAGATAAATAAAACCTGGCAGCTGTGTACAGGATCTCTCAGGTTCCTCATTTGTTACCAGCTTTTTAAGCTGCCATGATGCAATCGCATCCATTCATGCCAGAGAGGAGAACTCTCGGAAACCACCACAGGCCTCGTGATTCCAAATCTGGTCCACATTCTCATTTCTCCTCGTAATGAGTCTCAGCAGCACCGGACACTCCAGCCCACAAGTTCTCATTTCCTTCTTGAAGTGCAATCCTCAGTGGTGTCCTCATTTGTTTACCCAGCACAGGGGATGAAACCCAGAACCTTGAGCGGACTACACACGCACCCTGACCCCAAGGTTCTTTTTTTTTTTTTTTTTGGTTTTTTGTTTGTTTGTTTGTTTGTTTGTTTTTTCAAGACAGGGTTTCTCTGTGTAGTCCTGGCTGTCCTGGAACTCACTCTGTAGACCAGGCTGGCCTCGAACTCAGAAATCCGCCTGCCTCTGCCTCCCGAGTGCTGGGATTAAAGGCGTGCGCCACCACGCCCGGCGACCCCAAGGTTCTTTAAGTCAAGGTCTCCCAACAGCCCAGGCTGGGCCTCAGCCTCCTGAATGATGGGACAAATGTCACCACCACACTGAGGTGGTAGTAATGGCACATGCCTTTATTCCCAGGACTTGGGAGTCAGAGGCAGGCAGATCTCTGAGTCCAAGGCCAACCTGGTCTATAGCCCAAACTCCAGGACAGCCAGAGCTACAGAGAGACCCTTTGTCAAATAAATAGATAAGTAAATAAGTGAATGAATAAATAAATAAATAAATAAATAAATAAATAAATAAATAATATCTACTCTCAGCAGTACCGTTCATTCAACTACCCCTCTTCTAGAACATTCCACAGCCTCTTCCATAAATCTCTGCTTCCATCCTGCTCCCCCCACTTTCAAGCTCATCTTGCAAACTAAGCAGTCCTCCAATAAGCTAACTAGATGTTTCTGTTCTGCTAGGCAAAGCATCACTCTGAGCAGGTGTTGTGGGTGTGCACACGTATGTGCAGGTGCATGCAGAGGCCACAGGTCAACCTCGGGTGCATTTCTAAATCCCACCATTCCCCAGGGACCTTCATGCGTCTGCCTCCCAGCACTTTGAGTGTAAATTTACTACTGGCCTTAGGGATCACAATCTGCGCCCCAGTCACCCAGGTTCAGCCATTCCATTTAATAAGCCTAATTCAATAAGCCTAGTAAAACAGCCAAATTAACTAAATGTGGTGGCACCCGCTTTTAATCTCAGCACTAGGGAGGAAAGGGCAAGGGGACATCTCTGAGTTCCAAGCCAGCCCGGTCCAGGCATCTGGGGCTGCATGGTGAGACCCTATCTCAAAGAAATAAACAAATTAATAGTGAAAAGCAGGGAAAAAAAATTGTATGTGGCCACACTGGCAAAAGAGACAAAGACATCCATGACAGCCACCCCCCTCCAAGCTCATCTTGAGAGGGCCTAACATGGCACCAAGGTTTAAGTAGAGGGCAGGAGAAACAAGGGCTGAAGATACCAGCTGTTAGCGTACCCACTGTTCTTGCACCCGCACCCACACAGCAGCTCACAGCCACGCTGGCATCCTCTTCTGGCCTCTGTGGGCACGGGGCACAAACTTAACATGCATAGATACACAGAGATAACACTCATCCACATAAAATAAAATAAATCTCAAAAAGAGTAAGAAATGATAAGCACATAGCCTGCCACCATACAGTCCTGCCCATCACTCAGCTCCCGCCCCTCATGCTAGGACCAGCCAAGTGTCAATCTTTCTCCAGCTTCAGCCCTGGGACCTCCAGCAGCTGGAGATTCCTGGGGAGATTCTAACTTCGGGGATACCCTATTTTCGATAGTCTGATACCAAACAGGAAGCTCCCGTGTGTCTTTGTAATTACTCACACAGACAGGCCAGCTACACCTGTGCATCTTCAGGCTCAGTGTTCTTTAAGAAGCCTTTGTACTGTGTGGGGGGGAAATGGGGAATGTGTACAATGCCAGTAGAGGCAAAAGAGAGCATCAGATGGAGTTACAAGTGTTGGTGAGACACTTGGAATGGGTGCTAGGAAGGAACCTGGGGTTCTCTGTAACAGCTGCAGGCTCTCAGAACCATTAACCCTCTCTCCAGAGCCACACTCAGCTTTTTTTTTTTTTTTTTTTTTTTGGCTGTTGGGTGTGTGTGTGTGTGTGTGTATGTGCGTTCGAGTGAGTGAGTGAAAGAGAGGGGGGGAAGAGAGGGGGGAGAGGGGGAAGGAGGGAGGGAGGAAGGAAGGAAGGAAGGAAGGAAGGAAGGAAGGAAGGAAGGAAGGAAGGAAGGAAGGAAGGAAGAGAGAGAGAGATGGGGGAGGTTCTGGCTGTCCTGGAATATGCTCTGCAAACAAGCTGGCCTCACACTCAGAGATCCTCCTGCCTTTGCCTCCAGAGTGCTAGGATCAAAGGCCTGCACCCTGACACACATTCAGCTGCACATTCAGCATCTGAAAATGGGTTCTGGGGATTCAAAGTCAGGCCCTCAAGCTTGTGAGAAACACTTTCCTAACCGAGCCCCTTCCCCGGGCCTCCCAAGAGTTTTGATGAAAGGCTTTGGAGAGCTACTTCTCTGCTAGCAAAATGAGCCAGTTCAAGCCAGATTAGAAAATTTTATAGGCAGGTATACTGTAAACTGCTCTCCCGTGAGTTCACTGGCCCAAAGACTAGACTTGGGAAGACACAGTGGGGAGAGGTGGGAGAGGGGAAGAGAAAGAGAAAAGGGTGTGTGTGGTGGGGGATTGGAAGGAGAGTGTCTGGATTTTATAGGGAAGAGCCTCTGGGAAAGGATAGCCCAGCCTCTGGGCTGGAAAGTTCAGAATTGGAGGCAGGGCATACCACCTAGGGACTGAGGGATGCTGGGATAATCTGGAGGCCAGGTAAGGCTTTGGTATGCAAAATATGCACTTCAGTCCCTTGTCCCAGGGCCAGAAACCAAAGAATCCAGATTTACAGTGGTCTGAAACACTGCCCACTTGATTGCTATCTGATCTTTCAGCCCATCTCCCGCCTGCCTCAGGACATGGTGATAGAACCTCTGAAACCACCTCTCTCTCTCTCTCTCTCTCTCTCTCTCTCTCTCTCTCTCTCTCTCTCTCTGTCTGTCTGTCTTATCACCACAACCTTCATGCTTTAATTTAGTGTCAGACACTGTGTCATAAAGCCTATTATCTCAGTTAACATCCCCAAGAGCCAGCTTCTATGCTCATTATTGTGAACAGTAGGTTCAGAGAAGTCAGACACTTGCCCAAGTACACACAGCTTAGCTGGTACTAACTGAAGCAGGGTTTGAACTCAAACCTCGCCAACTGCAGTATGAAAGTTTTTGCTTTGTCTTATTATATTTGATTTTGTCCTGTCCGGTTGTTATCTCTTAGAAGCCTGTTATTTTCTACTGAGAGACAGAAAGGGACTGGATCTGGAGGGGAGGAGGGGAGGAACTGGGAGAAGCAGAGGGAGAGAAAATTGTAATCAGGATATATTGTATGAGAAAAGAATAAGAGAGACCCTGCCTGTTGTGATCATAAAAAGAGAAAGAGCTATTAAGATATGTTCTGGCAGGGATGTGGGGGAAGGAGGTGCCCCGGCGGGCCCATGCCAAGACATCCCTTTCCCCTGAGAGACCAGCCACATGAGGGTATAGTATAGAATAGAGTTTATTCAGGGCATGGGGAGGAGAGTTAAGAGGCAGAGAAAGGCAGAGAGAAGGAGAGAGTAGAGAAGTAGAGGCTGGCTATGGCCACGTGGAGAGAGGGGAGAAGGGAATGGGGAGAGAGGGGGCAAGCAGGAAGCAAGAGTAAGGGAGACAAGAGAGTAAAAGAGGGAAAAGGGGCCAAGCAGTTCCTATTATAGTGGGCCAGCCTAACCTGCTATTGCCAGGTAATTGTGGGGGTGGAGTCTGGACAGAAGATCAACACTGCCTCAAATGATAAAATAGAGGGGGATTAAGGAAGATTTGATGCATGGAACACACACACCAAAAAAAAAAAAAAAAAAAGAGGGGGGGTCTGGAGGGGGAGGCAAAGTCCTGAATTCTTTTCTTATGCAAATCTAGACATATATGTTCATTTATGCAGTAATTTATGAAGTGCTGGAATGGAAGTCAGGGCCTCCTTTGTCAGTTCCAGCCCAGCCTCTCTCTCAGAGAGGAACGGGGGGGGGGGGGGGGGGGGGGGGCTCACCTCAGTGAGCAACTTCTTTGCTGAATGACGGGTTTCCCAGGCTGTTCCACTGTCACCCCTGAAGAATACAGTAAAACCAACTTCAACACTACTGTTTCCTTTGGGCCTGACCTCAGGCTGTGATGTGACTAAACACGGAATCCAGATTGGGTGGGAGGGACAAAGGGATTTCCACTACCCTCTCATAGGCATGGAGGTAAATCACCTGAAGTCAGAGCTAGGAAATACAGAAATGGAAATTTTTCAAAAATCTGTTGAGGCCCAGCGTGGCTGTGGGTTTCAAGTCTGGGTGACTCACACGGAGTGAGGAAATGCTTAACTTATCAGTTGAGTTTACAAATACACTGCCAGCCCCTGGCACATCAGCTTGGATGGTTGGGAGGCCTTCCTTGTGAGACCCATGCTCAGGCTCACAGAGGAGTGGCCAAGCCTCTGTTTGCTGGTGGTTGTTTTGTTGTGTAGGTAGCCCAGGCAGCCTTTGAACTCCCAAGTATGGCCTCTACCTTCCAACCCTGTGAATTTACAGAGATCTAGCTGATTTGTGGGACGTCTCTGTTTCTTTTTAGTTTGATTTATTTTGCTGTTTGTTTTGAGACAGGGTCTTGTGATCCTGGTCTGTCCTGCCTTGAACTCCGGTTCCTCCAGCCTTCACCTGCAGTCTTCAGCTGAGGGACTTCTCAGTCTACATGACCACCGTTGGGGGGATTTCCTTAACAACTCCTCCTTCATTCGTCTGTATCTATAATTGTATTGCTCCAACAGGTTCTGTCTCTCAAAATAGCACACAGAGTCCAGTACCATCACATCAGAAATCACAGACTTTAACACTGGTTGAGGTAGGGGGTTGTTTTGGTTTTGGTTTTTTGCTTATTAGTAGCTGGATTCCAAGGAACAGAGCCCTCTGTGGTAAAGCACGGGCCTCACATGCATGAGAGACTCTGGCTCTATCTCAGCACATCTTGCCACCCTGTCAACTGAGCACTCAGGTATCAGGATGCTGGCCTGAGCTTAAGGCCAATCTAGGCTATATATGGACTTCCAGGTCAGCCTGGGCTTCATACTTTCTTTCTCAAAAAAGGGATAGTGGTACAGAGCCACTTCAGCCAATTATTTTAAGATCTGCCTATAGGCACTCCCCTGGGGAATTCTTGGGGCCCAATGGCTAGACAGCCTTGCAGAAACAGTGAATTCCAAGCTCAGTGAGAGAACTTGGAACTCAAAAAGCAAGATGGAGAATGACTGAAGAAAACACTGAACCAAACTCTATCCTCTCTACAAATACACACACACACACACACACACACACACGTATACAAAGACACATTCATAAATGAACACCATACCCATAGACATGAAAATTTAAAATCAGACAAGGAAAATAATAAAAGGCTTATTTACAAACACATTTATTTTTATATATTAATATAAATATAAAGTTTGATTTAGAAATCTTTTTTTTTTCTAGCAGCTGTCCAGCAGTTTGCTAATGCTACCTAGTGAATTATATAAAGTCTTGTCTGAGCTATGCTCAGAATAAATACCAAGTCCAGTTAAAGACAAGAGGAAAGTCCTGGAAGGGACCCCTGCTCAGACCCCATAAAACATAGCAGCTTGAGGACTTAGCAACTAGGAGTCACAAGAAGGGTAGCTCTCATTCCCATGGGGTGTCGGGTTTCACAAGAAAGAGTCCAAAGCTGGTGGTGTTGGGATAAGACAGCTCCCAGTCTCTGTATGCATCCTGGGCTCCATGCAGATAAGCCCTCAGACCCACACTGAGGCGGTGACCAGCCTTCAGGAGCAACAGTTGACTCCAGGAACGGTCCACTAACTTGTTCTCCATGGAGCAAGGGAACAGTTCCACCGTCAGGGCCAAGTTGTCAAAGTCATCTACCTGAGGCTTTGCTTGCAAAACAAGAGAGACCCAGCCCTGCACCTTGTGGCCTGTGTTTGTGGATGTTGGACTGAGCCTCAGTTCCAAAAATACGTAGTAGAGCCCGGGACTGTCTACCACCAACTCCTTTTTGTCTTCTTCGTACCTCAGACCTTGAGATAGGTATGAGCTCCCGGCTCCATCTTGGCTGTGCCAGTTCAGAGTTGTATTGCACAGCGATGCTTCTAGAAAAAGAACACTGAGTTGCTGAGGGTTGCCGGGTGTG
This sequence comes from Mus caroli, assembly GCF_978045245.1. NCBI lineage: Eukaryota > Metazoa > Chordata > Mammalia > Rodentia > Muridae > Mus > Mus caroli. The sequence continues at coordinate 37,770,664 of NW_028227273.1, forward strand.
GGGGGGGGTGCGGGGGGGGGGAGGGAACCATGGGAATGGGGAGGAAAGAGAGGAGACAAAACAGAAGAAAAGGAGGGAGGGAGGGGCCACCCAGAAGGGATACAAATTAAGAAAGTGGTTGTGGAATAAGAACGAGGCAAAGGGACGAGGGTCTAGAGTGTTAAGAGCGGAGATGCACATGGACTCCTGGGAGGAGCTGAGTAAAGGGGCCACAAGAGGGGAAGGGGGAGAGGAGAAAAGAAGAGAGAGGAATCAGAGGAGGTAGAGAGGAATGAGCAAAACTGGGAGAGAGGTGGGATATGGAGAGTGCAGGAAGGGAGTCATCTCTGAGGGCAAATAATTTGACAACTAAGACTTGGCAGGGAGAGACTAGGGCTCGGGCTCAATAGGGTGCCTGAAGCCCAAAGGCATTCATTTATCCCAGCCCACTGGAGGTGTTGGCAGCAGGGCGGCCAGCCTCAGCTACATAATGAATTTGGAGGAAGCCTGGGCTACATGGGAGGGAGAGGGGAAGGAAAAGAGAAAAGGAGATCTCCCAGAATCAGCTGGGGGTGAGAATTCTCAATTCTCTGAAGACCTAGATGGGATCCCAAGGATGACAGCTTGAGCTGTGACAGCAAGTGAGAAAGGCTGAGTAGGTGAGGGAAAGGGACAGGACTAGAAGGTTGAACAGGCCCCCTTGTTCAACCTCCCTGCGGGACCCGCTGGGAATAAATCAGGGGGCACTCACGGTTTTTAGCCAGTAGCTTGGCGAACACAGGAGAGCCCTGGGAAGAAAGAAAAATAAAGGTAGATGGTACCTTACATCCTAAAGAAGCAGATAGGAACTCATACGGCCCAGCACACATTGGGGCGTCCAACTTTGGATGGAGAAGAAGAGCCCCGAAGGCCTAAGTGGGACTGAAGGGAACTGCGGTGCACCCTCTGGAGTTCTCCCCCAGGTTTCATAGGTTCATTCAAGGGGTCAAGACGCAAAGGGATTTCCTCTGAGTGGGAGATGGAGAGAGGGTGCTTCAAGCGGAGTAGCAGGAGCGGAGCAAGGCGGAGCGGGGCGGGGCGGGGCGGGGGTGGGGAGGAAGTGCTGTTCTCTCCCTGTCGGTGCAGCGATACTTCCAGAAGGTAAGAAAGAGTCCCCTAGGAATGAGATGAGCCTCACCTGTTGTGTAGTGTTAGGGCAGCCAATGTGGGAAACAGGGGTGACCTGATCTGCATTATTCTCTCGGGTACCCAGGTTGGGCGAGGTGGTGATTGTGAGCGCTGGCCGAGGCTCGGTGCGGGTGAAGATAGGGACACAGGCGATCAGAAGCAGCAAAACCAAGGCGACTAGGCCATAGAGCCTTGGGTGGCGGGAACAGAAGTTCAGTGCAGGCGGCCACGCGGCCTCGCGATCGCGAACATTAACGGCAGGGCAGGCAGCATCCGTAGGGAGCGCGGCATTTGTGGGGCGCACAGTATCTGAGAGAAGCGCAGCGTCCGCGGGGAGCCCGTTATCTCTGAGGAGCACCGCATCCGAGGGACACGAAGTACCTGCTGGATGTCTGGCATCCGCGGTATCCTCCACATCAAGTGTGTGCTGGTCCATTACCACGGTCGGTCAGTGCACGTCTCCCGCCAGTGCCCGTGCTTTATAGGCTACGGAGGCGCCTTTTCCGGGGAGGGAAGGGAGGGAGGGCAGCCGCGGGGTTCCCGGCCTCCGCGCTCCGCCCCGCGACTCCCGGAACTTTCTCTCCTCCTCCCCCCCTTCCCCTCCCCCTCCTCGCCCCCTTCCCCTTCCGTGTCCAGTAATTCTCCAGCATCCAGGCCCTGTGACCGCCCGTCCTTCTTCCCCCCCCCTTTTTTTTTTTTTTTTTTTTTTTTTTTGGTGGTTTGGTTTGGTTTGGTTTGGTTTGGTTTGGTTTGGTTTGGTTTAACACTGACACATTAAAGAGCTTTTTATATGATGGGAACCATGTGATATCGGAATCCATTCCCTCCCTGGCCTCTCCTGAATCCACAGCTTGGTCTCCCTTCTTTTTCTGTGTCCCCACTAATAGGTTATTTCTCCGCTGCTGATTTTCATTCCTGTTTTTCTGTCTCTCAAACATCTGTCTCTCTCCCGATCTCTCCTGCTCCCTTTTTCTTCCAACCCCTAGCTCCCCATCCCTGGGATGCCCTAAATGCAGGGGGGTTTTGTTGTTGTTGTTGTTGTTTTGTTTTGTTTTGTTTTGTGTGTTGTTGTTGTTGTTTTGTCGAGGACTCTAGGGACATCTAAAACTCCCCACCCATCCCCAGCGGAATCAGAGAGACATGCTAGGCACCCACTCACCCAGCCTCTTCCTCCCCAGGACCCCATCTCTACCCTGGGCCTTTCCTGGTGTGTCCCCACCCACTTTCTTGGGGCTTCCTGTTAGTAGTCTCTTAGGACTCCAGAAACAGAAGGCTGGAGAGTCCAGATAGAGAAATTCCCCCAGGCAGCAGACACATTTTCAATTTCCCATTCTTTCACTGTTCTTGCCTGAGGTAGAGGCAAAGGGGGGGAAGCGCAGAGAAGACCCCCCAAAAGAGGAACTGAGAGATGACTGGCTCTGGGCAAACCTTGGAGACAGACTCCTCAATGTTCTGATCTGGTTAGATCTGCTGAGATGGCTCAGCCAGTAATAGTATAATCACAAGCCTGGTGACCTGAGTTCAGTCCTCAGGACCTACATGGTGGGAAGAAAGAACTGACACACAAAAATTTGTCCTGAAAATGCCCTTTGACCACTACATGCATACCATCAGTAAATATAATTTTTTTTTAAAAAAGTACTGATATAACCAGACCATTTATCTCAGCAGGAAACAAGCTATAAAATAGGGAGTTGTTTGTTTCGACATAGGGTTTGGTCTTCGACTTGCAGCCCTCCAATTCACTAGACAGCCTAAGATGACTTTGAACTTCTGACTCTCCTGAGTATAATGGGATACAGACACAGACAGGCATACACCCTCAAATCCAGTTTCTTCTGTGTTGGGGAAGGAGCACAAAGCCTCGAGCTTACTAGGCCAAGATTCTTACAACAGAAGACCCAGCCCAGGCCCCACCTGCTTTTTTTCATTCTGGGCATGGAACCTACTGAGCTCCCTAGCCCAGCATGGGAGAAGTGCACGGAGCCCCCTCTGGAAACACCAGCCACCCCTTCCTTCTGTTTTATTCCACATCAACTTCCCCTGGGAATTACAGGAAAACCCCAGCTTGGGGTCGGGGGAGAGGTGGGGGAAGTGAGACATTAAAAAGACACAAAAGACACTTGGGTGATCTAGAAATTGGAGGCTCCACCCAAGGAGCAGCGGCAGGGCACCAGCGGTGATTCAGCTGTGGGAACTCTGGCCCTCACACAGACAGTGGTCCAACCTCTCTCTGCTGGACACACACTGCTCAGAATCAGCCCACACCTACATGACTCTCACACACAGGGACCCCTCAATGCCTGGACTAGTTTACCCCTCCCTGCCTCTGCTGCACAGTGAACACATTATCTCATCCTCATTTGTATCCCAGCCATCATTGCGGTGAGAAAAAAAAAATGGCAGATGAAGACTCTCTCTCTCTCTAGCTATAACTTCTTCAAAACCACAGTTTGAAGACTTCCACCTCACAGGCTCATCGTCCACGTCACCGAGGAACTGGAACCCTGACTCAGCTGAAAGTAACTCCACTCAGTCATCTTTCTCTCCTGCAGAGCCTGAAGGTGCTTTATTATTCTGGGGTGGGGAGAGGAAAAATTGGTGGAGTTTCTGGACAGAAAACACACACACACACACACAAAGAGAGAGAGTTCATAGCATTTAGAACAAGCCATGCATGGTGTGCACCTGTGAGCCCAGCCTTCAGGAAGCTGAAGTTTGAAGGTTGGAGTTCAAAACCAGCCTGGGCTACATGAAGAGACACTGTCTAAAAACAAAACAAAACAAAACTGGATGCAGCGGGTATGTATTGCACTCAGGAGGTAGAAGCAGATGGGTCTTGGTGAATTCAAGGCCACCTTGAACTACATAATGAGAATGGACAGGGCTAAATAGTGAGACAGACAGACAAACAGACAGACAGACAAACAGACACACACAAGGGGGGATTTTAATATTAAAATTAATTTGTTTTTGAACAGGATCTCATGTAGCCAAGGCTGGCCTGACATTCCCTATGTAGTGAAGAAGAAACTTCTAATCCTCCTGCCTCCATTTCTGGAGTGCTAAGTTGACAGGTCCATGCCACCATGTCTGGTGTATAAGATGCTGGGGATGGAACTCAAGTCTCCCCCTCCCCCCTGACTCACACACAAAGTCCACCCCCTGCCCCTTATTGCTAAGAAGAAAGATTTAGCATCTCAGAACCTTCATAGTAGTAGTAATAGTAGTAGTAGTAGTAGTAGTAGTAGTAGTAGTAGTAGCAGCAGCAGCAGCAGCAGCAACAGCAGCAGCAGCAACGGCTAGCTCCCAGATCCTGAGCCAATCTGTTTACAATTAAAACCACAGCCCACAGCCAAGTATTGCCTAAGCTGGCAGTGACAAGAACTGGGAGGAAAGCATCTAGATCTACAATAATGCAGATGACAGAACCCCACCCGCAAAGGTCTGTGGTACACCACCCCATGAGCTCTTTGTTTTTGTTTTCAATTACAGGCTTGCCACATTGCCCTGACCTTCCTTCCTCAGCCTCCCAAAACTGTGTGCAGGATGGCAAGTGTACTTCACCACTCCTGGTGCCACAAGAATGTTATGCTGGCCCTATCACCCACCTTGACTGCCTGTTTATTAACTGCTTTCCTTGCTTATCATTGCCTCCCATCCCTACTGATGTATGGCATCCTCAAAAGTGTCTCTATCCACTGTATTCCCAGGTACCCACAGTATGCGGAGTAAAAAGTGTCTCCATGATATTTATGGAAAGATGGAATGCAAGAAGGGTGAGAAAAAAGAAAAGGAAGGAACAGGGATGGGTGAGTGTGTGGGTGAATGTATGGATAGATGGATGGATGGGTAGGTGGGTGGATGAATAGATGGGTGGGTGGGTAGATGAATAGACAGATGGATAGATGGATGAACAGATAGATAGATGGGTCGGTGAGTAGGTGGATATATGGACAGGCAGGCAGGTGGACAGACAGATGGATGGATGGATTGACATATGAGTCAGTGAGTGGGTAGATGGGTGAGCAGACAGATGGATGGATGGACAGACAGACAGATGGATAAGTAAGTAAGTGGGTGGATGGATGGACAGGTGGATGGATGATAGATGGATTGATGGTTGTATGGGTGAATGGATGGACAGGCAGGTGTAAGAGTGGATAAGAGGGAAAGAAGAAGGTATATGGAGAAGAGCTCAAACTTGGTGCGGATTCTGCAGGACTGTGGGTAAAGCAGGTGCAGTTCCATGCCTGCTGTGGTAAACAGCATGGGTCTTGCAATGCTGGATGCTTAAGCTTGAATACATTACATTCAGGTACTACATTCAATGGCAGGGTCTGAGGGTCAGGCTCCATGGCAAGCACTCACCTGGATTCCATCCCAGCACCACTGTGTGCAGTGCTGAGCATAGAATACATTCATAGCAAAGGACAACTATAATGTTTGAGTTGTTTTTCATATTTTACGAATACATACTAGCTATATATTAGCTATGTGTAACAATGAGTCCCTTTAGGACATTTTCTTTTTTTTTAAGATTTATTTATTTATTATATGTAAGAACACTATAGCTGTTTTTAGACACACCAGAAGAGGGCATCAGATCTCATTACAAATGGCTGTGAGTCACCATGTGGTTGCTGGGATTTGAACTCAGGACCTTTAGAAGAGCAGTCAGTGCTCTTAACTGCTGAGCCATCTCTCCAGTCTGGACATTTTCATTTATGTATATAATTCATTTTGATCATATTCACCCCGGGTGGTTTGTTCCTGTGTCTATGTTTTTGTATTTATATATTTTAAGCGTATGACTGTTTTGCCTGCATGTATGTGCATGCACCAACGTGCAGGCCCAGTACCCAGGTCAGATCTCCTGGAATTGCAACTAAGGATAGTTGTGAGCCACCATGTGCGTGCAAGGAACAGAACCCAGGTCCTCTGTGATAGCAACAAATGCTCTCAGCCACTGAACCATCTCTCAGGTCTGTCTGTGTCTGTCTGTCTGTCTATCTGTATTCCATGTGCATGCCTTCTGAGAGGCCAGAAGTAGAGTTACAGGCAACTGTGAGATGCCATGTGGGTGCCAGGAACTGAACCTAGGTCCTCAGCACCCTCCACCATGGGCTGCCTGTCCACCTACACACCCATGATCCTCTCTTGCCCCGCTTTCGCTCTCATCAGTCCCCTTCCTCTTCCTAAATATTTTTTCAGACTGGGTTTCGTGTAACCCAGTCTAGGCAGCTCACTTCTTAACAAAGAATGGCCTCGAACTACTTCTTGTTCCTCCTGCCTCCACCTCCCAAGTGCTGGAATGGCATGCTTGGGCCACGAGGAACTTAAGTGAAAATAACTCTCTGGTTTCTACCTAGGGGGACATCAACCCACATGCATGTAGATCCAGAGATTCACTGTAAACTATGAAGCAAGCTGACCAAGGTGTCCCAGAGATGTTCTGAGCTATGTGCCTTCACAGAGCTCTGGAACACCCTTTCTGGGCTGCAGCCTAGCTGACAAGGCTGAAGGACTGCAGAGGCAGGAAGCTCTATCCACCGTGCAGAGCTGAGCTCCCTCCTCCAACCCCATTCCAATAGCGCCCCCTGTGGTGTACTCAGTTGTCTTCCTGAAATGACTGTTAACCCTAGCTGTCCTCACAGCATGGAAAAACTCAAGGGAGCCAAGCAGTTAGAGGGACCTGCCCTACAGTGTTGACTTAGATGCTCCTCTCCCACCTCTCAGGTCCACTGAACAGGCAGGCATGACTTGGTATTTTCTTTTTTTTTTTTTAAGATTTATTTATTTATTATATGTAAGTACACTGTAGCTGTCTTCAGACACTCCAGAAGAGGGAGTCAGATCTTACGGATGGTTGTGAGCCACCATGTGGTTGCTGGGATTTGAACTCCTGACCTTCGGAAGAGCAGTCGGGTGCTCTTACCCACTGAGCCATCTCACCAGCCCGACTTGGTATTTTCTAAGAAGAAAAGTAAAGGTTTCTATCCCAAGGTTTCTAAGGCAGGGTTCCGTTCTATTTCACTGTCACTCGCCCCCCCCCCCCCCCGCAGCCATAATGAGCTCATATGTGGTAGGCAAAAGCTCCATCCCTGAATCACGCCCCTAGCCCCTCATTGGCGGTCAATAGGCAGGGCTCCACCCTATGGCCACGCCCCCAGCCCTTCACGGGAGATTCTAAGCAGAGGCTCTATGCTAAGCCCCTAAACTGGGATGTTATATGTCTACTACCATAAGCAACTTAGTATTAACTTTTTTATTTTTGTTTTGCCTTATTTTTTGATGTAGTCTATGTAAGTTGCCCAGGCTGACCTCCAAGTCCTAGGTTCATGCCCACCTCCTGCCTCAGTGTTCCAAATGTCTAAGATGACAGGTACTGGTCACCAGCATAGCCAGGAGTGTCAACTGCTTTCCTGTCTTGAGTGAAGATATTGCTATCAGCCCAGGGCAGCCTCAGACTCCAGTGTACTGAGCTTACATGCACATACCAGCAGCCAGGCTTAAAAGTCAACTTCCCTGACTCTCCCATGGTGGGCACATGGAAGCTATACAGCATAGGTTCAAATCCCAGACCCACCTCCTGAGTGAATTCCTCTACCTCTTGGTGCCTCAATTTCACCATCTGTGAAATGAAATTAAAACAATATTATCTTAGGCTGGAGAGATGGATCAGCGGTTAAGAGCACTGACTGCTCTTCCAGAGGTCCTGAGTTCAATTTCCAGCAACCACATGGTGGCTCACAACCATCTGTAATGGGGTAATGGGATCTGATGCCCTCTTCTGGTGTGTCTGAAGACAATTACAGTATACTCATATAAATAAAATAAATCTTTTTAAAAAATACTTAATACCAGCACTTGGGACGCAGGGACAGGCGGATTTCTGAGTTCAAGGCCAGCTTGGTCTACAAAGTGAGTTCCAGGACAGACAGGGCTATACAGAGATACCCTGTCTCAAAAAAAAAAAAAAAAAAAAAAAAAACTACCTCAAAATGCAAGGTGTCCACAGTGAGGGAGCCAGAATGTTGTGACATACAGCAGTCACTCAGTAAGTTCAGCCATCCTTGCCACTGGCAGCCTACACAGCCTAGCGTGTGTCAGTGACTACATGTGGACTTTGAAACACTGAAATCCCGTACACAAATCCTGCCTCTGGGTTGACCTGTGAGGATGTTTGAAAGGATCTACACAGAGCCAGAACTCTGGAGGCAGAGTTAGGAGGATCAGGAAGGAGTTCAAGATCAGCCTTGGTAACAAATCTAGTTGGAGGCCAGCCTGGTCTACGTGAGACCCTTTGACCAACAGCAAAGCCCATAACCAGCAAAAAGTGCAGAGAACGGAAATGATCTCTCCAGTCTTCAAAAGGGAATCATTCAGATTACCATTGATGACATCACCAGTCACACAACAGCAAAGACAGCTCATGCCTTTGAACCACGGGGACAGGATCTTCCGGTTTGAGCAGTCAGCATTACAATTGCTTCCGGAAGTTTGTCCACACTGGAGACTGTCATATAGCTTTAGCCTGCATTTCCATGTGTACAAAGTTTTGTTCGGGTTCCTCTTCTTCCTCCTCCTCCTCTTCCTCTTCCTCCTTTCCTCCCTCTATCTTCCTCCTCCTTCCTTTTAGCCATGAACAACCTGTAGTCAACTAAGCACCCAGAAAGAAAGAAAAGGTGACCATACCTTTCTAGAAGAAGGAAAAATTTAACATCAACAATAAGTTCTTCCCTGAGAAAGATGGGGGAGTGGCTGGGCAGGCTGGGGACCCCTCAAAGGTTGATAAGAGCTAACTCAGTGATGGGAAATCAGCCAAGCTGAGTAGAAAGGGAATCCCAGCCTGACCTACCATCTGTAAGGGATTCCCCCATGCTGCCAGGGGAAGTAGCCATTAGACAGCCACAATTAGACAGAAACACAAATGACACCCACAGCCAGGACATAGAACAGACACTCACAGCAACCACAAATACACCATAGCCCCCTGGGGGGGGGAGGGAGAGAGAGAGAGAGAGAGAGAGAGAGAGAGAGAGAGAGAGAGAGAGAGAGAGAGAGAGATCATTGTCAAACACACTGAACAGCCAAGGTGTGGTGGTTCATGTCTGTCACCTGAGCATTTGGGATGCTAAGGTAGGACATTACCCCAAGTCTGAGGCCAGCCTATGTATAGTTTCAGGCTAGCCTTGGCTACAGAGATAGACCCTGTCTCATGAGGACAGAAAGAGAGGAGAAAGGGAAAGAAAAGAGGTATGGAAAGGGTTGAGCTAAGAGCACTCCCACTCTGCTCTTTCAGAGAACCAGAGTTAAGTCCCCAACCCTCACGTGGTAGCTCACAACCTCCTGTAATTCCAGATCCAAGGGGTTGTGACACCTCTCCTGGAGCAATAGGCACTACACTCACCTGCACTTACCCTGAGACACACATACACACATAAATACAAGTAAAAACTTAAAAACTTTTTTTTAATATGCCAGGCATACATAGCTCAGCCAGTGACACTTGTTTCATAAGCGTGGGGACCTGATTTGATTTCCCAGCATTCCTGGCTTGTTGTTGTTTTGTATAATAATAATAATAATAATAATAATAATAATAATAATAAAAGCCAGGCATGGTGGTACCACACGCCTTTAATCCCAGCACTTGGGAGACAGAGGCAGGCCGATTTCTGAGTTCGAGGCCAGCCTGGTCTACAAAGTGAGCTCCAGGACAGCCAGGGCTACACAAAAACCTGTCTTGAAAAACAAAACAAAACAAACAAACAAAAAGACAAGCTGTCAAGTGCTTATAATCTTAGTCTGGGAAGGTAGACAAAGGAGGATTCCTGGAACTCATTGGCAAACCATTCTAGACAAATAACTGGACTCCTCAGACCAGTGAGAGATTCTATCTTTTAAAAAAAATAACAGTGAGGGGCTAGGTGGCTCCATGGTTAAGAGCACTGGCTGCTCTTGCAGAGGACCCAAGTTCAATTCCCAGCAGCTATATGGCAGCTCAGACCTGTCTGTAACTCCAGTTCCAGGGCTTCTGACACCTTCGCACAGACATACAAGCATGCGAAACACCTATAAAGACAAAATAAAATAAATTAAAAACAAAAAGCAAACAAACAAGAACAAAAACAATACTCCAATAAGACATCCAGGCACCAGATCTGTGGACAGAACTCCCTCCTACTCAGCCTTGGATCCCAGCGCGGGACACACGCGCCCCCTTGTGGACGGCATCCTCGCCCTAGGCTGCATGAGATGCAGGTGGGAGGGTCTGCGCCCCAAACTTGCCGAGCCTTGGAAGAACTTGAAATCAGAACCTGGAAGCCGGGAGGACCACCAGGCCGAGGACCAGAACCCAGAGAAGCCTGTATGACTGCGGGATACGATCAGTGAGGATGTTGTAGGAGGAGGCAGGTCACTATCGTTCCTACAGGCCCAGCATCAGCAACACAAAAGTGGCCTGAGCCCATGGGTGCCACTTGAGAGTAGACTCTGGTTTCCAAGCCCATACACTTCTCCTTAGGCTCCGTCCACTTCCCAGTTGTCACTCTCTAAATCTTCATTTGCAGTCCCTCCCAATGGCTCCTTCACTTTCTCTAGTCCCACATCCTTGCTTTTTCAGCTGTGTACTTCCCAGGTCCCTCTCACTTCTCTGGTTCCTCCGACTTCTCTATCAATCTCTATAGGTTCCGCCCACTTTCTTAGCCCCTCCCAGCTGCTCTGTCATTCTCTCTACGCCCTGCCTACTTCCCCAGTCAACAGCTTCCTCGAGGTTGTGGATTCCCACTTTTGACATCATTCTTCCAGCCTCCTACTTCCCGCTCCTTTAGCTTCCCAGGCGGTTCAGTTCTCTTGCCTCGCCTGCTTCCCTGCCAATCTCCAAAGGCCCCGCTCAGGCCCTACCCGGTAGGCTTAACAGACTTCTCTATCAGCCTCCCAGAGCCGGCCCTGGTCCTTCCCACATCCCCCGCTATTCTCCCTATTCCACCGGACTCTAACAGCCTAGGTAAGAAAGCTTGTTCCCCCCACACACACACACCCCGGTCTTCCTCAGAGAAGAGTCCTTTACTCCTTCGTCCACCTGGGACCTGGTTAACGGCACGGCAGTCTTCAATGCCTCCACCTCCTTCTGTGCCTTACAAATTCTCATTCCAGCTGCTGGACATGCCCACCCTTATTCTCTTTAAAATTTAGTTTGCTTTTATTAATGTGTAATGCGATGTCTATGAGCGGATGCTACAAGTATTCAGAGAGGCCAGAGGAGGGGGTCAGATTCCCTGGAGCTAGAGTAATTATCTCTCTGTGGGACTGATGGGGACGTCTGATGGGGACAGGGAGGCTGCCTGCCCCAGGGTGTGCACTTGGACTGTGTGCCTACCCATCCCTGTGGAATGCAGCCAATGTGTGTTTGTGTCAACGAAGGTCAGCTGGAGAAAGGGACTCTGCATAGGTGTGGCTTCCAGCCCATCACACTTAGCATACACAGGTGTGTATCTTTTGGTGTGAGTGAGCGTGTGTACTGCATATCTGATCTACCCTGTTGGACCAAAAATCAACTTGAGGAGAAAAGCGCATGGCCCACTATCCAGGGATGAACTGGAAAGCAGAAACTAAGGCAAAGACCATGGAGGAAATGAAACACACCCACTCCCTCCTGTATGCTCAGCCTGCCTTCTTTATTTTTTTTTAAAGATTTATTTATTTACTTATTTATTGTATGTGAGTACACTCACTGTTGCTCTCCTCAGACACACCAGAAGGGGGCATAGATCCCATTACAGATGGTTGTGCACCCCACCATGTGGTTGCTGGGATTTGAACTCAGGTCCTCTGGAAGAGCAGTCAGTGCTATGTACTCAGTGGCCTTTATGAGGAGCAGAGGCTGTGCTGGGACAGTGTCTTCATCTGTCCCCTTCTCCTCAAGGCTAAGGAAGGGAGCAACAGGATGTTGAGATCAAGCTGCCTGGCTTTACCAGACTTCAATGCCTTGAGAAGGCTCAAGGGGCTGGACTCATGGCTCAGTTGGTAAAATGCTTGCCTAGCTTGTATAAAGTTCAAAGTCCCTTCCCCAGCATGGCACAAAACTGAGTGTATCTCCTCTATCATTCCAGAACACAGGACGTGAAGACAGGAGGATCAGTCGTGAGGAACATATGGAAGGGAGGGAGGGAGGGAGGAAAGAGAGAAGGGGAGGGGAGGGAAGAGGAGAAAGCAGGCAAGCTGGAGAGGAATGGGAGACCTAGGGTATAGCCTTTGGTGTGTGTCACATCAACCCCTGCCCTACATGGTCTGTTTGGTGATGCCAGAAGGTGACAGACCCCTCCCCTGCTTATATACAGCTTTCATACTAATAACACACTGATGAGGATAGATTCCAGCTCAAACATATATGCTGATGTCACATATGACCCCAAGCAAGTACCAGAGCAATCCAGAAACACACACGCATAACCTTTTGAGGGCAGTGAGATAGGTTCTCACTATGTAGCCTTGGCTAGCCTGGAAATCCCCCCAAGTAGACCAGGATGGCCTTGAACTCAGAGATATCCCTGCCTCTGTCTCGAAAGGTCTGGAATTAAAGACTTATGCCACCATGACCAGCAAACTTTTTTTATTCCAAGGACGGTGTCTAGTCCAGGCTGGCCTCAAACTGATTATCCTGCCTCCACCTCCCAAGTGCTGGAATAACAGGTGTGTGTGTGGCGCCAACTCAGTTTATTCAATGTTAGGGATGAAACCCAGGGCTTCTGCTCTGTTTGGCTTTAAAACTCTGCTTCTTTTCCATATGAAGGAAGGAGTAGGCTGTCTGACACAAAAGGTTGAGGGTCTCCAGTTCTCATGGTCCTGTTGGCCCCCCAGGGTGACTCTTGCCTTCTTTATCCCACAGAGAGCCCAGGAAGATTGGCCTAGAAGATGTGACCCACCTCCCATGTCTGCAGCTATGCTCACCAACCTGTGTGAAGATCTGTGAAGTCCTAGTCTGCCCTGCTCTGTGATATGTGCATATCTTTAGTGACTTGGGCAGCCCCTCCTTGGCTATAAGACACATGTGGCACCACCTTTTGGCCATTTGCCCACTAGCGCCACCTCCTTCCATCGCTAAAGCAGTGGGATCACTGGATTTGCATTTGGCTACCTGATGTTGCAGGAAGGAACTCAGGAGACAGACACAACTCCACACCAACTCTACCCTTATCTTGGGGAACCCCTCTATTCCAAACACCCCCGTGCTTGGACAGAGAATATTGTGTCCTTTTGGTTCATTGTCTTCAAAGATTAGCACTCATTGTCAATCTGATGACACAATCTAGACTCACCTGGGAAGAGAGTCTAAATAGGGATTGTCTGTTTAGGTTGGGCAGGGGACCTGTCTGTTGGGGATTCCCTAATTACATTAGCTGATATGTGAAGACCCAGCCCACTGTGGGCAACACCATTCCTTAGTTAGGGGGTCTTAGACTGTATAAGAGTGGAGAAATGAAGTTGAAGGTGAGCAAGCAACCGGATCAACATGCAGGCACTCATTTCTCTGCGCGTGACTGGATGTCACATGACCAGCTCCTATCTTGATTTCTCCACAACAGTTGAACTATAACCTGGAATTGTAAGCCAAAAGTAAGCCCCTTTCTCTCCTAAGTTGTTTTGTTTTATTTTGTGTTGTTTGTCAGAGTATTTTCTTCCAGCAGCAGACTTAAAACTAAAACAGAGTTAGAGGGTGGGTTGTTCTTTCTGGATAAGAGATCCATTAGTTACTAACTCCATAGATGGACAGACAACAGCACAGCGTGGGTTCTGGGGAGAGACCAGGCACACATGACAGAGTCCTGCTCTTCCTTAGATGCTGGAGGACTGAAAGAGCCATAGAGGTCAAGGACACCACAAGAAACCCTATAGAATCAACTAACCTTGGCACATAGAGGCTAACAGAGACTAAACCACCAACCAGAGAGCACGCATAGGACAAACCTAGTCTCCCTATACGTATGTAACAGATGTATAGCTTGGTCCTCATGTGGGACTTCTAACAGCAGGAGGAGAAGATGTCTCTGACTGTGTTGCCTACCTTTGGATCCCTTTCCCCTAACTGGATGACCTTGCCTAGCTCAAGAGGAGATGCACCCAGTCCTATTACAATTTGATATGCCAAGGCAGAGGTTGATTTCCATGGGAGGCCTCTCCTCTGAGGAAAAAGGAGGGCATAAGAAAAGGGGAGGAGAGAGGGACAGTCTGGGAGGAGAGGAGGAAGGGAAAGCTCAGGTCAGAATATAAAGTACATAAATAAATTAATTAATAAAAAAGAAAAATTATATCTGTTAAAAAAGAAGTTGAATGGGGAGGTTATAAGTCACAAGACTGGGGAGCAGCCTGTGGTACGTGCTGGAGCTGCCTTCCAGCTGTCTGAATCAGCTCAGGGTGAAAAGGGCAAGGATCTAGAACAAGTCACTGGAGATGGGAAACCAAATGTCAGGGATTGTCACCGTTTGATAAGAATGAAGTGACCCTGGCTAACACACACACACACACACACACACACACACACACACACACGCATGCACACGCGCACAAGCACACACACACAATCCACAGTGACAGGCAGATCTTGGATTGGACTTAGTATCTCTGCCCCATACCCACACAAAATAGTCATTTCCAGAATCCTCCATCTTCCATCCCCACAGATACAGAGGACTCAAGCCAGGCCAGGGCCACTCACTAGACTGAGTAGCACCAGGACACAGAGAAACAAGACCTAGCTATGTCATGGCCTAAGATCAGAAGGAACTGGCAGAAAGTTCTGGGAGAGAGACGGAGTTGGATGTGGGGAAGAGAGCATTGGTGCAGCCATCCCTTACAGCACAGATCCCCGCCACTTACAAAGAAAGACAGGACAGATCCGGAGCAGAGTCAACTGCACTCATGCAGCCAAAACCCAGCACTTGGGGGCGGATATGCACAGGTAGATGCCTTGGATGCAGGTTACCTAATGGCATTGGACCCTAGCAACACTGTATTCTTGAAAGGCAAGACATTTGGCCACCAGCTTGTTTTGGTTTGTCTAATACCAAGCAACAAAGTAGCAGGAGTCCTGCAAGCATTGAGAGCCTGGGTTTGGGATATTCTGTTTCATGGGCTATTTCCAGCAGCAACAATGTCTCCTCCACATTGTAGTGAGGCGCTCTACCCTCCTTGGGCCTCCATTTCCTATCTCCAAAGTTGGCATGAGCCCTCACCTCCAATCACTATTTGCATTAAAATCTAAGCAGATACCCATAAAGCACTTAGGAAAGGATGTAGCCATTGGATTTAGGATAAATATCCTTATTTTTAATGTAGTACTGGAGATGGAATTAAGGGACTGGCACTTCTAGGCAGGGGCTCCAGTCCAATCACGGCCCTGCCCCCTCACTGAGGGATTCTAGGCGGGGCTCCACCTCTGACCACGCCCCAAACCCCTCACTGATGATTCTAGACAGGAGTTCTACTACTTCGTGTTTTGAGAATTTAATTCCAAACTGTTTAAAAACTCACAGCTGGGCAGGTCATAGGCTCGTGGGAGGAGACGGCTTATTACTGCTGTTCTTCTAAGTTGATGGACTTCTAAAAGTTTATGTTTACACCCATAGACAAGTTCTACTTCTAAGCTTCAGCAGAGAAGGCCAGGCGGTGGTGGCACACACCTTTAATCCCAGCACTTGGGAGGCAGAGGCAGACGGATTTCTGAATTCGAGGCCAGCCTGGTCTACAAAGAGAGTTCCAGGACAGCCAGGGCTATACAGAGAAACCCTGTCTCAAAAAAACCAAAAGGGAAGAAGAGAGAGAGAGAGAGAGAGAGAGAGAGAGAGAGAGAGAGAGAGAGAGAGAGAGAGAGAGAGAGAGAGAGAGAGAGAGACTCTAAAGGGAGGCTTGGTGAGTGCTTAATGAATGCTTAAGCTCATAAATGCTTAAAGTGCTAAGAATGAGAAGTGCTCAGCCCTAAGCACGATGTTAATGCCCTATCAGGGAACATGGGAAAAGAGAGATGATGTTTAGCAGGACCACAGTGGCATCTTCTGGGTAGGCACAAAACACAGACATTGCAGTCATAAACACACAGGGGCTTCTGAAGCTGGCACAAGACTGATTCTATCAGCAATCAATCATGGGTTGGAGAGGGACTTATGGGGCCACATATCTCCTTGCTAAACTATTGGCTTCTAATGGCTTCTGGAAGAGTGGTAACCAATTTCTACAGTGTTATACCCATTGATGTGCACCAGGATCCAAAGGCCACCCATGACCACACAGACAGTAGGCTGCAAGACAAAAAGCTGTGAATGTCGTCGGATAGGAAAGGGTAGAAAGGAGGGGGTAGATAGGGTGAGAGGGAGAAAAGAGGGGATGGGGTGAGGCAATACCAGTCAAATTAATTTTAAAATCTGGAGGTTGGCTGGAGAGATGGTTAAATGATTAAAAGCACTGGCTGCCAAAGGACCCAGGCTCCCACATGGTGGCCCACAAGTGTCTGTAACTCCAGTCCCAGGGTATCTATGTCCTCTCTAGCCTCTGCTGACGCTACATGTATGTGCAGTACAGAGACAGACATGCAGGCAAAACACCCATACACATAAAAATAAATAAACAAAATAAAACCAAAACAGGAAGACTTGAAGTTGGGAGGGTTGGGGGGTGGTGTCGGGGTGGATCTGGAAGAAAACAATCTGGCTAAGAAAGGAAGAAGGGAGTAAGGAAGAGGGGGAGGGAAGGAGAGAGAGAGAGAGAGAGGAGGGAGGGAAAAGATTCAGTCTTTGGCCAGCTGGCAACATCACAATTGGATCTACAATGAGGGGAAGCTGTCATGGTGTTTGTGAGCTGGGGCTCAATGGGGAGAGCACTTTCCAAGCATGCATGAGTCCTTGAGTCCTTTGCCCAACTCCATATAACCCCAGGGCATGGTGGTGCACACTCAGGAGGTGGAGGCAGAGGATCAGGAGTTTAAGGCCAGCTTGTTTACTTATTGAGTGGGAGGTCAGCTTGGACTACAGTATGCAGTCCTGAGGGGAAATCTCTCAAAGCAAGGAACACAGCAAGTAGCACCTATAACCCCTGGGGATGCTGGGGGTGAGGGGAGCAGAAGAACCCATGGAATCCAGCACAACAAGAAAGTCTATGAATGGAACATTATGGATGGTAAAGATCAACACGCATGGACACACTAACTTGAACCTATGCTCAGATAAACTCATGAATATACAAGCATGTTTCAGGTGTCACTTTTAGACTATGTCACTTTTACAGCTATGTTGTAGATCTCTTGTAATCCTAGCATTCCAGAGATTGAAGGCAGGAAAGTCATGAGTTCAAGGCCAGCCTGGGCCATATAGTGATATAGGGGAACAATAGCTACATGGGAAAACCTGTACTTAAAGAAATAAATATCAATAACAAAGCAAAGATATGTTGAGGTGGGGAAAGCTCTCTGCTGTTGGTGGGGGTCCAATTATTTGTCTTAGCCCTCGGCTAGTTTCCGAGCCCTCCTGGGGGTGTCAAGAGCCTTCCAGGGCTCCTCAGAACATAGAAGGAAACCTGTAGAAGGGTTCCAGAAGCGACTTCCAGGACCCAGCAGTGTCTCACATGCACCTGCCACCTTGAAACCAAACTCCACTGTGGAGAGCCTGGAGCTCAGAGCCACCGTTCTTCCCCACCTATACAAAGGTTCTAAGGAAGAGGGTCTCGAAGGAATGAAGAAGGGAGAAGCAGACAGAGAAATTGAGGCAGGGGCTGGGGCTGAGAGGGAGGACGTTGTCCTAGATGTTATTTACAAGATTCCGAGGTGCCTTTCCATCTAGTCTCTATGAAATCAGAGTGGAAAGGAAGGATGGTGCCTGACAACGCGCCTGAGGGGAAACTAGATGGGGATACACTGGGACCCTGAGGTCTCAGAGAAAGTGCTTGACCGGAGGAGATCCCTACTCTTCCGAGGCCCCTCCCTCCATCCTCCTCCATTACTCCAGTCCCTCCATCCTTCACTGCAAGCATCCTAGGCGGGCCCAGGAGGCGGAGCACGCGGGTGACCCAGCGGTGACGTGAGTACTGCTCCGCAAATATAGAGACGCCCGGGGGCGCAGAGACAGAGCTCCGCAGCCATCTCCTCCAGAGCTAGAGCCACAGCGGCCGGTCGACACCCGTCCATCAGACGCCACCAGCAGCGCCACCACCATGCGGGAAATCGTGCACCTGCAAGCCGGTCAATGCGGTAACCAGATCGGGGCCAAGGTGTGTCAGGCTGGGTAGAGGGTGGGAATGCACAGGGGCTCAGAGAGGGGTTATAGGCTCACCCAGGAATTTTGCATCCCAGGTGGAGGAGGGGAACCAGGGCAGAGCCAGACTGGGAACAAAGAGGCTGATGGGGGCAGGGCCTGGCCTTGTGTCTCTTGGCCACAGCTGGCCTCACAGCTGGGCCACTGTCAACCTCAGTTGCCTGGCACGAAGAGGCACGGCCCCTCCTCCCAGAGCTGCTGCTGGGATAGACTGGCACCAAGTAGCTCTAGTGGGGCCAAGCCTCTCCCTACCCCCAACTTCTCCCTTCTTGCTGGCTCATGCTTTGCTGTGGCTCTGAGTTCCCAGTTACCTCACAGGCAGAGTCAGCAACTGAAGAAGTGGCTTTAAGAGTGTCCTAGACACAGCATCTCTCAGCCCTTCCCGACTAACGCTGTGACCCACTCTGACATCTTAGCACTTGGTGGGTAGAGGCAGGAGCCCAAAAATAGCCTCCCATACACAGTAAGCTGGAGGCCAGCCTGGGCTACGTGAAACCCTGTGTCAAAAAAGTAAGGGGTGGGGGCTATAACTCAATAGGTTGAACCTTTGCCCAGGTGTTGTGGTATACACCTATCATCCCAGCCACTAGGCTGGGTTGAGGCAGGAGGATCAAGAGTTCAATATCATCCTAAACTATCTAGTGAATTTCAGGCTAGCCTGGGCTTTGGGAGGCACTGCCTAAAAATAGTACAGATACATACATACATACATACATACATACATACATACATACATATATACATTAAATTTTAAGACAATAAGTCAAAAAAAACCAAGCTATTCTACACATCTCATCATCAAACAAACAATAGGACAAGCAACATGGTTCCCCTGGGGCTCATGGGCAAGATTGACAACACAAGCATGCATATGAATGCGCGCACACACAGAAAATGGTTTTTAAAAAGGTTTTAAAACTATAACAATAACAAAAACAAAAAAACTATAACAACAAAAGGAAAATCTATTCACTTTGCTCCCCCTCATTTTGCTCCCCTCTCACTTTGCTCCTCCTCCCCCCCCACCTCCAGTTCTGGGAGGTCATCAGTGATGAGCATGGCATCGACCCCACTGGGACCTATCATGGGGACAGTGACCTCCAGCTGGAGAGGATCAATGTCTACTACAACGAGGCCACAGGTAGGGCAGCCAGTGGGGTGGCACAGGCATGGGAGTGGGGGGCACTGTCACGAAGGGACAGGATGTGCCCTGGAGCCTGCTGGACCTGGCACTCAGCCCAGCCACCCTCCATCTGCCATCCCCACAGGTGGAAACTATGTTCCCAGAGCCGTGCTGGTCGACCTGGAACCCGGCACCATGGACTCTGTCCGCTCCGGCCCTTTTGGCCAGATCTTTCGGCCAGACAACTTTGTATTTGGTGAGTCCCTCTCCGGTGTGGGCGCACAACACTTTTGTTTTCGTTTCTAAGTGCTTAAAGAACATTCTGTAACTAGCACCAAAGAACCTACCTTGGCAGGGCAGTCAGGGATTTGATTAGGCACACCAAGAGAACCCTGGAGAGACATCAGACACAGCTGAGGGGCTTCCTTAAAGAAAAGGTTCTGGGTTTAGATGGGGTATCTCTAGCCTAGGGTGACCACCAACTCTCTATATAGGTGAGATTAGCCTTAAACTAATTTATGGAACGTAACCTTAACTTCCTGATCTTCTGGGATGGCCCAGGGGTTTCTGTGGGGCTGGGGGTAGAGCCTAGGGCTTTGTGCATGCCAGAGGAGCACTCTACCCATGAAGGCCAACCCCTATAAGAGCACTCTACCCACTGAGCCCCAGCCTCAGAGGAACACTCTACCCATTGAGCCCAGTCTCAGAGGAGCACTCTACCCACTGAGCCCAGCCTCAGAGGAGCACTCTACCCACTGAGCCCAACCCCAGAGGAGCACTCTACCTACTGAGCCCAGACTCAGAGGAGCACTCTACCTACTGAGCCCAGACTCAGAGGAGCACTCTACCTACTGAGCCCAGACTCAGAGGAGCACTCTACCTACTGAGCCCAGACTCAGAGGAGCACTCTACCTACTGAGCCCAGACTCAGAGGAGCACTCTACCTACTGAGCCCAACCCCAGAGGAGCACTCTACCTACTGAGCCCAGACTCAGAGGAGCACTCTACCTACTGAGCCCAGCCTCAGAGGAGCACTCTACCTACTGAGCCCAACCCCAGAGGAGCACTCTACCTACTGAGCCCAGACTCAGAGGAGCACTCTACCTACTGAGCCCAACCCCAGAGGAGCACTCTACCCACTGAGCCCAGCCTCAGAGGAGCACTCTACCCACTGAGCCCAGCCTCAGAGGAGCACTCTACCCACTGAGCCCAGCCTCAGAGGAGCACTCTACCCACTGAGCCCCAGCACCAGAGGAGTACTTTGCCCACTGAGCCCAGTCTCAGAGGAGCACTACCCACTGAGTCCCAGCCCCAGAGGAGCTCTCTGCCTGCTGAGTCCAGCCCCAACCCTCTGGAGACAGTGTGCTTAGGAAGGATGTGAGCAGGATTTTGTAGACACCACTCTACTTTCTAGAAGGGATCTGAGCTCAGAGAAGTCGGTCCACGACCACAAGGTTGGTGTTTGTCAAGATGGCAGGAGTCAGAGAGGGAGCAAGCAGGTGACTGTTCTGTTCTCTGCTTCAGTCCCAACAAGTGGCCTTGGGCAAGTGAGTTTCCCTTTCTGGTGGATACAAGATTTGTGGAAGATAATGTGTGCCTGAGCGGGTATGGTGACTACAAGGCCCTCTGGAAACGACTGTAAACAAATACAGAGAAGTGAGGTGGACCAAAGAACGTACACACAAAGTGTACTTCTGAGAGACAGACTGGGAGGATGAGGAGTTAAGAAAGGAAGGCAGAGAGGAAAGATAAGGAAAAATTAAGTAGAGGTGTGGGAGATGACTGTAAAGTGTTCAGTTTGCAAGCATAAAGATGTGAGTTCAAATCCCAAGCACCCATTTAAACATACAGGCACAAGGATTTATGTCTGTAGCCATAGCTCTGGGGAGAGTGGCAACAACAACAACAACAAC
This sequence comes from Mus caroli, assembly GCF_978045245.1. NCBI lineage: Eukaryota > Metazoa > Chordata > Mammalia > Rodentia > Muridae > Mus > Mus caroli. Next base: position 37,792,149 of record NW_028227273.1, read on the forward strand.
AACAACAAAAATCCCTGGAGCTCACTATCATGCCAAGTGTTGAGTTCTGGTCAAGCAAGAGACCATGTCTCAAAGTAAACGAACAAACAAGGTGGTGAGAGATAGAGGCAGACACCAAACATTGCCCTCTGGCCTCTGTGCACGTGTGTAGACACAGGCATGCACACACAGGTACACACACACACACACACACGCACAGGTGAAATGGAGCAGAGGTCTGCTGGAGGTGAGGGAGGGGCTGTGAATACCGGAGGAGAAGGAATTCCAGGCAGACCGACTGGCCTGTGCAAAGGTCCCAGAGCAGGACACAGCCCTTTGTGATGGAGGAGCAGCCAGCCAGGAGGCCCGTATGACTGGCTATAGAAAAGGGAATGAGGAAACATGGAAGACCAAGCAGGAGGGAACAGGGCAGAGGGAGGCCACCTTGTGGGCTGCAGGGTCAGCAGGAACCGGTGTAGGAGGTGAAAGAGAAGCCTTTGGGACCTGACTGAAGTCACCAGCACCTTCTGGCCGCTGTGGGAAGAACAGATAAGAGACAGAACCTAGTCAGGGGACTAGGAGGAGGCAGGGGAGATTTTCAAAGCTTACATGAAGTATGATTTTACTTAGCTTTTTTGTAGTAGCCTTCTAGCTTCTGGATGAGGGTGTGGCAAAATTGAAACACTATTAACTTTAATTATTATATCACACGATAATTGGGGCTGGAGAGATGGTGGTAGCAGCTGACAGTACTCTGTTCTAGCAGGGGACCCTGTTTGGTTCCCAGGATCCTGGTGTGCTTCAACCATCAACTCCAGAGCACTTGACACCTCTAAGGGCACAGACACACAGACAGAAAACCGCTCATGCTCAAAAATATGTAAATAAAATAAAAATTGAAAGATAACTATAGAATTAAATTAACTACATTTTAATAGTTGATTGTTTGATAATAAAGTATTGATTATTATTTGTGCCTATTACCATATTAAATGCTTGTTGTCAGTAATAATAGTAATAGTTGTGCTGTTACACAGTAGGGTTACTACAGACAATAACAATATATAGGATCCCATGTAGCTGAAGGGAAATTTAAGATAAATAAAACATTGATGTATGTTTGGGGTAGTTGGTATCTTTATCCTAATTCAAACATTGTACAGTATGGACCTGTATCAAAATACAATGTGCCCCCACACACAAATGTGTATGATTTTATGTCTTAGCTAAAAAAATAAATCTGGAGGCTGAAGCAGAGGGTGTGAGAAGAAGAGATGGAGGCAGAGGCAGGAGGGGACAGGACAGGGTGGGCACTTGCCTGGATCCGGGGTCCAGAACCACAGACACTGGGTTTCCTGATGTCTGTCAGCATCTCAGTGTTCCGTGGAGCACAAGGAGCAGGAGTTCAAGGTCATCCTGAGCTACACATGGTGTTAGAGAGCAGCCTGGGGTACGTGAGAGCCCGTGCTCAATAAACAAATGACCTGGAGCCCAGCATGGTAGTCTATTCCTGTCATCCAAGCCCTTTCCAGGCACAAAGCCAGAAGCTCATGAGCAGCCAGGGCTACACAGTGAGAACCCGCATAAAGAAAGAAAGAAAATCGACCTGAGACAAACCACTAGAGGACTGGAGAGACAGCTCAGTGGTTAAGAGCCCGTGCTGCTCTTCCAAAGTACCTGAGTTCAAGTCCCAGTACCCATGTCAAGTGGCTCACAGCCACCTCCTGTATCCACGGAGACGCTAATATTCTCGTCTGGTCTGTAGGGCACATATACTTATCTGCATGCACACACACATAAAAATAGAGCTTTTTTGGTTGGTTGGTTGGTTGGTTGGTTGGTTGGTTGGTTGGTTTTTAAGTCTCACTGTGTAAACAGGCTGGCCTTGTGCTCCCCCTCCCGAGTGCTGAGTTTAAAGGTACACACTACCACATCCAGCTAAAACAAAGCTATTAAAATGAATGAATGAATGAATGAATGAATGAATGAAATAAAATAAATTAAAATAAAACTAACCACCACAGTCCCCAAAAGTAAATTAAATCAGTAAAATAACAATAGTGCTAGCATTATTCTTCCAGGCTTTTCATTGTTATCTACTAATTACTGGATCTCATGTAGCACAGGCTGGCCCCCAACTCATCATGTAACTATAGCTAGTCTTAAATGCCTGGTCCTACAGCTGCTACCTCCTGAGTACTGCAGTGAGAGTGTGGCCAACACATCTGGTTTCTGTTGTGGCCAGGTTAGAACTCTAGGCCTCCTGCGTGCTAGGCCAGGCTCTATCCATGGAGCCCAGTCAGGTACTCTTATCATTTTCTAGTCTAATGATTCAGATACCAGGGTGCAGTGCAGATGGATGGGTTGGAGAGTCCACTCCTTCTCCATGCCTGCGAATTCAACGCTGTCGCTTCCCCAGGTCAATCTGGAGCAGGCAACAACTGGGCCAAGGGTCACTACACCGAGGGCGCAGAGTTAGTGGATGCAGTCCTGGACGTGGTGCGCAAAGAGGCGGAAAGCTGCGACTGTCTCCAGGGCTTCCAGCTCACCCACTCGCTCGGAGGTGGCACCGGCTCAGGCATGGGGACCTTGCTCATCAGCAAGATCCGAGAGGAGTTTCCAGACAGGATCATGAATACGTTCAGCGTGGTGCCATCACCCAAGGTGTCTGACACGGTGGTGGAGCCCTACAATGCCACGCTGTCTGTGCATCAGCTGGTGGAGAACACTGATGAGACCTACTGCATCGACAACGAGGCCTTGTACGACATCTGCTTCCGCACGCTCAAGCTGACCACGCCCACCTACGGGGACCTCAACCACCTGGTGTCAGCCACCATGAGTGGAGTCACCACCTGCCTACGCTTCCCGGGCCAGCTCAATGCAGATCTACGCAAGCTGGCTGTGAATATGGTACCGTTCCCCCGTCTCCACTTCTTCATGCCAGGATTCGCACCCTTGACCAGCAGGGGCAGCCAGCAGTACCGGGCCCTCACCGTTCCTGAGCTGACCCAACAGATGTTCGATGCTAAAAACATGATGGCTGCGTGTGACCCAAGACACGGTCGCTACCTGACGGTGGCTGCTGTCTTCCGGGGACGGATGTCCATGAAGGAGGTAGATGAGCAGATGTTAAGTGTACAGAGCAAGAACAGCAGTTACTTCGTTGAGTGGATCCCCAACAATGTCAAGACAGCCGTATGTGACATCCCACCCCGGGGCCTGAAGATGGCAGCCACCTTCATCGGCAACAGCACTGCCATCCAGGAGCTGTTCAAGCGCATCTCGGAGCAGTTCACCGCCATGTTCAGGCGCAAGGCCTTCCTGCACTGGTACACCGGCGAAGGCATGGATGAGATGGAGTTTACGGAAGCAGAGAGCAATATGAACGACCTGGTGTCCGAGTACCAGCAGTACCAGGATGCCACTGCTGAAGAGGGCGAGTTCGAAGAGGAGGCCGAAGAGGAGGTGGCTTAAGTCTCCTGCTATCACCCTGTCCCTGGGGCCCACCAGCAAAGCTTTGACCCTAAGCATCACACCCCTGCACCCAGTTGCCTCATTCCCTCGGATCTCATGAGCATCTTCACCATGAGGGCCAAGCCCAGGTTCTATTTGCTTCACCTTTAACTCCTAAACCCCACTGTCTCTCCAACCTGCCAGGGAAGGGCTCTTCTAGTTCCCATGAGCGCCCCTCAACACATGCACACACACACGCACATGCACACACTCAACCTCCTTAGATCTTGAAAATCCTTTCTTTTATGCCCTGTCCCTTCCCCAGCACTCCTGAACCATTCTCCTCCACCTCTTGACATGCCCAGATATTTCTCTAGATCTTAACATTTTCCCCAGCCTCCAAGTCCTCTCATCTTGCCTTACCTCTGACCTCACAGCTACCCACTCCTGACCCAGCACCTTCACTCTGGCTCCCCTAAGTCCCCGTGTGTTCCTGCCCTTGTGCCTTAGTTCAGTTCCTACCAGAGAAGTGCTGAAGGACGAGGAAAAAAAGAGAGGCCTGTTGCCTGGGGTGAGAGAGCCCCTCCCTACAATCCACCCCACCCTGCTCTCCCCTGCTGACCCTCCATCAATAAATGAGTCATTGCTTTGGTGTGGTTTCTGTTTGATTTAGTTTCTTCTCTGAGTGCAGCTAGGGAGTGGAGGGGCCCACCAGCCACTGAAGATCAGCTCCTGGAGTGGTGGGGTACAGGGATTGCAGAGCCAAACGGACCAGACTAGACCAGAGCAACTCTGTAGTGTAAGATAAGCCACTTGCACACCAGGAACATGCATACTGTGGAGTCTGTACTTTGGAAAGACAGACCTGAAGGTCCCTGGATTCTCCCCCACTCCCCCCCCACCCCCACCCCGGTTTCCAGTGTGGCCACACTGAATCACTGAATGCATCTTCTTCTGTATTTTTTTGGTTTGGGTTTTGGTGTTTTTGAGACAGGATCTCCCTATGTAGAGAGTTCCAGGTTGTCAGGAGAAGACTGTCTTTTTTCAGGCAGCTAGGAGAAAGGTCTCAAAGCCCACACCCTCAGTGACACAGCTCCAGGAGTTCAACAAGGCCACACCTACTCCAATAAGACCACACCTCCTAATAGTGCCATTCTCTGGGCCAAGCATATTCAAGCCACCACACTGTACAATAGCAGTGTATGTACTTAACTATGGAACTATATCTCCAATGCCCTGAAGCTAACTTCTTGGGGTACAGATGGAACCCTAAATTTGGTCATACCCGGGCCTGTCTGCCTGTCTTCAGTCAATTCTGTGACCTCTCTCAGTGTGCGTGTGGGGAAGTGTCTGTGTGTGCCCATGTGCTCACCTTACCTGGGTTCTGAGCCTCTCCTGCATTTCCATCAGGATTCCTGTGTGACTCCAGCTATCAACCTCTGTCAGCCTCTTTTGCTCTTCAGTGCAGCTGCCCCTTGTAAATGAAACAGAGAAGCAACACAGGGAAATGATGGGGGTGATCTTCACAGGCTTTCAATACTCAGGGGACTCAGAAAGAAAGGGCCTGGGTGTGGCCATGGGCACCATAAGAGTGAAGCTAGATTTCCAAACCTGGCCCTGTTTCCCATAGACCCTGTCCCCACCTAGGCTATGAAGCCAGGACGCCTGAGTTCCTCACAGAGGGTGGGGGCGGAGGCCTCCTTTGACTGGGACGTCACCCTGTTAAACTTCCTCTCTCAGCCACACAGGAAACTGAGCAGATCAGGGGCCCAGCCCCAAGCAAACACAGGCTCCCCCAGCCCCAGAAGCACTAGGGGAAAGGGCCCAGCTGGGCCAGCCCTGCAGAGACCATGGGATCCACAGAGACGTAAGAGCTGTCTTCCCTCCATCCTGTGCAGCGAGATTGCCAGACCTGAGCCCGGGTCGGGTTGGGGGAGGGCAAAAATCAAAAAACTGGGGCTACGGCAGGGGAGGGCCCAGGAAGCACAGCTACCCACTGACCAGAGGGGCCTCTAGGGACCTGATCAGGCCATTCTCTTCCATTTTTCTGGCTCTAGATCTGTGTAATGAAACCAGGGACTTTAGGAGTATGACGCTCCAGTAAGGGTGGGGGTTTTAGGAAGGTGATTTCCAGGAGGGGATAGTCAGCGGTAAGGTGTGAGAGGGTATGGTGGGAAACTGTCTGTCAACCTTAGTGGGGGACTCGTGGGTGCCTGTGTCCGTACAACAATGAGATGCTTCAGGTGCCCACGTCAGGGGGGGGGGGGGGGAGTGTGTAACCAGATGGGATAAGGTATCAGCAAGACAGACACTTCCCTTGGTTTCTGGAAGCTAAGGCCTCAGCATCTTCTGCTAGATGCAGTAGACAGCAGGGAAGAGAAGGCTGTGGGGCTTGCGGTTCAGTGCCAGGACGCCTTGCTCTTCTTTCTCTGCTGAGTGTGGGCCGCACAAAAATCTCCCACAGAGACACAAGGACAAGCCATAAACATGCTCAAAGGCGCAGGGAGAGAGAAGAGATAGGACTCACATGATACACACCTGAGACTCTGCCGTTCTACCCCACAGATTCAAGAGACAGGCACCAGAAAGAATCAAAAGTATGCTCTTTCTATCCAAGTGCTTGTTACAGGCAGACACACTGCCACAGGCATGCCTTCATCTCTGACTCCTCTTGCTACCTTTTCTCTGTCTCTGTCTCTGTCTCTTCCTCCCTCCCTAACTCTCTGTTTCTGTGTCTCTCTGTTTCTGTGTCTCTCTCTGTCTCTGATTCTCTCTCTCTCTCTCTCTCTCTCTCTCTCTCTCTCTCTCTCTCTCTCGGTCTGTCTGTCTCCCCCTGCCTTCTCTCTCCTCTCTGTCTCTAGCCCTCTCTTTAGAAACAGTAGTTCTGACTAGCCTGGAACTCCTATGTAGATCAAGCAAGCCTTGAACTCACAGAGATCTACCTGCCTTTGCCTGGGGGTTAAGGGTACAGCCACCTTGGCTTTCTCTCTTTTTCCTTCTCTTCTCTGACCCCGTACTTCAGCAGCCTTCACACCTGGCTCCAACCCTCAGGGGGCCCACACCAACACACCTAGTTACACACATGAGACAGGGAACACGAAAACAGAAGCACACAGGTGCAGACTCAGAACACACACAAGCTAAAGCCCCCTCACGGTCCACAGAAGGCATCCCCCTGCCATGTTTGACTGGTTCTTTGAAGCTGGCTGCCCCAACTCCCTGGAAGAAGGTAAGTTGGGAGACCTGGGGCTGGAGAGATGGGAGGGAGGGTGTGAGGCCGCAAGCTCAGCAGCTGGCCCTCCCTACAGATCCCCCCATCCTGCGGCAGTTCCCTCCAGACTTCCAGGAACAGGTAGGTATTCCGAAGGCATCCCAGGGCTGGTCCAGCAGAGGGAGGGGGCCATGGGCCTTGAACCCTGAACTGAGGGGCAAGGCCAAGAGGACTGGTGTACTGATGCTTCCTCCCTCTCTAGGAAGCCATGCAGATGGTGCCCAGGTTCTGTTTCCCCTTCGACATAGAAAGGTATGGAGGGGGCAGAGAGGTGGGCACACACACTCTTTGGGACCCAAAGCAGGACCTTAACAACTGAAGAATTATAGGCACAGGGGCACAGGGACCCAAAGACCCAAGAACTGAAGGGCAAAGGAAGCTAGGTGATCCCTCCAAGAGGACTCAGAGTTTATGAGTGTGAGTGTGTGTGTTCATGGGTGAGCAGCTGCATGTGGAGGCCAGAGGCAGACCTCAAGTGTCATTTTCCAGAAACCATCCACCTTTTTCTGTTGTTACGCGAGCCATCTTACCAGCTCTACATTGGTTTAGTTTGGTTTTGTTTTAGATTTCTTTCCCGTGTATGGATGTTCTACCTGCACATATGTCTGTGCACACCACCTGCATACCTAGTACCTAGGGAGGTCAAAAGAGGGTATCAGATCCCCCGGAACTTGGAGTTACATGCATTGTGAGCTATGGTGTAGATGCTGGGAGCCAAACTTGGGTCCCCTGTGAGAGCAGCTAGTGTTCTAACCACTGAACCAACTCGCTGGTCTCTATACACACTCACCTTGGTTTTGTTTTTTGAGGCAGGGTCTCTTACTGGCTTGGAGGTCTCCAAGGAGGCTTTACACCATGGCCATCCAGCCCCAGGGCTTTGAAGATTTTACCACCCTGGCTCTGGGGCCAGATTTAATTTTATTCTATTGTATTTGTTATGTGTCCAGGGTCAGAGGGTAACTTTGTGGTGTTGGTTCTCTTCTTCTACCATAAGGGTCTCCAGAGACTGAAGCCACACTGGGCTTACATGGGCTTACATGGCAAGCACATTTTCCTGATGAGCCGCCTTCCCTGGCCACCAGATTTTCTTTTTTCTCAAAGATGGGTCTGTGGACTGGAACTCTGATCATCTGTCTTGCAAAGCACACACCTTGGTGGTGGAGCTATAAAACAAGGCTCCGGGACTCAGGGCTCCTGACTCCCAAGAACCCACAAGATACTGAACTCTCATACAAGCCACCACCAAAAACAAACAAACAAACAAAAAAACCAAAAATCAAAAAACCCTGCATTCACAGGCCACCTTAGGGGTGAGCAAGGAAGTCAGCAAATAGATGTCCAGTCTCCACCGGAGTCTTTTCCCTCCAGGGAGCCACCCAGCCCTGCTGTTCAGCATTTCACCTTTGCCCTCACTGACCTGGTGGGCAACCGTAGATTTGGCTTCTGCCGCCTGCGAGCTGGTGCACGGAGTTGCCTCTGTATCCTCAGGTGGGTGATATGGGGCCTCAAACCAAGTAGGAACAGACAGGAACAAACACTAGGCCTCACAATGGATACAAAGACTCACAAATGATCCCAAGTGCAGAGGGTCAGAGGCTGAATGTATCTCCCTCTACTCAAGGCTGACGAGCATCTTGGAAGTGGTGAGACAGAGAGACTATAAGAGTTAAAAGTTCAGAATGAAACAGTATCCCCTGGACATGACAGAAACACGGATGCTCACAACCTGCCCAACATCAAGCCAAACAAAATCCCAGCACCGCTAACTGTGGAGCTGTTAGCAACTGATGGCTGCTGGGGTGGGGGTACACTGGGTCTCTTCAGAGGTTTGCCAGGTTCCTGAGCCATGTACTTACAGACAGCACCAAGTGGTGCCCAAAAGCGGGGCTTCTGGGGGGTCCTGGGGCAGGGGGATAAGACAGGGTCTCACTAAGTAGCCCTGGCTGGCCTGAAACTATTATATAGAACAGACTGGCCTCAAACTCCAACAGATAGATCCTTCTACCTCTGTCCTCTTGAGAGCTAGGGATCAAAGGCATGCACAACTACACCAGACTGATTCAGTAGGTTTTAGAAAACAACACATGAAATTGAAAGAGGAAAGTTGGGGAGGCGGGGGGGGGGGGGAGTTGAAGTAGTGGATATGGAGATAGATTTGATCAAAGCACATAGTATGCATACATGAAAGCACATAGTCGGCATGCACAAAGTTCTCAAACAATAAATGTGTAAAAGTATCAAATCCCTTAGAAGTACTTTCTAGACTGTGACCCTTACCCTTCTCTCTCTCCAGCCACTTTCCCTGGTTTGAAGTGTTCTACAAGATTCTCAATAACGTGGGGGACCTTCTAGCCCAGAACCAAGTGAGAGCAGCCCCACCTTCAGTCCCCACCCCAGCCTTTCCATCACCTCTCTAGTGTGCCAGGTCTCACCTCATTCAGAGGGAGACCCTCAGAATCCCAAATGGTCCCTCCAGTACTAACTCTTTCCGAGTTCCTCAGGTCGCCGAGGCTGAAGAACTCCTACAAAACCTACAGCAACACCCACTTCTTGGACCCCGGTTTTCAGGAAGATCAGAGATGGTGAGTAGCTCCCAGGTCTTTGGCGCTGGCTTCTGATTGGCCATGAAGGCTGTGAGCCAACCTGGGAAACCACACAGTTACTCCCGTCCCACAGGACAGCAGCATCACTGTCCAGAGCAAATGTGGAATCTTGCCTCCTGCCCTGGGGAATAGCAAGCTGGTGAGTAGTAGAGCTGAGGTCCCTCAGGCCAGAGCGGAGGTCACTGCCACTCACGCAGACTGAACCATCCCCCATCTCCCCACTAGCTTTCTTGTTTTGTGGCTCCAGATGCTGCCGGCCTGCCATCTATTCCTGAGAATGTGAGTAAGGAGGAACTACAAAAGGTGGGTGGGACAGCAAACCTTAGCTACCTGCCCCACCCCCAGCTACTGTGCCTCTCTATCCCTCAGAGGAACCTCACTGAGCTGGTGGTCGCTGTGACAGATGAGAACATCGTGGGGCTCTTCGCGGCGCTGCTAGCTGAGAGGAGGGTCTTGCTCACTGCCAGCAAGCTCAGCACTGTGAGGCGGGACCACTTCTCCCGGGGGAAGGGACACAATTAAACCCTTTTTTTGCTCAGTCCCACCCCTGTGGGAACAATCTGAGGAGGTTGCCCAATGGCTCCAATTTATTTATTGGTAGCACAATCTAGTACAGGCCCGTCCACTGAGTACCAGACCTGGTCTAGCTCTGCCCCTCTGGAAGAGAATGTTAAACTTTCCAGCCAGGGACTTAGCTCAGTGAGTAAAGCACTCGCCTAGCAAGCATGAGGCCCTGGTTCCATTCCCAACCTGGCATAAACCAGGCCCTGGCAAACATATTGGTGATGCACACCTGGAATCCCAGCACTGACAGCCTAAGGCAGGATCAGAAATTCAGGGAGGTCACCCTGAGATACCTAGTTTGAGGCCAGCCTGATACATAAGACCCACCAGGTCTTAGTGAATGAATAACAGATAGATAGATAGATAGATAGATAGATAGATAGATAGATAGATAGATAGATAGATAGATAGATAGATAGATAAGGAAAATACATTTTTAAAGATTCTAGGGCCAATGAGATGGCTCAGTGAACCAAGGTACCTATAGCCAAATTTTGAGGAGCTCAGTTCAATATCCAGGGCATACACGGTGGAAAGACAGCCCTCACTCCTACATGTTGTTCTTCAGATCTGCACAAGTGAGCGTACACACACACACAAACTCACTCACAAATAAATAAACGCAATTTTATTTTTTTAATTTCTAGCTCCACTTTTGTGTTGCATGGTATAAAGGTTTTTTTTAATGTGTATATCTATATGTGGGTGCCCAAAGAAAAGATCCCCTGGAGCTAGAGTTTAAGCAGCTGTGAGCCACCATGTTGTTGCTTAAAGCTGAACCCAGAACCTGTACAAGAGCAGCCAATGCTATAACCACTGAGCGATCTCTCCTGGTACTCAAGTGTGTTTCTGTGTGGTTGGCTGTTTTGGTTTTGGTTTGGTTTGGTGTGGCTTCAAGACAGGGTTTCTCTGTGTTGCCCTGCCTGTCCTGGAACTCACTCTGTAGACCAGGCTGGCCTTGAACTCAGAGATCTGCCTGCCTCTGCCTCCGGAGTGCTGGGGTTACAGATCAGAGCCACCACACAAAGTTCAGAGTTATTTTTTTTTATCTGAGCACATAGAGCTGTAACTGGCCCAAATCCTGGTCTCCACTTCCTTCCTACGGGGATCTGAATGCCACCCAGTTCCCCGTTGGAGACTGATCAGGGAGGTCTAAGCTCCCAGCTCATTGCCCCTCTCAGCAATTCCGGACCCTGAGGTGCGGAGTCTGAACCCACTATGTCTGTCCTTCTCACTCCCCAGCTGACAGCCTGTGTTCACGCATCCTGTGCCCTGCTCTACCCCATGCGCTGGGAGCACGTTTTGATCCCGACTCTACCCCCACACCTACTGGACTACTGCTGGTGAGAAAAGAGGAGGTGGGGAATGAGGAAGGGTAGGCAATGGGAAAAGCCTGGAGAGTTGCTAGCCTTTTAATCTTAGCAATCTTAGCACGTGTGAGACAAGAGGCAGGAGGCTCTCTTTATGTCCCAGGCCAGCCTGGTCTACAATGAGTCCCTACCAGAAAAAGTCAAAAAAGAAAATCAAGAGTCCCAGGGTAGCCTGGGCTACATAAAACAGGCAGAGTTGAAAGGCTTGGGGGTTTGAGATATGCATCTGCCTCTCCAGTCTGTGTCCTCTCCACAGTGCGCCCATGCCCTACCTCATCGGAGTCCATGGCAGTCTTGCAGAGGTAAACGCTGAAATACCCCAAGGCTGAAGCCTGGAGAGGGATTCCCTCTCCCTCCAGTTACTCAGCGTCCTGCCTCTGTATGGGGCTCGTGTTTGTCTCCTGCAGAGAATCCGAGAAAAAGCGCTGGAAGATGTTGTGGTGTTGAATGCAGACTCTAACACCCTGGAGACACCCTTTGACGATGTGCAAGCTCTGCCACCAGATGTGGTCAGTGCCATCACCTCCCACCCTTACTCCTCAAGATGGAGCCTCCAACTCTGCCCAACTAGGGGTCTCCCCTGTGTCCTCAGGTATCCCTGCTGAGGCTTCGGCTAAGGAAGGTTGCACTGAGCCCTGGGGAAGGGGTGTCCCGTCTCTTCCTCAAAGTGCAGGCCCTGCTATTTGGAGGGTACCGTGATGCCCTTGTCTGCATCCCGGTGAGTAGATGGAAGAGGAGAGATGCCTAGGGACAGGCCTTTCAGGGATAAATCACAACATTGAGAACACTTAGTGGGCCAGGCAGTGGTGGCAGAGGCCAACCTGGTCTACAGAGTGAGTTCCAGAACAGCCAAGGCTACACAGAGAAACCTTGTCTCGAAAAACCATAATAATAATAATAATAATTAATAATGTGTTTTGAGTCTGAACCTCCTGATTTTTTTTTTCTTGAGACTGGCTCTTTGTAGCCCAGGCTGCCCTCGAGCTTATTATGTAACCAGTAGCAATCTCCCTACAGCAGCCGCTTACACTATCAACATTATTTAATGCTGACAGCCACATTATAGATGAGGATGAGCTGTTCCATGAGGTCCTGCACAGGATCAGGTACACGGTAGGCACCGAATTAGTGCTTGCTGGGTAGCTATGAATTTGGAAGAAAGATGATAGGAGAAAGGAGAGCCCCCAGGGAACTCCGGAAGGAATCCTTCTTCCAGGGTCAGCCAGTGACCTTCAGTGAGGAAGCTTTTTTGGCTCAGAAGCCCGGGGCACCCCTGCAGGCATTCCACAAAAAGGCGGTACACTTGCAGCTGTTCAAGCAGGTGAGTGCACTGGGGGCGGGGCCGAAAATGAAGAATAAGGGATAGGATACTAGTTCCTGGGGGCGGCGCCTAAAATGAAGAATAAGGGATAGGCGGCTAGTCCCTGGGGGCGGGGCCTAAAGTGAGACTAAGGATGGGCTGCGGGTCCCTGGGGGTAGGGCCAAATTGGATGCCTGGTTTCTAGAATGGTTTCCTGATTTGGGGGGGGGGGGGGGCTAGCAAGGCTGAATTCTAAGTCTTTAGGGAACAGCAAGTACTTGAGTCCGACCCTCTCTCTCTACCCCAAGTTCATCGAATCCCGACTGGAAAAACTCAATGCTGGGGAAGGCTTCTCAGACCAATTTGAGCAAGAGATCATTGCCTGCCGCGGAGCTTCCTCAGGTGAGCCCCAAGGCTCTCACCTGGTCGGTTCCCCAAGCTTAGGCTGCCTTAGTAACCACAACTCTCTCCCTTCCTTCCAGGCACCCTTCGGTCTTACCAGCTCTGGGTAGATAGTCTTAAGGTAATAAAATCAATCCCTGTTCCTGTTTATAACCAACTTCATCACCTCACCGTTTACCACAGCCCCCCCCCCCCCCCGAGAAGGGGCTTAGTTAAAACTGGAGGCACAGAGAGGAAGGAGGCTGCCCAGCAAAAGGCAACCTGAGGTGGGAAGTGAGGTGTGGGGTCCGGACCTGGCAACCTCAGGGGCCCAAGTTTCTCTTATTTGGTGTTTTTTCACGCAACCCCTTACAGAAAGGTAGCGATGCCCTTCTGCATTCAATGAAGACAAAAACCCAACCAGCTGTCAGGAACATGTACCGATCGGTGAGTACTGAACGGTGAGATTGGAACCCTGTGGCTCACAGTGGCTGGAGTGACCACAGGAAAGGGACATAGGGAGAGTCTCTGTTATATGCACATGTGTGCACACGTGTGCCTGTGCATGCAGAAGCCAGGGGTTGGCATTGCTATGTACTATCCACCTTGGGGTTTTTTGTTTTGTTTTGTTTTTGAGAGAGGTAGGCTTTGTATGTGGCCCTGGTTGGTTGGTTTTGAACTCAGAAATGCACCTGCCTCTGCCTCTTGAACGTTGGAATTGTTCCGCACCATATGCAGTAATTTTGGAGGGTTTTGGGAGAGGGGAATACATTTATTTGTTTTCGTAATGTGTTTGCCCCAAGGGTGCATGTGTGGAGGTCAGATGACAACTTATAGAAGTTGATTGTTCATGTCTTTAATCCCAGCACTTGGGAGGCAGTGGCAGGCAGATTTCCAGCCTGGGCTACACACAGAAACCTGTCTTGAAAAACAACAAAAAAGTTGGTTGTGTCTTCAACCACGTGTGTCCCAAACATGGAAATCAAACGAACTTGTCAGGCTTAGCGAAATCACCTTCACCCAGTCTTTTGGAACTCACTAACTAGGCTAGCCTGGTTGGCTAGTGCTCAGGGATCTTCCTCTCCCAACTCTAAGGTTACAGGCACATATCACCCCCAACTTTTTCTGTGGAAGGAAGGAATTTAACTGACTGATCCTTCTCTCCAGCCTAACAGAGATTATGTCTTGAGTATTCACAACAGGCCTTAAATATCCACTTAAAATATTAACAACTTTTTCTATGCTATTTTCATTTGCCATTTTCTTATATTTTTGTTTGTTTGTTTTGGTTTTTCGAGACAGGGTTTCTCTGTGTAGTCCTGGCTGTCCTGGAACTCACTTTATAGACCAAACTGGCCTCAAACTCAGAAATCCGCCTGCCTCTGCCTCCCAAGTGCTGGGATTAAAGGCGTGTGCCACCACTGCCCTGCCATTTTCTCTTCTTAGTGTGTGTGTGTGTGTCTGTGTGTTGTATGAGTAGATGTGCCTACTGGCCTGCTTGTACAGGCACCATGTGTGTAGAGGTCAGAAGAGGGTATTGGATCCCGCAGAACTGTATGTAGATTATGGCAGTTGTGACCAACCTGATATGTATAACTGGTCTTTGCTACTTTGTGGGATCTTTTCCACACCCTTTATTCTACCCCAGGTTTCACCCCCTACCACTAGACAGGAGAGAAAGGGTAAAGGGAAGAGAGAAAGATTCTTGAATCTAATTTCTTTCCTTTTGTTTTTTTCTTGGAGAATGACTATTTACAAACTGTAACCAACGTACCCTACCCCAACCCCGCTGAATGACCACCAACCCCTGCCTCTCAGGCCCCTAGCATTTATATATAACCTCTGAAAGGCTCCCAGAATTACAGCTAGCACACACTCACAGAACCTATCTGCAGCTGGCATGCCTCCACTAGAGCACAAGGCAAATCATGGTCAGCGGCCGAGAACAGCCTTATATCCCCACACCTGGGATTAAAATGAAAACACTTATATTTCTGTGTTTTTAAAGAAACCAAAGTTCCAGAACTGTCACTACAGATATGGGTGCTGTGGCATGAACCTGAGCTCTCTGCAAGAGCAGCAATCACTGCAAACACAAGATGTTTCTTGCTAAACCAGGCAGTGGTGGCGCACACCTTTAATCCCAGCACTTGGGAGGCAGAGGCAGGCAGATTTCTGAGTTCGAGGCCAGCCTGGTCTACAGAGTGAGTTCCAGGACAGCCAGGACTACACAGAGAAACCTTGCCTCAAAAGAAGAAGATTCTTGCTGTCAAACTTGACAAGATTTTGATCCCTAGAATCTGCATGAGAACTGACTCCCCACGTTGTACTCTGCCCCCCACACCAGTGCCATGACGAATGTTCCCTCTCCCCAAATACATAAATAAAATTAAACACACACACACACGAACTCCGACAGCCAAGATCCATCAATTACCTTTTGTTACTTAGCTTCCATTCTTAATTGTTTTGGGGTGGGGTGGGGTGGGGAGAGGGAGGTCTGGAGCTCAAATATTCTTTCAGACCAGCCTTTACATTTCAGATCTGTCCATTTGATTTTAATCCTATATACACTGGTCAAACCTTTGGTTTATGGCAGGGTGACTCCCTCCAGGAATATTGTGCATCAAAGGTATAAACATAGCTTGGAAGATACAAAGGTGGAATGGGGGTAGAAAACACTTGTGTCTAATACTGTGTCGGGTCATCACCCAGGCAAAGAGTGGCTTGAAGGGTATGCAGAACCTGCTCACGATTAAGGTAAGACCACCCAGGGTGAATTTCCCACCCACAGATAATTCAGGGGAGTGGAGGTGGGACCCCAGCCCACACGTGCATCCCTTCACAGGATGGAGACTCTGGCCTGCAGAGGGGGGGCTCCCTGAGAACCCCAAGCCTCACCAGCCGCTCCGATCGCCTACAACAGCGCCTGCCTATTAGCCAGCACTTTGGACAGGTGAGGATGCCCACCGTCCACCACACATATCAGGTTCTTCCCGAATCCTGCATCTGTCCCCAGTGTTCACCAAACTATCTCCCTTTGTGGAAGTTCACATGTAGTTCACTCACTATACAGCCAAAGATGGGTTTGAACTCCTGATCCACCATACCCAGCTTAAATGGTGCTGGGGATTAAACCCAGGGCACTGTGAACGAGAGGCAAGACCTGTACTAACCCAGTTACATTCTCCCAACCCCTTTGGTTGGGGGCTTTTTTGTATTTTAGACCAACTGGTCTAAAACTCAGAGATCCACCCCAGCCTTTGTTTTGTTTTTAGAGGAATCAGCCAGGACTTGAACTTGCAACGATCCTCCTGCCTCAGGCTCGAATGCAGTGGCATGTCCAATGCGCTTTCCAATTCAAGCTGGAAAGCCCCAGCTCTGGATTCAAAAGCTCCTGGGGCTCCTCCCATTTCTTCCTCCCTTTATCTTTTTCAGAACAGGCCCCTCCGCCCTAGCAGGAGACTCAAGACTGAAGAGGGACCTTCTGAACCCCTGCGGGAGAGGTAAGAATTGAAGCAGATCAAAGTTGAGAGGTGCAAGGATCACAACTGATGAGGGGTGTCTTCTAGAATCTGGAGACAAAGCCCAGGATGTCAATCCTCAATCCAGGAGCCCCACCTTGAGCCCTGGGGACACTCAGAACCCCTGGGCAGAGGATACTCTAGATGGCAGCTTTCTGGGGTCTGGAGAAGAGCTGGATCTACTGAGTGAGATTCTAGACAGTCTGAATGTGGAAACCAAGAGTGGCGACCTGCAGAGGGCCAGCCAGAGCTTAGACTGCTGTCAGCGAGGGACATCAGAGAGCTGCTCCTGCCTGGTGAGAACCCCCTCCCCACTACCCCCCTCCCCACCTGTCAGTTTCTTCCCCTTTCTGACATCAACCATACCCTCCATCCTGTTCTGCCCAGCCTGACATCCCAGTGGGGTTACCATGGCAACTGGAAGAAGACAAGAGATCCCTGGATCCTCAGCCTTGGTCCCTACCTGGTGACCTGTCACTTCTGCAAGACACCCCATTTTCAGAGGTTGTAAGCTACTCAAAGAACTCCTGTTCTCAGCCATTTCAGCAGAGCCCCCCAAGCCATGGGGACCCCAGGCCCTCTCTCAGCAAGCTGGATCCTAGACCCTCACAAAGCCCTTGCCCCAAGCTCCTCAGAGTCCCCACTAGGTACAGTCCTCCAGAAAGCCCCCAGCTTCTTGTCTCCACAGAGCCCAACTCTGATGCTGTCCAAAGATTACAATCCATTTCGTCTCCCTCGTGCTCCCATTCTGCAGAGAACCCCAGAAACCAGCCTCCCCAGGTCCTCCTGGGCCAGGCTTGTGTACAATCCCTCGAGGAGCTGGGAGCCCCCACTTATGTCTCTCATGTAAGCACGCAGCAAAGGCCACAGGACAAGCAACCTCGAGTTGCTGATCTGAAGAAGTGTTTCGAAAACTAAGATCAGGAGTGTGAGGGGTTCCCAACTAATAAAGCTGAATTTCTTTTCCTTGATAAATTTATCTGGGGCTTTCTGAAACCTACCTCATCCACCACTCCAAGTGACCTCTAAGCATCTTTAAGGTTCATCTGAAGGCTCTTATCCCAACTTCCAGCCCATAAGGACCCCAAAGAGCTTACAGCTAAAATCTTTATCTCATACCACAAAAACAAAAAACCTTTATTGTCCCTATCAATTTCATATAAATATATAAAAAGTGAGCAGTCCCATCCTGCTTGCCTTCAAAGTCAAGGTCTTTGAAGAACTTTCTTCCCTTCTATTCTTAAGCATTGGGTGAGTCTGATTGCCCAAAGAGGGCGTTGCCTTCCCACAGGGTCACACAGCAAGGAAGGGAAGATGGATGACAGGGAAGGAGGGGAGGAGCTAGATGGGCAGGCAGCCCCGCACTGGCTCCTTGGAGTCCTGGGGGGCCCGGGCCTCAGCTGCTGCGTGGGAAAACTGAAAGAAAGGACAGGAGGTTTGTTGGGCCTGCAGTCACAGTAGGAGACATAGCAGAGGCAAGGTCCTATGAGGTAAATGGTGAGGCAGTAAGGCCTCCCCTGGCCCCAGCACCCCCAGTTTCATGCAGAGCCAAGCAGAGGTAGCAATGCTGCATAGCCCACCAGCTAGATGCCCCAGAGTTCCCAACCCAAGTCCTCCTGAGTCACTGGAGGCTGGCGCGTCTCCGAGGTGGCTGCTGTGTGGTAGGGCGTGCCAAGGCAGTCCCAGGCGTTGGTAGTGATGATGGCCTATTGGCCGACACCCCTGTGTTCAGATGAGCCGCTCCTCCGGGGGCAGCTTGAGGTTGGGGGGTGGTGGAGCACGGGCACCCACCTGCTCCTCACTGCTGGGCCGGTAGGTGCCCTCTGTCTGCCGCTTTTCCCGAAGTTTTCGCATGAGCAGAAACAGCCCCACTGCTAGAAGGACGACTCCCAGAATGGAAAAGACCACAGTGATGGCTACAATAGCCCCTGAAGACTGTAAAGAGAGGGAGAGTGGACAGGTGTGACCAAACTGCATGGAGTCACCCTGCCTAAGTCACCCACCAGGGCTCCTGTCACCCTGTCTGCTTTCTGGGTGGGGTTTCTGGACTGTTTTCAAACTGAGAAACAGCCTCCTTCAGCACCTCGAGCACTGGTACCCAGTACCTCTGTCCTGTCCCTTCCACACTATGAGTGTCCGAGCTTCTGACCAGATACAATTCTCTTGGTTTTCCTTCTTTTTTCCTGTCTTTTGTGTTGTTTGTTCAAAGTCTCCTATAATCTTGAACTTACTATATAGCTAAGAATACTCCTAAACTTGCTTCCTTCCTCCTCCTCCTCTTCCTCCTCCACAAAGCAGGTACTGGGAATACAGGTGTGTGCCACCACACCCAGAGTTTTTATTGTCACATGGTCTCATCTATACCCCAGGCTGCTGTTTTTTTGTTTTTTTTTTTTTTTAAAGATTTATTTATTTATTACATGTAAGTACACTGTAGCTGTCTTCAGACACACCAGAAGAGGGAGTCAGATCTTGTTACGGATGGTTGTGAGCCACCATGTGGTTGCTGGGATTTGAACTAAGGACCTTTGGAAGAGCAGTCGGGTGCTCTTACCTGCTGAGCCATCTCACCAGCCCCCACCCCACCCCCAGGCTGTTCTTAAATTGTGGCAATCCTCCTGTCTCAGTCTCCTGAGTGCTAGGGTGACATGTATGTATCACCATGCCCATCAGGCAAGACACTGTGTTTGGTTATGAGACGGTCTCATAGTAGCCCTGGCTAGCCTGGAATTCACTATGTAGAACAGGCTGGCCTTGAACTCCACCTGCCTCTCTCTCTTCCTGGAATGTATGGGTTACCACTCCCAGCAAGACACAATTTCTTGTCCACTGTTATGGAGAGATGGCTTGCTACCTTCTGTCTGGGACAGAGAAGTCCCACTGGCGTGGCTTTGTGGGTAGAGTGCTTGCCTGTCGTGCACAAAACTCTGGGTTTGACTCCTAGCACCCCATAGACCCAGCATGATAGTGGACACATGTTAACCCAGCAGAAGGATCCAGAATCCAAGATCCAAGGTCATCTGACTACAGAGGAAGTTTGAGGCCAGCCTGAGCTACACTAAACCATATATATATTAAACATATATATATGATATGTATATATGATATATATATATATATGGTGTGTGTGTATATATATATTTGTTTTGTTTTTCAAGACAGGGTTTCTCTGTGTAGCCCGGTAGACCTGGCTGACCTTGAACTCAGAAATCCACCTGCTTCTGCCTCCCAAGAGCTGGGATTAAAGGTGTGTGCCACCACTGCCCAGGCAATAAAAAATAATTTAAAAGTCAGAGCATCTGCCTAGCACATGGCTTTTTTTTTTTTTTTTTTTTTTTTTGGACAGGGTTTCTCTGTATAGCCCTGGCTGTCCCGGAACTCACTCTGTAGACCAGGCTGGCCTCGAACTCAGAAATCTGCCTGCCTCTGCCTCCCAAGTGCTGGGATTAAAGGCGTGCACCACCACCGCCCGGTGCACATGGCCTTTTAATAGTAATGTCTCTCCACTTGTCCCATACTACTCTGGTCTCACACACCAGCTCTTCCTTCTTACACCTTCCCAACTCACCAGGCCCCCGTTGGACTCATCGCCTGGGGGTTGAGTTGTGCTATTTGTGAAAGGGTCCGGTGCTGTGGAACAGAAAGAGAAAAAAAAAAAAAAAGTCCATGCTGGGGTCTTTTTCACTAGATATCACTTACACACCACTCAGTCAGACCTTGCAAACCGCCTTCCAAAGTCTCCAGCTGAAATTGAGGCAGCAAGTACAGCCAGGCCACCCACTCCACCCTCGGGTGTGATGCTGGTTTCTCTGGCCACCCTCAACCCAGCAGGGAATAATCTGGCCACCCAGAGTCACCATTGTTAGCCTATTAGAATAGATGGCTTCCAGAACCGCGTCCCCCTCCACCATCACTCTGGCCCAGAACCCTTAAGGACCTGGGCGGGGCTCAACCTTTCCCAGGAGTGTGTGACTCACAAGGCCCCCCACCCCCAGGCTCCCGAAACTGGAACTAGAGAGACTGAGGGAAGGTTTGGCTGGGTCCACACCTACGGAGGGCCAGCCCTGTCAGCTGGGCTCCCTCCAGGTCCCCCTGACTGCTTAAGACTCTCAACTATGCAGACTCAGGTGCCCAGGCTCTCCCTCCCCTCCTCCACCTCTGGGCTCTGCCCAACAACCCCCAGCTCCTAAATTCCACAAGACTTAAGGACTCAGGAATTCTAGGCTGCGGGTACGGAGCGTTCAGAAAAACGCTGGTTCGAGCCTCAGCAACGTTTAAAAAAAAAAAAAAAAACTGGAAAAAAAAAAGTTCGCAGGTCAGCTAAACTAATTTGAAATTCAGCCCTGAAGCTTTCAAACTTGGTCTCCAAACACATTCCAAGCTCATTCCTCAGACCTGTCGCCCTCTCTGGGTCGCAAAAGCCCGGCACTTCTGAGTTCAACCCGGGAACCCTCCTCCCACCCGAGCGCTGCCCCGGACAGTACCTACCTGTTACGCTCCAGCCGGAGGGCAGCATCGGCAAACCAAACGCCAAGAGCAGCCCCAGGCCTGGGGTCGCCATGAGTTTAGGCGACGAGTTGGTGACGCCAAGGACAGGACTTCCCCAAGGCGCCAATTCCTACCGCATCTTGGGTCGAGGAGGGCACCTGCGACCCAGGACCTGGGGACCAGACCAGGGGGGGGAGAGGGCGCAGCATAGGGTGAGGGGCTGGACTCAGACTCGGGGCCCAGCGACAGGCAACCCAATCTTGGAGTGCGCTCCCCGCCCTCGGCGCCAAGGGTCAGAGATTAAAGATTAACTCCCCGACCGCATTCTTGGGCCAGGAAAAGAGAAGGAGGAGGTGGGGACAGGACAGGCTGCGCGCCCTGCCTCCCTACCTGACTCCAGCGTCTGAGAGGGACTTCGCTCAGGTTCCCAATCCCGGGTTCCCAGCTGGAACCCGGAGTCTCCGTCCTTCACCCGGTCGCTCCAGATCCCACCCGCCCCGCCCGCTCACGTGACCCGGAAAGTTTAGTCACCCACCTGGGCAAAGAGCGCACTTCCGGCTTGTGCACCTGAGCCTGGCTGAGAGGGGCGGGGCGAAGAGGGCGGGGCCGCGCCGCCGGAGCACCTGTAACGGGAACCCCATTGCGACCCCGAGCACCGCAGAGGGCGGAAGTGAGCAGGTGTAAGCACAGGGGTGCATACCCCGCCGGGGGGGCGTGGCGACACTCCAGAACGATACACACTTGTAAGGGGCGGGCTCCAATGGGAAACACTGAAGAACTCACTGAAGAATTCCCTGAAGTCAGACCTGGGAATGCTAACCTGTATTCTAAATGTATTCTGGAGGCTGAGGCAGGAGGACCCCAAGTTCAAAGCCAGCCTGAGCAAACCCTATTTCAAAAGTAAAAGGGGCTGGGAGCGTGGCTCGGGGCCAGAACCCCCGCCTAAAATGGCCTAGTGAAGGTCGCCTGCCAAGAATGTCTTAGTGATTGGATCGCCCCTTACTCAGCTATGAATTCCTCCTTAGCATGCCTGAGACCCCTGGGTTCCATTTTCATCCCATAATCAAAAAACCAACCAACCTGTACAGGACTAGTTTTGTAGAAAGATACATGTAGGCTTGTAGTCAGCGTGTAATCAGAACACCTGCTTAGATTAAACCCGTGCGGTAGAGAAAAAAATAAAAAGACACCCGGACAAAGACCTGTGCAGAATCTTGCCCAGCTTAACGGAAGGCCTTATGTTCACACTGAAGAATATCCGTATGAGGTCCACCTGCCAGGGAAGTGTCTGTGAGGAAGCATGGATTTGGGGCGTCTGCGCAGAAGTAGCGATGTCCCACGGCATCCACAAAAAAACACTTATGCATGGAAACATCTGGTAGCTGGTAGAGGGGGTGGGTGGGACTTTCACCTGTTCACCACACATGTATGGGCACAGCCTGGGTGGGGACCGCATGACCTCTGGATGTATCTTTGGGTAAAAAAGGTGGTCATGAACCGGATATGATGGCACGCGATTGCCTTCCCAGCAACTGGGATTCCGAAGCAGGCGAACTGCTGCACATTCAAGGCCAGCTAGGCTCCAGAGAACTCAAAAGGACAATAACAACAATAGCCATAGAGCTGCAGCTGGAGTTCAGTGGCTAGTTTATCTAGCACATACAAGGCTATATACATATACAACACCCATTGTAGTGTAGCATACGCCTTAGATCCCAGGTGGAGCTCTGTGAGTTCCAGATCAGCCCGGTCTACATAGTAAATTCCGTGGCTACATAGAGAGACTGTGTCTTTGAACAAGAAAAAAAAAAAAAAAAAGTAAAAGAGGCGTCGTCCCTTCCTGGGAGTGGTGGTTTAAAATCTGTTTAAATCTCTGCTCTGGCCCTAAATGGGAATCCAGACTAAGATTTGAAGCTTTTGATTTCTCCACTGTAGCGTGGGAAAAGCTAGTGCCACCTACCTACCTCACAGGGTTTGGGGTAGGTTCGGTACTGAGCAGCGAGTGAAGGGCTCTGGCATGCGCAACGCACTCAATGTGAGCTATTATTTATTACTCGCGGTCAGACGGACGCCCTTCCCCCTGACGGTGAGACGAGAAACTGCACCCGAAACTTGTGGGCGGGACTTCAGCAGGTGCAACCACAGCCGCCGGCTGAGGCCCCGCCTCCAGAGCCCCTCCTCCTGATCGTTATCTTTAGTGGCGCGGGAGATACTGGTCCGCGACTCCCTTTCCAGGCAGGTCTGCAAAGAGCAGCCTTCAGAGAGTCTGAATTGGGGCGCGGCCACTTTAAGAACGCCTAGCGGGCTGCGAGCTGCGGGACAGGAGGCCGCGGTGGGTCAACCGGGAAGCCCCGCCTAGGTAGTGCGGACCGGCGCAGCTCGGGCGCATTGGCCAATAAGGATTTAACTTTGCAGCCGCGCCGCTCGTTGACCTTGCGTTTCTCTCTCTTGCGTGTCACCAAGAAAAGGAGGCGCGCGGGCGGAATGAAGTGTTGGGGAGGGAGCCCACACCTCTTTGTTGATCTGCTGTTTCTGTCATCGACTGGGGAATCTGACTAGAGCAGGCGGGCGAAAGAAGCTTTTAAACTGGTTCAGAATTCTTTGCGTAGTCCTGGGAGAAGCAAAAACCTGAATTTCTGATAAGGGATCCGTTAGAGAGGAAGGTGTAAATGAACAAGATTACGAATCCAATTCCTGACAATTCCCTACCAAAACCATTTAAGGAAAAAAGGGTAAACTGAGGCAAGCAGAGTACTAAGACGGTTGCCTCTCCTACCGTCCCAGGAATGCGTTGTCAGATGTGCAAAACCAGAGCCTCCTAGAATGCTTCCCCACGCCCCCTGCTCCGCCCCCAGCCCCCTCCCCCAAGTAATGCGGGTCGGAGGAGGAGACCAAGTTCTGGCGCGGGCGGGGACGACTAGCATTTATCACTTCCAGCAAGTGCCGGAGCTCGGCCCCGCACCGAAGAGGCTGCGGTGCGGGTGGGCGCGGGAGCTGGCCTTGTGGGGACCCCGGGGGGGAGGGGGAGCCAGAAAGCCCCCGCCGAGGCCGTCGCTGCGGGGCCTCCCCTCCCCCCTGGGCGGGCGCCATGCGGGGGGGCTCAGGCGACGCGGAGCGGCGGCAGCGCTGGGGTCGCCTATTCGAGGAACTAGACAGCAACAAGGATGGCCGCGTGGACGTGCACGAGTTGCGCCAGGGGCTGGCCAGGCTGGGAAGGGGAGATCCGGACCGTGCACAGCAGGTACTATGGGCAGCGACCACCGCGGCAGGATCCGCCCGCGCCGTAACCGGTGCCCCTTAATGCCGCGGCTGCAGCAGCCACAGGCTACCTGTTGGCTGGACCCCACCACCTCTATCTAGGTTCCCTTCCCTCTGTCCACTCGCGTCTGGCCTGACGTCGTCGCGAAACAAGGCTGCCAAGGCTCCAGGCCTGCAGTGGCTGCGGTTGCCAGGACCCAGCGGCCCCTCCCCCCCGCCCCCTCCCCCACCCCCTGTGGGATGCCTACTGGGGGGATGGACTGCAGAGCGGGACGCTCTCCCCTCCACGGCCCAGAGCCAAACCCTCCTCTGCTCTGTGCACAATCCGAGGGGTGACCCGCTCCCACCTGCAGTTAACACAACTTCACATCCTTGCTGGAGCACACACAGAGCCCCTAGCCAGCTCTCCTAGTCTCTTATTTACATTTGCTGCCAGCCGGCTCTTTCCCGGACCTGGCCAGTTGCCCCAGGCTGCTCCAGCTAGGAGGGAGTCAGTCCATCTGAGGCCACTCTGCTTCTACTGGGGTCTGACCTGTCTAGGAAGGAATTTGAGGTAGGGGTGCAGTTTAGCAGTAAAGTGCTTTCCTGGCATGTGCAAAGGTCCTAGGTTCTAGCTCCAGTATGGGAGGTGGCAGTGGGGAGCAGCAAAAACTGGCCCTTTCTCCGTGTGACAGGGGACATGGAGTCCCTAGCCTTCCCTAAAACAGACCTATTGCATTTTTGTTGACCTTGAGTCTAAGGTCCAACTTTTAGATAGGAATATAAAGAGGCCCCATGGCTATTGGGCCTTATATGAACCAGGACTGGACTGTTTCTAACAGGACAACCACACACACACACACACACACACACACACTCAACAAGACTGCCAAGGAGACAGGATTTTATAAGGAAAAGCTGGGTGGGCAGGTTTGGGAAACAAGGTAATGAGAGAGAATCAGAGTTCAAGGTCTCGTCCTACAGTACAGAGAATGTGAGGCTAGCCTGGGCTACATGAGACAGGTATCTCAAAAATGACCAAAAAGTGCCCCCAGGTCGCCACTTCCCAGTACTATGACCTTGAACTGCCTCTGTGACTCTGTAGAGTCCTCAGTCTGCCTAGGGACTGAGACAAGAGGCAGATTCTTGTTATGGCCTGGGGCTGCTCCCTTCCATGAGGAACGGGGGCTCTGAGCTCCTGAGGCATGAGGCATATTCTAGTTGTCTTTCCCACACACACCCTGTAGGGGTGCAGTGTGCTGGAGTCCCTGTGTCCCCTTTTTTCCTCTGCTAGGGCGTCTCCTCTGACTGGGATGCTGATCCTGATGGTGGCCTCAGCCTGGAGGAGTTTACTCGCTACCTGCAGGAACGGGAGCAGCGCCTTCTGCTCATGTTTCACAGCCTTGACCGGAACCAAGATGGTGAGATGGGCTCTAAGCTGGGGAATGGACAAATGGGTTAGTACCCGAAGCACCGGGGGAATGGGGAGGGCTGCTTCTGACTCATGGACTATTTTGGGAGTTCTCAGCTGCAACTAGGTGATTTGAGCCTGAACTGGCCCATCCCACCTCCTATCCCTTTTGCAGTCGGACCCCTCTCTCTGCCCATACACATTTCTTTTCAGACAGTATAGTTGGTTCAGAGACCCTCAAATACAAGGATAGACCCTTGACCAAGCATCTTCTGGGTTCCTTAAGTATTGCCTTAAAGTTGGAGAGCTAGATCAGGGGTAACGTGGTTGCCACAAAGCCACAAGTTCCTAAGCTCAATCCCTTGTCCCCATGAACATGCAGAGGTACATGCCTGTAAGCCCAGCCTTGGAGAGGGGGAGATGAAGAAAATGAATAATGATCAAATATTGCTTTAGTCCCTTGTAACATAGGTACCTCTGTGATCACCCCTGAACTCACTCATTCACTCCTGGAATAGAGAACTCTCCAATATCACCCAGTTTCAACCCTGAGCAGCCCCCACAACCTGTATAAGAACCTGTCTCCTTACCATGGTGGGAAACAACTTTGATCCCAGCACTTAGGAGGCAGAGGGGCAGGCAGATGTCTGAGTTCAAGGCCAGCCTGGTCTACAGAGTGAGTTTCAGGACACCAGGGCTACACAGAGAAACCCTGGCTCAAAGGAGAGGTGGGAGGAGTCTCCCATGAGGCTGAGGAGCTGACTCAAGTCAGAGAGGGACTTGAGTTCAAACCCCCGCACCTGTGTTAAAAAGCTAGGTATGGGGCTGGTGAGATGGTTCAGTGGATAAGAGCACCGACTGCTCTTCCAAAGGTCGTGAGTTCAAATCCCAGCAACCACATGGTGGCTCACAACCACCCATAATGAGATCTGATGCCCTCTTATGGTATCTGAAGACAGCTACAGTGTACTTATGTATAACAATAAGTAAACATCTAAAAAAAAAAAAAAAAACTTAAAAAAAAAAAAGCTAGGTATAGTGGTGCCCACCTGTGACCCAGCACCGGTGAGGTGGAGACTGGAGGTGGTGAGGTGGATCTTAGGGTTAGACTTCCAGATAAGTCACTGGACTCCAGGTTCAGGAAGAGACCCTGTCTCAAAAGAAAGATGGAGAAAGACAGCCATCGACCTCTGGCCTCTTCATCCACACGCACACAGAAGCACACACACACAAGGGCTTCTGGATCTCCCAGTCCAGCCTATGTATGGATTGGGTGTCTCCTGGGGCTCCCCTTTTCCAGGTCACATAGATGTCTCTGAGATTCAACAGAGCTTCCGCGCACTAGGTATCTCCATCTCACTGGAGCAAGCAGAGAAAATCCTACACAGGTGAGTTATTGGAGATTTGGGCCCTTGGAATTTCACCACCACCCCACCCCTACCCTACCCCATATCCTGCCAGATAGCACTGTCCTCTGAGCCCCAGACTGGGTTGACAGGGAGGGCAGAAATAAAAAGTTCGACTTTGGAGTCAAACAGATCTTAGGCTAGTGGACTGATGACCCTATCCGGCCCTGAAAAAGACTGGTAATACAGCTAGCCCCATAGGGTTGGTCTAAAGGATTTACACATGGGAGCCAGCCAAACAATGTGACTAGACAGTACCTGAAGCCTCAACCTGTCATTCTAGCACTTGAGAAGCCAAGGCAGGAGGATTGCCATGAGTTTGAGGACAACTTGGACTACAGAATGAGACTTGATCCAAAAAAAAAAAAAAAAAAAATCCCCAAAAGCCAGGCAAGTGAGGCTAGCAAGATGTAGCAGTAGGTCAGGGCGCTTGCCCCTCAATCCTGATGAAGACAGTTTGATCCCCAAAACCCACGAGGTTGGAAGGTGAGAATCAACCCAGCAGGTTGTCCTCTGACCGCTACATGCAAGCCATGGCACATGTGGGCAGTCACACCACATTTAGACATGATGGTTCAGCTCTATAATCCAGCACTAAGGAGGCTGAGGTGGGAGGATTGCTGAGACCCGCGCCAGCCTGGGCTATAGAGGAATAGCCTGACTCGGTGAAACAGGGCTAGAGAGAGAAACTGCGTTAAGAGTATGTATGATTCTTTTAGCAGAGTCTGAGTCCTAGCACCCAAGTCAGGTGGCTCACAACCACTGTAATTACAGCTTCAGAGGACTGAACACCTGAAGCCTCACGTGCCACACACACACATCACATACACACGCTTTAAAATAAATATATATTTTAATGTTGTAAAGCGCTTTAGCCAGGTAGCACATGGAAAGCTATGTAGAAGGACTGCCATGAGTTCGAGGCCAACCTGGTCTCCAGAGTAAGACCCTGCTCCGCCCCAAACTGTCATGGGCATGTCGTAGCACTCAAGTACTAAGGCAGAAGGGGTGCTGAGAATTCCAAACCAGACTGGACTTTAGAGTGAGACCCTATCTCAGATATGCCAGTGCTATAGAATGGCAGCGAATTCTGTGCTCCCCAAACCCATGAACGCTAGCGGCACCCATCTCCTCCAGCCCAGACCACTGAACCTGTGCCAACCCTACCTCTAGCATGGACCGCGATGGCACCATGACCATTGATTGGCAGGAATGGCGAGACCACTTTCTGCTGCACTCTCTGGAGAACGTGGAGGATGTCCTGTATTTCTGGAAGCATTCTACAGTAAGTTGGGGGCTACCTACAGGGTAGGGGCTAGCTCCAGCTTCTCCCCAGGGCTCAGGAGTTCTGGGCCAAGACCCTAAAGGTGTTGTCAGTGTCTGGGGGGGGTACTCTTTCAATGAAGTTTTGTGCCTTTATTGTTCCATCTGGGGTTCAGGCGCCTGGTAACCACTGATGGACACTTCTGCTATCTGCTCAGAACCTTTTGGTCTTGCTTAGACTCCAGGGACAGCTCTAGTAGGAATCGTGGTTAGGGGGAAGAAAATACACCAAATGGCATTCCCACACTTGACCCACATAACTGCCAGGTACCAGGTGCTCATCATCTGCTCCAAGGCTCCTGGGGCTGATGGAAAGATACAAACAGACACTGTATGTTAAAGATGGAAAGAGTCCATGGGAATGGGGAGGGAGGTCAGCTCTTGCACCAAGGTGGGAATCACTAAGGATCTTGTGGTGTCTGGCAGATCAATCTGTGGGATTGGACATGGTCCTTGTTGTGTTTGCTTTTTCTGGGGAGATGTCAGTAAGCATCGATTTACTCCAGGTTAGGTAACAACAGACCAAAGTGAGGATCTCGCCAAGGTCCCACGTGGTGAGCCCGTGAGTTTCTTCAGCTTAATTGCAGAGCACAGTGAGGGGTCACTTACAGGACCTGGGGTACCCTAAACAGCTGCAGCACTGCTGAGTCCCACCCCATCCTGGTTGGTGACCTGGTGAAATCTGCAGCATGGAATCTTTGTTAGCCTTCTGCTTCCTTGTTAGTGTTCTGGGCTGGGACACTGAGTAGACTTCCAGGATACATCCTGGGCCCCCATCTCTCACACCCTAGTGGGTATCAAGAGTGCCATTACCGGCCATCCCTACTGGATGGTTTTGTGTGTCAACTTAACACAAGCTGGAGTTATCACGGGGAAAGGAGACTGCTTTGAGGAAATGCCTCTATGAGATCCAGCTGTAAGGCACTTTCTCAACTAGTGGTCAAGTTGGAAGGGTCCATTGTGGGTGCTGCTATCCCTGGGCTGATAGTCCTGAGTTCTTTAATAAAGCAAACTGAGCAAACTAGGGGAAGCAAGCCAGTAAGCAGCACCCCTCCATGGCCTCTGCATCAGCTCCTGCCTCCAAGTTCCTGCCCTGTGTGAGTTTCTGTCCTGACTTCCTTTGGTGATGAATAGCAATGTGGAAGTGTAAGCTGAATAAACCGTCTCCTCCACAAAAAAAAAAAAAAAAAAAAAAGAGTGCCATTACCATAGACCCAGTTATCACCAGATTGTTCTGCTCAGTTTGTTGCCATGGCTACCAGGCCACGGTAATAGCTGACTCAAAATGGCACAGGGTGATGATGTTCATGCTAGAGGAAAAAGCCATACTACAATCCTCTCGGGAGATCCAGAGATGTTCACCCCCAAAAATCCACTGTTGGGAAATCTATTGCTGGACTCTAGAAGGGAGTCTATCCCTTGGGGAGGACTCCTAGGAGAGTACTTCTAGAGGAAGACTTTTTGGAGAAGACTCTTGCGGGAGGATTTCTAAGGGAGGGCCCTCCATAGCGGAGTTGACTGAAAGCAGATCCTTTCGAAGGACTCAGCGGCTCTTTTGGTGGAATCAATGGATCTTGTGGTGGGATCTGGTAGATTCTTCAGTAGGAGACTTCTGCAGTTAGGGCCCAGGCACATCCCCCACCTCTGCTGGAACATGACATCCACAGCCCCTGTTCTCAGGTCCTGGACATCGGTGAATGCCTGACGGTGCCCGATGAGTTCTCCAAGCAAGAGAAACTTACAGGAATGTGGTGGAAACAGCTGGTGGCTGGTGCAGTGGCTGGCGCTGTGTCACGGACAGGCACAGCTCCTCTGGACCGACTCAAGGTATTCATGCAGGTGAGAGGACCTGAAGGGACCCACCCCATCATCTAGGCCGAGACCTAGGAGGGCACCGCAAAGCCACCTTCTCTCCCCTCAGGTCCATGCCTCAAAGTCCAACCGACTCAACATTCTAGGGGGCCTGAGAAACATGATTCAAGAAGGGGGAGTCTTGTCCCTCTGGCGGGGCAACGGCATCAACGTGCTCAAGATAGCCCCTGAGTCTGCCATCAAATTCATGGCTTATGAACAGGTAGGACAGGTCCAGAAGAGAGGGTATTCAGCTTTGAAAAGCAGACAGTAAACACAAGGGCTTGTGGGCTTAACTTGCGGTCCCCAGCACCACGCCTCCTGCTGGTCAGCACTGTGGCAAGCAGAGAATGTTGGAATGCAAGGACCCCAAGGTTCCCAGGTACCCAGTCCCACAGCCATGTTTCACCCTCAGATCAAGCGGGCCATCCGGGGGCAACAGGAGACACTGCACGTTCAGGAGCGCTTCGTGGCTGGTTCCCTGGCCGGGGCCACAGCTCAAACCATCATATACCCCATGGAGGTGAGAAGGAGGGGCTGGAGGAAGATCCAGCACGGGAGGGTAGGTGTCTTATACTCTTTTATTGCCCACTCTACACTGTGTGTAGAGCTAACTGTAACCCCAACTGCCTGACTTGGGACTGAAAGCCATTTCCAGTCTAGCTTGTCTGGGTATCTCGATTTGAGCTGTAACTCCTCGGGACTTGGTTAGAACTGTTTGCACAGTATTCATAGAAACTGGCCATTTTATGCCTGCCGAGATCGAGGATGGCAGGCAGTGACCTACCACACCTGGTTTATGTGGTGCTGGGGATAGAACCCAGGGTTCTCTACACCCTAGGTGGGCATTCTACCCACTCAGCCCCACCTGGGCTCTTAGCACATCTGCTTTCAGGAATAGCCACTTCTAGGTGATGTCACTCCTGGGTGTGGTGATTCTGAAAGCAATTTTCAAGTGGTTAACAGAGTTCTCACCCAGGTACTAAAGACTCGGCTGACTCTACGCAGAACCGGCCAGTACAAGGGGCTCCTGGACTGTGCAAGGCGGATCTTAGAACGTGAAGGGCCCCGCGCCTTCTACCGTGGCTACCTGCCTAATGTGCTGGGCATCATCCCCTATGCGGGAATCGACCTAGCTGTCTACGAGGTCTGTGGATAACCACCCTCCCTCCCCTCTCCTTCTGGGATCTGGCCTAGGTCACCCCTTGCTAGTTGAGTAGACTTCTTGTAACTTGGATGGGCAATCATGGGCTTGAAAACTATGTTGGGTCTTGGAACCCTGGGAAGGCCCTCCAGATATCAAGCCTGTGTCTCCCATCACTCAGTGTTGCAAAAGCCTTGTTTCTGGCTCCACATGGTGGCACACGCTTGTCGCCATGGGACTTGAGAAGCTGGAGTAGGATCTGGGTTCAAGGCCATCCTGCACTAGGTAGTCAGTTTCACGATAGCCTGGTTTGTCTTGTGTAGCAGTGGTGGCACAT
Source organism: Mus caroli (assembly GCF_978045245.1). Taxonomy (NCBI): domain Eukaryota; kingdom Metazoa; phylum Chordata; class Mammalia; order Rodentia; family Muridae; genus Mus; species Mus caroli. The sequence goes on from NW_028227273.1 coordinate 37,823,794, forward strand.
GCCTTTAATTCTAGCACTCAGGAGGCAGAGGCAGGAAGATCTCAGAGTTCAAGGTCAGGGTGAGTTCCAGGACAGCCAGGGCTGCACAGAGAAACCCTGTCTGAAAAAAACAAACAAACAAAAAAACATTTTAAAAACATTGCTGCCTTAAGAAATTAGCAACAACCAAATAGAAAAATGAGGACTAAAGAGATGGCTCAGAGCTGGGCAGTGATGGCACACACCTTTAATCCCAGCACTTGGGAGGCAGAGGCAGGTGGATTTCTGAGTTCGAGGCCAGCCTGGTCTACAAAGTGAGTTCCAGGACAGCCAGGGCTACACAGAGAAACCCTGTCTCGAAAAACAAAAAAACAAACAAAAAAAAAAAGGTGGCTCAGAGTCCTTGCTGCTGTGGGCTGTGGCAGATGACTTAAATTCAGACCAGCATCCAGGTCTAACAAGTCCTTTTAAGTCTAGCTTCAGGGAATCCACCACCCTCTTCTGGTCTCCAAAGGCATTGTACTCATATGTACACACAAACACACACAGTTCAGCTGTTAAGATCACTGGCTGATTACTCTTCCGGAGGTCCTGAGTTCAATTCCCAGCAACCACATGGTGGCTCACAACCACCTGTAATGGGATCTGATGCCCTCTTCTGGTGTGTCTGAAGACAGCAACAGTGTACTCATATACACAAAATAAATAAATAATTCTTTAAAAAGAAAAAAAGCTACACAAAGCTAGGTATGGAGGTTGGTGTCTGTCATCCAATACTCAGAAGGCTGATGCAGGAGAATTACCACAACTAGGCATGGTAGTAATGGTAGTATAGGCCTTTAATCCCGTGCTTTGGGAGGCAGAGGCAGAAGGATCTCTGAGCTGAAGGCCATCCTGGGCCACAGAGAGAGAGCCCTTTCTCAAAATAAGAACAATAGTAGAACCGTTCTCCCTCTTGGGGTGCTGGGGATGAAACACAGGGGTTTACATTTGCCTCCTTGGAGTTATGGAAGCTTTAGTTTTATAGGAACTGGGGACCCCTCCAGCTCCTTGGAATAGTGAGCACAGAGATGCCCATCTTCCCCAAAGTATGTATGGGTGCTAGCCTCACCTCTATGCCAACAAATTATTTTTCTCCCCCCCCGTTATTTAAATATTATTTTCAACTATTATTATGTATGGTTGTTTGCCTGGATGTGCATGTGGTGCCTGTGGAGGCTAGAAGAGGGCTCCAGATCCCCTAAGCTGGAGTTACAGATGGCTGTGAGCCACCCTGTGGGTGCTGAGAATTAAACCTGGGCCCTCTGCAAGAACAGCCAGTGCTCTTAACTGCCGAGCCTTCTCTCCAGCACCACCACCACCTTTTGTTTGTTTGTTTGTTTTGTTTTGTTTTTTGAGACAGGGTTTCTCTGTGTAGCCCTGACTGTCTTGGAACTCACTTTGTAGACCAGGCTGGCCTCGAACTCAGAAATCCACCTGCCTCTGCCTCCCAAGTGCTAGGATTAAAGGCGTGCGCTACCACGCCGGCTTTTTTCTCTCTCTCTTTTTTTTTTTTAAGATTTATTTATTTATTATTAGATGTAAGTACACTGTAGAAAAGGGCACCAGATCTCGTTATGGATGGTTGTGAGCCACCATGTGGTTGCTGGGATTTGAACTCTGGACCTTCGGAAGAGCAGTCGGGTGCTCTTACCCACTGAGCCATCTCACCAGCCCTTTTCTTTTTTCTTAAGACAGACTTATGTAGCCTTGGTTGACCTCAAACTTGCTGTGTAGCTGAGGATGAGTTTGGACTTCTGATCCTCTTGACTATCCCTCCAGAGTACTGGGATGACAAGTCTACGCAAGCAGGCCGAGTTAATGTATTGCTGGGATGGAAACCAGGGCTTCGTGCATGTTAGGCAAATGCTCCACAAGCTGAAACTTGGCTCTTTTGTTTGTTTGTTCATTTAAATATGGGAGCTCACTGTGCATCCCATGATGGCCTGAACTCATGGTAATGCCCCTGCCTCAGCATCCTGAGTACTAACATTACAAGCATGTATCACTATCTCTGGCAATGGAACAGTTCACTCTTGTGTCCCTTCCCTTCCCTTCCCTTCCCTTCCCTTCCCTTCCCTTCCCTTCCCTTCCCTTCCCTTCCCTTCCCTTCCCTTCCCTTCCTGTCCCTCCCCTCCCCTCCCCTCCCCTCCCCTCCCTTCCCTTCCCTTCCCTTCCCTTCCCTCCCCCCCTTCTTCTTCTCTTTCTGTCTCTGTCTCTCTCTCTCTTTCCCCCCACCCCACCCCCAGGCCAGAAGACAATGATCCTGAGGTCATTCATTCCTCAGCTATTGTCCACCTTATTTTTTGACACAGGATCCCCCCTCACTGGGACCTGGGGCTCATCAAGGAGGCTAGACGGGTTCATCAGTGAGCCCCTCCTGCCTCTGCATCCCCATCAGTGTGGTTACAGTCGTGCATAACCATGACTGGCCTTTGACAAGGGTACTGAAGATCAAACTCAGGGTCTCATGCTTACACGGCCAGAGGTTTTCTAGGAACTGAGCCATCCCCCTAGCCCTGAACAGCTTTTTTTTTATGCTTCTGGCCCTTATGTGTCCATGTGTCACACAGCATGTGTGTGGAGGTCAGAGGGTACCTTAAAGGGATTGGTTCTCTCCTTTCACCACGTGGGTTCCAATGATTGATTGTAGGCCATCTAGCTTGGCTGTAAGCACCTTTAACCACTGAGCCATCTCAGCAGCCCATAACAGCTCTTAATTACCCATTCAATATCTATTTTCTCAGCACCCACATAGTGGCTCTCTTTGCCACCTGGAGCTCCAGTCCCAGTGGACCAGATGCTCTCTCTCTCTTCTGGCCTCCGTGGACACTGCCTGTTTTTGGTATATGGACAGACATGGAGGCAAGACACCTATACACATAAAATAAAAGTAAAGAAAATTAAATATAATAAAAATTAAAGGCGCACGCCTTAAATCCCAAAACTTGGGAAGCAGAGGTGAGTAGCTCTCTATGAGTTTTGAGTCCAGTCTGGTTTTTATTGTGTGTTCTAGGCCAGAACTACAGAGAGATCCTGCCTCAAAAAAAAGAGTTGGGGAGATGGCTGAGTTGTTAAGGTACCCACCACACAAGTATGAGGACATGAGTTCTGATCCAGAATCTAAATAAAATGTCAGGAAGAGCATCTGCCACCCTGGGGCCGGGAGGTGGAAGCAGGAGAATCACTGGGGTCAATGAATGAGCACCAGGTTCCATGAGATGCCCTGTCTCCTATGATAAGGTGACAGTGGTTTGGGGAGACACCTGATGTCAACCTCTGACCTCCACATGTCCTTGGGTGGGCATGCACCGCAGCATATACACAAAAGCACACATAGACCCCCAGCCAGAAAATAAAAAGGAGAAAGAAGGAGAAACGGGGTGGGGGTGGGGGAGAAGATTTTGGAAGAATGCTCCAGAAAATGCTAGAGCTTTGGGCACATGGCTTCTTTCCCCTCAGTTTCTTGTCTGCCAAGTAGGAACCATATGAATAGGCATCTGCCAATGATGAAATATTCTGAGGTTGTAGTGAGCACCAATGTGGGGGTAAGAGGAAGGCGGGGACTCTTGCTTACTGGCTCACCCAGGCTGACTAGCCTGCCAGCCTGAGAGATCCTCTTCCTACCTCCCCAGGGCTGGGTTTACAGGTGTCCCCAACCTCTCCCAGCGCTTGTGAAGAGGATGGGACTTGAATTCAGGCCATCTACCTCATACACAATCTCTACCTGTGGAGCCATCTGCCCGGCCCCTTCTTCTTTTGTTTTAAGTTTTCCTTCTTCATTTTTATTATAGACAGTGTTTTACTTTATTGCCCAAGCAAATCACAAGCTCCTCAGCACAATCAATCCTCCTGCCTCAGCCTCCCAGGCAGCCTGATTGACAGATTGTCATTGCCATTCCCTGCAGCATTCTTTCACTGTAAATTTATCACTCCTATTTTTTTTTATTTATTTTCATTTTATGTGCATTGGTCATTCTCAGCTACATAGTACATTTGAAACCCATCTTGGCCAAGCAAGACTACACCTTGGTTTGTTTAGTTTTGAGACACAGTTTCTCTATATATAGCCTTGGCTGTCCTGAAACTCAATCTGTAGAGCACACCGGCCTCAAACTCATGTAGCTCTACCTGCTTCTGCCTCCAGAGTGATGAGATTAAAGGCATCCATACCACCACCATCCTAGCCCCACCATACATCTTTAAAAATCCAAAAGGCTGCCAGGCAGTGGTGGCGCACACCTTTAATCCCAGCACTTGGGAGGCAGAGGCAGGCAGATTTCTGAATTCGAGGCCAGCCTGGTCTACAGAGTGAGTTCCAGGATAGACAGGGCTACACAGAGAAACCCTGTCTCGAAAAATAAAAATATATATCCAAAAGGGTGGTTGCACATACCTTTAATCTCAGCACTTGGGAGGCAGAGGTAGGCAGATTTCTAGATTGAGGTGTGCCTGATCTACAGAGTTCCAGGATAGCCAGGGCTACACAGAGAAACAGTGTCTCTAAAAACAAAAATAAACCCAAACCAAACAAACAAAAAACCCGAACGGATCCTGAATGCACAGTCCTTCCTGCTGTGGACAGTCACTGCAGAGGTCCTAGGCATGGGGTACACACAGTACAAGAAACAAAGGGGAAGGGATACAGGGAAACTGCTCATAGTAGCCAGGCTGGGTAGCACAAGCCTGTCATACCAGCACCAGCACCGGGGCGGTTGAGAAGATGAAAACTTCAAGGCCAGAATGGGACAGACTAAGCCCATGTTCCAAAATTAAAGTTTTAAAAGCAAGAGATGTAGCTCAAGTAGTGATGCTGAGAGCCTGGCTCAGGTGTAGAGCACCCCCCCAACACTCCCACCTAGAATCCCCCAGTGAAGGGATGGGGGCGTGGTCAGTGTGGAGTGCCTACCTAGAATCCCCCAGGGGCGGGCTGGGGGCGTGGTCAGTGTGGAGGGCCTAGAATCCCCCAGGGGCGGGCTGGGGGCGTGGTCAGTGTGGAGGGCCTGCCTAGAATCCTCCAGTGGAGGGCTGGGGGCGTGGTCAGTATGGAGGGCCTGCCTAGAATCCCCCAGGGGCGGGCTGGGGGCGTGGTCAGTGTGGAGTGCCTGCTTAGAATCCCCCCAGGGGCGGGCTGGGGGCGTGGTCAGTGTGGAGTGCCTGCCATGAATCCTTCAGTGGAGGGCTGGGGGGTGTGGCACTGGCCCAGTGGGGAAGACAAACCACATCGTCTACTGTAGAACCCAACCGTGGTACACAGAGCTGGCAGCAGAGATCCTGACAACAGGATCTTCCCGTCTGCAACTCTGAACCCACCTGCTCCCTTCTCTTCTAGACCCTGAAGAATCGCTGGCTTCAGCAGTACAGCCACGAATCAGCTAACCCAGGCATTCTCGTGCTCCTAGCCTGTGGCACCATCTCCAGCACCTGTGGCCAGATTGCCAGTTACCCTCTGGCACTGGTCCGTACCCGAATGCAGGCCCAAGGTGAGAAGTGTGGGCAGGAGGCTGGGGTAGGAAAGCCAGCCACTTGGGTTCCACCTGCTCTCACGTAACTGTGTAGGAAGAGCCAGGATCCTTGTGGGTTTGGGTGGCCTTCATAAACCCTTCCTCTTGTCTGGGCTTCAGTTTATCCATCACTGACCCTGAAGAAGGAGACTTTTACCTTAACGGCCTGAGAGTTCAGTGGTGTCAAAAGTACAGGGAAGTACCACAGACAACATTGTGGCACTTCTGGACCTGCCAGTAACTTGAGCTGTTATTCAAAACTGAGAGAAAATAAGGGAGTGGAGGTGGCTTAGAACAACATTAGCCAAGGTCAAGGAAGGACAGTTAGCTGGGTCAGTTCCTTCCTTCCTTCCTTCCTTCCTTCCTTCCTTCCTTCCTTCCTTTTATGAGACAGGGTCTCACTATGTACCCCTGACTGTCTGAAACTCACTATGTAGCCTAGGCTGGCCTTGATCAGAAAGATCTCCCAAATGCTTGGGTTAGAGGCATGGCCAGCAGACCTGGCCATATTATCATTGTTTTTAGGCAAGATCTCACTGTGTGGCCCTGTCTGGCCTGGAATTCACAGAGATCCCTCATTCCTGGGGATGAGGACAAAGGCGACCTAAGTCATCCCATGATCAGATGTGATTTAGGAGAAGAGGTAGGAACCCAGCTTAGCTTAGGTACCACAGAGGGCTCCTCCAAACAGCCAGCTTTGGGATGGAGAATGGAAGGAAAAGTAGACACTAGCCCTGAAGAGAAGGAGAGAATTAACTTTAAGGAAGAGGGTATTTCTCACCTCTTGTCACACACAGACACTCATGTATTCACACATGCACTCTTACATACAGACACATGTATGTACTCTTACACACAGAAACACATATGCACTTACACACACAGACATAATTATGCACTCACACATGTACATATGAACTTTCACACATGCATATGCACACACAAAGACACACTGCACACTCATACATGCACACATACATTTATGCACCCTCTCTCCCTCTCTCTCTCTCTCTCTCTCTCTCTCACACACACACACACGCACACGTGCACTCTCATATAGTTGTACATATGTACTCTTATACACAAACACACATATGCAGTCTCACACATACAGACACACTCTGACACATGTCCACACAAGTCACAGATATGCACTCTCACACATGCTCACACAGACACATATATATGCACTCTCACAATGCATACACACAAGCACACATGCACTCCCACACATGTACACACAAACTTTCACAGTGCATATGCACACACACAGACAAATATACACAGACTCATGTACATGTTCTCATGATGTATATACCTGGTGTATCCATTCATCCCCAAATGTAGTCCCTAAGATTGACAGTTCCTAGACCCACAGACACCCTGAGTCTTGTGGTAGGTCCCACTGTTCCTCTGTCTCACCCCCCTGCCTTCTGTTTAAATGGCCTCCTAGCTCAGCCCTAGGGTGAGGTAGGAGGGAGAAATGAGATGGGGAAGCTTTGGTCTTACCAGGCTTCCAACCACCTCCAGCCTCCATTGAAGGTGGCCCACAGGTCTCCATGGTGGGTCTACTTCGACACATCCTGTCCCAGGAGGGTGTATGGGGCCTCTACCGGGGCATTGCCCCCAACTTCATGAAGGTCATTCCAGCCGTGAGCATCTCCTACGTGGTCTACGAGAACATGAAGCAGGCTCTGGGGGTCACATCCAGGTGAGGGACAGGGAGCCTGTCCCCCTAAAACTCCCTCATCTTCATCATGGTATCCCCTACGCTGATATATTCAACCACAGAGACTGATGGCCTGACCAGTGGATCCTAACCCCACACCCCAAGGCACTGGACCCCAGTACCCAAATCCCAGATCCTAGCCCTGTGTCCTGACCATGGTACCACTGCACCCCACACTTGAGCCACAGGATTCCAGGACTTGATCCCCAACTTCACAACCAGACCTCGAAGCCCCAACCACTGGACCCCACATATCAGCAGCCTGACACTTGAGATGTAAAACTGTCCATACCCTGGCCCCAAACCCTTCTTCCCAAGCACCTTGACCCTGTCATCTACACCCCAAAGCTGGACCCTGCTTTTCCCTGCCCCACTGGGTGCTGGGCCTCACTATGCAGCAGCAGGTGACCCCAATGCCCCAAGCATGGGGGCACTCATCCATGTACCCCATAGCCCAGCTCTCAGAGCCCTCAGGCACCAGACCCAGGGCCCTAATGTCACACTGGACCAGAGATCCCTAAACTTGCTGCTGAGTTCCCTGTAACCTGCCTCACAGCCCAGCCCCTGGATTCTAGGAGCCAAGAACTCTCAGCCACAGGGTCCTGACACGGCAAAGCCAAGATCCTGGGCTCTGCCCCTGGGTCCCTGGATCCCTGAATTACAGGTCCCTTAACCCAACCAATACATTTTCCCCTGTTTGGGGTTCCATATCCTCCCATTTTTTTACTGCTAGGTCTACATTCCAAGCACCACCCTCAATCTCTCACCACTGGACCCCAAGTCCCAATCCACTGGATTCTGTCTCCTGGAAGCATGGGTGCGAGAGCTCCAGGGTCCCTCATGTGGATCCCACATGCCCCAGCTGCTAAATTCCAGATCCCAGATTCCTTCAACCCCTTCTCTGGACCACATCCATAGAAGGCCAAACTTCCAAACACCTTCAGACTCCAAGGTCTTTGCTCCTATACCCCAAATGTCACTCCTCAAGTCTAGATCCCAATAGCCCAGTGACAGCATCTCATATCCCAGACACACCCTGGAACTGATTCCCAATGCATGGAAGCATGCCATCCAAAGAGTCTTCTAGAAGCTCAGACCCCAGACCAGTGGCAGTAAGGAATGGGACATATGAATGCTGCACCTCAGCTAGGACACACCTCCCTTCCCACCACCACCCCCCAAATCACTTTGTTCCCCGTCCCCCTCTCTCTTCAATGTCTTCCACATTCCCCTGCCTTCCTTTCAGGCTAGTAACTCCCAGATCCCAGTCCCTCTGGGAGGGCTGAATCTGCTTGTTCATGGGTTGGGAGCTACCAGGGGAAGTCAGGGACACCACCAAGGGGACCATCTGCCTCTCACACTGCCAGTCCTGCTCAGGCCTCAGAAAGTCACAATCAAGGACCAACACACAACATCCTTCCTGAAACCCAGCATCCAGTATGCAAATTAAGTATCCCCAAGCTGACTCGGAGTCTATTTTTCTATCAGAGAACAAAGTCCCCTGCTCCCACCACATTCCCATACCCTCCACACTTCAAGATTGGATTCTGAGCTTAGACCTGGGGTACCCCGCTCCACCTCTCAGTCTTTAGGGGAACCTCATCAATGGACTGAGAGGAAAACTGGGATGTTGGGGGGCATGGTTTCCACCTCTCCCTCCAACCTACACCAAGTCCTACCTCCCTGCCCATGTGTGTCATTTCAAGGAAAAAAAGAATAAATTTTCTAAGCTATTACTGTTGCTTTTTAATTGTTTAAATTACATTAGATTGTTTGAGGGAGGGGCATATGGCAGGCGGAGGAAAACTTGTGGGGATCTGTCCTCTCTTTCCCAGTGTGGGTCCTGCTGATCAGACTCAGGCTTGGTGTGGAGTGCCTTTACCTACTGAGCCACCTCACTGACCTTCATGGTAGTTTTGTTAGTTTTTAAAAAGTATGAACAGGTGTGTGTGTGTGTGTGTGTGTGTGTGTGTGTGTGTGTGTGTGTGTGTGTGTGTGTGACAACACTGAGGTACTACTGGAGGAGAAGAAAGAGACATGGGTCTCTCTCCCTCTCCCTCTTTCCCTCTCCTCCCTCTCCCTCTCCCCCTCCATCCCCCTCCCTCCCCCTCCCTCCCTCCCTCCCTCTCTCTCTCTCTCTCTCTCCCTCTCTCTCTCTCACATACACACACACATTTCCTTTATCTCTCCTCCATACCTCCACCCTCTCTCACCTTGTATCATCCTTCCCCTCCCTCCCTGCCTTTCTCTATCTCCATGTCTACCCCATCCTCCCTCCCTCCTTTTCCCCCTGCTTTCTTGTTTTCCTTCTGTCCCCTCCTCTACTTCCTCCCTTCTTCTGACCCTCCATTGCTCCCTCTACCCTATCTCCTCCTCTTTCCTCTTCTCTAAGATATTGGAGCCTCGGTTTCCACTCCATTTATAAAGAGAAAGGGGGCTGGAGAGCTGGCTCACTGGCTAAGAGCCGGTACTGCTCCTGCAGAGGCCCCGAGTTGCAGTCTCAACAATCGCATGGCAGCTCACAACCATCTGTAGGGCCAAGGTTCCCTTCCTGGCCTCAGAGGACACTGCACTCACACGGTGCCTGTATGCATAATGCATACGCACACACACACACACACACACACACACTGGGTAAAGTACTTGCTACCCAAGCCTGACCACCTCAATCAGATCCCAGGCATCTACATGCAAGTGGAAGGATGGAGCAGACTCCACAAAATTGTCTTCAGACCTCCACACATGCACCACAATGCATATGTACACACACACACCACACACATTTATGCTTCATGTCTCTGTGTTCATGAAACTACTAGATACCTCTGATCTGGAGTTACAGTGGTTGCAAGCCACCCAGCATGGGTCCTGGGAACTGAGCCCAGGTCCTCTGCAAGCAATATGCACTCAACAACTGAACCATCTCTCCAGCCCCAATTAAAACACACACACATGGGGGGGGGGGGGGTCGGTGGGGCCTTAAATCTGGGTGAGGTGGTACAGAGCATGAACTGGTAAAGGCAGGAGGATCAGAACTTCAGAGTCTTTCTCAACGTCATCCTGGGCTACATGAGACCCGGTCCCACTGATCCCTACCTTAAAAAAAGAAAGAAAGAAAGAAAGAAAGAAAGAAAGAAAGAAAGAAAGAAAGAAAGAAAGAAAGAAAGAAAGAAAGAAAGAAAAGAAAGAATTTTTAAAGCATTTTTATTGTGTGCAGATGTGGCAGCGTGGAGCTCATCTGCTAGGCTCTGCAGCTATCCCCAACACTCATCTCCGGGACTCTCCATCTGTCTACACCAAAGTTCTGTCTCTGTTCAGCACTAACTCCATTCTGCTTCCTGCCTTGGGAGCTGGAGTCAGGAGGACCAGGAATTCAAATTCATCCTTACCTACTTGGTGAGTTTGAGACCAGTCTGGGCTACATGCCACCCTGTTTCAAAACAAAGCAAATGAATAAATAACTATTGGTTAGGTACCATTCGGAGGACCACACTGGCTCTTCCTGAGCCATGGGAACTAAGATGTGGACACTATGGGAAGACAGGGTCAGCCATGCTGCCTACCATCATGCTTGTGAGCTCACAAGCACTTTTGTGACCTCATCTTCCCCTTCCCCCCTAAATCGCAAGGCTGGATAACCAGCCACTTTCAGCTGGGAGCCAGATAGACGCCCCAGAGGACACTGAGACGGGGACCCTAATCCTTCAGCAGCTATGGGAGTCCATCTCCATCTCGAGGTAACTCAGCATCCTCGTTTGAAGGTTCAGACCTTGCTTAAGAGGGTCAAGGCCTTATTTAGGAAAGCTCCACTCTGCCCTACCCCCACCTCGCTCCCCACTACCCTACCACCTTCTGAAGCATGGAACCCAGGTGGCACACATATGTATGAGTATGTTTGGACATGTGGGTGAGAACAATCCTGAGCATCCTCCATCGTAGCAGGTAAGTCTGGGGAGTGAGATGGCACAGGCTGGACCAAAGGGAAAAAGCTTTGAGGCCCATATGGCACAGAGCACCTCCCTCCAGACAGAGTAAAACAACCTACACTGAGACCATGTGTGAGACCTTGTGGTAGTTCACACCTGTTATCCCAGCACTCAGGAAGCTGCAGGCAGAACATCAAAAAAGGTCAAGGACATTCTTGACTGTTTAGTGAGTTAGAGACCAATATGGGCTACTTGAGACCCTGTCTTAAAAGGGGAAAGGGGAGAAGAGAGGGAGGCTGGGGCTGAGGAGCTGGCTAAGGAGACAAAGTGCCTGACACTCCAAAGCATAAGGCTGGACTTCAGAACCCTAGAACCTGTGTAAATGCTGGGCAAGCCTGACAGCCACCTGTAACCCCAACAGCACAGAAATGAAACAGAGATGGGGGAGCAAGCTGGCTGGCTAGACCAGATCAACTGCTGAGCCTCTGGGCTCAAATGAGGAATTCTGCCTCCACATATAAGGTAGAGAGTGGTCCAGGATGACCCTGCACATCAACTTCTGGCCTAAACACACACACAAGAGACACATGCCACTGCAAACATGCATATACTCTCTCACACACAGTCCCACTCACATGCATGCATTCTCTCTGACACACACACAAAGTCACACATATCACTACACACACACTCACATATACACAGTAACACATACTCACATGCATGCACTCTCTCACTCTCACACGCACAAAGATAGGGAAACAGACTGGAGCAGTTAAGAGCTCTCACAGAGGACAAGAACTCAGTTCCCAGCAACCACATGCTGGCCCACAACCATCTGTAACTCCAGAGGCATTGAATCCAGTGTCTTTTTCTGTTCCTCTTGGATACCTTCACACACAAACAAAAAGTAAATCATTAAGAAAGTCAGAAATCAGCTGGGTGGTAGTGGCATATGCCTTTAATCCCAACATTTAGGAGACAGAGACAGGCAGATCTCTGTGAATTAGAGGCCAGCCTGATCTACACAGTGTGTCCCAGGACAGCCAGAGCTACAAAGTGAGAGCCTGCCACAAAACAAAAACAAAAACAAAAACACCACCTAATCACCCCCTCCAAGGAATTGTCCACATTGAGGCAGCAAACAGAAACAGCTCCTTTAGGGCTCCAGAGAGAGCAAGCTCCTTTAGGACTGAGTGTGGCCAAGCAGCGGCTGTTCTTGCAGGTTCTGGACACGGGAGAGCAGCTGAGGGTCCCTGTGGATGTCTTGGAAGAGGAAAACAAGGGGACCCTGTGGAAGTTTCTGCTCTCTGGAGCCATGGCTGGGGCAGTGTCTCGCACAGGGACAGCACCTCTGGACAGAGCCAGGGTGTATATGCAGGTTTGTCCATGGGACTGGGACCCTCTGTGAGGACAGTAAAGACGGAGTTGATGGAACTCAGGATGGACTGGAGCTAGACATAGAGCTCTCAAAACCTTGTTGCTGGGCTGGTGAGATGGCTCAGCAGGTAAGAGCACCCGACTGCTCTTCCAAAGGTCCTTAGTTCAAATCCCAGCAACCACATGGTGGCTCACAACCATCTGTAACAAGATCTGACTCCCTCTTCTGGTGTGTCTGAAGACAGCTACAGTGTACTTACATATAATAAATAAAAAAAAAAAAAACCTTGTTGCTGGGCTGGAGAGACTGCGCAGTGCTTAAGAGCACCGACTGCTCTTCCAGAGGTCCTGAGCTCAATTCCTAGTAACCACATGGCGGCTCACAACCATCTGCAATGGGATCTGATGCCCTCTTCTGGTGTGTCTGAAGAGAGCAATGGTGTACTCATATACATAAATAAATATTTTTTAAAAAGTTGTTGCTGAGGCTGAAGTTGTGGAAGATGGGGACAGGAAGTAGAGTCAAGTTGGGGCTAGGTTTAGAGAACTCCAGGCACAGAGGCTATCATGAGACTAGGTAGAAAGGTTTGAAGATATGTGGGTCGTGGGTGGTGTCTTGCTGGGAAATGTTTGCTGGGGGTGGATGAAGATGGGCCTCAAGGCTTCACGCATACCAGATAAGCATTCACTGCTAAGCAACGTTCCCAGACCTCCTTTCTTTTGAAAAATTTATTTTTATTTTATATGGTTGAGTTTGACTGTGTATCTGTGCACTGTGTACATGTAGTGCTGCTGGATGCCAGAAGAGGGCGCTGGATCCTCCTAGAACAGGAGTTATGGGTGGTTGTGTGAGAGCTGGGAACAGACAAGGTTCCTCTGCAAGAGGTGTTCTTGCACCCTGAGCCATCGTCCCAGCCACCAGCCCTAACTGTCCCACCAGCCGCCCTCCTGTCACATTTAATTTCCAGGCATCTCAGTAAGTAGCCCAGAAAGAACTTGAACTACAATGTTCCTGACTCAATATACCAAGTAGATGAAATCTACCTAGTGGCACAAGCCCGTGATGCTAGCTATCCCCGAGGTTGAAGCCAGAGGATCTCCACTTCAAGGCCAGCTCAATTTTAGAGAGAAGACCTTGTGTCAAAATACAAAATAAAAGGCTTGGCTCAGGGGTGGAGCCTAGAATCCTTCAGTGAGCGTCTGGGGGCGTGGGCAGAAGTGGAGCCCTCGCCTAGAAACCCACTTAAGTAAGGGGCTTAAGGAAGGCACCTGGCGGGCTCTCAGGGCTGCTTACCCCTCTTCCTCCCCAGGTGTACTCCTCCAAGAGCAACTTCAGAAACCTGCTGAGTGGACTGCGGAGCCTGGTCCAGGAGGGCGGCGTCCGCTCCCTCTGGCGGGGCAATGGCATCAACGTGCTCAAGATCGCCCCGGAGTACGCTATCAAGTTCTCTGTGTGTGAGCAGGTGAGCCACAGATCAAGCCCCGAGAGTGCAAGACACCCCTCCACCCGCCCCAGACGCACAGGGGCAGGCGATTCTCTCACACCCACTCCCCCTGCAGTCTAAGAATTTCTTCTACGGTGTGCACTCATCCCAGCTCTTCCAGGAACGGGTCGTCGCAGGCTCCCTGGCTGTGGCCGTCTCCCAGACGCTCATAAACCCCATGGAGGTAAGGCAGAAGCACAGAGGAGGGGACTGGTTCTGGGGCACCCCCTTACTTCCTCCTTATTCTGCTGCCCTCCTTCCTCTCCCACCTTTTACATCCCTCCATCCTCTTCCTCCTCTTCCTCTTCCCACTCAAGCGCCTCCCTTCCCCTCTTCTCCCTTCTCTCCCCTTCCTTACTCCTTGCTCTCTTCTCACCCTTCCTCCACCCTTCTGCTCTTCTTTTTTGGGGAGAGGGAGGGGGGTTGTTGTTTTGTTTTGTATTCCCCCTGAGACAGGGTTTCTCTGTGTAGCCCTGGCTGTCCTGGAACTCACTCTGTAGACCAGGTTGGCCTGGCACTCAAAGAGATCTGCTTGCCTCAGCCTCCAGAGTGCTGGGATTAAAACCATGGGCTGCCACTGCTCAGCCTTGCTTTTTCTTTTATTATTCTGTATTATTTTATATGTATGGATACTTTGCCTGCATGTATGTCTGTGCACCATGTACATGTCTGGTGTTCACGGAGGCCAGAAGAGCCACCTCCTGGGGGCTGGAACTCTTCTGGGTCCTCAGCCCCCATTCCTTCCCCTTCTACCTTCTTTGTTCCTCAACTCACCCCACCCATTCCTTCTTATTCCCTTCTTCCTCCTTCATGGTCCTCCCCCCTCCTCCTCCTTCTCTTTTGTTTCATTGACACACTTTTCAAACTGTAACATGGGAAGGCTTAGAACAGCAGGCCTGTTGTCCTGTTTGGGCCTCCCAAGTGCTACAATTCTAGACACTAAAGCCAGATTTCCCCTTCATTCCTTTCCTCTCTGGTGCTGGAACTCAGGCCTCCTTCAGGCTAGGGAAGCCCTCATCACCGAGCCACCACGGTAGCCCTGCACCTCCGTTTCCTCACTGTGTCGTGCACTGATCTGTCACTCCAGATGGCCCATCCCTTGTCTCCAACAATCCTACAGATCTGCTATGTACTTTCCTAAGGTCCTGAGATTACTTACAAACCTTCTTATAGCACTCAAGTTCACACACACATACATACATACACACGAGCTACAAATGTGATGCATCTCTTTGGGTGGTTTTTGGTTTTTGGTTTGTTTTTTTAAATGTGGCCCAGGCTGGCCTTAATCACACCATGTAGCCAAATGACCCTAAACCCCTGACCCCCCCTGCCTCCAGGTGTGCACACTGCACCCCAGCACAATCTACTTTTACAGAGGTTGAGGATCAGTCCAAAGGCAACTAGCAGTTCCCAGTCAGCCCCAGTCCTGCCTAGAGTTTGTCAGGATCTCTCTTCCCTGTGACCCTCCCAAGGCTGCCTTTTCTACCACAACAGTGCATAGCTTCGTGGGCTTCGTGTCCTTTCTCTCAGGCTGTGACAGATATGTGAAGACGTATGTGTCCCAAGGTTTATAGACACCTCCCCTCCCCAAACCACCCACCTTTCCAGTTCCTTGCCTCAAAGACAGTCATACTGCCTTCCCAGTTACCTGTTGAACTTGTAGACTTTTAGTCAGGCAGGGTGGCCACACCCCTAAACCAGCAAGCACTCCAGAGGCAGAGGCAGGAGCTTGCCTGTGAGTTGAAGGCCAGCCTAGTGCACAAAGGTAGTTTCAGAACAAGTAGACCTACAGAATGAAGCCCTGTCTCAAAAAAATAAAATAAATGAAATTGGAGACGTTTTTGTATATCAGAAGTTAAGGGGGGTTTTTTGTTTTGTTTTGTTTTTTGGTTTTTTTTTTTGTTTTGTTTTGGTTTGGTTTTTGGTTTTTCGAGACAGGGTTTCTCTGTGTAGCCCTGGCTGTCCTGGAATTCATTCTGTAGACCAGGCTGGCCTTGAACTCAGAAATCTGCCTGCCTCTGCCTTCCAAGTGCTGGGATTACAGGTGTGCGCTACCACTGCCCGGCTACCAGCTAGAAGTTAAGTTTTTGTTTCTGGTTCTCTCTCTCTCTCTCTCTCTCTCTCTCTCTCTCTCTCTCTGTGTGTGTGTGTGTGTGTGGTGTAGTATGTGTTCATATGAAGGGTGACTCTTTTCTTGTGGGGCAGGAACACCAATGAAGATTAAGTTCAAGGTTTTATACATGGTAGGCTAGCGCTCAACTGCTGAACTAACTACATTCTGTCACCCTTGTCTTGGTTTTTTGTGTGTGTGAATTTTTTTTTGGTATGTCAATTTATATGTCTGGATGCAATGCCTACAGAGGTCAGAAGAGACCATCAGATTACCCAGGAGTTGGAGTTACCAGGTGGGTCCCAAAATCAAACTCAGTCATCGAGCCTGGACCAAATGCCTTAATGCACTGAGGCATCTCACAAGCCTCTTGTTCTGTTTTTGAAATTAAGTCTCGTGTAGCCCAAGCTGGCCTTGAACTCACTATGTATGTGAAGATAATCTTGACCTTTCAGTCCTCCTCAGCTACATCGTGAACTAGAGGTCAGCCTGGGCTACTTCAGACCCCTCCTCAAGCAAACACAGAGTAGAAATTTGGTTGGGCCTTGGGGCATGATTGCAGTTAGACACCATGATTGATCTGCTTCCCCACCAGACCGGGTTTCTCTGTGTAGCCCTGGCTGTCCTAGAACTCAATCTGTAGACCAGGCTGGGCTGGCCTCCAACTCAGAGATCCTGGCCTCTGCATCCCCAGTGCTGGGAGTCAAAGGTGTGCACCGCCACTGCCAGTTTGGTTTTTGTTGTGTTGTTTTGTTTCATTAGGACAGCTTCTCAGGCTTGGCAAGGTGGTGGGACAAGTCTTTAATCCCAGCTCTCTAGAAGCAGAATCTGTGAGAGTTTGAAGTCTGCCTGGTCTTTCTTCATAGTGGGTTCCAGGCCAGCCACAGCCACATAGTAACACACTCTATCTCAAAAGAAGGAGCAGGGCTGGGTTTCACTGTAGCCCAGGCTAAACTGGATCTCCCCTTATATAACAGGATGACTTTAAACTTCCTGTTTCATTTCTACTTTTGGGTACTGAGATCACAGGTATATGCCACCACTCCCAGTTTGTGGGGGTGCTAGGATGAAACTCAAGGCTTTATAGTAGGCAGGCATGCCCTCTACCAAAAGAGCCACAGCCTCAGCCTATTTTTTGTGAAAGGGTCTTACTATGTAGTGCAGGTTGGCCTGAAGTTTATGATCCTCTTGCTCCAGCCTACGCAGTGTTTGCAATATGATGGGTGTGTTAGCAGAGAACCTGGGTTTAATCTTTTAAAAGCTCAAAAGCCACAGGTATTATGTTAGAGTGAGAACCTAGCTAGTGGCTCCCTCTTTTCTACATAAGTGGCCTATCTCACGGGGCCTATGCACAATTGAACCCTTGACAATACCTCCACCTACAAGTGTGTGACAGGTCTGACAGAAAGTGCTTAACCAAATGGATCTCCTCCCACTCCAGGTACTCAAGACTCGGCTGACCCTTCGCTTCACTGGCCAGTATAAAGGGCTTCTGGACTGTGTCAGGCAGATCTTGGAACGGGATGGCACCCGAGCCCTATACCGAGGCTACCTGCCCAACATGTTGGGCATCATCCCCTATGCTTGCACCGACCTGGCTGTTTATGAGGTGTGTGTCCCCAGAGGGGAGAACATGGCTTTGGTGGTCAGCCTGTAGCTTTCTCTCTCTCTCTCTCTCTCTCTCTCTCTCTCTCTCTCTCTCTCTCTCTCTCTCTCTCTTTTGGTTTTTTGAGCCAGGGTTCCTGGCTGTCCTGGAACTCACTCTGTAGACCAGGCTGGCCTCGAACTCAGAAATCCACCTGCCTCTGCCTCCTGAGTGCTGGGATTAAAGGCGTGCACCACCATGCCCGGCTCTCTCTCTCATTTTATATCTATGAGCACACTGTCGCTGCCTTCAGACACACCAGAAAAAGGCATCAGATCCCATTACAGATGGTTGTGAGTCACCGTGTGGTCGATGGGAACTGAACTCAGGACCTCTGGAAGAGCAGTCAGTGCTCTTAACCGCTGAGCCATCTCTCCAGCCCCCTGTTCCTTCTCTTAAATCTTGTTTTTTAAACTAAGACAGCATTTGGATGCTGGGAACTGAACTTGGGTCTTCTGCAAGGGACAAATGATTTTTACCTGGGAGCCATCTCTCCAACCCACTGTTTTTGTTTGGTCCCCTGACCCCCAGACAGGATTTCTCTGTATAGCCCTGACTGTCCTGAGACCCATTCTATAGACCAGGCTGCCCTTGAACTCAGAGTTCCAAAGCCTGTTGTTTTTTAAGACAGGGTCTCACTATGTAGCCTTGTCTGAACTAGAACTCAGTATGTACATGGAGGCTAGCCTCAAATTTAAAGAGATCCTCCAGCCTCTGCCTCCTACTGCTGAGATTAAAGGTGTGTGCCATCATGTCCAGCTGGTTTTGATTATGGGATTGGGTTTTAGTATGCAGCCTTGGCTGTCCCTGAACTTGGGAGATCCACCAGCCACTGATTCAACAGTGGAGGGACTAAGGTGTGCACCACCATGCCTGTCTTGACTCTGAGTCCGTATCAAGAGCACTCTTGCCTCCTTTCGCAGCTACTCCAGTGCCTGTGGCAGAAGTTGGGCAGGGACATGAAGGACCCCAGTGGCCTCGTCAGCCTGTCGTCTGTAACACTGTCCACAACCTGTGGCCAGATGGCCAGTTACCCACTGACTTTGGTGCGCACAAGGATGCAGGCTCAAGGTCAGCCTGGCTCCAGGAGCCATTACACATAGCTGTTCCTTGCCTCATTCCAGCTCTCTGTATTTTCTCACCTTTCCCACCAACTTTCAGCCTCTCTATAACCCATTTAGAATACCTTTGCTAAGTACTGAACCCACCAAAGCTTATACTCACCCCCAATCTAACCCTAGCCCTCAAATTAACATGCCTATCACCCATCACTTGGAAAGCCAGCCTCAGCTACTTTGAGGCTGGGGCTCAAGGTACAGAGTGCCTTATATGCACAGGTTCAAACCCCAGTACCACGTAAACTGGGTGTGGTAGTGCTGTTATTCCAGTAGGAGGTAGAGATGCAAGGGAAGCAAGAGTTCAAAGCTAGCCTCAGCTACATATGGAGTTCTAGGCCAATCTGCACCATATACCATGTCAACATACATACATATATAACAATAACCAAATGATCTCTACAGAATTCCCTCAGTGTAACTCAGATCCTTCACAGTGAATCTCACATCATACCCAGTGCTGACCTTGTCTATGTCTATCCCCAGACACTGTGGAAGGCTCCAACCCCACCATGCAGGGAGTTTTCAAGAGGATACTGAGCCAGCAGGGCTGGCCGGGGCTGTACAGAGGCATGACACCCACTTTACTGAAGGTGTTGCCAGCAGGCGGCATCAGCTACCTGGTGTATGAAGCCATGAAGAAAACCCTGGGTGTACAAGTCCTGAGCAGATGACCTGCCCTGAACAAGAAGAGAATGGAAGACCCAGTGTCCCTGAGTCTCAAAAAGCACTCCAAGGCTCAGGTTTTAAGGCCATTTTGGTTTGCAAAAACCATCCAGGACTAGGATTAGAAAAGTGCCGGGAGTCCTCCAATTGGGATTCTGAGTTGGGATTCCAGCCTGGTTTTTGCAGGCTTGTTCAAGAGAAGATGCAGACAATGAATAAAGATAGTTTTGGATGTCTGTGTCTGAGATTAGCTGGTTCTGGGTGGGGAGCTGGGGTGTATCGTCTAGATTTTTGGGGTCCAGGCTAGGAGCTAGGGGTCTTGAACTCCGGTAAATGGGCCTGGGACTTCTGGGCCCAGGGTGGCAACTGGAAGTTTGGACTCCTGTGGGAACTTGGGGTTCCTTCTTAGTCCAGGGTTGGGAGCAGGAGGCTTGGACCCCTGTGGGGGGCCTGGGTCGCGGTTGGGAATAGGCTTGAAGTTTGAGGAGTTGGTGCCGTGAGTCTTGGAAGTGAAGGTCCTTTGAGGGAAAATCTTCACCCAATTTCGGGCCACCCACTAACCTATAGAAATGCCGACCACCACTCCCCCACCCCCCAAGGCTTCGAGCAGGCCACGGGCAAGGCCTCCCCAAGCCAGGCTGCTGGGGCGCTGACTTAAAGTCCTGCCCATAGTTCCGGCAGCTGAGCACTACCTCCCACGTCCTCTGCCATTCACTTCTGCTCCCACTAATCCGCTCCTGCCGTCTGGTAGCGGGTTCCACCCCAATGCAGAAGCGCTTTCACTGGCTCTCAGCAAGCGGGCACTATTACTTCTGTTACTGCTATTCGTCCATAGAGGGGTCAATCATTGAACGCTTGCCCTTGTCGCTCAGCCATTGGCTCAGAAGTCAGAGGACAAGGATTCTGAGAAAAGTCACGTCCAAATCCAAGCGCATCATCCAAAATGCTTCGGGGACTGGATCAAATGACTGCCAATCTTGGCAAGCACCGCCTCCTAAGTGTATTCATTAGCTGGTGTTGACGACTATCTTGCCCAGCGCCCTCCCAGCTCATCCCAGAGAACTTTCATAGGCTCCGCCCTCAAGGCCACGTGACTGACCAGAGCCGTCACTCTCATCCTAGAGCCGCCTCGAGAAGGTGGAACTCGCGCTTCATTGGGCCTCCTGACTTCTCGCGTGACTTCCAATTGCCCGCCCAGCGCCAGCAGCCCTGGGCTTATTGAATCCTATCTTCGTCAGTCACACCGCGCCTCCCGCCCCCTGCATCTTCCGAAGCTCTGACTGGTCGCCCGTATTTACGGCCCACGATTGGCGGGCGCAGAGTGGAAGCCGTATACTACTGGCTGTTCCGCGGCGTCCGTCAAGCCGGTGGCGGGAGGAGGTGCCCCTCTTCCCCCTCCGCGACCCCCCCTCCCCGTCGCCTTCCCAGCCGCTGGCTTCCCATCGTGCTCCGCGGCCGTGTGGAGCGAGGCCTTGTTCCCGCGTTGAGCCGCCGCCGCCTCCTCAGCTTGAAGCCTCCGCACCAAGCCCGTCCCCGCCGCGCCATGTCGGACTACAACACCGGAGGTCCCCCGCCCGGCCCGCCACCTCCCGCTGGCGGCGGCGGAGGAGCCGCGGGTGCGGGAGGAGGCCCTCCGCCGGGCCCGCCGGGCGCGGGAGACCGGGGCGGCGGAGGCCCTGGCGGCGGCGGCCCGGGTGGAGGAGGCGCGTCCGGGGGCCCCTCACAGCCTCCCGGTGGCGGCGGCCCTGGGATCCGCAAGGACGCCTTCGCCGACGCCGTGCAGCGGGCCCGCCAGGTGAGGGGGCCGCGAGGGCGCGTGCGCGCGCGCGGGGGAGGGGGCAGCGGCGCGCGCGGGGTCGCGGGAGGGTCACGTGGGCGGCGGGCTCGGGGCGGGGAGTCTGGGGCCGTCACGGTGTGAGGGTGACCCTCTGCGTGCGTGGAGTTGAGGGTGCGCTGAAGGGGGGGATCTCCGAAAACTAGACTCTGCACTGGACGACTTCTCTTGGATACCAGGGCTTGCAGCCTTTGGGGTCCCTGAGACCCACCCCTGTACTTGCACCAGGTCTTCTCTATTAGGAGGGTTGCAGCTTTGGAGTTCCCACGATTTTTTTCCTGGGTGTACTAGAGGATTCCTCTAGGACCCATAAAGGTTGCAGTCCGGGACAGTGTTCCCAAGAGCCACCACCCCTAGCTTGCACCCGTTATTTCCATTCAAGATATAGGGTTTGCATTCTGAGCACCACTCTAAAGTCCAAGACTGTTTGTGATTTGGAGAGGTCTCCTGGTTTTCCAAAGGCCTGAGCTTGAATGTTACGAGGATGTCCCCAAGAATCACTCCTGGGTTTTCACTTAGGCACCCCCTTAGGACTCATGGGGTCCTAGAAACTGAGGCAGATCTGTAAGAGCAATTCCTGAGTTCATGAAGGATGGGGTCAGAGATGCTGTGAGACCCCTCTTTGAACCCTGGAGCCCAAGGGCTTCTCAGGGTTTGTAAAGTTGTATCACAGGATGGTGGAGACCGCTATTCAGAGACCTGAGGGTTCAGAATATATTAGTTCCCAAGACGGAGTCCTAGGTTTGCACAGAGACTGAGCTTGGCCATATACTTAGAAAGTGAGGGGGGCCCATCTTAGCACACATTTGCACCCACCCAGAAATTCAACTCCCTTTTAGAGGATCTTGCTTTATACACCATTACTCCTATTTTCAAATCAAAACAGGTCCCCTGGCCCATTTCTGTACCTTCCCTAGGAAGGGATTTGGTAAGGGGTTGGGAGAAGTCTTTTCTGATGAAGAGAGGACCCTTTGTTAGAGAGTCTGGGCTTTGGGATGAGGTGGGGAAGGTGGACACAGGATCCTGCTTTTTACTGCTTGAATTCAAAAGTATTGTCTGTCTTTGGGAACATGCCTTGTTTTGATGACAGCATTTAAGAGTGTTATGTGCTGGTGTGACCTGGCTCAGCCTTGCTCACAACCCCACTCGGGTACATTCTGAGAGTTGGATAGGCCAGGCTTACCACAGATGCTGCTATCCTGGGGTTGTCCCAAGGCCTCTGGGCTAAGGACTGGCTCCTCCCTAGGTGGGAGGACCCATTGGGTTACTGCCCTCTTCATTATCATCTCTGCCTTCCTCCAGGGTGGGATGGGCTTTAGCATGCTTTTTTTCTGGTCATCCCCCAAAATGTCTTAAGAGGCAGCTTCCCATGGGTAAGTGATGTCAGTTGAGATGACGCTCCCTGTCAAGGGTAAGCACAATTTTTTTGTTTTTTATAATAGCATAGGCCAGATCTTGAGTTCAGGATTTGGAGTGTGTTTGATGACTTAGGGGTGATGTATACATGTTCTCTGTGCACTTGAAACTCTGTGTGCCCCAAAGTGGCTTTTGTTTTGGTCATACTGGGATGTCAGGTGCCTTGAAGGTAGAAGCTTGGCTGAGATGTCTCAGGATGATTTTGTAAAGATGTCTAGGGTAAAAGACAGGAAGGTTGTAGGGACCACATTGAAGTCCTGTTTGCTGTCCAGGCCACTTGTGGAGGTGGTCCAGGAATCCCTGTCTTCCTTGGCTGCTGTTCCTTTTGTACTTGTGGTCACAGATCCTGACTATATTGGGGACAGGGAGCCTATAGTTCTTAGAAAACTTGGGAGACATTCATAAAAGCTTCTAGAGTCTCTATGTCTGTGCCCACACTCCTCAAAATCAGGGAGAGCCACTCCAGGCCAAAGCTGGAGATAGACTTGAGAGTTACTTGGGATGGTAACTCATCTATATTTCTACCTCACCCTAGATTGCAGCCAAAATCGGAGGTGATGCTGCTACCACCGTGAATAACAACACTCCTGATTTTGGCTTTGGGGGCCAAAAGAGACAGCTGGAAGATGGAGGTAACTGGTGGTGGTGGTGGTGGTGGTGGTGGTGGTGGTGGTGGTGGTGGCGGCGGCGGCGGCGGCGGCGGCGGCGGTGGTGGTGGCGGCTGCGGCGATGGCAGCTGGCTCTCACCTGAGAAGGGAGGTCTAGGGCTGAGAGTAGCATTTTGTCCCAGTGGGGCTTCAAGACAGGGGAGCCAGCCCAGCTTTTTGTCCCATCTGCCACCCTTAAGTATCAGATAGCTAGTGCCAGGCAGAGGTGGTGCACGCCTTTAATCCCAGCACTTGGAAGGCAAAGGCAGGCAGATTTCTGAGTTCCAAGACAGGCAGGGCTCTACAGAGAAACCCTGTCTCTAAAAACCAGAAAGAGCCGGGCGGTGGTGGCGCATACCTTTAATCCCAGCACTTGGGAGGCAGAGGCAGGCAGATTTCTGAATTCGAGGCCAGCCTGGTCTACAAAGTGAGTTCCAGGACAGCCAGGGCTATACAGAGAAACCCTGTCTCAAAAAAAAAAAAAAAAAAAAAACCAGAAAAAAAAGAAGAAAAAAGTACCAGATAGCGAGAGAAGGGCAGGTCGATTGTGACAGGAAGAGTGGTAGGTAAGATTGCTCCTTCCCTGTTACAGACCAACACAGGGCACAGGTAGCTGTTAAGCAGGACATTTGTTTCCTGGGCAAGTCTGACTCTAATCTGGAAGAGGACCCTGTGATGTTAATGTTTATGTGTTAAAAGTGAACTTTGTCAGCCGGGTGGTGGTGGTGCACGGCCTTTAATCCCAGCACTTGGGAGGCAGAGGCAGGCAGATTTCTGAGTTCAAGGCCAGCCTGGCCTACACAGTGAGTTCCAGGACAGCCAGGACTACACAGAGAAACCCTGTCTCAAAAGAAAAAGAAAAAGTGAGCTTTGTCACTCTGAGGTGGTGAATGACTTGGGCATGTTGCCCCTTTCTGGGCCAGCACCTTCTAACCCTCCATCTCAGCTGTCATGTGGTAATGGTGGTGACTATGCCTAGAACATGCTGCACCAGCTTTGGGGTTGAGGCGGTGCAGGTGGGTGGTGTCACATCTGACAGACTCTCTCATCCACAGACCAGCCAGACAGCAAGAAACTGGCTTCCCAGGGAGACTGTAAGTCCACTGGGTGTGTGCAAACAGGGGGCATCATGGGTTGGGGTTGGGGAGCCCAGATAGATGCTAATCTAGCCTCTGCTTTGGATTTCTTTTCCCAGCGATTGGTTCTCAACTGGGACCCATCCATCCTCCCCCCAGGTAAGCGGAGCCAGGGATGCTGGTGGGCGGGGAAAAGGGTGCACTCGTGTCCATGAGTGTTTGGGGGGGGGGGGTAGATTGTGGCTACTGTAACAATGTGGTTCATCACTGGCTGAGTAGTCAAATGTTCCCAGGGTGATTAGAACCTGTGGAGGATGCTGTTGTCTGGCTGCCACAGATGGCCTGGGGTGAATATGACTAGGTTGTTGAGATAGGCTACTGGTTTTCTTTGAATGAGTTTGTAGTTTCATGAAATACAATAGATACTAACTGGAGAATGAGGTGAACTATGTGACAAGCCCCCTTTTTACTGATATGTGGACTGTCAGTGTGGTATGAAATTGTACAAGGTAAGGAAGCTGTAACTTCAATAAAACGGTCAATGGAGCACTCACCCTGGATTCCCTCCCAAATATCCTGCCTCAGAACAAACAAAAAACCAGGCAACCATG
Source organism: Mus caroli (assembly GCF_978045245.1). Taxonomy (NCBI): domain Eukaryota; kingdom Metazoa; phylum Chordata; class Mammalia; order Rodentia; family Muridae; genus Mus; species Mus caroli. The sequence continues at coordinate 37,848,958 of NW_028227273.1, forward strand.
TGGGAGGTTAGGTTAAGGCAGGGGGATCAGGAATTCAAAAGCCATCCTGAGCTATATGGAGTTCTGACTCCAAAACCAAATTCAAGTGTTCTTACCTAAGGAAATGGGATTGCCATGGGCCACTTCTAGACTCTCTGGCCCTGAAGCCATTGTTCTTGATGTAGTAGCAGGGTGTGCAGCAAAAAGCCTGGAGCTTCAAAGGGCTACCGGGCCTTTATTTCCAGGAAAGCTGTGTGGTCTCTTCTCTAGCTGGAGGCTGACATTAAGTGTCTTTTCCCACAGGACCTCAATGACAGAAGAGTATAGGGTTCCGGATGGCATGGTGGGCTTGAGTGAGTGTGGGTCCCCTTGATGAGGGTGGGGGCCTAAGAGCCTCTGGTCAAGGGGGTTTCCAAGGGACTACTGGTGGGGAGCCTTGGTCTGGGTGTCTTTATTCAGCCTTCACCTTTTTTTTCTTTCTGCTCAGTCATTGGCAGAGGTGGTGAGCAGATAAACAAAATCCAGCAGGACTCAGGCTGCAAAGTTCAGATCTCACCAGGTATGACCCTCCATCTGTAAAGTTGCCTGGGACCCCAGGGCAAAGCTGGCTCTGTTGTGTGGATATCTCCTGCATAAATACAGAGGCCACAGTGGAAATACTTCTTGTGTATTTTTGTAATGTGTGGGGTGAGCACTTATCATGGCACACACGTGGAGGTCAGAGGTTAGCTCTCCCCCTGCCATGGAATCCAGATACTGTATTTAGGTTATCAGCACCTCTGCTCCCTGAGCCATGTCCCTGCCCTTGTTTTTCCTCTTTGCATTTGGGATGGTCTAGAGGAATGTGGGCATGGGCGCAAAGGCACCACTTTTCCAGGTGGCAGGCTCTATGGTGTCACCTCTCAGTGCTGCAGGAAGCAGAATGGCAGGCTTTCCGGCTGCTTGGTCTGCTCCTGTGGGACGTGTACATGGGGGTCCCTTTAGATTTGAGCCAGGCTCCTTGGTGCTGTTAAGAGTAATCCTGAAAAAAATAAAAAGAGTAATCCTGAGTCGGGCGTGGTAGTGCACGCCTTTAATCCCTGCACTCTGGAGGCAGAGGCAGGCAGATTTCTGAGTTCGAGGACAGTCTGATCTACAAAGTGAGTTCCAGGACAGCCAGGGCTACACAGAGAAACCCTGTTTCGGGAAACCGGGGAAAAAAAAAAAAAAGTAATCCTGAGCTGATTTCTGGAGTCTCCCCTTTCTTCACTATCAGTCCTCTTGCTTTGGCCTCTGCATGTCTCCCTCCCAAGTTCTGTCTTCCCCCACTGGATTTTAGAGAAGCAGTCTTCCTAGCGTGTCATAGCAAGGGTGAAATGATTTGTAGAAGAGGGCTGCAGGCTGTTCTGGAAGTTTCCTGTTCCTGCTGCAGCAGAACCTCTCTGCATTGAGCCCCTCTTCTTCTCCGCAGATAGTGGTGGCCTCCCTGAGCGCAGTGTGTCTCTGACTGGAGCACCTGAGTCTGTCCAGTAAGTCCTCAGCTGGGTTTCCTAGTTTGCTACAGGAGTTAGTGACACCTATGTGTGTCCTTCCCACCAGACTTCTCCCTAGATCTTTGTGGATAATTTGACACCCACTTCTCAATCTTGAACAGCCCCAGGTCCTGTGCACCCACCAGATAGCTCAGCTGAGTGCACACGCTGAGGGCTACCTTATTAACTTTCCAGAAAGGCAAAGATGATGCTGGATGACATCGTGTCTCGGGGCCGTGGGGGCCCCCCAGGACAGTTCCACGACAACGCCAATGGGGGTCAGAATGGCACAGTGCAGGAGATCATGATCCCTGCTGGCAAAGCTGGCCTGGTCATTGGTAAAGGTGGAGAGACCATCAAGCAGCTGCAGGTGTGTGTTGGCAACAGACCAAAGCACTTGTCCCCACATTCTCCAGCATCCTCAAGACTGCCTCTGACAGGCACTTACATTGCAGGAGCGGGCTGGGGTGAAGATGATTTTAATTCAGGATGGCTCCCAGAACACAAATGTGGACAAGCCACTGCGGATTATCGGGGACCCATACAAAGTACAGGTGAGCTCCCAGAAAGCATGGACTCTGGGAAGGCTTTTCTGTCCAGTCTTGCCTGGCTATTGCCAGCAGTAGCCTCCCTCTAAGCCCTTCAGCCTCTTGCCCAGGGTGAAAAGCTCTGTAAGGCATTTTGCAGCTCCCTGGGGATATGGGAGACCCTCACAGGTGGTACCAGGAGATGGGTACAGTGGCAGCATACTTGCCTGATCCCACTGCTCAGTGTGGTATGTTCACAGCAAGCCTGCGAGATGGTGATGGACATCCTGCGAGAACGTGACCAAGGTGGCTTTGGGGACCGCAATGAATACGGATCTCGAGTTGGTGGAGGCATTGATGTGAGTGCAAGTGCTTCGGGGAGGTGGGCAGCTGGGAGCAGGGCAGAACTAGGGGCACACCAGGTAACTATGCCTCCCTGCCTCCTAGGTGCCTGTACCCAGGCATTCAGTTGGTGTAGTCATTGGCCGGAGTGGAGAAATGATCAAGAAGATCCAGAATGATGCCGGTGTGCGCATCCAGTTCAAGCAAGGTGAGGGGTGGGTGCCACCTTGGTTCAGGCACTGGTGCCACCCCCCAGCTCTTGCAGGTCCTCAGTGCCTGCAGAGGTTTGGTGCCCAGTTCTTGTCAGTTGCTTTTCTGGAATCAGTTTCTCTAAGATTGCTTAGTTAGTTCTGCGGACTTGAAGGTGGGAGGATGTTCAAGTTGTTACGCTGAGTATGGACAAGCTTCCTGCCTGTTCACATGGAGTCAGCAAATCCGAGGAACTGATCTCTGAGGGCGCTGGCTTTGCTTTGAGTAATCTGTTTCTTGGTGTGGATGTCAGATGATGGGACCGGCCCTGAGAAGATTGCTCACATCATGGGGCCTCCAGATCGGTGTGAACATGCAGCCCGGATCATCAATGACCTCCTCCAGAGTCTTCGGAGTGGGCCCCCGGGTCCTCCAGGGGCCCCTGGCATGCCCCCTGGGGGCAGGGGCCGGGGCCGAGGCCAAGGCAACTGGGGCCCTCCTGGAGGGGAGATGACTTTCTCCATTCCTACCCATAAGTGTGGGCTGGTCATTGGCCGAGGTGAGTCCCCAACGCTCTGCCCTTTTTCTGCCTGGCTCTGAACTTGCCAGCCCTTCACTAATTGTGGTCCAACAGGTGGGGAGAATGTGAAGGCCATTAACCAGCAGACAGGCGCCTTTGTGGAAATATCTCGGCAGCTGCCACCCAATGGGGACCCCAATTTCAAGTTGTTTGTGATCCGGGGATCGCCCCAGCAGATTGACCATGCAAAGCAGCTCATTGAGGAGAAGATAGAGGTACGTTCATGGGTGCTGGTGAAGGTGCCCTGTCCCCTTGGATTGCTCACTGAAGCTGTCACTTTTTCCCTCAGGGTCCCCTCTGCCCAGTTGGACCAGGCCCTGGGGGACCAGGCCCTGCTGGACCCATGGGGCCTTTCAACCCTGGACCCTTCAACCAGGGGCCTCCAGGGGCACCCCCACAGTGAGTACTCCTTGGCTCCTGGGTTGTGTTTAGTGTTGTGGGGCCTGGAAAAAGAGGGACAGGCCCTTTCTAACTGGACTGTGTGCAGCCCAGTGTGACAGGTGCCATGAGACTCTACTGCCTTTGACCTTGGTCTTGGTTTTATGTCAGCCCCAGCTTTCGGGTATTGGTAAGGACTTTGGTTTTCACACCCTTGAACCAGTTCTCATGGCCACTTCTCTCCTCCCCTGCAGTGCTGCTGGTCCCCCTCCTCACCAGTACCCGCCTCAGGGCTGGGGCAATACCTACCCCCAGTGGCAACCACCTGCCCCTCACGACCCAAGTAAGTGTCAGCACCACATAGGAAATTTGGGGGGTGACACCAGGCCAACTACTGTGCCCTTCTTCAACCAACATCTTTTCCTGTAGACAAAGCTGCTGCAGCGGCTACAGATCCTAATGCTGCCTGGGCTGCCTACTACTCTCACTACTACCAGCAACCCCCAGGTCCCGTGCCAGGCCCTGCCCCAGCCCCTGCAGCCCCACCTGCACAGGGGGAGCCCCCCCAGCCTCCACCCACTGGCCAATCAGACTACACCAAGGCTTGGGAAGAGTATTACAAAAAAATTGGTAAGTTCAGTGCTGGGAAGCAGTGGGGTTTTCTGCATAGGGTCCAACTACCCTGACACCCTACCCTGTTCCTCAGGCCAGCAGCCCCAGCAGCCTGGGGCACCCCCACAGCAGGACTACACCAAGGCCTGGGAGGAGTACTACAAGAAGCAAGGTAAGCTGCTGGGTAGGGATGGGGTGGGGCTGCTGGGTCAGGGGTAGGTTCTTCTGCCAGCCACTCATGATCCTCTCTGTGCCCACAGCACAAGTGGCCACTGGTGGGGGTCCTGGAGCACCCCCTGGCTCCCAGCCTGATTACAGTGCTGCCTGGGCTGAGTATTACAGACAGCAGGCTGCTTACTACGGACAGACCCCAGGCCCTGGTGGCCCACAGCCACCTCCCACCCAGCAGGGACAGCAGCAGGCAAGTGGGAACTGCCACCCTCCTCCTCCTCCTTTCTCCTTCCAACCCCCGGCCACCGTCCATCCTGCCTTAGTGGGTAGCGCCGGAAACCCTTTCCCCTGCGGGGTGTGCCCTTGATGCCAGCCTCGGGCTCGTGGCCAGAGTCTCCCAGAGCCCCGCAGCCCCGCCACTGGGAAGCGCTCGATGGGTGCAGAGGCTTACGGAAGAGGCTCCTCCAGTAGCCACTGTCGGTGCGACGTTGTCGGGTGCTGGGGGCACCGGCCGCAAAGGTGGAACTCTGAACTGCTGGGGTGTCCCGGGTGGGGGCAGGATGTGGGGACTGTGCTGGGTGCCACACCGGTTGCTGAACCTGCTCGCTCAAAATCTGGCCACTTGGGAAGAAAATGTCTATTTTTTTTCCCCCTTCTCAGCATCACTATTTTGGGTTTTGTTCTTTTTTTTAATTCTTTTTTTTTTTTTCCCACCATCTTTATCCCCCATGTCCAAGTAACTGTGTGTTGCAGGCGGCCCTGGCTCTGCTGGGATGGAGGGGAGCCCATTGAGGGGACTGGGCCCTCCCTGCCTGGCAAGGCCATCTCTTGTGTGCTTGCCTCTGTGTCCCGGTCTTGTCTGTGAAGTGGGCATGACGATCGTTGCCACCTTCCAACCTACCTCACAGGGGTGTTGTGGGGACACCATGATCTGAATGTTGTGACGCCGAGCCGCCGCCTCCCTCCTCTGTCCCCCTCCCCCCTGGCACTTCTCCCCTGTGTGCCCTCTTCCACACCTCTGGCTTCTGCTGCAGACTACTCCTCCTCTTCCTCTTCCTCCTGCTTCTCCTCCACCAAGGAGCAGTCCGGCCAGTGGAGTCCCCAAGACAGACAGTCACAGCCCCCTGCTTAGCCTGTGGGGGCTTGGGCCCGGCCTCTTGGCCCACTGCCTGGAGTTGCAGCCTCCTGTAGCCAGGCCGCCCTCCTGCCATGACCATTCCTGTCTCTCCCTCTCTGCAGGCAAATGAAGCAAATGGATATGAACTTCATCTGTGAAAATATTTTTTTCCTCCATTTTTGTTCCATTTGGGGGCTTCTTTTATTGGTTTCTATATTTGATTGGTTTGGCGAGAGAGCAGCGGCTGCCTAGGGGGCTGGGGATCCCCTTCATGCCGAGGCGCTCCCTCTCTCATTCTGTGTGTCTCATCTTTTTCCTTTCCAAAATCGGGATCCTTCATGTTGAGCCAGCCTTAGAAAATAGCAAGAATTTAACCTCTGTCCCGCCCCCCCAAAAAAAGTTTAAAAATTAAATCACAAAGAGCAGAACAAAACCTATAAAATGATATATGTATAGAAATATATAAATCTCTATTCCCCCAGCCTCCGAGCCCACCCTCTGAGGGAAGCGGTTCACTATCTCCCTACTGTCTGGGGCCCTATTCTTGTTTTTAAATAAACTTTTTAAAAGGAAAGAAACAGTCACTATTGCTATCTCTTTTTTTCTTTTTTTTTCTTTTTCTTTTTTCTTTTTCTTTTTCTTTTTTTTTTTTTTTTTTTTTAGTTAGAGTTGGAACATTCCTTGGACCAGGTGTGGGTGTCATAGGCCCCTCCTGCCCTGCCCATCTCTCTCTGTCTCTCTCTTTCTCCCTACCCCCGCTCTTCCCTGGCTCCTCCTTATACCCACCCCAACCCCAGGACTGGCCTGGTACGTTGTCATCTGTTGAAGATGAGATAAACTGAGAAAAAAAAATGAGAACAAAACAAAAAAATTGTATGGCAGTTTTTACTTTTTATCGCTCGTTTTTAACTTCACAAATAAATGGTATCAAAAACCTCCCTTTGTCCTGCTGGCTGTGATCTGTCGGTCTGTCTCCCCTGCCCTTCAAGTAGGCTTCTGAAGCAGATGTATGCTGCTTTTTCCTAGTTGTTATAAGCGTAACCCTGGGGATGAGAAGTTGTGGGGATTTTGTCTTAGTTTTAGACAGAGAACAGCTTGCAGGCACATGCTTTCCTGACCTTCCTTTTCAATGCATGGGCTAGAGAGGATGGAGTGGGGTGCAGGCCCTGAAACCACCTATCTTTCAGGGAGCCCTACCCAGTTGTCTCTGCACTTTGCCTTTGGGACCTGAGGAACCAGGCACTGAGGAGGGTCCCTGGGGCTCATGTTCCCATGGATGTGACCACACTTGTCACTAAGGGTTGCCTCATGGAAGCATCCCATTGGGAGTACAGGCCTGACGAGTGTGGGTGGAAAGGAGAGGCCTGGTCTGGGTGAGCGATGCCCAGGCCAGGACAAAGTGGACAGTGCCAGGGGGTTTGAGCAGTGTGGCAGCCTGTAAAGTTCCTTCTCTGATCAGAATCAGCCAGGGAGATGGCATAACAGGTGAAAAGTGCTAGCCCCAAAGCCAGATGGAGAGCTTGTAGGACAGCAGAAATGAGACTCCATTCTCCAAAGCTGCCCTAAACTGTGAAAATCATGCCTTGCTAGAATAATTTCCAGAGTGCACATGATGCAGTAGCAGCTGCCACTTACAGGTGAAGTTAGTTTCCCTCCAGCTGTTCTAGGTACCTGTCTGCCCTGTTAGTGCCAAGGACTCACCTCAGGTCTGGGTTCTTTGCTGTGTGGTAGGCCAGATGTTGGCCCAGTCCTACCTAGCTCACAACAGACTCTCAATGACGGAACAGCACTTGGCAAAGATGCTTTCAGGAGCTTCTTCGGCCAGTATCTAAAGAAGACAAGATCAAAGATGCAGCTCATGACAAGAGCTATGCTCCATCAGCCCATTGAGGCAAGCCCGGATACAGGCAGGTTTGCTGTATACTGGGTTTGGGGATGGGGCAGGAGTGAGCCATGGAGAGAGAACCCATGGGTCCAGGGATCAGAATAGAATACAGTCTCCCATGTTTGTTTCCCATAAGGACAAGGATACCACCAGAGTCCCTCATCTCCCTTCCACTGACACTAACCACCCCAGCGTGTACTGAGCCAGACCCAGAGCTTCACAGGTGGCAGTTGGGGACCCTATTGTAGCTTTCAGAAACTGGAAGCACATTCACTGGCTCACACCTGTCATCTTAGAGCTCAGGACGGAGATAAGAGGATTTCATGAGTTCAAGGCCTGCCTGGGCTATGTGAGGCCTCAGCCTGTGCCATCCTAAGGAGATGGAATTCCCTCACCCACCATTTCATACTGAACAAAGCTGCAAACTCCAAGCTCACTAAATGGGGCTTGGGGCTCACTTCTAGGTACCCACATGTCGTAGAAGGTTCTTTTGCTGGTAAAAGGTCAGGACAGGCTCACATAGGGTGTAGTGCGTCTCTAGGCGCTTGCGGATGGCCGGCTCTGAATCATCTGCCCGGTGCTCCACCTGTCCTCGTCGTAGCACTCTGCGCACCATGGTCTCCATGGAGCAGTCAAACACTATGACTATGTTGGGGGCCCTGCCCACCTAGGCAGCAACCAACAGAACCCTGAGTAGAGAGTCTTGCATCCATTCCCCCAGAGGCCATGAGGCTGGGGAGACATCATGAATTTGTAAAGTGTCTGTGGAGGCCAGAAGAGGACATCAGGTCCCTGGGAGCTGGAGTAGAGGTGGTAGTGAGCTGCCTACATGGATGCTAAGAACTGAACTCAAGTCCTCTGCAAACAGCAATATACACTCTTAAAACACTTTTGAACCAAGTATAGTTGGCGCATGCCTTTAATTCCAGCACCCTGGAGGCAAGGCAGGAAGATCTGAGTTTAAAGCCCAGCCTGGTCTATGGAACTACTTCTGTTGGGTTTTTGTTTTGTTTTGTTTCGAGACAGGGCCTTGAACTTGCAAAGACCTGCCTCCCTCCTCCTCCCCAGTGCTTGAATTGAAGGTGAATGCCACCATGCCTGGCACAATAGATGCTCCTGACTGCTGAGCCATCTCCCCAGCCTGCAACCTTGTTTTTGAGGAAGGGTCTTTCACTGGCCTGAAACTACACGTAGACTAGGCTGGCTGACCAGTAAGCTTCAGGGATCAGATCAAGCATATACAACACACCCAGCATTCTATGTGGCTCTGGGGATGGAACTCAGGCTCACATACTTGCAGGGTTCGCACTTTGCTGACCTAGCCATATCCTGTACCCCTTGGTTTACTTTTTTCACCTCAGCTGTCATGGAACTCCTGATCCTCCTGCCTCTGATGCCAGATGCTGGAGTTACAGGTGTGTACAGCCACACTAGATATGTTCTTTTTCATTTTTCTTATTTACTATATTCTATTTACTATATTCTTATTTACTGTGTATATATATATAAGAAATATATATAAGATATATATATATATAAATATAAGAAAATTATTCATTTTCTTATTTATATACAGACCAGATCTTTTTTTTTTTTTTTTTTTTTTTCTCGTTTTTCAAGACAGGGTTACTCTGTGTAGCCCTGGCTGTCCTGGAACTCTGTAGACCAGGCCAGACCAGATCATTTTAAATACTCAAATCTAGCCTCAAACATCCCTCCTGCCTCAGCATCCTGTGTGCTGATACCATAAATCCTTTTAGTTCCCTCCCCTCCCCCTTTTTTCCTTTTATGGAGAGGGTCTCACTATACAGTCCTGAAATTGTTCATGTAGACCAAGCTGGCCTGGAACTCAGAGATCCACCTCTTTCTTGGACAGGGTCTCATGAAGCCCAGGATGACCCTGAGTTCCTGATTGTTCACCTCCCCAGTTTCAGTGCTGGGATGAAGGGTGTGTACCACCATGCTTGGTCTCTTGCTTCCAATGGGGTCAGGGACACCACCAAAGTCCCTTACCTCACATTTGAGCTGACACAAATGGGATTTCACTTCTAAGCCCTGGGGATGGATGAAACCAAGGGCTTCAACTATGGGAGGTGACTATTCTATCCTGTGAGCCTAGTCCCATCCAAACTGAGGCTTGATTTGCAGTGGTGGGCAATGCATGTTAGAGCCTGAAGGTTCTCTCCCCCTCCCTCCAATGGTCTCTCCCTACTGGCAGCAAAGTCACCTGCTGCCTGGACCTCCGACAGCTGTGACACCTGCATGTCTGGTTCTGATATCTCATCCTTTTTCTTTTATTCTTGGAAGGAGGGGAGGCATGTGTGAAAGTCAAAGGATAACTTTGTGGAAGTCTGCTCTCTTCCATCTTTAGGTGGATTCCAGGGAGAGAACATGTGGTTGTCAGGTTTAGCAGCAAGCATTTTTATCTGCTGGCCTCCCTTCATCCTTTTTTAACTTTTTGTTTGTTTGGTTGGTTTTTTGGTCTTCAAGACAAAATTTCTCTGTGTAGCCCTGGCTGTCCTGGAACTCACTCTGTAGACCAGGCTGGCCTTGAGCTCAGAAATCTGCCTGCCTCTGCCTTCCAAGTGCTGGGATAAAAGGCGTGTGCCATCACTGCCCCGCCAAGATTTTATATGTATAGGTGTGTGGTACACAAGAGTGCTGGTGCTCACAGAGGCCAAAAGCAGGAGGTGCCCGTGGAGCTACCAAGTGGGTGCTGGAAATTGAACTCAGGTCTCCTGGAAGATCACTGAGTGCTCTTAACTACTGAGTCATTTTTCCAGTTATACTTCCTCCCTTTCTTTTGCTTCCTCTTTTTTTCCATCTTATTTTAAAGCAGGGAGTCTTCTCTGTGTAGCTCTAGCTACCCTAGAACTTTGTGGACCAGGCTGGCCTTAAAGTCAAAGAGATCCACCTGCCTCTGCCTCCTGAATGCTGGGACTAAAGGTGGATGCCACCATGTCCAGCCCTGGTTTTTTTTTTTTTTTTAAGATTTATTTTTTAAACATTTTTTAAAGATTTATTTATTTTATGTATATGAGTATACTGTCACTGTCTTCAGACACACCAGAAGAGGGCATCAGATCCCATTACAGATGGTTGTGAGCTACCATGTGGTTGCTAGGAATTGAACTCAGGACCTTTGGAAGAGCAGTCAGTGCCCTTAGCCATCTTTCCAGCCCTAAATATTTTTTTGGTTTTTGTTTTGTTTTGTTTTGTTTTGTTTTGTTTTGTTTTGTTTTGTTTTTGTTTTGTTTTGTTTTCCGAGACAGGGTTTCTCTGTATAGTCCTGGCTGTCCTGGAACTCACTTTGTGGACCAGGCTGGCCTCGAACTCAGAAATCCACCTGTCTCTGCCTCCCAAGTGCTGGGATTAAAGGCGTGTGCCACACCCGGCTCCTAAATATTTTCTTTAAGGATTTAGTTATTATTATACATAAGTTCACTGTAGCTGACTTCAGATGCACCAGAAGAGGGCGTCAGATCTCATTATGGATGGTTGTGAGCTACCATGTGGTTACTGGGATTTGAACCTTCTGAAGAGCAGTCAGTGCTCTTACCTGCTGAGCCATCTTGCCAGCCCTAAAGATTTATTTATTGTTATATTAAATACACTATAACTGTCTTCAGACACACCAGAAGAGGGCATCAGATCTCATTACTGATCTCATTACACATGTTAGCCACTATGTGGTTGCTGAGATTTGAACTCAGGACCTTTGGGAAAGCAGTCCATGCTCTTAACTGCTGAGCCATCTCACCAGCCCCTAGCTCTGTTTTATATAATGATGCTTGTCCTGTACACTTCCTCATAGAATGCAGAATGGAGACCATAGGCTCCATGCTGGCAGACAGGGATTTCCTTATAACCTCTAGTTAGTTGTCCACATTGCTCAGACACCCTGGATAAGAGAATCTACTTGACACTGGTTCTGTAATTGCCCAAAGCTGCCCATATCCTCCACACTTTGCCTGTAGGTGATTCAGAGCACCTGACAGAATAGCCACAGTGCTTATTGTCAAAGCAAATTTCTATGTGTTCAATACAGGTGCAAATTTCTTCCTTTACTAAATGTATTTACTTCCATATATTTACTCTGCCTGTGTCACACATGTTATGACATGTTAGTGCTTGTGTGGAGGTAGAGAACACGCTGCAGGTGTCAGATCTCTCCTGTCCTCAGGCCCATTTCCTGCTGAGAACTCTAGCAGGCCCCGCCCACTGCTTTCAGCTCGAGCTTCATTACATGTTTGGATATGGGACTGGTTATGAGCCAGGACCAGCACATCCATATGCATCTCACAACCCAAGAAAGCAAAGTGTCCACAGAACGCATCCCTGAACCACACCCCAGACTCTCACTTAAAAAACAAAAACCAGCTAGGCAGTGGTGGCACACACCTTTAATGCCAACACTAGAAGGCAGGGGCAGGTGGATCTCTGAGTTCAAGCCCAGCCTGGTTTATGGAGTCAGTTATAGAGCCAGGGCTACACAAGGAAACCCCGCCTCAAAAAAAAAAAAGTTCTGTGGGTATTATAGAGTGCACCCATGTACCCACGTTCAGTGCATAGTTAGGACTGCTGCATGGCTTGGTGATAGAGTACCTGTTCTTGGAGAGGACCTAGATTTGATTCCCAGCATATACATGATGGCTCACAACCATTCTAAGTCCAGTTCCAGGGGATCTGATGCCATGTTCACACCTAGGCTTTAAGGACACCAGGCATATCTGTGGTAGACAGCACAAAACAGAAAGAAGCCAGCGGGACAGTGCTGTCTCACTTCTATTATCCCGGCACCAAGGAGGTGGAGGCAGGAGCATTCTCAGCTCAGGGTCATCCTTAGATACTTAGAGATGGAGGCTAGCCAGGGCTACATGGAACACTCTGGGAACTGAGGCTACTACTCCACCCTGACTCCCAGCTCAGCTCACAGTTCCCCTTGGGTTACACAGTTTCACATTTTAAGAAATTGTGACCAATATTTAAGCAAGGTGGGAGTTGGGGGGCAGCTTCTGCAACACAGCTCTCAGCTTCCCATAAACCCTACTAGCTTGGTAATGTTGGTCCTGCACATCCCCATGGCAACAGCAGTGTGAATGTTTCCTATGCCCATTGGCAACACTCTGCATGGATAAATTCACCCTCTGGAATCTTTCATCTGCATCCCAATCTCTTCATGCATGTGTGTGTGAGTGTGGCGGCCAGAAGTCAGCCAGCATGAGGGGCTGTTCAATATGTATTGTTTGTTTAAAACAGGGTCTTTTTTTTTTAATGGAGTTCCCAGCTGAACTCCAAATGTAGCTTAGGCTGGCCTAAGAAATCACAATCCTCCTGCCTCACAGGATCCCAGTGCTGGGGTGACAGGCATGTACCTCCATGCTCAGTTTCTGACCATTACTAATGCAGAAAAGAAATCGTATGTGCAGGCTGCATAGAGCACAGTAGGTAGACGGCTTGCCCAGCATGCCTGAAGCCCTGGCGTCCATCCTCAGCATATAAACTAGGTGTGGTGGTTCATCTCTGCCATCTTAGCCCCCACAGGTGGAGGCAGGAAGAGTAGGAGTTCAAGGTCAGCCTCTCCTATGTTATGGAGTTTGAGACCAGCCTAGGCTATATGAAATCTGAAGGAGATGGGGGTGGGGATCAGGAGAAGAGGGAGGAGAGGAAGGAAGGAAGGTCCTATCTCCCAGCCTCAGGTCCTCCCATATCCATCCACTAGGGTTCTATGGAGAGTAGGGAGAGGGTGGTCTGAAACCTCCATTCAGGTAGCGCACACCCTGAAGGGCGCTCTGGCTATAGGCGATCAGGTCACTCACAATCCGCTCAAACTCTTTGGCCTGTTCCAGCTCTCTGGGGAAGCCATCGATGAGGAAGCCGCGGATCTTTGGATAAGACAACAAGTTGTCACTGATCATGTCCAGAATCAAACCCTGGGGAGGAAAGGGCATGGACTCAGGATCCACCCCTCCAAAAAGGCCAGGGACTGTGAAGGCCATTCACTGTGGGCCTCCTGTAAGACAGGGAAACAGCACCCAGCATCCTAATCACTGGCTTCCTCTCTGCTTGCATGCTTTTAAAAACAATTTGAAATCATTTCTGATTGTGTGTATGTCTATGTGTAGATATCTTCAGGTGCATGCAGGGGCCCCAGAAGCCATGTAGGACCCCCTGGAGCTGGATTTACAGGCCATTGAGAGCCACCTGAGAACTGAACCCATGTCTCTAGAGCAGTTAGGTATCTGTAGCAGCTGGGCCACCTCCCCAGCAACTAGGCATGGAGCCCAAGCTGGCCCTGAATGGAAACTCCCCTGGTCTGCCTCCTGAGTGCTTTACCCCCAACCCCTATACACCCATATACTGAGCACAAGGCCGCACAAAATGCTAGGCAAACCCTTGTTCTCTGAACTAGGCTCTCAAGACTCCTCGTACTTTATTTTAGAGAAAGAGTTTCACATAGCCAGGCTCATTGGAAACTTATACTGTCCTTAAACTCAGATATCTTTTTTTTTTAAAGATTTATTTATTTATTATTATATGTAAGTACACTGTATCTGTCTTCAGACACACCAGAAGAGGGCGTCAGATCTCATTACGGATGGTTGTGAGCCACCATGTGGTTGCTGGGATTTGAACTCTGGACCTCTGGAAGAGCAGTCGGGTGCTCTTACCCACTGAGCCATCTCACCAGCCCCTAAACTCAGATATCTTGCCTCTGCCTCCCGAGTGTTGGAATGAAAGGTCCAATGACCAAGTCCAATGACCTTGAACTGAACTTCCAATCTTCTTGCCTCCACCTTCCTGAGTGAACAGGCTTGTCCTACTATGCCCATCAGATATTCTAAGACTCTACCAGACAGTTTACATTTCCTGATACACCATCAATCTAATTCTAGATAAATGTCTCTACTTTGCTGTGTATGTCCCTTCTCAGCAATTTGCTTCCTGGACATTTTTGGTAGGATCCACTGAATATGTGGGTGTGCAGTTTATGGGTACAGCAGCTGATTTGTTTTAAGTTATTTATAGGGTCTATGTAACCCAGGCTGACCTCAAATTCCCCATTCTCCTGCCTCAGCCTTCCAGGTCCAAGGATAACAGGTGTTTGTCACTTCATCTGGCTTTCTTTTTCCCTCTCTCCTTTCCTCCCTTCCTTCCTTGTAACTCCCTCCCCCATGCCTGATATAGTCCCTGACATATCCCAGGCTAGAATCTTTTGTTTGTGGGGGAGGGCTAGTTTAAGACAGGGTTTCTGTGTGTCGCTGGCTGTCCTTGAACTCACTCTGTAGACCAGGCTGGCCTCGAACTCACAGAAATCCTCCTGCCCCTGCTTTCCCGAGTGCTGGGATCAAAGATGTGTGTCACCACTGCCTGGCCAGGCTAGACTCTTATTCAATCTAAAAAAAGGTTATTGGCTCTCTTTTATCATTTATCTAGTTGGGGAAGGATGGCACATGTGCCATTCATTCACAGGAGTCAGTTCAGGGGTTGAATTCAGGCTGTGAGGCTTGGCTGCAAAATGTCTTCACCCAGTGTGCCATCTCTGGCCCGTAGCACAGACTGGCCTGTCTATGTAGTCAAGGGTGCCTTGCCCAGCATGCACCCAGTTTCTGCAGTGCTGGGGATGGGACCCAGGACTTCGCGCATGCTAGGCCAGTGACCTTTTTGTTTATTTGTGAGTGTTTGCTTACATGTATGTGTGAATGTGTGCAAGACCAGAAGAGAGTACAGGAAACCCTGGAAATAGAGTTAACAGATGGTTGTGAGCTGTCATTTGGGTGCTGGGAAGCAAACCCAGCTTATGGACAGGAGCAGCCAGTGTCCTTAACTCTTACATCACCACAACACTGTCAGAGAAGAACAGCTTAGGGCAGCAAGGCAGTCACTGGGCCAGCAGACACTGGCTTCCTGGGGACTCCGTCCAGCCATGAGTGACCCCATGAACTCCTGTGAACTCTCACCGTAGGTACCAGGAGTCCCTTCTGCATGATGTCCCGGATCTGCCGTCCCCTCTGGGTGCTTCTCTGAGCCTCCTCCCGCAGCAGCTGGCCCAGCTCCACGTGGTAGAAGCCGTATTTCAGAGCCATGTTTCTGCACTGGGTCCCTTTCCCGCAGCCGGGCCCCCCCACCACAAAGATGATCAGGGGATACCTCAGGATATCTATGGTGTTCAGGGAAGAAAGAGGGTACTAGTGCAAGTTTATAAGAAATCCTAGACTCACATTTAAGGATCCCCCTGTGGGGATTTTCCTGAGCCATTTGCACAGACCTCCATGAAGTGCCTTAGTGCCTCCATCACCCCATTTTACAGATAAAGAAGAGGGCCCTCAAACTCACCCAGTAGCACCCTGCTCCGCCCACCATGCGGCCCTTTCTATGCTGCCTGCATGTGCCTCTAATCACACAACCTGAGTTGGGATAAAACCTTCCTGCCCGCCGGGCAGTGGTGGCGCACGCCTTTAATCTCAGCACTTGGGAGGCAGAGGCAGGCGGATTTTTGAGTTCGAGGCCAGCCTGGTCTACAGAGTGAGTTCCAGGACTACACAGAGAAACCCTGTCTTGAAAAAAAAAAAAAAAAAAAAAAAAAAAAAAAAAAAAAAAACAAACAAAAAAAACAAAACAAAAAAAACCTCTCTGCCAACAACCTCTCTGCCCTTTCCTCTCCTCCGCAGTCAGCCCTCGTTCTTTGTCCCTTTCAGTTCACTTTGGTCTTCCTAGCCAGCCTCTGTAACTTAAGGCGCACGTAAAAGAATGCCTCCGCTACTAGACACATCTGTGGAGTCAGTTTATGTAAAGCCAGTCATGGAATCAGCCTATCTCATTCCTCTCAAGTTCAATGCCTGTGCTTCCCTTGCCCCTCTGCTTAACCAACTCCTTTGCATCCCGTAGGCTCCCTTTCTGTGATTGGTCCCCGGAGAATAGTACTTTCCATTTCCGACACTCGCTCTTCTATTCAAGTTATATGCCAAAGGCATCAACCAACGGTGGGGTGGGAGCATGCGCAGATGCGTTCCTTCCGTGCAAGGGTTGGTGTGCACCCCCAAGTAGTGGGGATACTTGCCCATCTCCCCCTTCCGTTGCCCCATGTAAACCAACCACCCCACGTCGTTACCCTTCTCCTGGGGCCTCAAAGTTCTGCCCAGCTGGGGCAGCGTGGACTCGCACAGACCCATCCCGCCCGCAATGCCGGGGTACGCTGGGGCCCTGTCTCCACCCTGCACCGAGTCCCCGGCTCCGCTTTACGTCACAAGGGACTCATTTTGCAAGATCCTCAGGATCCCCAGATCCCAGGACACAGAGACAACGGAACCTCAGACCCGCCCCAGAAGAGCCTAAGAAGCCACCCCACAGAGTGGGCCTCGGTTGCCATAGCAACGCGGCCCCGCTCCCGCTTCTGGGACACATTTACGCTTGCGCAAGAGGACCGAGGACGCGTCTACCAGGAGACGCCATTTCCACCCTACCCAGGATGCTCCGCGGTGCCTGCGTCATGACGTCATGACGGGCGTGTCTATACGTGACTTTTCCGTGGTATATAAACAGAGAACGCCGCCAAAAGGTGGCTTTCTCTCCGAAGCTGGTGATCCACAGTAGGTACAGCGACTGCGCTCATCTCGGTGTGGCAGTTCAACTTCCGGGTCAGGCTCTAACGCATGCGCAGAGAGTTAGGTCTCTTTTTCTCGTCTTCCAGCATTCTCGGAGACTTAAGGGTTTGGAAATCCAAAGCACAGCATCACACTAACGTGACAACCAGGAAAGGTGTCTTCCCTTTCCTGGAGCCGAGGGACACAACGAAGTTTATCCCGTTAGGCCGACCGGGAGCAGCTTGAGCAACGGCCATGGCGGCTCTAGTGAGTATGAATGAGGTGGGGACAGAGGTGTCGCAGAACAGACCCCGCGCCCTCTCCTCGCCTTACAGACTACTGCTCTCTTGCAGGGCTCCAGCAGCCAGAATGTCACCGAGTACGTCGTCCGAGTCCCCAAGTAAGTCCCCGTCCACCCACGCTCCAGAACCTCGGCCCTGTGTTCCCCTGCCACCTCGTCCAAGACACAGTAACAGTTACCCCTTGGTTGTTAATGTCAGCGTCGGTGACTTTGTCCTGTGTCAGACTGGTCAGGCCAGACATGGTGACTGCCTTTAATCTCAGCACTCGGGAAGCAGATATAAGAGAATTTCTGTGAGTTCGCAGCCAGCCAGGTCTGTATAGTGAGTTCCAGGACAGCCAGGGCTACATAGTGAGGTCCTGTCCCAAAATAAAAGAAAAATCCCAAACTGATCACAGGTGGTATACATCCTGTTTTCTGTGCCAAGTGCCATGTCCCTCAACTTCTAACTTTATCTTAGGTGGGTACGTGCTAGGCAAGTACTCCACCACTGAGCCACACCCAGCCCCCTTTGAAGACAAGAGTCTTACTGTGTAGTTCAGCTGGTTTGATCAGGCTGGCTTTGAACACACTCAGATCCATTAAGACCCTTGCCTGCCTGCCCTTCTTTCTACATAGGGGTCCTCCGCACTTTTGGTTCCTTTTTTCTTTTTTTTTTTTTTCTTTTTTTTTGGTTTTTCGAGACAGGGTTTCTCTGTATAGCCCTGGCTGTCCTGGAACTCACTTTGTAGACCAGGCTGGCCTCGAACTCAGAAATCCACCTGCCTCTGCCTCCCAAGTGCTGGGATTAAAGGCGTGCGCCACCACTGCCCGGTGGTTCCTTTTTTTCCTTTAAGATTTAATTTATTGTTATCTATGTGTATGAATGTTCTCTCTTGTCTCTCCTCTCTCTCGCTCTCACTCTCTCTGTATGTGATGCTGTAAGAGAGCCTGGTGTCTGTAGATCTTTATCTGATGGGGTTGGGTTGGATGAGATGGATCTTGATTCCTTAAAATAAAACAAAACAAAACCCCTGAAAAACTAGAGCATGGTTCTCAACTTGCAGGTCACCTAAGACCTGCATCAGAAAACACAGATATTTACATTACCATTTATAGCTTACAGTTGTGAACTAAACAAAAATAATTTTATGATTGGGTCACCACAGCATGAGGAGATGTATTAGAGGGTCAGAGCTTTGAGAACCATTGCTCTGGAGTCTTTTATGAGTTCCCAGAATTACCTACAACCAAGGGTGTAAATCATAGATTTGTTGAATGAATAATCAATAGTTTCTTGTCCATTCCAGGAACACAGCCAAAAGATACAACATAATGGCTTTTAATGCAGCCGATAAAGTCAACTTTGCTACCTGGAACCAGGTAAGTGTGTGATTCTGGGTGGCTGGGGCAGGGACCTAACCCTGGGCTGGTGACTGTGTATAGTAATAACTTTACTGAAACGCTGGTGCCCACACCTGTGGCTCCAGCAGATTTGTGATTCTAGCCATCTGGTGGCTGAGGCAGAAAGACTGAGTGTTTTACACCAGCTTGTGCTACATAAATCCTATCTCCAAAGAAAAGAAGAGCAAAGCATGTCAGAGGATGTGGTTCAGTCAATAGAGCACGCATCTAGCATATATGAGGCCCAGCTGGATCCCCAGCTGGAAGGGGGTAGGACCTCAAACTGAAGATCATCCTTGCCTGCACAGTAAAGCCCACGATACATAGACTGTGTCCTTTTTTTTTTTTTTTTTTTTTTTTAAATGGTTTTTCGAGACGGGGTTTCTCCGTGTAGCCCTGGCTGTCCTGAAACTCACTCTGTAGACCAGGCTGGCCTCCAACTCAGAAATCCATCCGCCTCTGCCTACCAAGTGTAGGGATTAAAGGCGTGTGCCACCACTGACCAGCCACAGACCATGTCTTAAAAAAGTAAAGTATTGGGTAGCAAGATAACTCAGTGAGCAAAGAGGTGGCTCCAAGTGTGTCTTCAGACCTCATACAGGCCATGTCATGTACAACCTCCACAAAAAGAAATACACTTTAAATACACTTTAAAAGTTTGGGGTTTTTGTTTTTAAGAAAAAGCCAGCTGGCCGTAGTGGCACATACCTTTACTGCCAGTTCAAGAGCAGCAGAGTCAGTGGATCTCAGACTTCAAGGCCAGCCTGGTCAGTCTGCATGGTGAATTTCAGAGCAGACCGGCTGTACAGTGAGACCCTGTCTCAAAAGGATAAAACGATTCCACAAGATGGGTACAGCCAGGGATACTAGCATCCCAGCACCAGGGAGGTAGAGGCAGGAGGATCATAAGTTTGAAGCCAGCCTGGGCTACATAACAGGACTTTCTAGATAATACTAAGAACAAAAAAATGTTAAAGGCCAAAGTTTTAAACTATCCACTCTTTGGGTGCCATGTTAAAATGTCACTATCTTCATATTGTTGGGGTTGCTCCTGGGCCTTCCTCAGGTGGTCACTATACATCTTTAGTCTCTGTACTCCATGATCTCATGGACCAGTCTGCTTTACTGTTGTTGTAGTAAGTCCCACATTCCCTGTGGCCAGAGTCTTGTGTGTGTGTGATGTTTGTATGCATGTGGGCATGCTGTGCCTGTCAAGGCCAGAGTTGACATCAGGTGTCTTCCATAGTCACTCTACACCATATTTCGATGACATCTGTTGGGCCACTGGTGTGTGAGGGATACAGAGTTTGGAGATCAGAGAAGACTTGTCACTTCTCACCTTTTGCCATGTGCGTCCCAGGGCTTGACAGCAAGTACTGTCCCATAGCCTTTCTACGTTGTGTTTTGAGTCAGGGTATCTAACTGAACCTGGGGCTTGCTGACCTGTGAGTTCCAGAGCCCCTCCTGTCTGCACCTCTCTCCTGGGCTCTCAGATGCCCAGCTTTGTCTGTGGGTCCTGGGGATCTGAATTCCTCCTGCTTGCAAGCCTGCTGCCTTACCCAGTGAACCAGCTCCACAGCCCTCTCCCTGGGCAGAGGCAACAGGTGCTCACATCCCTGGCCTTCATGTCACATGGGGAGTCTGCTGGGAGCACATTGAGCCTGGCACAGGGAGACAGAAGAGGATTCCTGCTTCTCCTTCAGGCACGGCTGGAGCGAGATCTGAGCAACAAGAAGATTTACCAGGAAGAAGAGATGCCAGAGTCTGGTGCAGGCAGTGAATTCAACCGCAAGCTCAGGGAGGAGGCACGCCGGAAGAAGTACGGCATTGTCCTAAAGGAGTTTCGGCCTGAGGACCAGCCTTGGCTACTCCGGGTCAATGGCAAATCAGGACGGAAGTAAGTGATGCTGACGGTGGGAGGGGCCGGCCTGTGTCCCTCACACATGCATACTTTGGAGGAATTTTCTTTGAGTTTGTAGCCAACAGGATGGTGGTCCCATACCACCTCCCTTATCAAAGTTTAATCTTGGAGGTAAATCAACTAGATACTGTTGGCCTGGCTCAGCAGCCTGAGTGTGGCCTGGAGATAGGGCCCTGACTTGGGATGACCCCATGGGCGAGGATACTCCATTGCAAAGAAGGTGGAGTCTGATGGAGCCAGTGCTCTATGCATAGTTATTCAATGAACCAATAGCTGGAGCCTACACGGTGTGAGGCCCTCAGTAGCCATGGGGGATTATAGGCTGGGAGCAGGATACACAGTGCAACATGGCCCAGAATCTGTAGCAGATGGTGGCCACAAGGTGGCAGGGTGATGTTTGTGCTAAGGAGATGGTAGCACATGCCCTTCTGTCCTAATCATTCCTAGAAGAGCCCAAATGGGAACTGTATCAGGGGTGGAAGAAGTGTAGGTGGTGTGGGTGGGACCGTGACCTAACCTAGGCTCTCCACAGGTTCAAAGGCATTAAGAAAGGCGGGGTAACAGAGAACACAGCCTACTACATCTTCACACAGTGTGCTGATGGTGCCTTTGAGGCTTTCCCTGTACAGAACTGGTACAATTTCACACCACTGGCCCGACACCGCACACTCACTGCTGAGGAAGCCGAGGAGGAATGGGAGAGGTGAGTTGTTACAGCTGTGTATGCCCTCAGAGCAAGGCTGCCTGGACTACTGCTTAGTACTTGCTTGGGCAGACCTCTCTTGCTTGAGTCTTTGCCTGGGAGCTGAGTGAAGGCTGGTACCACAGATATGCACAGCCTGGGGGTCCAGGGAGGCGCCTCCTAATGGCAACTTCCTCAGTTCTAGCCTGGGAGGTAGAGACAAAGGCGGGTGCAGGGAGGCTGGGATTGAGAAACTGGGGATGTATAGCATGAGATACCTTGTACACCTGCTGAGGATGGGACCTGTGGGTCCAGAGAGGGCTTCAGGAATGTATGTGGTTTGTGGGGTTGCTCTGTGCTTGCCTACAAGTCTGGACCAGTTCTCAAGGGGCCCGGACTGAAATGTCAAAAGCAGCTCCTCCTCCCACTATGCTTAGTCTTCTTCCGGGCATGCATAGGTGTGGTTCATGGACAGCTCCTTGTCCAGTGAGACCCTACCCCTTCTCTAAGTAATCCTTGAGATAAATTAACTGTGGGGGTGCGGGTGGGGGTAGTGTATTCACACATTACCACACAGATGGTAGAAGCAACAAGGATCAGGCATTCAGGTCCATCTTCTGTATTAAGTTTGAAGCCAGCTATGGTTATATGAGATTTGGTTTCAAAACACCCCAAATTTGACAGACACAGTGGTACTTACCCTTAATCTCAGCACTTGGGTGCACAGGCGACAGGATCTCTGAGTTTGAGGGGTGGTTTATATTCCAACTTACAGGCCAGCTAAGATCACACAATGAGATCCTGTTTTAAAAGGAATTTTAACTGGGCCAAGCCTGGTGGTGCACACCTTTACCCCAGCACTCTAGGATGCAGTGGCATGAGGATCTCTGTGAGTTCAAGGCCAGCCTGGTCTTCATAGTGAGTTCCAAGATAGCTAGGACAATAGAGAGATATCATATCTCACAAAAACAAAACAAAACAAAAAAAACAACCAAACAACCCACCACCTCCAAAGCCATAAAATGTTATTTAGCTAACCAAAATAATGGCTGGATATGCCTGGAACACACCCTGAGTTTGTTATTTAGCTAACCAATATAATGGCTGGATATGCCTGGAACACACCCTGAGTTTGTTATTTAGCTAACCAATATAATGGCTGGATATGCCTGGAACACACCCTGAGTTTGGAGGAGCTAAGATTTGGGGTCCCCAGGGGGCTTAGGTGCACATGGGCCTGAGGCCATCTCAGGGCTCACCCTATATTGTTTCAAGATTTGGAGGTTTGAAATGGCCCAGGCTGTATGCCCTGCCTCTTTCTCTTTCTGTTGCATGTGGTGTGGCTCAGGTTAACTACCGTTCCTTAGCCTCCTTTACAGTGTTTGTGCCTTAATGAGGTTATCCTGTCATGCCCATTTGTCCTGTAAAGAAGGGATGCCCATTTGAGTGACCCAGTCATTATCTTCTACCATCCTCTTGGCCCAAGGAGCTCTTTGCAGCCCCCTGCTCCCCACCATCCTCTGCTGCACAGAGTACATAGTCACTTGTTCCCATATGCAGGAGGAACAAGGTCCTAAACCACTTCAGCATCATGCAGCAGCGGCGGCTCAAGGACCAGGACCAGGATGAAGATGAGGAGGAGAAGGAGAAGCGCAGTCGAAAGAAGCCTAGTGAGCTGCGCATTCATGACCTGGAGGATGACCTGGAAATGTCCTCCGATGCCAGCGATGCCAGTGGCGAAGAGGGTAAGTGGGGACCCAGAGGGCTTAGTTCAGAGACAAGGTGAGTTAACACCACCTGGGAATCAGCTATGTGTCCCTGTAGAGCTGCCTGCTCAGATACTTTTTTTTTTTTTTTTTTTTTTTTTTTGGTTTTTCGAGACAGGGTTTCTCTGTATAGCCCTGGCTGTCCTGGAGCTCACTTTGTAGACCAGGCTGGCCTCGAACTCAGAAATCCGCCTGCCTCTGCCTCCCGAGTGCTGGGATTAAAGGCGTGCGCCACCAGGCCCGGCTTCAGATACTTTTTATAAAGGCTTTAGATGCTATGTGACCTGTGTTTTTCCTGTCACTGCTTGAGTACAATGATGCATGTGGCATCAGCTGTCAGGATTTCCTGGGTAGATGGGATTGCTGCTCATGGGTATAGCCCCTGCCTAGAATCCCCAGTGAGAGCGGCTGGGGGAGTGGCTTGGGTGGATCACCTGCCCAGCAGAGAGCAGAGATCTGTGTTCATCCAGTCTGAGCTCCTGTGTCTTCCTTTCACAGGCAGCAGAACCTCCAAGGCTAAGAAAAAGGCCCCAGTGACCAAGGCAGGCAGGAAGAAGAAAAAGAAGAAGGGCTCAGATGATGAGGCTTTTGAGGACAGCGATGATGGGGACTTCGAGGGCCAGGAGGTAGACTACATGTCTGATGGCTCCAGGTAAGGCACAGGCGAGGCAGAGATGAGGCAGGGGCAAGGCAGGCCAGACCTGTGGTCGCCCAACTTTATGGCTTGCCTTTCTCTGCCCTACAGCAGCTCTCCAGATGAAACAGAAGGCAAGCCCAAAGTGCCCCAGCAGGAGGATGGCCCAAAGGGTAGGTGCCAGTTAGGGACCAGCCAGTGGGTGGGAGTGGGGAGTCAGAAGTTGCCGCTGCTCACCCATTGTGACCTGTGTCCCAGGGGTGGATGAGCAGAGCGAGAGCAGTGAGGAGAGTGAGGAGGAGAAGCCCCCCGAGGAAGACAAGGAGGAGGAAGAAGAGAAGAAGGCCCCTACCCCACAAGAGAAGAAGCGCAGGAAAGGTGGGTGATGATGGCCAGTATACTCCTGGTCCTTTGGACCTCCCTGCTCATGGGTGTTGGTGGGTAGGCTCTGTCTGGGGTCTCTACTTATGGTCTTTATCTGCCCTGTGCAGACAGCAGTGATGACTCCGACAGCTCAGAAGAGAGCGACATTGACAGTGAGACCTCCTCTGCACTCTTCATGGCGGTAAGTCAGAGCTGGGGGCTTGAGTAGGAATGACAGTCTGAGCCTTCACACTCATACCCTAATCTCTGCAGAAGAAGAAGACACCCCCAAAGAGGGAGCGGAAGCCATCGGGAGGGAGTTCAAAGGGCACCAGTCGGCCAGGAACTCCCAGTGCAGAAGCAGCAAGCACTTCTTCTACCCTGCGGGCTGCAGCCAGCAAGCTGGAGCAGGGTGAGTGCCCAGAAAAGCCTGTCACTGGAGAAAGAGCTGCTGGCAGCCACCTGTTGACCCCGATCTGGGCCCTGCCTGGACCTGACATTACTCTCTCCACCAGGGAAGCGGACGAGTGAGACTCCAGCAGCCAAGCGTCTTCGGATGGACACGGGTCCCCAGAGCCTGTCTGGGAAGTCCACACCCAGCAGCGGGTACGTTCAGACAGGAGCAGGACCATAGGTGGGATTGGGCTAAAGGGACTCTTGTATGACTCCAGCCTCCCTCCCTTCCCCTCCCACAGTGATGTCCAGGTGACAGAGGATGCTGTGCGCCGCTACCTGACCCGCAAGCCCATGACCACAAAGGACCTGCTGAAGAAGTTCCAGACCAAGAAGACAGGGCTGAGCAGCGAGCAGACAGTAAATGTGCTGGCGCAGATCCTCAAGCGCCTCAACCCTGAGCGCAAGATGATTGGTGATAAGATGCACTTCTCCCTCAAAGAGTGATGCCAATAAAGAGAGCAAGCCCAGAGTGTGTGCGAGTCATCACTGCCACCCCTGCCCTCCTGGAGCCCTGAGGCATCTGGGCCTCCATTCTTCCTTTGTTTCTCAATCTCTCTCTCTCTCCTTCCTTCCTTCCTTCTTTCCTTTCTTTCTCTTTTCTTTCTTTAATGCATCATATATGTATTAATCATTCCATTTGTTTACATCTCAAATGATATCCCACTTCCTGGTTACCCCCTTCACCAACCCCCATCCCACATCTGCCCTCCCCCCTCTCCTTTGCCTGTATGAGAGTGCTCCCACAGTCACCCACACTCTCCCACTGCTCCAGCATCCTCCTACTCTGGGGCATCAAACCTCCCTGGGACAAAGGGACAGCCCTCCCATTGCTGTCAGGCAAGGCCATCCTCTGCTACATTTGTATCTGGAGCCATGGATCCCTCCAGGTACACTCCTTGGCTGGTGGTCTAAACTATGGAAGAACTGGGTGGTCAGGCCATCCTATGTTGTTCTTCCAATGGGGTTGCAATCCCCTCCAGTCCTGCAAGCTCCCCTACCAGGTTCCCTGAGTTCTGCCTGATGGTTGGCTCCAAGCATCTGCCTCAGCATTAGTCAGTTGCTGGCAGGACCTCCCAAGGAACTGCCACACTAGGTTCCTGTCAGCAAGCTCCTCTTAACCATGGTAACTGTGGGTTTGGTGTCTGTAGACATGATGGATCCCCAGGTGAGGCAGTCCCCGGTTAGCCCTTCCTTTAGTCTCTGTGCTATTTTTTGTCCCTGTTCTTCCTTTGGGCAGGGACATTAGGGAATGTTTCTGCGTTAAAAACTTTGAGACATAGCCGGGCGTGGTGGCGCACGCCTTTAATCCCAGCACTCGGGAGGCAGAGGCAGGTGGATTTCTGAGTTCGAGGCCAGCCTGGTCTACAAAGTGAGTTCCAGGACAGCCAGGGCTATACAGAGAAACCCTGTCTCGAAAAACCAAAAAAAAAAAACAAAAAAAAAAAAACAAAAAAAAACAAACCTTTGAGACAGTGTGTGTCCCCATCCCTCAAACAGGGGCTGGACCTACCTACTATCTCCTCTGAGCATTTCTGCTGAAGTCATCCCTGTTGGGTCCTGGGCCCTCCAGCAGCTATCCCCAATTCCTCATCCTCCTGCTACATATTTTTGTTTGATTTCCTGACCCTCAGTACCTCTCTCACATCTCCAGTTCCTGATACTCCACCCTTCTGAGCCTCCATTCTTTTTTTATTTTTTTAGCTTTTTTCTGTGTAGCCCTGGCTTTCCTGGAACTCACTCTGGAAATCCGCCTGCCTCTGCCTCCGGAGTGCTAGGATTAAAGGTGTGTGCCACCACGCCCACCTGAGCTTCCATTTTTTATAAGACACAGCCTTTCTGCCCACTGAGCTCAATCCATAGCCAGGACTTGTCCCCTGTGCAATCTTCACCAGTTTGATTTTACTTTGCCTCTGCCCTGGCCACACCCACAGCCCCTCACTGGGGGATTCTAGGCAGGTAGAGGCTTCTGAGCCACTGCGCCCTCGTCCCTACCTCGGATCAGCGTGCTGTGTGGGTTTATAGTGGCCTGCATTTGGAAATGCTCAGCTTCCAACAGTCCTCCAGGAGTGTAAATTTGGGATTGTCGCAGCACAAGTGATGAAATGGGACTCAGGCCTGCTACTCCATCCCTAGTTCTCTAACTACTGTTGTCGCTCAGGCTGGCCTTGGACTACTGATGCTCCCACCTCTGGAACTCCTCTGGAGTTCCGGATAATAGGCATGTACCACAACTCTTTTGTCTTTTGTGAAAGCCTTGCAGTGTAGTCCAGGCTAGCCTGGAACTCAGTTCCCTGAATATAACCCTGGCCACTTTTAGTGTGCAGTCGTCAGTTTGGGTGTTTCCCTCGTTGATTTCTGCGATCCAACCTATTCCTGGAGTTGGCGCCTAGGTGCTGTTTTCCATTTCTAAGGGACATTCCTGGGGTCCCCCTTATCTCCTGACAGGCCCAGTGATAGATCTTAGCCAGGCCAGCCAGGCGTTGCTTGGGGAGACTGTTTTACATTCTTGAGTAGTGATAGGGCTGATTGGTGCTTGGCCTCAGCTGCTACCTTCAGAGCTGGGTCCTGAGCAGCTGGGGTGAAGTGAGAGCTTCCTTTCACTGGCAGTTGCACACCAGTGCAAACTCAGTCCCACCACCCCATGTTGATTGGGAATGCCTGAGAAAGAGGGCTAGTCCTTAGGAATGTCCATGTTCACTGAACATCCCTGCCCAGCTGTCTGTTGGCACTTTTGGGCCTGGGTCTAAAGTGCCATCCACTCTGGGACAGACAGGGTGTGCACCTGTGTTTAAGGGCAGAGCCTTGCCTTCAAGGGAACCTCGTTCAAATGACTTTTGAAAGCTGTTCCTTTTCTCTTTGAGAAAGGGACTCAAGTAGCTCGGGCTGGCCTTGAGCTGGTCCTCTTCCTTCCTCAGCCTTCAGTGCTGACATGACAGGCATGCACCATCATGTTGGTTTATGCTGTGCTTTAGACGGAACCCACAGCTGCTTTTTGTTGATGCCCAGCAAACATTGTACCAACTTGCTCCAGCCCTTGTGTCTTTTTAAAAAGATACCGTGTGTCTCATGCAGCATGTGCACGCTATCACATGCTGTGGTGGTTAGAGGACAACTCTTGAGAGTCAGTTCTCTTCTACCACGTGGATTCTGCAGTTCACACTTGGGTTGGCTTTTACCTGCCCTGGTTTCCTGAGCACAGGGGCTACCCACATGCACTGCCATGCCCAGCATCGTTCGTTCTATTCCTTTGTCTGCAAAGTTCTTGGTCTGTTGTTGCCCATGCTCACTTGCTGGGTCTCCTGGATTCAGACGTCTGCAGAACCTGTGCCTTTCTGGGAGTGGTTTGTCACTGTCTCCTCTTGGTCTCTGAGACTCCAAAGCCCAGACTGACTGTGGCTATGGCTTCACAGGTTGGCCTTCCAAGAATGGGAGTCCCAACCCTTGGCTATCCCCTAGCCTCTCCCTTTTCCTGTTTTGATGCTGGCTCAGCCAAGCCCGGAGACAGAGGCATGATGTCTTAATCCTGGCTGAAGCTGACATGGACTGGTGCCCACTGACTCTCCTACCTGTCATGTGCCCTTCCCAGTCCCTATTGTCACCACATGGCCCATATTCCAGTAAAAGATCTATAGCAGCCTCCTCCCGGCCCCCCCTGTACTTCTTCCACTGACAGCAGGTGGGGTGTGGACATGGGTTGGTAGCCAGCTCTGGACTTGCTTCTGGCTGACAGTGTGACACTCATAAATCAGGGGCATCAGGGTGTCAGAAATGGGTTTATGGAATGTCTGGGTGGGTGAGCCATCAATTCTTAGGGATGAGGATGTGGGGGAAAGGTGGGTGGGACCCCCAACCCCCAATGGCTTCCCCGGGACATGGTGCTGGCAGTAGTTTTAATCTCCAGGACAGGCAGGGAATAAATTCAGGGCACCAAGGTCTCTCGGCATCCAGGGACCTGCTGTCACAATGGCTGCAGGAAGACTTCGGATCCTGTGTCTGCTGCTCCTGTCCTTGCACCCAAGCCTTGGCTGGGTCCTTGATCTTCAAGAGGCTTCTGTGGCAGATAAGCTCTCATCTGGGAAGATGGCAGAGACTGGAGGGACCTGGATGCCCCATCAGGGTAAGAATTCCTGGGGGCCTCCTGACTCCCCAATTCCTTCTCTCAAAGCCCTCACTTTGCCTTACAATCCTATTCTACCTTGCACTAGGTAACAACCATGTCCGTCTTCCAAGAGCCTTGGCTGGTTCATGCCGACTGTGGAGCCTGACCCTACCAGTGGCTGAGCTGGGCCTGGGCTATGCCTCGGAGGAGAAGGTCATCTTCCGATACTGTGCTGGCAGCTGTCCCCAAGAGGCCCGTACCCAGCACAGTCTGGTACTGGCCCGGCTTCGAGGGCGGGGTCGAGCCCATGGCCGACCCTGCTGCCAGCCCACCAGCTATGCTGATGTGACCTTCCTTGATGATCAGCACCATTGGCAGCATCTGCCTCAGCTCTCAGCTGCAGCTTGTGGCTGTGGTGGCTGAAGGCGGCCAGTCTGGAGTCTCAGAATCACAAGCATGAGACAGGCTGGGCTTTGAAAGGCTCAGGTGACTTTACTAGAAATTTGCATAGGTAAAGATAGAAGGGAAGGGACCAGGGTTTTTTGTTTGTTTCTTTGCTTGCTTGTTGGTTTTTTTTTTTTAATCAGCAGTGGATGCAATAAATGATATTCTCGTGGCCTTAAGAGTGTGTGTGATCGGGTGCACCCTGGCAGCCACCATGCTATGTGAATTCCTGAGACCTTGATCGTCTCTTAAGAGCCCCAGCCCTGGCAGACGGTCATTTGAAGATCCCCATGACAGCATTTTCCCTACTTTATTCACAAATCTGGAGGATATGTGGGAGGTCAGCAGGCTGGAGGTGGCTCTTCTGGCCTTCCTGGCCCCATCCCCTCAGGGAGGGAGCGGCAAATCACTGAGATGCGTCGGCCCCGGGGGACCCGGTGCTCCCCAAAAAATGACTCTTCATCTCTAAGGATCTCATGGGAGAAGTCATATCGGGCTGAACCCCTGCAAGAAGAGAGAAGCTGAGTGGGTGGATGGAGGGAAGTCTGTCCCTTCAGCATTTCTATACTTTTTCTGAGTGGTGGTGGTGACTGTTAGAAACCCTTTGCCTCATCTGGGGACTTTGGGTTACATCGTACCTTAAGATATAGAGAGACCCTGGCTCCAGCAACAGTTCTAGCCACTGCTCAGGTTCCTGTGTATGCACCAGCTTCATAACACTTGGAGACAACAGGGAAAGGCCAGCAATGGTACATCCACAGAACTGGAAAAGGGGTATGTATGGTGTGTATATTGGGGTGTCAGGCTTAGTTCTGCCCCCCTGTCCACCGACAACCTAGCTAGGAGTTCTGATGGAATGCCTTCTGCTCACCTTGACACTGTCAACATGAGGCTTGATGTAGCCCCGAGGTTCCAGGTCCAACACATGGACTGGGGATAGCAGGCTCTGGTCAGGACCAAAGGCAGCCGCCCGGACCCGCTGCAGGATGGCCTGGCTTGCATCAGACCAGCAGGATTTCTCTGTTTCCCTGAAGCCGTGGATGGCCTGGACAGAGAGCTCAAGTCATAACTGGGAACTCCCAGGACAGGAAAATGAGGTACCGAGGGGTGCAGTACAGGGCAGGCAGTCTTTCTAACTTTAGCTCATTATCAGTGAGGTTTCAACCACGCATCTGGTCTTCACGTTTCGTTTCCCAGTGGTCCCTGGTGCTGGCCACCCTAATATTCAGATTCTTGGTCTCCAGTCTCTATTTGATCCCACTCAAGTCCCTAGTGAAACTCCCAACTGCTGGCACTCCCTCTCCCAAGTCTGCTTTTTATTTCTAATCTTGTCACCAATGCCCCTGAAGTGTTCCAGAACTTCATGTCTGAAGTGACATCTTTGTCCTCACTACGCATTCCTTGGTGCCCACCAAAACCCTCCCTTCTGATTCCAGGCCCAGCCCCACACCACAGCCCCTGTTCTTAGTAAAGCCCAGCAGTGACTTGCCCCCACGGTAATACTGCGCTGCTCTGAGCTCAACGTTGCCAGTTCACCTTCTCCGGCTCTGGTCCCTTCCCCTGATCTAAGTACCATCCACAACCCCGCAGCAGCAGCCTTCCCCTGGACTCAGCTCTGGCATCAAGATCAGCCCCATTCCCACAAGACCTCCTGATAAACTGTCACTCCTCGAATTGCCCAGCACCCGCCATGTCCCACACCGGAGAAACTTGGTCCCACCCGAACCTACATCGGGCACTGCCCAAAATACACTGTCCCCAACCTGGTCAAGCAAGCCCAGCCCTTCACTCTGCCCCTCCGAGGACCCTGCCCCCTCACTGTCCCAGTGGGCGTCCCCTTAGCTCGCCGCTCCGCCCACTCACCGCGTCCCAGTGGTCGTACTCGTAGCGCCGGCGCCGCAGCTGGGGCTCCAGTTCGCGTGTTAGCGTGTCCTCCTCCTCCTGGCTCAGGAAGCCCGGATGCACCACGGCCTCATCACGCAGGCGGCTCAGCACGGCAGAGTCTGAGCCGCGCACCCAGCCGCACCCAGAAAGCAACCGCGTCGCTAGCCTCCTGCTGCCCGCCATCTTCAGGGATTGACCGCAGCAGGCTGAACCACACCCCCGCAAGCCATTGGCTGACACTGCACCACGCCCACCAGCTACTGGCTCTATTAGTTGTGCTTTAAGTCAGTCTACCGCTTGTCCCGCCTATCGGCCCTGAGCAAGGTCTCAAACAGTAGGTGCAGAACTAGGGCGAACGGAGGCTCGAGGTCACGTGGGGGCAAAGCCAAGGTTAGAAGTTCAATCAGCCTAGCGCTTGTCAAACAGCACACCCTGGTGGAGATAGGAGGATAACTCCAAGGTCAGACCTTGAGTTTGAGGTTAGCCTGAATTTCAGATGTTGCTCACAAAATAGGACAAATAAGACCAAATAATACAACCCCCACCTCAAATGTTTTGAGTCAAATTTAAAAAGAAAGCGTCTACTTCCTTCCACACTAATAAACTGGGCCTAGGAAAATGGCTCAGCACTTGCTAAGAGGCATGATGGCTTTGGTTTGACCTCCAGGACCCCCAAACATGGTGCAAGCAGAAAAAGCAACTCCTACATTTGTGATCCTCTGACCTCCATAGGGTCAGGTAGCACCTGCCTCCATCCCATAAACTGGCCCAATTCCCCTTTTTAGCTACATCTACATATCTGATCCTCTTCTAGTTCTAGTAAAACTCCATAAACATGTCCAGACATTCTCTCTGGCTTCAGCTGGCTTTTGGAGCCCGCAACAAAATGCCAGGACTTTGTCACCTGGTGAGTCATCAGTGTCAGGTCTCATGGGTCTGAGGATCAACCCAAAGTTGATGGTAGATTCTTGTAGACCCTCCACCCTAACTCTTAACTCTCTAAGGGGCCGAGCCCAGGCTCGGCAGGGAAGAATGTACTCTTAAGTCCCAGCACCCACAGGGAAGCTCCAGGGGACCCAACACCCTCTTCTGGCCATGCACAAACCCACACATAACCAAAAATGCATGAAACCATATTTCTACCCACTGACTTTGGGGTAGTATACGGCTTAAGTCTGTTGAAGTCAGGTGTGGTGGTGTACACCTTTAATCCTAGCACTCAGGAGGTGAGGCAGGTGGGTACCTGAGTCTGAGGCTAGATTGGTTTAGTTCCAGGAGAGCCAGGGTTTGTCAAGGTGAAGGAGGCCTGCTGTCTTGGAGAAGTAATGGAATGTGCTTCAGACATGGGACAAAGACTACAAAGATTTAATTTAAATCAGTGTCTCAGGCAGTCTGCCCTGCTCTGAGGGCAACCTCAATCCACATCTCCTCTAGGGGTTGTTCTTGGGCCCAGCAGAGAAGTCTCAGTCTGGTCTCCACACTCTTGACCCTTAGGTGCCTGTCGGGGCAGGAGGAGCCGTCGGCGCTGTGGCAGTCTCCTTCTGTACCAGTTCTGGCTCATCCTCCCCGTCCTGAGGTGGGTGGACCAAGACCTTGTCCAAGATGCCAAACTCTTGGGCCTCCATGGGGCTCATGTAGCGGTCCCTCTCCATGGCTGACTCTAGGAAAAGCAGTATATGTGGGTAGGAGTAGAGACCTGGGCTGTTTTCCCCCAAATTCCTAGGTTGCAGCCCTTACCAGTCGTGAGATGATTCATGGAGTTGTGAGGGACCCCTACCATGGGATCTATGCTCTTATGAAGAGAGGCAAAAGTAAAAGGGCTACAAACCAAGATCATGTCTTAAAAGAAAAAAAAAAAAAAAGAGGAGCTCTGTTGGCTGAGCACTTTCCTAACAGAGCCCAGGCTTCATACCTAGGAGCACCGGCAATTCCAGGAAACCAAAGGTGTAGGAGCCATTAGCATCAGGAATTGATAGCAACACAAAAATGTCACCTTCCAGGCCCTGGCTATTCCTGGCCTTCCTACTTCCAGGACTGAGATGGACTCTCGTAGCATTTTAGCTTCCAGCCCATGATGTTTTCTTCCAGCTCCCAAGTTAAGTAAGATGCACTTACTCTGACAATCCTTCCCGTGGGGCTGGGGACCCTCTCTGTGACTCAATCTCCTCCATAGTAAAAAAAAAAAAAAAAAAAAAAAAAATAGGTTTTGTTTTTGTTTTTTTTTTTCCAGACAGGATCACATGCAGCCCGGGCTAGCCTCGAAGGGACTACCTTCAACTCCTGATTCTCCCGTCTGCGCTCGCTGGGATGAGAGGTCTGCAGTGCTTACGCCACAGCGATTTAATTTTTACTGACTACTGTAATACATCAGGTCCCAGGAACTACATGGTAGGAGAGAATCGCCTCCTGAACACTGTCCCCTGAACTCCACATGTCATGGCATTCACACACCAATAAGATGCAACTAGGAAAATGTCACGCAGTGCTACATGGTGGATCTTAGACTGAACATATGTGATGAGCAACAAGATATAACAAAGAATGGCATGTGGGACAGTAAGATGGCTTGGTGGGAAGAGGGGCTTGCCACCAAGTCTAATGACCTCAAGTTCAATCACCACTCCTTACAAGGTATCAACAGAGAACCGATGTTTACAAACTGTCCTCTGACTTCCACACATCACTATGGCAGGCACATGCTCCCCAAATCAACTATTTTAAAAATGAAATGTCGGAGCCGGGCGTGGTGGCGCACGCCTTTAATCCCAGCACTTGGGAGGCAGAGGCAGGCGGATTTCTGAGTTTGAGGCCAGCTGGTCTACAAAGTGAGCTCCAGGACAGCCAGGGCTACACAGAAAAACCCTCTCTCGAAAAACCATAAAGAAATGTCGGGCTGCAGAGATGGCTCAGAGGTTAAGAGCACTGGCAGCTTGCTCTTCCAGAGGTCCTGAGTTCAATTCCCAGCAACCACATGGTGGCTCACAACCATCTGTAATGGGATCTGATGCCCTCTTCTGGTGTGTCTGAGGACAGTGACAGTGGACTCACATAAATGAAAGAAGGGCTCCAGGGAAGTGGCCCTTGCTACCTTCTCTCCATCAAAACCACCTCTGTAGCACAGGCCAGCTGAGCCCGCTTCTGTGACTGAAACTGAAACCCAAACATTCTCTAGCCCAGTCTACAACTCATGATTCTCTACCTCTACCTCTCAGTGCTGGGATGACAGGTAGGTACCGACACACCCAGCTTGCAAAGCTGATC
The DNA here is from genome assembly GCF_978045245.1 of Mus caroli. Lineage (NCBI taxonomy): Eukaryota > Metazoa > Chordata > Mammalia > Rodentia > Muridae > Mus > Mus caroli. The sequence continues at coordinate 37,883,027 of NW_028227273.1, forward strand.
TAAAGGGCTGGAGAACTGGAGATTGTAACTGAAGGGAGTTCTGCCTAACATGCTAGGAACTTCTGTTTTGTGATTCTGGGGACATAGAACCTATGTTGGGCCAGGAATGTTTCCCTGGGGCTGGAGAGTTGACTCAGTGGTTAAGAGGACTTGTTTTGGCAGAGGACCCAGACATGATTCCTAGCACCCACACGCATATAATAAGAAAATAGATGAATCAGAAGGGTGAAAAAAGTATCCTTAAGGCACACCCCTAGTCCTCATGGGGGAATTTCAGACTGGGGCTCCACCCCTGACACGACGCCAGCCCCTCACTGGGAAAGGGCTCATTCTAGGCAGGAGCTCTGCCATAGCCACATACCCCCAAGCACAGAGCATTGGTGGGTCAGGGATTCTACTGACCATTGTCCATGGCCCAGAGTGACCATATTACAGTAATCTGGTTCTGAGTGTCAGGTGGGGGTGCCCTGCTTTAGGACAATGCTGATGCTCCAGTGTGTGCTGTGGGAGGCTGGGTGCTCACCGATCACCTGTAGGCTCTGCTTGGTGTGTTTGGCATAGATGTTGTACAGCTGCTTTTTCAGCTTCATGATCTCCTCTGCCTGGATGGCGATGTCTGTGGCTTGGCCCTGAGGAGCAGTAAGTAGAGGAAAAAGATGAAACTTCTCATGGGACACTAGTGAGGGAGCCACCGATCTAGTCCAGGCTGCCTTGAAACTGACAAGAGATCAGCCTGTCTCTGCCTCTGCTGCCTGAGTATTGGGATTAAAGGCATGTACCACCACACCTGGATCTATTTTTGTTTTTATTCTTTGTCTTGCTGGAAATGGAACCCAGGGCCTTGCAAGCGTTCTTACTCCTAAAGTACCTCCCCAGCCATGAAAACACTTATCTCAAAGCAGTGGTAGCAGGATCTCTGTAGGCTAGAGGCCAGCCTGGTCTACACAGTGAACTACAGCACAGCTGAGGCTAAAAGATGAGACCGTCTCCAACCAACGTAGACACGGAGTAGCACTCCCGTTCTAGTTCCCACTAGACGTCCCTGCAGAATGCGTACTCACCCTGGCTCCTCCAGAGGGCTGGTGGATCATGATTCTGGAATTGGGCAGTGAATGGCGCATGCCCGGGCTGCCAGCAGCGAGGAGCAGGGAGCCCATGCTGGCAGCCTGTCCAACACACCACGTGCAGATGGGGTTCAGGATGTACTGCATTGTGTCGTAGATGGCCAGGCCCGAAGTTACCACACCACCTGTAGGCAGTGGAGCAAGTAAGGGCCCAGGGGGGATCTTACCCCAGTACCCTTTCAGCAAGCCACAAGGGCAAATGTTGTTTGAGGGGTGGAATGGGGGACAGAAACAAGAGGGGTAATAAGGAGGGTCTTTCCTTCAGAGTTAGCTATGATCAGACATGTACATGTGACAACACACACAGAATTAAATAAAAGGAACCAAAGGGCTGTTAGCCACCTCTCAGCTGTGCATCAACATAGTAAAGTTAGCTACTTCCTGCTCTTCCAGGCACACAGGCCCAGGGCAAATCAGAGGGGAGCATTCTTTTTTTTTTTTTGAGACAGGGTTTCTCTGTGTAGCTCTGGCTGTCCTGGAACTCACTTTGTAGACCAGGCTGGCCTCGAACTCAGAAATTCACCTGCCTCTGCCTCCCAAGTGCTGGGATTAAAGGTGTGCGCCACCACCGCCTGGCAGAGGTAAGTATTCTTATTGTCCATGTGGAGCTTTGATGAGAAGACAGATGAGTGCCTAACTGACAGCCCGCCAAATGTCCAGTCATTGAAACTGCCCATCCTTGAGCAGCTGAGAAGTATTATCCGGTGACAGCGCTCTCCACCAAACCTAACAAACTCAACTCAATGCCCAGGACCCACAGGACAGGCAGGAGCCCACAGAGTTTCTCTGTGTAGCCCTGGCTAGCCTCAAACCCAGAAATCCGCCTGCCTTGTCCCAAGTGCTGGGATTAAAGGCGTGTGCCACTACCACTCGGCTTAATATTTTTTTTAAAAATGAACTATTTCTGCAGAGAATCTGGGCTACAGAGTGAAACTCTGTCTCAAAACAGGTTTTGTTTGTTTGTGATTTTTTTTCTTTTCTTCTTCTTCTTCTTTTTTTTTTCCGAGAAAGGGTTTCTTTCTTTCTACTTTTTTTTTTTTTTTTTGGTTTTTCAAGATAGGATTTCTTCTCTGTGTAGCCTTGGCTGTCCTGGAACTCACTCTGTAGACCAGGCTGGCCTCGAATTCAGAAATCCGCCTGCCTCTGCCTCCCAAGTGAAGGAATTAAATGTGTGCACTAACATACCCTGCTTTGAGCGATTTTAAATTTTAGATTCTGTAGGAGGCACAAGGCTGCACGTCTTCCCCAAAGGGGCTATCTCAGACCCCACAACCAGGCTGGCCTGGCTTACCTGGGCTGTTGATATACATATGAATGGGCTTCTTGTTGCTTTCAGACTGTAAGAACAACAGCTGGGCGATGACCAGACTGGCCACACTGTCGTCAATCTGCAGGTGGGGAGAACAGAGGTATCCTCGGGTTGAAGGTGGGATGGATAGAGGCTTAAGGAGTTGAGGCCCTGGGAACCAGGAATTTCCAGCACAGGAAGAGATGGCTCAGGAAGCCCCAGATAGTGGAAGACCCTAAACTGGGGACAGGGCTGGGATGGAGTGTTCTCCTAGCAGGCAAAAGGCCCTGTGTTTAAGCACTGCCTAAACCTGGTCTGGTTTAGGGACCTCATCCCTCCCTCAAATGTCCTGTCAGCTACATGGGGAGTTCAAGGCCAGCCTGGGACCCTGACTCAGAAGACTACAGGATAAAACGAAACAAAGAATAGCTGACAACAGCAGACTTTGGGAAGAATGCACATTTTACACTCCAACGTTTGGGAAGCTATGGCAGGACGATGGAAAGGTAGGGGCTAGCCTGTACTACAAAGCAAGAATTTTACTCAAGTTTTTTTTTTTTTTTTAAAGAATGTTTAAGGTCAGGGCCTAGGGTCTAGGAGGTCACCAAGGATGAGGGGCGAAGAGTGGGGCATATGACACAGAGCTTGACAAAGGAGAAATGTTGGAGAGACAGCAAGGGGTGCCCGGGAAGGACCGGGGTCGCTCACCGGGCCCATGACGCACACGATGCGTTCCCTCAACAGCCTCGAGTATATGTCATAAGCGCGCTCGCCTCGACCCTTCGTGGGAAAAGAAGAGGTGAAAGGTCAGCGTCCCTTGCACGCCGACAGACTACAAGCCTCCGCGCCATGTCCCCATCAGGTCCCCGTACCGTCTGCTCCACCACTATGGGGATGAGTGGGAAAGCTCGCGTCGCAGTTCCATGCAGGCTCCTCCGCAGGGGTGAGCAGCTCACAGCAGTCCATGGCGGGGAGAAACGCACGGCGAGGCGAGACAACAGAGCGCGACATCCGTCCACAGCCACCCGGGCCTCCCCCAGCAGCACTCTGGGCCACATGACGACGCGCACTCCGGCTTGGCTTCCGGAACTACAACACCCGGGGTGCTTTGCGGGAGTCACTGGCTCATCCACTTCCGAGAACAGAATAGGCGGAACTGAAGAAGGCCGGAATAAGTCTGTGGGTGGGGTCCTCGTTGGAGGTACGCGTTCGAATAAATAAGAAAAACCCGCGTATTGGTCCCATGAAAGTTCTCGGACGAGGTTGCGCTGTTCCCGGTGCCCACGCGGGAAGAAGCTCACGGAGATGCTCACCGAAGGGTGAGAAGAGGCTTAAGGGACACACCTGCCCGCCACCATCGTTCCCGCTGCAATCTGGCCCACGTGCTGGCCTGTAACCAATCGATCGTCCAGAACTACAATTCCCAGCTGCTTTGCGCCCCCTGACTCCCGTTAGGCTCGCTAGAGAAAGGGGGAAGAGAGCTGTCTCTGGGACTGGACTTAGACTAGGACTCGCCGGGGGATTTATTGAACAATGTAGCTTAGGGAGCTAGGAGAGGAGGCCTGGATCTTGCCACACCTGATATTCGTTTTCAGAAGGTGTCCAGCTTTCTAGAAACGTTCCTTTTTTGTCCAAGTAAAACTCGGACGGTAGGTAGACAGTGCCTACTGTCCAAGTGCATGGTCCTTTACCTTGAGAAATACTGTGCCCGCCATCTCGATCTGTCGCCGTAAGACCAAGATTCCAGGAGCTCCCCCCACCGCCATACCTGCCTCGCCTGTGCCAACATTGCAGCTGGAGGCCCTTGGAAGAGGTGAAACTGAGCCATTGAACCTGCGACAGTCAGGCAATCACCTCTTCATTCACCTTCTTTGTCTTCCTTGGAATTCTTTTTTTTTTTAATATATATATATTTAAAGATTTATTTATTATTATTCATAAGTACACTGTAGCTGTCTTCAGATGCACCAGAAGAGGTCGTCAGATCTCATTACGGGTGGTTGTAAGCCACCGTGTGGTTACTGGGATTTGAATTTAGGACCTTCGGAAGAGCAGTCAGTGCTCTTACCTGCTGAGCCATCTCACCAGCCCTCCTCACCAGCCCCCTTGGAACTCTTTTTAGCAGCCACACTTTCTCCTACATGTTACTCCCCCTCTGCCCGGTGCTAGGCTCCTTTTCAACACATCTGTATCGGGCTGAGACATCATGCTCTGCTACCACCTCAGGCATATTCTAGAACTTTCTTAATTGTCACCTGATGTAAGCATTACTTAAAGCGGTTGCCTTGTTCCCTGAGGAAGATACACTTGCGTAACTGGAGACTTGTACCTTTAAATTGCACAAAGGCCAGACATGACCATCAAAAGCCAGAGATGTTTCTCCCTAGAGCTCTCCAAACGACACAGGCTCTTGTCATTACTCTGGGTTGCTCACCATAATTAGATGACAAGACTCAGTTGCTGAAGACACCAGTCACTTTGGTGTCTTCCTGGGTCATGCAGAAACCAAACTGGAATTGACCTGGAGATTTCCTCCCAGCTGAATCAATTTCATAGTACCAGAAGGTGACATTCGGTCTGTTGGGGACTAAAGTCATCAGTGGTCTTATCCAGGGGTGGACCTCGAGTGCTGCAACTCCAGCTGGTGGCAAGATGTGGCTGCTGGTGCACTGGTGGCATGAGAGCTATGGTGGACTCAAGGCTGCTCTGCAGGAGGGGACCACGCTCAGTGCTATAACCTGACTAGAGCCCACACTCCAAGGTTACACAACAAGGAGAGAAACTTGCCTTCCGTTGCTCTGCCAAATGGTTGTGCTGTGAAACTGCCTTCTGAATATTTGTCCCCATAGATTGCTGCTCTGGGCCTTCATCAAGAGATGCTTCACTTTGTAGCAGGAAGCGGGAAATTCAGAGGCTCTCAAGTCCGAATGCAGAGGAAGAACTGGCTATGAGTGCTTGCCCTAAGAGGGGCAAGAGCTGTAAAAGGTTATCTAATGGATGTCACGTGGCCATCATCCTTGTGACCTCACAGCAGCTATGGCTGCCTGGACAAGATCAACCCAGCTAGATCAGCCAGTGTCCCAGCAGGCAGCAGTTCCTGGACTCCATGTGAAGAAGTATTAAAAAAGTATAGCAAAGTAAAAACAAAATTCGAGGCTTTTGGGCCCAGGCTTGGGAGTGTAGCCTTTGTGGCTTAGTGCTCCAGGTACTGGTCATAAAACAGATAGCGACATTCCTCCACCTACCCGCTTCCTGGGTTCAATTCAAAGAATGGCACCCTGACCATTACTGGAACCTGCAATGCAAATGTGCTATCTTTAGGGGCTCTTAGATTGTTAGGGGCTCTTAGAAACTGTCTTGAGAGATAACCTGACACTTGTGACTTTATACTTCCTTGTGACTCTTAACTGGTATTTTTGGTATTTTCCAACAACACCCTCCCCACCTCCATGAATTGTGGTTTCTTCCTTTAAATACCCCCTTACTCAGCTACTCGGGGTGCCATGGTCCTCTACCCCTGCGTGGTGTATGACCATGGGCCCGAGAACGCTCTCGAATAAAAATCCTCTTGCAGTTGCAGCAAGATCGTTTCTTGTGGGAGATTTTGGGGTGTCGCCTCTCCTGAGTCAGAACGTGAGGGAGTCCTCACGTTGTGGGTCTTTCATTTGGTGCATGGGCCGGGAAACGCAACCACCCCTCACACCCAAGAACCGACTTGGAGGTATGGGGATCCCCTTTTGTGTGTGTGCCGGCCGGTGTCTTTTGTGTGTGTGCCGGCCGGTGTCTCTGTTTTGAGTGTCTGTTTTCTGAAACGAACATTGGAACATGTGCTTGTTGTGTTGGGTTGTTTGTGTCTTGTCCTATGTTTCTGAAGCATGGCGAAGTCTGAGTTCGGATCCATCTGAGTTTATTGAATTTGTGTCTTGGTTTTCGGGTTGCGAGATCGTGGGTTCGAGTCCCACCTCGTGCCTTGGTTTTACACCTGGCAGAGTGAGGAACAAGTGTGCTTCTCTGGTTTTGGTCGTCTAGGTAGAAATGGATGCTGGTGTTTGTAGACGATGGGGTGATGGGGTCTGAAATGCGCGCGCAGTCGGTATTTGCAGCTGTCCTTTTGGGCCGTAAGGACCGGAGGACTGTGGTCGGCAGACGTGCTAGGAGGACCACAGGCTGTGGCCCCGGGGGACGCCCTGGGAGGTAAGGAGAGCCAGGGACGCCTGGCCGTCTCCGGATCGGTCAGAGGGACCGAGTTCTGTTGAAGCGGAAGCTTCCCCCTCCAAAATCATCTAATTCTTTTGCCTGCTTGTGGAGGACAAAAAAGGGTCGAATGTGTCTGGATCTGTTGGTTTCTGTTTTATGTGTTTTTGTGTATGTGTTTAGAGCTATGTGAAAATCTAGAAAAGCAAAGGTAATTCTCATAGGTGCTTTATACCCTGACTAGAGATAGTTTACACCTGAGATGTGAGAGAATGGGTTTTGAGAAAAGCAGTACTCTCCGACTATCTGGGGATAATTTGGTAAAAAATAAAATAAAATAAACAGTATTAATTGGTCTTTGGAGCCCTGCACCTGTAGTTAGGAATCTAGTGTGGCTAGAGAAGTCCTGCTAGGAGCTGATTATAAATGCTGCTCTTATAGGGACCAGCAGCTTCTCAAGTTCTACAAAAATCTCTGTGCTTGTGATAATTAGATTCATCAGGTGACAAGGTGCTCCTCTCTTGAAATTAAAGCTAGAAAAATTAAGAATTTTGTTTGGTTTAAATGAGCAAATGTATACGGCCATTTCATTTTTGTTTCTAAATAGTTTCAAAAGTATAAATATGTTTTTATATGTCTTGGTTATAGATTAGTGGCTCATAAGTTATTAGTTATGATTAAAAATTTGTAACATTGGCAACAAAAAGTTGACTTAAAACTGTTAACTCTGGGTTAGAGTAATTTAGAACTACAACATGCAGCATGAGACAACCCATGGGAACAGGTCTCTAAAGATACGCCTAAATTGAGTAATATTCTATGTAATTCTTATCCTAGAAATCTGATTTATAAAAGATAAGATTTAGGGTAGTGTCTTTTTGAAATATTGGCAGCTACACCTTCTTGTGTTTGTGTGCAGGAACAGGCCACCAAAATTTGTAGCAAGTAATGTTTTTGGAGTTCATTTTTAAAGAAAAAATAGATTGTTTTCACTGTTAAAATTTGGTTTTGCTTCTCAAAATTGTGGTTGTATGAAGCCTCCTGAGTGGCCTAGTCCACAACCTTCCCCTTATCCACAGCCTCAACCCCAGCCGCGGAGGGAACCCCAAACCCCTCGGGGTGTTGAGAGACGGACCGCTGCGGGTACATGGAGCTGCAGAGCACAGAGTCCGGGCGGACTCTGGTGGACCCGCCCAAACTTTAACCCTTCAGTACTGGTCATTTTCCTCTGCTGGTATTTATAACTGGAGAACTAACCACCCCCTTTCTCAGGATCCCCAATGCCTCACAGGGTTGGTAGAGTTCCTTATGTTTTCTTATCAGCCTACTTGAGATGATTGTCAACAGCTGTTGCAGATGCTCTTAACAACCGAAGAGCTAGAGAGAATTCTGTTAGAGGCTAGAAAAATAGCCCGGGAGCCAATGGGTGGTCTACACAGCTACAAAATGAGATCGACATGGGATTCCTTTTGACTCGCCCCAGTTGCGACTGCGACATGGCTGAAGGTAAGGAGAGCTTGAAAATCTAATGCCAGGCTCTGGTCTCCAAGGTGCCTCGAGACAGGCCCACTAATTTGGCTAAGGTAAGAGGTAATGCAGGGGCCGATCGAACCTCCCTCAATGTTCCTTGAAAGGCTTATGGAAGCCTTCAGGCAGTTCACTCCCTTTGATCTTACCTAGGAAGCCCAGAAGGCCTCAGTGGCCTGGCCGGCCTTCATAAGGCAGTTGGCTCCCGATATCAGAAAGAAACTTCAGAGATTAGAAGGTGTATTATGAGAGGGAGACAGTTATGTGATTAGTGAAAGAGGCAGAGAAAGTGTGTGTGAGAGAGAGAGAGAGGCAGGAGGCAGAAGAAAGAGAAAACAGGAGGGATCTTAGACAAGAGAGAAATTTGATAGGAGAGAAAGAAAAAGACAGGATCTAGACAGGAAACCTGGGCAACTGAAGACCGAGCCTCAGCTAAAAAGACTCAGCTGTGTCAGACTGAAGTTACTTACTTGAGATACACCCTTCGAGACGGGAAGTAGTGGCTAACTACGCCAAGGCAAGTAAGAAAATTCTTGGGTACTTGCTGGCTTCTACAGACTCTAGACACCTGGGTTGGCGACCTTAGCTTCCCATTGTACCTCCTAACCAAGGAAGGGGAAGTGTTTGTGTGGATCCCAGATCACCTGAAAGCCTTTAGAGAAATAAAACAGGCCCTACTGATGGCCAGCCTTTGTCTGACCTAACCAAGCCTTTCACTCTTTATGTGGAAGAGAGATCAGGGGTCACCAGAGGAGTCCTTTCTCAGACTTTGGGACTTTGAAAAAGGCCAGTGGCTTACCTATCCAAGAAGTTACACCCTGTTGCCAGCGGGTGATTTTCTTGCCTGAAAGCTATTGCTGCCATAATCTGCTTGTCAAGGATGCTGATAAGCTCACTCTGGGACAGTAACTAGCTGTAATGGCATCCCACGCTCTTGAAAGCATTATCCAAAAGCCCCCTGACTGATGGATGACTACCAACGCTCCTGTGACACATCAGAACTTTTTGTTGACTGAACGAGTGACCTTCGCTTCGTTCCACCTGCTGTCCCACTGTGTGAGACTGCACCTACTCACCACTGCGCTGAAATGATCTGAAGGATCAGACCAGCCTTGGCCTGAGGGTTCGAGCTGGTACACTGATGACAGCAGCCTCAAGGTTAAAGGTAAGCAGAAGGCGGGGACAGCAGTATGGTGGTGGACAGAAAGCAAGTGATCTAGGCCAGCAGCCTCCCTGAAGGGACATCGGCCCAGAAAGCTGAACTTGTGACTTTGAGACAAGGTCCATAAATGGCAAAAGAAAAGTCTACACTGACAGCAGGTATGCTTTTGCCACTGTACGGAGCAATATACAGACAAAGAGGGCTGTTGACATCTGCAGAGAAAGACCTAAGATGCTGTGGCTAAAGAAAATCAGATAGCAGATCTAACTGCCAAACAGGTGACTCAAGGAGCAATGATCCTGGCAGTCAAGGAGCCTAAAGATTATTATGATGTCAGAGAGACCAGCTTTAGATACACCCCTGAGCACTATCAAGTTATGGACAGTATTTGACTTGGCCTGGGGGCCAAGAAATTCAAAGGTGTGGTTAGGTCCTTTGACTGCTATGTTACAGGACTCTCTGACTTGACAGAAGAAATAGCCAAAAGCTGCAAGGCCTGTGCTATGACGAGGTAGAATTTCTAAAAGAAATCTTCCAAAGGTAATGGACCTGCCTTTGTTGCCCAGGTAAATCAGGGACTGGCCAAGATATTAGAGATTAGTTAAAAGTTACATTGTACATGCAGGCCCTAAAGCTCAGGACAGGTAGAGAAAATAAATAGAACCATTAAGAGACCCTTACCAAATTGACAGCGGAGACTGGCGCCAATGATTGGATAGCTCTCCTACCCTTTGCTCTTCAGAGTTAGAAACACCCCTGGACAGTTTAGACTGACCCCCTTATAAATTACTCTACAGGGGGCCCCCTCCACTGGTAAAAATAGCCTCTGTACATAGTGCTGACATGCTGCTTTCCCAGCCTTTGTTCTCTAGGCTCAAGGTGCTCTAGTGAGTGAGACAGCGAGCAAAAAAGCAGCTCCAGAAGGCCTGCTCCAGAAGACCTGCTAGACGTCTCCACGCAGAAAACCTTGAGACTCGGGTGGAAAGGCCCTTATCTTGTACTCTTGACCACCCTACTATCTACCTTTATGAGACCCCTTTTGATTTTGCTTCTGCTTTTAATTATAGGTCCATGTGTGTTAAATAGGCAAGTCACCTTTATTAAAACAAGAATTAATGCAGTGTGGCTTTTAGTTTTGAGATAACAGTACCATGCCCTAAAGGATCAACTATGTCAGGGAGAAGATAGTGTCTAGTTCTAAGATTAGAACTATTAACTAGAAGAAGTGGGGAATGAAGAAGTATTAAAAAAGTATAGCAAAGTAAAAACAAAATTCGAGGCTTTTGGGCCCAGGCTTGGGAGTGTAGCCTTTGTGGCTTAGTGCTCCAGGTACTGGTCATAAAACAGATAGCGACATTCCTCCACCTACCCACTTCCTGGGTTCAATTCAAAGAATGGCACCCTGACCATTACTGGAACCTGCAATGCAAATGTGCTATCTTTAGGGGCTCTTAGATTGTTAGGGGCTCTTAGAAACTGTCTTGAGAGATAACCTGACACTTGTGACTTTATACTTCCTTGTGACTCTTAACTGGTATTTTTGGTATTTTCCAACAACACCCTCCCCACCTCCATGAATTGTGGTTTCTTCCTTTAAATACCCCCTTACTCAGCTACTCGGGGTGCCATGGTCCTCTACCCCTGCGTGGTGTATGACCATGGGCCCGAGAACGCTCTCGAATAAAAATCCTCTTGCAGTTGCAGCAAGATCGTTTCTTGTGGGTGATTTTGGGGTGTCGCCTCTCCTGAGTCAGAACGTGAGGGAGTCCTCACGTTGTGGGTCTTTCACATGTGTTACAGAAAAGGGACGTGAAGGTGGGAGGAGGCTGTGCCAGGAGTGTTGGGAGGAAGAGCAATAATTCTGAGTAAACACTTGCCATAAATGTGTGAAATTGTTAAAGAATAAAAGATAAAAATAGCATGCCTTTAATCCCAGCACTCGAGAGGCAGAGGCAAGCGGATTTCTGAGTTCAAGGCCAGCCTGGTCTACAAAGTGAGTTCCAAGACAGCCAGGGCTATACAGAGAAACCCTGTCTCAACCCCTCCCCCCCAAAAAAGGATAAAAATAAAGAAATAGTCCAGATGTGGTAGTGTACACCTATAATCCCAGCACTCAGCGAAACCCTGCCTTGAAGAACCAAGGAATAAATAAGCAGTTAAAAGAAAAACAAGCCAGGGCATAGTGGTACGTATCATTTTTTTTTCTAGATAGTGTGTGTGTGTGTGTGTGTGTGTGTGTGTGTGTAGCCCCGGCTGTCCTAGAATTTGCACTATAGAAGACTAGGCTGGCCTCAAACTCAGAGATCTGCCTGCCTCTGCCTCCCAAATACTAGGATTAAAAGGTATGCACCACCACGCCCTGCTCTGTAGTGTACCTCTTTAATCCCAGCACTCAGGAAGCAGAGACAGGAGGATCTTGTCTCTGTTTGATGACAGCCTGATCTATATTGGGAGTCCCAGAGCAGCCAAGGCTACATAGAGAGACCATGTACCAAAAAAATCAAGCAAGCAAACAAAAAACCCCAATGACAAGTATTTTGTTGATTTTGAAGGTTTGTTGTTATTTTTAATTGCGGATGTGTGGATGTAAAGGTGCTGCAAGGGGCCAGAAGGAGATGTCAGATCTCCTGGAGCAGAAGGCACAAAAGGTTGTGAGCTGCCAAAAGGTTATGTGGGTTCTGGGCCAAACCCAGGTCCAAACAAGAATAGCAAGCGCTCTAAGCTGTTGTGCCTCTCACTCTATGCTCAGTAGCCTGGAATTCATGGCGATCTACCTGCCTCAGCCTCAGGACGACTGAGGTAGTGGGCCTGCAGCACCAAGCTAGGCTCACTGCTAATAGGTCTATTCCTTTTCACATAAGTGCCTTTGTCTGTCCAGCAATTGGATCTTTCTAGAATGCAGTAACTATCTTTTCCTTGAAATCCACTTCTTCTTTTTTAAAGAATTATTTATTTTATATATGTGAGTACACGATAGTGTCTTCAGACGCACCAGAAGAGGGCATCAGATCTCACTATCCCATTACAGATGGTTGTGAGCCACCATGTGGTTGCTGGGAATTGAACTCAGGACCTCTGGAAGAGCCGTCAGTACTCTTAACCCCTGAGCCCTCTCTCCAGCCCTTGAAATCCATTTCAACCAAGCTGAAGTTCTGGGGAGGGGGTTCTGGAAAGGAGTTGGAGTCTGCTTTCTATTCTTCAAAGAGTTACACAATTTCCTCATTTGGTGATTTTTGTCTATTTGGGGCAGGGTCTCTAGGACAGACTGGCCTGGAACTTCCTATGTTGCCAAGGCTGGCCTCCTTTTGGGGGCCTGGGTTGACAGACATGAGCCACCATGGCCTTTCCTTTGAATGTAGTATTTAAGCTAATTAAGCTTATGACAGTGTAGTTTACACAGAGAGCACCCAGGGAAAGATGTGATCAACCTTAAGGAACACAGGCCAAGGCTACTGAAACCAGATTCAAATCTACAGATGTCACTGTGCCAACTTACTGGTTTTGAAAGTGGAGTTATGTAACATGACACTAGTGGGGCATTGGCTCATCCTTGACCTGTGGGAATCAGTTCCCTGGGCAAGACAGCCACCACTACTGTGAGAATCTCAGCCCACTATGCTGGCTCAAACCTGTCATCCCAGCACTAAGGAGGTGGAGACAGGAGGATCAGTAGTTCAGGGACAGCCTTAGCTACTTGGTGAGTTTGACGATAGCCTGGATAATAGGATAATAAGAAGCAGAAGCAAAGAAAGAGAAAGAGAGGAAGAAAGAACGTTGCCTGGACTTCTCCCTGGGAGATGTGAATAGATGTCACTTATCTTGGATAGCACACCTGGAAGCCTTCACACCCAAGTCTGGCTTGGTGCTTAAAGAGTTTATTAGGTGAGTTACAGGATGATCACCTCCCAAGGCTTGGGAGGTGGAGGCCCCCACCCACATCTCGGTTGTTGCTATCTGATGCCCCTTGTACTCAGAGACCAAGTTCAGTGAAGGTATCAGTCCAACAACAATGGGCAGAATGTTATGCAGCTGTAGCTGTGCAGGAGGGAAGACTGTGGCAACTTCAGATGGTTTATGACTCTCTCCATCCCCTTTTGTTAAAGGACTCTCTCTTTTTTTGAGACAAGTTTCTCTGTAGCCCTGGCTGTCCTGTGACTAGTTCTGTAGACCAGACTGGTCGGAAACTCAGAGAGCTGCCTCCTGAGTGCTGGGATTAAAGTTGTCCATAGCCACACCCAGCCTTGCAGGTCTCTCTTTGGTTTATTTATTTATTTTTAATTAATTAATTAATTAATTAATTTATTTTTTTGAGACAGGTCTCTTACCCTCCAGGCTGGCCTGCTATTGGCTCCATCGTCAAGGATGACCTGATGATGCCGAGTTGTCAGGTGTGCGCTGTTACACTCTGTTCCAATCCATTACCTTCCAAGATGAATCAAGTCTGTGACTCACTTGGAGAACACAGGAGTGGGTGAGAGGCCTTGGGGGAAACCCAAGGACCTGAGTTCGATCCCTGGTACCCACAGGTGGAAGAAAGAACCAATTCTCTTGGGCTGTCCTTTGACCTCTCACATGCACATAATAAATAACTGTAAAGGATAGAAGAGAAAGGAAGAGAACCTAGGCACCACGGACATGGACACGGCACGTCTCCTCAGTCAGTGTAGCCGAAGATGACCTTGGGTTCCCAATCCTCCTGCCTTTACCTGCAGAGTGTTAGAACAGGTGTGTACAGGCACATCTGGAACTAGCTGGGATTTCTGGAAGATGGCCAAGGCCAAAGGTTCTAGGTGTGTTGGACTGATTGCAGTGGAACTGCCTGCATTACTGGAGGAACAAATGGCGGCTCTTAGAGAGGGCCTGGAAATCTGAACCCTCATGGAGAAAGCAGCTTACCACTTCCTGTAACGTTAACTCCAGCAAATCAGATGCCCCTCCTGGACTCTGAGGGTGCGACGTTCATGTGCACACACAAAGGCACATGAGCACATGTAATAGTTTTAGGAACCCGGTTTTTAAAAGATAAATTAAAGAGAGAGAGAGAGAGAGAGAGCTTATTGGGCCTTCTGGCCCATGCCTGTCTTTCCAGCACTTGGGAAGCAAAGACAAGGAGATGGGGAACTCAAAGGCATCTCAGGGAGACGGCTCAGGAAGGGAAGTACCTGCCCTGAGGGTTCTCTTTTAAGCTCCAGCATCCACGTGAGCGCAGGTCTCAGCGCCTGCACCCACCCCCCAACCCCTGCCCTCTTCCCTGAGGCAGAGACAGAGGCTCCCCTGGCTCTCTACTGCCCTTCTATCAGGTTCAGTGATAGACCCTGCCTCCAAAAGCATGGTGGAGAGGCTAAATAGAGGGCTCTCGGCTCATAGCCCTTGCACATCATCTTGAGACCAAAGTTCAGATCCCAACACTCACAAAACAAGTATCTGAAAACACCGTCACCCCAGCTCTGAGCATGAAGAGACAGGGTTACTGGGGACTGCTTGGAGGGTGAGAGAGAGACATCAACCTCAGGCTCTGGAAGACACATTGCTTTAAAGGGATGGGAAGAGAGTGATGGAAGAGATCACGGATGGTCCCTTCAGGACTCCAGCACACCCACAAATTACTGTACCTTTGGCACGTGACTCCTGAACTAAAAGTGCTTCCTGCTCAAGCCAATCCTGGAAGCCATGTAAAGGTGGGAGGAGAGAACTCGTTGCACACAGCTGTCCTCTGACATCCAGATGTGTCCTGCAGGCCCTCACATATAACACACGCACACACACACAAAGTTAAAAGATGAGAAACACACCTTTTATTCCAGCCCTTGGGAGGCAGAAGTAGGCAGATCTCTGAATTTGGGGAGCAAAGATTAGAGAGGGCACTGTGAGCAGACAGGCTCAGAGGTCTAGAGGCCAAGAGCATCAGACACTGACACATATGCTTATATATATTCATACATATATATATATACACATAAATACACATGCACTTATATGCATACACATGTACATATGCATAGATGTATAACATACATATACATACATGTATATACTCATATACATACACATGAGTACATACATTTGTACACATATGCATACAATGCATTTATATACACATCTCTATATGCACGCACACATATATACATGCATATAC
This sequence comes from Mus caroli, assembly GCF_978045245.1. Taxonomy (NCBI): domain Eukaryota; kingdom Metazoa; phylum Chordata; class Mammalia; order Rodentia; family Muridae; genus Mus; species Mus caroli. Next base: position 37,898,458 of record NW_028227273.1, read on the forward strand.
ACACATGCATATGTACATATATACATATATTCATATATGCACACGTGTACACATACACATATATACATATATAATATACATATGTATACACATATACATATATCCACATATGTATACATTATTCACAAATTCATATAAAGACACATATATGTTTATATATGCACTTATATACATATATACACATGCACATATACATACATATATGTACATACATATTTATATGTATATACATACATATATACACATCAAATATATGCATACACATATATAAACATCACATATACACAAATGTGCATGTATGTGCATGTAGACACACACACACACACACACATATATATATATATATATATATACATATAAACACACATATACACATATACATATACATGATTTTTCAGTACTGGGATGGAAAATGGAGCCTTTACAGATTCTAGGCACATACTTGCTACTGAGCTGCAACCCTAATTTGTTTTTTGGGCTTTTTGTTTTTGTTTTTGTTTTGAGGCAGGTCTCACTAGGTAGCCCAGCCTAGAACTCTCTATGTAGCTTAGGATGGCTTAAAACTCACAGATTAAAGGTGTGTGCCACCAGGCCTGGCTAAGGTTTTACTTTGTTATCGTATTTTAATTAATTAATTATTTATTTAAATTACTCAACTTATATATTTTTCAAGACAGGTTTCTCTGTGTAACCCTGGTTGTCTTGGAACTCGATTTGTAGACCAGGCTGGCCTCGAACTCATAGAGACCTGCCTGCCTCTGCCTCTGGAGTGACGGGGTTAAAGGTGTGGACCGCCTGCCACTTTACCTTTTCTTTTGAGACAAGGCCTCACTATGCAGCACAGACTGACTTTAATCTCCCGCTCCTCCTGTCTCTGCCTCTTGAGCGTTTGGATGACAAATGTCACCACCACTCTGGTTTTGTGAGTGCCTCTGAGCTTTGTGAGTGCTATCTGAGTACTCTAAACCCAATACTAGCCCCTTATTACTACAGTATTACAGCAGTCATCCCCTCATGTCTTGCTCCTCAAGTGCCAGCTTGGGAGGCCTCCTCCCTGCTTACTGTCGCCCAACTCAAAGAACACCACCCCTCAGCAGCTGCCTAAGGCAGCCTCAGTGCCCTACCGTGCACATCTGCCAGGCTACCCTGGTGCAATAGGGAGCCACCCAGCAGGTTTTTCCTCTCAGCCTGCTCCAGGGCCCTGAGCTGTTCTGTCTCCACCTCTCCCTGGCTGGGCACTCCTAGGCTCACTCACTCAGCTGGCGCACCTCTGCCAGGCACAGGATGCATGTACCGGGCACCAGAGCAAAGATGTCCAGCATCTTTGCCTATCAGAGTTCTGAGGTGGATTGGTGTGAGAGTAATTTCCAGCACTCGGAGTTGGTGGCCGAGTTCTACAATACGGTGAGGGCTTGGGCAGGGGCTTTGAGAGGGGTGGGATGGGGTAAGCTTACTGAATGTGATTTGTCAGATATGGGATTAAGCCATATCTCCTCCATAGGGAATCTTGTTTGAGCAGTTGGCTGTGTGTGTGGCCTGGATCAGCTTGTATCCATTCATTCGTCTTCCTGTAGAACTGAAATCCATGGCAGGGTTTTAGACTCAGTTCTGAAGGATGATGGTGCTGTGATGGTGGGCACACCAGCAGCCTTAAAGACCCCCAGAGGAGGCTCTTTAAATCAGTAGGATTGAACCTAGGCAGGCTTTTTGGAAGAAGTAAGGATGTCTGTCTTTTTTCATCTGCAACCTCCAGCCAAGATCAATGCATCTCAGTTTCCCCCTTTCACGATCCTATTTAAACCACTCCGATTTTTTACCTTTCTATACTTGATACCACATAACACTGAGAGTACTCAGTACTTACTACACTGTGATGCAGTTGTTTGAGAAACTTGAAAGATGCAAGACAGGTAGAGGAAGCGATATGAGCTTGCTTTAGCTGCCTGGAACACAGAGCTGCTTAGCCATGAGAAAAGGACATCATCAAGTCCCCTTTCTGGAGCCAGGTTCTTGCCGAGAAGCCCAGAGTAGCTGCCATGCATGTCCTCTGCTGTTGGATCCAAATGCTGGGACTGGAAGCCCGCACCCACCACACCCAGCCTAGCTTTCACTCGGTGCTTGCTGTGTGCACACTGTAGAAACCTTTCACCTTCATAATCTCATCTGATCCACACAGCCTCATGGGGAGACAGGGAGACGCCAAGAGGGGTGTCTCACTGTGCAGCAGGTGCTTCGTGGGTGAAGGGCAGGTTGCAAATCACCCTGGCGCTCAAACCTAGACTTTGAACTTCAATTTAGTAAGCCCAACTCTCTCTCTCTCTCTCTCTCTCACACACACACACTCACACATGCATAGACTCACACACAGTAAGATAGTTTTATAGGGGAAATTGCCAGCACAGGTGAGACGGGAATGTTCATTATCCCAGCCACTAGTGAGGCTGAAAATGTGGGATTGTTGAGAGTTTAAAGCCAGCTGGGACAATCTATGTCAAAATGAAAAGCGAGATAGCACACAACTTTCATCCCAGCACACAGGAGGCAGGGACAAGTGGGTCTCTGTGAGTTCAAGCTAGTCAGGGCTACATAGTGAGGACTCTGTTTCAAACAAAACAAAACAACAAAACAAAAACAAGGGAGACCCACAAAAATAAAATCAAACCAATAAAATTGGTTCTCTAGTTTGGGGCATAGTTCAGCAATGGAGAACCCCCAGTGAGGGGCTGAGGTCACGGTCAGGAGAAGAGTCCCTACCTAGAACCCCCAGTGAGGGCGTGTGGGGTGTGGCCAGGGTGGAGCTCCTGCCTAGAATCCCACAGTAAGACACTTGTTCCTCTGTGGTCCTTCCTTGGTCCTCAGTTTCCGTTCCACTATTGGAGTTGGTTGGAACTCTCCTTTGGGAGAGGTTTGGAGAGAACTGGGTTTCTACAGATCCTCTCTCTGCCTTTCCAGATACCCTATGATCCAGAAAATTCTCTGGGCATCTCAGTCCACGATGATGTGTACCCTATAAAAGATGCCAAGAAAATACTGAGTCAGGTTTGTCAGGACCTCAGCCTGTCACTCCCAAATGGCTGTCATGCCCCTATCAGCTTCTCTAAAGGGCCAACACCCCACAAGCTGGGTAGGAGGAGACTTCACCAGCTCAGCCACTGGGACATTTCCATCTGTAGTGTGGCTGTTTCACAAAATGAGAATGAAACTTCCCGGTGTGAATTCTGTTCTTTCGTTTTGTTTGGGGCTTTACTATATAGCCCAGGCTATCTTCAAGCTCAAGATCTCTCCTCCCTCGCCCCACCCTGCCTCAACCTCTCCAGTGCTATTACAGGCAGGCATCTGCCATCACATCTGACCTTATTTTTATTTTTTTCTAATATTTTATGTATTTATTTATGTTGTATGCACCCACATGTGCATGTATGGAGGTCGGAGAGCAGATCTAGCTGGTGAGAGTTTCCAGCTGGGTTAAGAGGTCAGAGAGCAGATCTAGCTGGTGAGAGTTTCCAGCTGGGTGAAGAGGGATGCCTTCTCCAGGGGTCATTTCCATTGTGCCAAGGCAGAGTGTGGGAGGGGGGGGGCGGGTGCAGCGGATGTAAATGAGCCTCGATAAGGCTATAAACCAATAAAACTTTACTAGTAGAAGCTAGGAGTGGTGGTGCCTCAAGCCTGCAACCTCAGGAAGGAGAGGCGAAAATTGCAAAGACTTTGAGGCCAGCCTGGTTTAGGGGGTAAGTTCTAGGTTAGCTTGGCTTACACTGTGAGAGTCTGTCAAAAAGAACAGGCTGGAAATGGAAGGGAAGGGAAAGGAAAGACAGGGAGGAGATCACAGTGCACACTATCATCCCAGTGCTCCAGAAACTGAGGCAGCAGGATTGTCCCCAAGGTGGCCCTCAGATACACGGTGGGTTGGAGACCAGCCTCGGCTATAGGAAACCGTGTCAAAAGAGGAAAAAGAGAGTTTGCTTTTAGTAGGCGTGGGCTTTCCCCTCTCCTGTTGCTTCATGCTCAGGGTTTGCCAACTCCAGAGTAGATGGACTGAGGGAATTGTGGCCCAGCTTTGGTTAGTCAGTGCATGGTGGCAATTATTTTTACCTAAGAAATCACCTCAACAGACAGGAATAAACCAGGCCATCTGGAGTTACACTGCCTGGGACACAGATGGATGGGAGCTACAACAATGTTACCACATGCATGCAATTGTATATTCTGGAGCTACACTGTGCATTCCAGTGTGCTGGTCCAGCACTGGGCCAGCAGAGGTTACTAAGGAACTGACGGCCATCCTTTGCTAGGGAGAGTTTGTGGCCAGCCTGGGCTACAGGATACCACTGAGACCCCACCTCAAAAAAACAAAACCAAGAACCCACTAAACAAATGTATCTAAGGCACGGAGGAACAGCACCAGAGGTTGTCCGTTTGTTTTAGGGCAGCTACTAGTATGAGGGGACACCATGACCACAGGACCTCCCTTTCATTTTTTCTTTTTAATTCTTCTTTCATACAGTTTGTTCCACCTGCAGTTTCCACTCTCTCCAATCCTCTCAGCTCTATCCCTACTTCCTTTCTTCCCCAGGTCCACTCCTTCTCCATTTCCCTCCAGAAAAGAGCAGGCCTCCCAGGGACAACGGAACATAGCATAACAAGTTACAGTAAGACTAGGCATATAGCCTCCAATCAAGGCTCTGTGAGGCAACACAGTAGGCGAAGGGTTCCAAGAGCAGATGAAAAAGTGAGAGACACCCCTAACTCCCACTGTTAGGAGTCCCACAAAAATACCAATCTACACAGCCATAATAGATACACAACGGACATAGCACAGACTCCAGAGGACCCACGCCGGCTCCACGATTGCAGCTTAAGCATCTGTGAGCCCCTATGAGGGCTGCTTAGTTGATTCCGTGGGCCATAGTCTCCTGGTGTCCTCAACTTCTCTGGCTCCTATAATTCTTTTTTTATTTTTTTATTTTTTTAAAGATTTATTTACTTATTATATGTAAGTACACTGTAGCTGTCTTCAGACACTCCAGAAGAGGGCGCCAGATCTCGTTACAGATGGTTGTGAGCCACCATGTGGTTGCTGGGATTTGAACTCTGGACCTTTGGAAGAGCAGTCGGGTGCTCTTACCCACTGAGCCATCTCACCAGCCCCCTATAATTCTTCCTCCTCCTCTTTTGAAGGGTTCCTTTGGCTCTGCCTAGTGTTTGGCTGGCATGGCAACTCTTAATAAGGGAGCTGTTTAAGTGGGGCTGGTTTATAGTTCAGAGGTTTAGTCCACTATGTTCATGACAGGAAGCCATGGCAGTGTGCAAGCAGATATGGTGTTGGAGAAGATGCTGAGAGTTCTATATCTGGATTCACAGGCAACAAGAAGAGGGACACTGGGCTTGGCTTGAGCATTTGAAACCTCACAGCCCACCCTCAGTGATACACCTCCTCCAACAGTGCCACACCTCCTAATAGTGCCACTCCTATGGGCATTTTCATTCAAACCACCACACCACTGATCCACACACACAGATGCACAGACACACGGACACAAAATAAGACAAACAGTTGCTTTTGTTTCAGCACATGACCAGAGGGCATCCACCAAAAGTTTCATATATAATACAGTAATTTTACAAGCCACAGCCCACAGCTGGAGAAGATGGCTATGTGAATGAGTTGTTTGGATTTGTCCCAGGGTCTGGCTCCAGAGCCCAGGCTAACCTCTAGCTTGAGATCCTTCTGCTTCAGCCTTTCAATTGCTGGAAATTGCAGATGGAACCACTACACTGGTCTTCTTGTCTATTCTTAATTATAATTAATCAACTATATATGTATATTATTTATTATATTTAATTATATATTTATTTATATTCTTATATATATTTAGGCAATATATACATATAGGCAATATATATATTTAGACTATATGTGTGTGCACAATATATATATATATGTGTGTGTGTGTGTGTGTGTGTATATATATAGATATATATAGAGAGAGACAGAGAGAGACAGACAATATATATTTAGACAAGGTATCTCTATATAGCACTGGATGTTCTGAAACATAGGAAGTAGACCAGGTTAGCTTCAAACTCACCACCAAGATCTATCTGCTTCTACATCCAGAGCGCTGGAATTAAAAGAAGGCATACATCACCGTGCCCATTAAACAGATTTATTTTGATTTATTTTGACCATGAGTGGTAGCCATGCCTTTAATCCCAATACTCTGGTGTCAGAAGCCAATGAACCCTGGGGAGCCATGGGTGCTTGAGCATCACGGCATGAAGTCAGCTGGACGCCTGATGTTGTTTGGGCAGGGGCTGAAAGAGCCAAGGAAGACCTTTGGAAAGGACCAGATGTCAAGAGCGTGGAGGAGCTGGCTTCAGTGGGACAGAGGCCAAACTTGGGAGTCATACTAGTTTGCACCTGTTTGAACTGGCCTGATGGATTTGCCAGATGTTTAGGGAAGTTTCAAGTGCAACCATGGACAGTGGGTGTTTTTTCAGGCTCCCAGGTCCTCAGGGACTGCATTTCTTTGCTTATCTGCATGTGTGTGTGTGTGTGTTTGCATGTCCGTGTGTTTGGGTGAGCGTATGCCATAAGTGTTCCATGCTGTATGCCTAGAGGCCAGAAAAAGGCACTGACTAGGGCTAATGCTGAGCTAACAGGGTCTGTAAGCTGCCTGATATGGGTGCTGGGAACTGAACCTGGATCCTGCAAGAGCAGCAAACGCTCTTAATTGCTGAGCCATCATCTCTCCAGCCCCAAGAGCCTGTGAAGATTCAGAACAAGGGAGCTATACAGCCTAGGCAAACATGAGGAGGAAGGAGCAGGTAGGAGCTGGCGGGGGGTGGGGGTACTGAAGAGGGAAGCAGGGCAGGGAGTGTGTGGATTGCCACCCACCGGACCCTACCCGTGTCTTCTGAGCCAGCTTCCTGCTGGCCATCTCTACCTTTTCCTTGAAGGCTGTGTGGCCACTGTCTATGGCCTCTGCCTGCACATTTATCCACAGGTAGAGCAAGAACGACTGAAATCAGGTTAGTTCAGACACATAGTCGGGAAAACAGGGAGGATCTTATTCCCAGGCAGATAAGATACCAGGATTATATAATTACTAGTGAAGGGTGTGTGCCCCAGTCATTGAGATAAGCCTCTTTGGGTGTCTTGTGTGTACATGTGTGTGTACCCATGGTGTGTGTGTGTGTGTGTGTGTGTGTGTGTAAGGTAGAAGTCAATGTCAGGCAAAGTTGACCTATTTATTTATTTATTTATTTATTTAGATGTATTCAAGATAGAATCTCATTACACAGCTCTGACTGTCCTGGAGCTCACTTTGTAGACCAGTCTGGCTTTGAACCCAGAGATCTTCCCTCGTCTACCTCCCAGGCATGTTGGATTAAAGGCATGAATCACTACCCTCTGACCCCACCAGGCTTTTTAGAGTAGGTTATTAGAATTTTAATCCAGTTCTCACTCTCACAAGACAAGGGCTTTACTGACTGAGCCATCTCAGCAGCCTTCCTGTATCTCTGTCAATTGGTGGCCTCTGCCCTGCTGGGCTTCTGGGATGGATAGAGAAATCCAAGTAAATGGGACAATAATCTCCTTATTTTCTTCTTCATGAGCCAAGGAAGAAAGAAGCAGCTGGCCCGTTCTGGGCTTTGGGACCCAGAGGGGGACCAAAATAGACAGAAAACCATTCTTTGGGTGGGTCTGATGTTTAGAAGGAGACTGATATTGCTGTTGTCAGGAAGTCCGGCAAGGATCTTCCATGGGAGAGTTGGACTTTCTCATTCTCTGTCTTTGAGTGAATGAGTGACTGAATGAACTTTTGTGTTGAGATAGGTCTTTTGTAGCAGACGCTGGTCTCCAGGGATAACCTTGGCCTTCTGGACCTTGTTTCTACACTTCCCAAGTGCAGTCACGAGCAGTGTGTCAACAGAAGCAGGTTTTAAAGCCACTGAATCTGGCCAGCACTCAGGAGGCAGAGGCAGGTGGATCTTTGTGAGCTCGAGGCCAGCCTGGTCTACATAGCAACAGCCAGGGCTGTACAGTGAGAACCCATCTCAACAAATCAAAACAAAACAAAACAAAAAGACAGGACAGAACAAACCTCTATAGCTCACAGCATGGCCCAGGTATGGAGAGGGCATGGCAGGAAAGGGGCTTGTAGCTAAGCCTGATGACTTGAGTTTGATCCTTGGGACCCACATGGTGGTGAGAACTGACTCCTGCAGGTTGGCTGCTGACCTCTTGCAGGCATGCCATGCCACCCCCTTGCCACTGATGATTAACAAATGAAAGAAAAATGTAAAGCTGTTCCCACAACAAACACAGCAAACACGATAGTTATTAACATTGGCATTTATTAATACTTTTTAATACAATATATTTAACTGGAAGCCTCATAAAGTTCCTTTGAAGTAGCTACTCTCTCCCACCTCCTGTGGGTTTTCCAGTTTTGCTACATAGCCTCAGCTGGCCTAGAACTGCTAATCCTCTAGCCTCAGGCTCTGAGTCCTGAGATGACAGACTCAAACCATATTCTAACAAGATGGAAATTCTAACAAGGCTCAGAGAGATTTGGGTCCTTGCCCAGGGTCACACAGCAGAAAAATACACAGGGGCCTTGCTCAAAGCTCTTCTTGCTTAACCACTAAGCCAGGAGGCTGTCAGTGTTTAACCACCACGTGGATGATAATCCTTACAGGTAAGTCTGGTCCTACAGCAGGCACTGCCTCCAGGCACTCCACCCCAACCCACAACCTTGGGCAGGCCGTAAATGGGAGCAGACAGTCATGTAACAGGTGGTAGATGCCGGGTGCAGGCAGTGAAGAACAGAAGATAGGCAATGAGCTCAAAGGGAGTGGAGGTGGCTCTGGAAATAGTCCCTGACTCAGTAGGCCCAATAGGTTCTCCCCACTGCCTCTCCCTGTCTCCTCCAGATGCCTAAGGAGAGGCAAGTGGCTTTTGTCACGGTGAATGGTGAATGTTTATTGGCTTACAGTACTGGCTATGAAACCTAAGAATTCTTCTACTGGAGCCTTGTACCTCTCTCCTCATTCAGAGATAATAGGGGTGGAGGGAATGCACTCTTGACCACACCCCCAGCCCCTCACTGGGGGATTCTAGGCTAGGCTCCAACAGTGACCACGCCCCTCATAGGGGATTCTAGGCGGGGCTGCACCCCTGGCTAGGCTACCTGATCCTTATTCAGGTATTCTAGGCAGGGGCTCGACTTCTGAAACATACCCTAAAGTCTTTTTTAACAACTTCTATCTTTAAATAGGGTATTAGCATGTAGTCCAAGCAATCTTTATTATTTTTGTTTGTTTGTTTGTTTTGTTTTCTTTTTTTAAGACAAAGTCTATGTAGCTTCGTCAGTTTGGTACAAGCTAGGGTCATCTGCAAAGACAGAACTTCGATTGAGAAAATTCCTCCCTCAGATTAGTCTGTAGGTAAACTGTGGGGCATTGTCCTGATTGATTTATGTAGGAGGACCCAGCCCACTTCAAATGTGCCGCTCTGGACTGGTGGTCCTGGGTTCTATAAGGGAGCAGGCTGAGCCGGGCGGTGGTGGCCCACGCCTTTAATCCCAGCACTTGAGAGGCAGAGGCAGCTGGATTTCTGAGTTCGATGCCAGCCTGGTCTACAGAGTGAGTTCCAGGACAGCCAGGGCTACACAGAGAAACCCTGTTTAGAGAAAGCAGAGCAGCCTGCGACTGGCCTCCTCACAAGCACCTGCCTGCTTCTGCCTTTCGAACGCTGGGACTAAAGTCATGTTCTGCCACACTTGGCCTTGCTGCTGTTTTTTAATTATTATTTAAAACAATTTTTAAACTTTTTTACGCTCCAGATTTTATTCCCCTCCCGGTCCACCCTCTGACTGTTCCCCGTCCCACATCTCCTCCCCGCTCCCCTGTCTCCACGAGGATGTCCCCACCCCCACCCCACCCTCACCCCATAGACCTTTAAACCCTGGGGCTTCCAGTCTCTTGAGGGTTAGGTACATCTTTTCTGACTGAACCCAGACACTCTGCTGTATATGTGTTGGGAATCTCATATCAGCGGGTGTAGGCTGCCTGGTTGGTGGTCCAGTGTCTGGGAGATCTCTGAGATCCAGATGAATTGAGACTGCTGGTCCTCCTACAGGGTCACCCTCCTCCTTGGCTTCTTTCAGCTTTTCCCTAATTCAACCACAGGGGTCTGTCCATTAGTTGGGTGCAAATATCTGCATTCGATTCTTCAGCTGCTTGTTGGGTCTTTCAGAGGGGAGTCATGCTAGGTCCCTTTTTATGAGTGTTCCATAGCCTCACTAATAATGTCAGGCCTTGGGGCCTCCCCTTGAGCTGGATCCCACTTTGGGCCTGTCACTGGACCTTCTTTTCCTCAGGCTCCTCTTACAATTTTTAAATTTAAATATATTTTTATTACATTCTTTCTCTCCTCCAGATTCTTCCAGATCCCTCTCTTACCACCCAACTTTAAGTTCTTTCTAAAAAAAAAAAAATAAAAATAAAACCCCAATACAACAGCAACCTCCGCAAGCCAAGAAACAAAATTAAACACCACCCCAAAACAAATTAAAACATCAAACAGTAACCAAAAACTCACCAAGTAAAACCTGTGGAGTCCACTATGCATCGGTTAGCTACTCCAGAACATAAGACCTGTCCCCGCATAGTTGATCTACCTAGTGTCATTTCACTGGAGAAAACTGATTTTCCCTCCCCCAGCAGGTATAAGTGACATTTGCCAACATTTGCACCAGTGGCCAGGTTTTTTCATTTATTTATTTATTCATTCATTTTTTAAAAAAACTATAACGAAATAAAATATAATAAGATAAAAAAAAAGCCAGGCAGTGGTGGCGCATGCCTTTAGTCTGAGCATTCAGAAGGCAGAGGCAGGCAGATCTCCTTGAGTCTGAAGCCAGCCTGGTCTACAGAAAGAAATTTTGTCTTGAAACAAAACAAAACAAAACAATCAAACAAAAAGATAAAACAAAAACTATCCCATCAAAGCTAGACAAGACAAACCAACAGATGGAAAATAGCCCAGGGCACAAGAATTAGAGAGACCTTCATTCACACACTCGGGAGTTCCACAAAGCTGGAAGTCATGATATACGTACACACATATGCATATGCCCAGGACCTGGTGAGAACCAAAGCAGTGCCTACTCTGTGCCTGCGGCTTCACACCGAGTCCATGCGAGCTCCAATCGTGTTGATGTAACAGCCTTGTGTTCTTGGTGTCCTCCTTCCAGCTCTTACCCTCTTTCTGCCTCCTCTTCTATGAGGTTCCCTAATCTCTGAGGCGAGGGATTTGATGGAAACATTCCATTTAGAGCCGTGCGTTTCTCTCCTCTGCAACATGCCTCAGTCTTGCTTTTTGTAGATGTCAATTATCTGTCGTAATGGGTTCCACCATACTTTCATGGGTGTTCTGCTCGTTGCCCTTCATCCTCTCTTGCTTGTCTCCCACTCCTGTGAATCCCCTCCTCTTCCCAGTATCTTTCATCTTAAGATCATTTTTTTCTTATTTTGTGACCCATTTTTGTACGTGAACGTGGGTATGTTACACATATGTATGTATATATGTCGTTGGTGTGTTGTGTATGTGTGTATATCATGGTATGCTTGTGCCCTGAGATGACATCTTATGAACATCACTTCTCTCCTGTATTGAGACACAACTTTCCTATCCTGAGTCACAACTCAGGCGGTCAGGCTTGGCAGCAAGAACCTTTGCGCAGCCAACACACTGCTTGACTCTATATCACAGGTCAGGTATAGACTCTGGGGGATATATATTCATGAATGTGGTGTGTGTGTGTGTGTGTACATGGACATGCAATACACATGCCATAGCACATATGTGCAGGTCAGAGGACCATCCCAGGTGTTAGCCCTTGCCATCCATCGTTCAGAGGCATCTCTCTTTGTTGTCTGAAGCTGAGCTGAGCACTGTGGCTGGACCTGCCAGCAACCTGCCAGCTTCTAATAACGACACAGAGACTTACGTTTATTAATGAGTGCTTAGACCTGTTAGCTTAGACTTCTTCCCTCACTAGCTTGTATAATTTAATTTTATATTTTATTCTAATTTATTCTCTCATTACTCTAGTCTACATTATGCTACGTAGCCCATTACCGCTCTCTCCTTCAGCACTGACACCTGTCCCTTCCCCCAGGTCTAGCTGGTGAATCCCTTCACCAGAGTTCCTCTCTCTGCCTGAATGCCAGGCCTCTTGCCCTGTTATAGGTCATCTGCTCTTTATTGAACCGATCAGAAGGTGACGGTGAAGAATGTTTACACAATACGATGCAGGTGTTGATACTGAGCAATTAGAGTAACAATACCAAAGTCTAGACAGCACTCAGCAGCTATCTGCAGGTACGGAAATAAACGTTTGAATCATACAAAGACAACCTTTACACAGTGCACCCCAACATCTCTGCTTGTGTCCAGTGAAAGGCTCTTCCTCTAACATCAATAAACTATATACAAGAAGAACAACTATGAAAACTATCAGGTAAGAATTAGATTCACAATGTCCAATCCATGTGTATTTGGACACCTTGGAGAAAGTACTCTAGCCATCTGTCCTACCGTGGTGAGTCCAAAGTTCTGCACCCGAATCACTTTCTATCATAACTTGCACTTATTAAACTATAACCATCTTTTAGGCCCCTTAAATCATTTTCTTAAACCCTAAACAACTCGAGCTTAATATGAGACTATAACTATCTAGTCTTCAACCCCATCAGAGACCCGACAAGGATAAGTGTTACCTGAATAAGCAGGAAGTGCAGAGCCAGTAGCTTCCAAATGACAGACAGCTGGTTGCCTGGACAGCCACCCAAGAGTCCTCTGTAATGTTGTAAAGATGGTGCATCCATCTTCAGTTTACTGGCTCAGAATATGTGACTGTAGGACTGGCCTACTTTGTCTTGGCAAAGTTTGCCAGTTGACTTCCCAGTGTCCTGCTTATTCACAGTTTAGATAGCATGTTGTCAGTAGGCAAGGGTAGGTTTTTGTTTTGCATAGTGTCTAGTTTTGCCACAGCACACCTGCCTCACTGTCATGAAAAGCCTTATGTTACTAAAGCATCTAAATTCTATGTCTTCTTAAAATTACTTCCTGCTATCTGGAGGGAACAGCAACTTTTGGGGGGATCCTATGAAAACTGGAATATTGGCCAAGTCCTGGGAGAGCTATCTGTATCATGTGGCAACCAGTGTTTGTGTGATGGGAAAGTGCAGAGCTTAACTGAAGTCCTGGCTAGAACAGTCTGTGAGGCTGGACCAATTAAGCTAGTCATTTTAAAGTTGTTCTGGATGCAGATTTTTGAGGAAACCGCTACTGAGGCCATCTGTGAGGCTGGATTATCTGGGATATTTGTCTTATCTTCATGGGTGTCTGGTCCTTTATTCTGAAAACACACAAACTTTTAGAGGTAATATACATTTACGTATTAACACATGTATAGAAAAATGTGTGCTGTGCACATACCAGCTAGAAGTGATTCTCTGTTCTTCGAGCAGGAAAGGAGTCAAACTTGGTAAGTCCATTTGGACTGCATAACAAAATTGCAATATAAATCTCCATCCATGCTATCTCCATCTCCAAGGACAGCGTGTAACAATAAGTCCCAAGGACTCTGTAGCCAACAAGATTTATTGGCTGTGCAGAGACACGTCTTAGCCAGTCTCTGAGCTGTCCCCATGTAGAGGGATCAGCATTCATGTCACCTGTTTTGTTGTTCATCTTGGTCTCTTCCTTCATGCCTGCAACCAAGATTTTCAAGAGGTCTTCCTGGGTCAGATCTAATCTTTCTTCATTTTGAAGGAATCCATAGCTTTCCATTTCCTATTGAAACAAAGATATAACCTCTCCCCTCAAATCAACACATTTCCTGACTCCATTCTGAAGTTAACATATCCTTATAATATATAGGCTGCTTTAATCTATCAGTTCTTTTTTTTTTTTCATGGTTTCAAGGCGTTTATTGTAGAAAGGCAGAGAGAAAGAGAAGAGTAGAGAAACAGAGGCGGCCATGGCCATGTGGAGAGAAGGAGAAAGAGAGGGAAGAGCCAGTTCTTTTTTTTTTTTTTTTTTTTTTGGTTTTTCGAGACAGGGTTTCTCTGTATAGCCCTGGCTGTCCTGGAACTCACTTTGTAGACCAGGTTGGCCTCGAACTCAGAAATCCGCCTGCCTCTGCCTCCTGAGTGCTGGGATTAAAGGCGTGTGCCACCATGCCCGGCTCAGTTCTTTTTTTTTTTTAAAAGATTTATTATTATTATATCTAAGTACACTGTAGCTGTTTTTCAGCAGCTGTTCTACCTGTCTCATTGACATTTAAAAACTTTAAAGTCAATAAAACTTTATTTAATCTATCACTGGGAGACCTTGCATTCCCCTTTGTTTAAGGAGCCTTTTCTTTAAAGTCCTGTTAGAACTCTCTAGAACTGCTTGTCCTTGGGGTGTAAGGTATATCAGTAACATGTTTTATGCTATATTTAAAGAACTTTTGCATTTTACTGGATACATATGCTGGAACATTATCAATTCTAATCTTTAAAGGTATTCCTAATGTAGCCACCACAGAGTCAGTCTTTCCAGAACTCAGGACAGAAGCCCATTGGAATCCCGAATAGGAATCCGTTGTATGATGTACATACTCTAGTTTTCCAAACTCTGCAAAATGGAACATTCATTTTCCAAATTTTATTTCTTTGGGTATCTTTAGAGTTACTTCCAGCAGGTAACAGAGCTTGATTATCCAAAGAACAAGCAGGACAATTTTTTTATAATTTCCTTTGCTTGTTACCAAGTTATAGGAAAAAAAATTCTTTAAACTTCTACTATTTACATGATGGCTTTTATGTAATCTGAAGCCTCTAATACATTTCCTGTTAATATTTTGGTATATGTCTTCATTTCCTAGTGCCTGCGAATGGTCCTGGCTAACCTGTATGAGATAGAATATGAGTTAATGAGTTATCTGTACTGGATGATCTCTGTTTTGGATTACATGTTGTACTTGTATAAACAACAAAGTTAATTCTGAATCATCTAAAGTAAGTCCAGCAGTTTCTAGATGCAAAACCACTCTCACTGCACATTGAGAACCAGTTACTATATTAAGAGGTTCTGGACAATCTAACAGAACCAGAATAGCATATAGTTCTGCATTCATTTGCTTATATTTTCATACTTATATCCCGGCATTCTTGATTTATTGGCATCTGTATAAAAGGTAGGAGCTTTAAACATTGGAGTTCCTCTCACTATATGAGGAATAATCCAGTTAGTTCTTTTGATAAACTGAAGCCAATTGCTTTTGTGGTATCTATTATTAATTTCACCCCCCCCCAAAAAAATTCACTGCAAGCTCTTTGTCATTCCTCATTGATTACCCATAATGAGGTAATCTCAGCATTAGTATAAAACACTATAATCTATGCTGGGTCTATTCCTGCTAATTGACAAAGTTTTATTCTCCTTTTCACAATCAAATCAGAAACCTTTTCTATATAGGTTTTTATTTTTTTTTTACTCTGTTTATGTGTTAAAAATATCCATTCTAAGACGTTACCTTCTCTCTGCACTAGAATTCCTGTGGGAGAATGAGGAGAAGGCAAGAAAACTAAAATACCATGCAGCTTTGGAACCAAAAGATCCACATACGCATCCTGTGCTCTCTTTTCTACCAGAGCCAATTCTTTTTCTGGCTTCAGCTTCAGCTGATACCTTGGACTAGTTAAACCTTGTAAAGATGGAAATGAATTACTAAGCTTTTTAAAAGTCAATACAATTATTGACTATAGCCATTTATTATCTTCCAAAAGTTTTTGAAAAATTATTGAGTTCAGAATTGGTCTCTTATGATCCTTACCTTTTGTGGTTGGATTTTCTGCAGACCTATCTTATATCCTAGATAATTAACAGAATCTCTTTTTTGTATTTTTTTTCAGGAGCAATCTGTAATCTTTAACAAGGCAAAATTCTCTTTACTTCATCAAACATTTTTCTTTCAGATGGCTGCATTTGAATCAGCCAGTAAAATATCATCCATATAACGATAGATTATAGCCTGAGGAAGCTGTTTACAAATTATTTCTAATGGCTGTTGCACATAATATTGACACAAGGTGGGATTGTTTAACATTCCTTGTTGTAAGATTTAGTTGGTATGGTATGGTTAAATGTGCGCACAGTGAAAGCAAATCTTTATCTTGTTTCTCAAGGACTACTGATAAAAAGCAATCTTTTTAATCAATCACTATAATAGGCCATGCCTTAGGTAATAAAGAAGCTAAAGGTATTCCAGGTTATAAAGAGCCCTTAGGCTAAAAGACTTTATTGATCTATAAGCATTCTACATTTTCCAGATGTCTTTTAAATGACAAATACAGGAGAATTCCAAGGGCTGGTGGACTCTCCTAAATGTTTAGCTTCTAGTTGCTCTTGGATTAACCATTCTAATGCCTGTAACTATTCTTTATTTAAGGCCATAGCTCTAACCAAATAGGTTTGTCAGTTAACTGTTTTGGTAATAGGGTAGTTGGTACTCTATCAGCAGTGACTCCCCTTCTAAATTTGGAGAGTCAGCCTCTGCTCTGTCCTGCCTATAGACAGCCTGGACTGTCTGTAACTGTATTTAATAACATTTTTTAAATTTCTTTATTAGGAGCATCTCTTTTACAGCCTGTATCTAAAGTTGGAGGAATGCTAATCTGTGCTTCCCACTGTTGCAATAGATCTCGTCTCCATAAATTCATGGATATGTCTGCCACATATGGCTTTAATTTTGCTACTTGACTTTCTGGTCCTCTGCATTTAATCCATTTTAGACTTTGTTTGACCTGAGACAATGTCCCAACTCCTAGAAACTGTGTAGATAGTGGCCAAACTGAATCCAGGAATCTTGTGAAATTATTGTTACATTTGTTCCTGTATTCATTAAGCCTTTAATTACAATTCTATCTAATTGTAATTTCATTTTTGGTCTCTTATCATTTATCAGTTTTCCAAAATAGCTGTTTTTTTGGTATCTTTAGGATCTCTTGTTCTATCCAGAGGAGGTGTGATATCTCTGTTAAATGGTTTATTTAAGTTTTGAGCAGTTCTGTCTGTCTTATCAGGCTTCATCTCTTTTAGTTGCTTTCCTTGTCTGACAGGAATTGAATGGCTTGTGTGTTTTTTTGTCAGGCCTTGAGCAAGTCCCCCTTAGGCAGTTTTCTGACACTAAGGAATTGCTTCAAATATCCTTTTTTTAAAAAATGTCTTTATTTATTATATGTAAGTACACTGTAGCTGTCTTCAGACTTTCTTCTTCTCTCTCTGGCCCTGCTTGTCACTGTAGCTGTCTTCTGATACCCCAGAAGAGGGCTTCAGACCTGATTACAGATGGTTGTGAGCTATCATGTGGGTGCTGGGATTTGAATTCACAGCCTTCGGAAGAGCATCAGCGCTCTTGTTTTTTTTTTGTTTTTTTTTTTTTTTTTGTTTTTCGAGACAGGGTTTCTCTGTATAGCTCTGGCTGTCCTGGAACTCACTTTGTAGACCAGGCTGGCCTCGAACTCAGAAATCCTCCTGCCTCTGCCTCCCGAGTGCTGGGATTAAAGGCGTGCGCCACCACGCCCGGCTGCATCAGCGCTCTTAAAACACTGAGCCATCTCTCCAGCCCAATTCAAATATCTTTAGATGACCTACATTCATAAGCACTGTGTCTGTTCCTTTCACATCTTCTATATACCACAGGGATCTCTTTTTTAAAATTTATTTATTTATTATATGTAAGTACACTTCAGACACTGCAGAAGAGGGCGTCAGATCTCATTACAGACAGATGGTTATGAGCCACCATGTGGTTGCTGGGATTTGAACTCAGGACAATCGGAAGAGCAGTCAGTGCTCTTAACCGCTGCGGCATCTCTCCAGGGATCTTTCTTCATGACTTATGATTAGAGAACAATTTATCCTTAGGGATTGTTTGTCTATAGTCCTTTAGGGAGTGACCTGATCTTTCACAGGCACAGCAATGGGCGTTTTGTGTTTTTATGTCTTTCGAAATTGTTTGTCCAACCACAAATGGAATTGTGAGCATTAGATTTAATATCTGCAGCAGTTTTTTTTTGTTTTTGTTTTTTTTTTTTTCGAGACAGGGTTTCTCTGTGTAGCCCTGGCTAACCTGGAACTCACTTTGTAGACCAGGCTGGCCTCGAACTCAGAAATCCACCTGCCTCTGCCTCCCAAGTGCTGGGATTAAAGGTGTGCGCCACCACGCCCGGCTTGCAGCAGTTTTGATACATTCACAAATAGGTGCAGATCTGGCCTGATAGCCTGTTTGCATTTAACTTCAGTATTCTTTTTTTTTAATTTTTAATATTTTTATTACATATTTTCCTCAGTTACATTTCCAATGCTATCCCAAAAGTCCCCCATAGCGCCCCCCACTTCCCTACCCACCCATTCCCATTCTTTTGGCCCTGGCATTCCCCTATATTGGGGCATATAAAGTTTGCAAGTCCAATGGGCCTCTCTTTCCAGTGATGGCCGACTAGGCCATCTTTCGATATATATGCAGCTAGAGACAAGAGCTCCGGGGTTCTGGTTAGTACATCATGTTGTTCCAACAATAGGGTTGCAGATCCCTTTAGCTCCTTGGGTACTTTCTCTAGCTTCTCCATTGGGAGCCCTGTGATACATCCAATAGCTGACTGTGAACATCCACTCCTGTGTTTGCTAGGCCCCGGCATCGTCTCACAAGAGACAGCTATATTTGGGTCCTTTCAGCAAAATCTTGCTAGTGTATGCAATGGTGTCAGCGTTTAGAAGCTGCTTATGGGATGGATCCCTGGATACGGCAGTCTCTAAATGGTCCATCCTCTCATCACAGCTACGAACTTTGTCTCTGTAACTCCTTCCCTGGGTGTTTTGTTCCCAATTCTAAGAAGGGGCACAGTGTCCACACTTTGGTCTTCCTTCTTCTTGAGTTTCATGCGTTTAGCAAATTGTATCTTATATCTTGGGTATCCTAAGTTTTGGGCTAATATCCACTTATCAGTGAATACATATTGTGTGAGTTCTTTTGTGATTGTGTTACTTCACTCAAGATGATGCCCAACTTCAGTATTCTTTTTTGTTTTGTTTTGTTTTGTTTTGTTTTTTCGAAACAGGGTTTCTCTATGTAGCCCTGGCTGTCTTGGAACTCACTTTGTAGACCAAGCTGGCCTCGAACTCAGAAATCCGCCTACCTCTGCCTCTCGAGTGCTGGGATTAAAGGCGTGTGCCACCACGCCCGGCTAGCTTCAGTATTCTTAAAAGCTAAATGTTCAATTAAAAATTCTCTAGCATTTGGATCTGTTATCCTTCTATTCAGTGCTGCAGTCAATCTTTGCAAAAAGTCCCTCAAAGAGCCACTTGATCCTGGCAATAGGGTAGTTGGTACTCCGTCAGCAGTGACTTCCCCTTCTAAATTTGGAGAGCTTGAACTTGGACATCTTTGTAAATGATTCAGCTGGTCCCTGTTGACCAGCCTTGTCCTAAGCATTCAATGCTATTGTACAGCATTGTTCTGAGATGGCATCATCAAATATAACCTGTACCCTTAATCTGTCAGAATATAAACCTCCACCTAGTAAGTGACCCTTCACAATACCGATCCCATCGTCCTATTTCACTGCTCCAATACTGAAGCCTCATCTTTCTACCGTGTTAGCCATTGTAGTTGAGGGCCTGGTTCTAAGATGACTGCCATCAAATCTCTCCAGTCTTTTGGAATTATAGGCTTTTGTATGGTTCAGTTATTAACTATCTGCATTACATATGGTGAATGTAGGCCATAGATTTCTTTCTGGTTTGTTTGTTTTGTTTTTGTTTTTGTTTTGTTTTTCGAGACAGAGTTTCTCTGTGTCACCCTGGCTGTCCTGGAACTCACTTTGTAGACTCAGAAATCTGCCTGCCTCTGCCTCCCAAGTGCTGGGATTAAAGGTGTGCACCACCATGCCTGGTGTCAGTTTGGGGCTTCTTAGTCACACTGCAGCTCTGGGAAAGTGTTCCTTCTGCGTTTCTGCCCTCCTCTGGGTCTGCAGGCTCCATCCACTGCTCAGCTAGTACACGGTGGTGGCGACTGGCTCTGCCCCTCTGGTCAGTCCCATCCTCCCCTGCCCCACATTACCCTGCCAGCCCATGTGCCAAGCCACTGCAGGGCTGCAGGCTCTTCCCAGGGCAGCCGCACCAATCTACCCCAGCTCCAGGAAGGTGGTGCCATCAGCTGTACCAGGCACCAGGATGTGATACACTTGAACTCTCCTGGAGTGTTTCCCATGGGCAGAAGCCTGCAGGTAGAGGAGACTAGCGGGGCCACAGCGAGGCATGCACATTGCTGGCTGGTTTGGCTCTCCATAGTTCCAACATCTGGGTGCTGCATGGTCCCCTGTGTGTGTGCCTATGTGCACTGAAGCTCTGATTCTAGCTCCCGACCCAGTAGGCAGCTGGCCTTGTTTCTGGGGGGGGGGGGGGCGAGGGGGGGGCGTGGGGTAGGGGAGCTCTTAGAGAAGCCAGGTCTCTGCACTCCCTCTCCTCTCACAGTTTCCTGTTCCCTCCACTTACTGGCTTCCCAGGTTGCTAAGAAACCCACCTTTTGCCGGGCGTGGTGGCGCACGCCTTTAATCCCAGCACTTGGGAGGCAGAGGCAGGCGGATTTCTGAGTTCGAGGTCAGCCTGGGCTACAGAGTGTGTTCCAGGACAGCCACGACTACACAGAGAAACCCTGTCTCGAAAAACCAAAAAAAAAAAAAAAAAAAAGAAAAAAAAAAAAGAAACCCACCTTTTCAGCCTTCTGTGCCTGACTTGGCCTAAATTCTAATTTGCCTACGTTTGGATTTCTAGCCCCTCCTTGGGCACCAAATATTGCCATACTGTCTTGACCCACCAGCTTCCAATAATGACACAGACTCATATTTGTTTATGAATGTGTAGGCCTGTTAGCTTAGTCTTTGTTCCACACTAGCTCATATAATTCAACTCAACCATTTACTGTAATCTACATTCTGCCGCGTGGCCTGTTACATCTCCTTCAGTCCTAGAACCTGTTCCTTCCTCCATGTCTGTCAAATCCCCACGCCTGATTCTTTCCTGAGTTCTTGTCTTTAATTGAATTCTCGGCCTTTCCTCTCCTGCCCTGTCATAGGCCATCAGCTCTTTATTGAACCAATCAGAAGGTGATGGAGATGTTTACACAATATGATGCAGGTGCTGAGCGATTTGAATAACAATACCAAAGTCCAGACTGTAATCAGCCATCTTCAGGTACAGAAATCATTTGAATAATATAAATACAACCTTTACACAGGGCACAAGAATATTATCCCAATAGAGCACACTAGGCTGGCACACCTTGTCTCCACCTCTCACCTCTCCACACTGCTGCACCTAGGTTTGCATGAGTTCTGGGGTATTGAACTCAGGCACTCATGCATGGCACTGTACTAGCTAAGCTGTCTCTGGAACCCCCCAATGCATCCTTTCAGCTTGTTTCTCCTGCCTCAGCCTCTGCAGTATCTGGGATCACAGGCCATTTCCACAGGCACAGCAGGTGTTCTTAACCTGATAGAAACTGTAGCTACGGAGGCCAGTTTATCCTGGGCATTTGGGTGAACAGTGCTAGGGAGGTGTCTCTGCCTGGTTCACAGGTCAGGTATGGATGCTGGGGAACCCAAGTGTCATTCCAAAGCCTCATGGTAGTGAACAAGGTGGCAGAGATTAAAGCCCAGGCCACTTCGATCACCAAGCTTGAGGATCAGAAGAAGCCATGAGTAATTGTGGGTGGTTGACAGGACCACAGCCGGGTCAAGGACCACAATGCCTCACACCCAAGGAAGTGGCAAAGCCTTCTGGCGTGAGGCTCAGGGAACTGGCAGAGCTGGTCTGATATGGATGACGACAGTGTATGCAAAAAATTAGCAACAATACTGCCTTAGTTAGGGTTTCCATTGCTGTGAAGTGACTCCATGACCAAGGTCACTCTTATAAAGGACAATATGCAATTAGGGCTCACATACAGGTTCAGATGTTCGGTCTATTATCATCAAGGCAGGAAGCATGGCAGCATCCAGGCAGGCATGGTGCAAGAGAAGGAGCTGATCTACATCTTGATCTGAAGGCAGCTAGAAGAAAAATGTCTTCCAGGCAGCCAGGAGGAGGGTCTCAAAGCCCACCCCAATGTGACACACTTCCTCCAATAAGGCCACACCTAATGGTGCCACTCCCTATAGACAAAGCATATTCAAATCACAGCACTTAGCTTCCTGCTCTGAGGTGTCCCCAGCCTGAGACTGCTCCCTTACAGAGACTTCCACAGGGATCAGCTAGACAGACTACCTCGCTCAGCTGTGTACCCCAAGCATTCCTCCTCCATTGTAGTGAATAAGATAAATGCTCTGAATATATTGGTGGCACATGTTGGTACATCTCCAGCAGAGAGCATGGACCACCTGACCCCAGCTTTTCTGTGTCTGTGTGTCTGTCTTTTCTTCATTCCCTCATGGCCCCAGGGAAGTTTTCAGGCCTAAGCTATGCAGGATTGGTTCTCATACCCATTCATCGTGACTCAAATAAAACACCGATGGCTGCCGAGATGGCTCAGGAGATAAAGAATGCCCTTCAAGCATTTGGGCCTAAGTTCAAATCCCCAGCAGCTGTGTAAAAAGGTGGGCTTTGCTGAGCATGCACACAACCTCAGCACTGGGAGAGTGGAGATGGTGGGTCCTGAGAGTTTACAGGCCAGAAATGGAGAGGGCCAGGGAGAGACCCTGGCTCACCAGGAGGAGATGGAGAGCAATAGGGGAAGGCCTGGGGCACACATCCCTGAGGTGGTCAGGAAGTGGATCATTTTAATTTTTCTAGGTATATTTAATTTATTTTATGTGCAATGAGTGTTTTGCCCAAATGTATATTATGTGCTCCATGTGCATGCACTGCCTGCAGAGGCCAGAAGAGGGCATCCCATCCCCTGGAACTGGAGTTAAAGATAGTTATGAATGGCCATGTGGATGCTGGCCAAATCTCTGCAGGCAGATTAACTGATGAGCCATCTCTCCAGTTCTAGATGGGTCTAGAACTGAAGGTTCTTTGTGACTGAAAAACACCATCAAATCTCTTGGTTCAGCAAGGCACGGTGGCACCTTTGTCATCCTGGCACTTGTGAGATGGACGCAGAAGAATCATGAGTTTAAGGTCGTCCTGGGCTGTCTGTTTTTTCTGCTGTCATTCCTACTCTTGCAGTGGTGCACACCTGGAACACCTGCACTCAGGAAGCTGAGTTGGAAGGCTTGCCTTGCTCAAGAACAAACTGAGCTGCAAAGTGAGACCCTGTCTCATAAAGAAAGGAAGTAAAGAGAGAGGAACAGGAGGGAAGGGAAGTGGAGGAGAGGGAAAAGATATGGAAACCTTTAGAAACACAACCTGAGCACTATGGTTATGCCTGAATCTCAATGGCTAAAGCCTAGTCACAAGGGAGCTGCAAGGGAGCCTGACAAGTATTTTTGTTACAATAGAAGAAAGCAGAGACTCAGATCAGCATGACTAAGGTGCTGTTTGTCTCTAGGGTTTACTTCCTACAGGACTGATCAAGTCACATCATGGTTTAGCGGAGGGTGAAGAGGTAGGGATGAGTGTCAGAAATCTGTGTAGTTACTTGTTATGTGGTTGTGATAAAATACTTTGCTAAAGCAATGTAAGAGTTTATTTTGGCTTCCAGTTAGAGGCATTGTGGTGGGGAACATGTGGTGGGAGGACACATCAGAGGACATCCTGTGGGAATCAGTTCTCTTTTCACCATGCAGGTTCTGGGGACCTAATCCAGGTCATCAGGTATGGCAGCAAGCATCTTCAACCTGCTGAGCCCTCTTGCAGGCCCTCAGGTCCCTTTTATACAGTGGTGCAATTTTAGTTTAGAACCCATGGAATTCCCCCATAGTCTTAAATAATCTGCTGAGGCCAGATGGGTGTTGTGTGCATAGGTACTGTCATGTTTTTCTTGTTTCTCTGTTGGAGACAGGGTCTCCTGGGATGGCTTGGAGCTCCTGGCATTCTGCTTCAGCCTCCAGAACAGTACTGGAGATTGGAAATAAATGACCGGAGATTATGTGTATCACCACACTGAATGCTTCCTGGTGTGTGTGTGTGTGTGTGTGTGTGTTTAATTTTATTTTTGTTTTTTCAAGACACGATTTTTCTGTGTAGCCCTTGCTGTCCTGGTACTTGCTTTGTAGACCAGGCTGGCCTCGAACTCATAGATACGCCTCTACTTCCCAAGTGATGGAGTTAAAGGTGTGCACCACTACACCCAGCATATTTCGATTTTTGAAAGGGGTCTCCGCCAGGCATGGTGGCGCACGCCTTTAATTCCAGCACTTGGGAGGCAGAGGCAGGCAGATTTCTGAGTTCGAGGCCAGCCTGGTCTACAGAGTGAGTTCCAGGACAGCCAGGACTATACAGAGAAACCCTGTCTCAAAAGACAAAACAAACAAAAAAACCACAAAAAAGAAAGAAAGAGAGAGAGAGAGAGAGAGAGAGAGAGAGAGAGAGAGAGAGAGAGAGAGAGAGAGAGAGAGAGAGAAGGGGTCTCTGTAGTTTTTAGGCTGGCCTCAAATTCAGAGATCCATCTGTCTCTGCCTCCTAAGTGTTGGGATTAAAGGCATACCTCAGTATGCATGTCCTGAATATTGTTTTAAAAGATTTATTTGTTTGTTTCATTTATATGAGTACACTGTCGCTATCTTCAGACACACCAGAAGAGGGCATTGGATCCCATTACAAATGGTTGTGAGCCACCATGTGGTTCTGCGACTTGAAATTAGGACCTCTGGAAGAACAGCCAGTGCTCTTTAACCACTGAGCCATCTCTTCAGCCCTGTCCTGAATATTTTTAGCCCACAATTACAGAGCCCATAAATTTAGAATTTTCCTCTAAGAAGAAAATGAGGGAGAACACGTGGAAAATATTTAGTAGGTCGTCCATACTCCCCTCATTGAGTAAATGAAAGAACCAGTAGAATGATGGGCGGAATGTAGGGTCTATTGGAGATTTAGGGATGGCCCGTAGATGGCCAGGGTCAGTGTGGGAGAGGAAGAACAGGCTTGGAGACAGAACCCCTGCCTAGAATTCCCCAGTGAGGGGTTGGGGTGTGGTCAGAAATGGAGCTTCTGCCTAGACTCCCCCAAGTGGGGGTCTGGAGTTGTTGTTTGGGGGGGGGCTTTTTTCCTTTTTTTCACCTTGTCCAAGGTCCAGGATTCCATTAGTAATAATAATGGTGTGTGTGTGTGTGACTATGTAGCCCTGGCTGCCTGAGATTCTCAATGTAGACAAGGCTGGTTGAATTCATAGGGATTCACCTACTCTTGCCTACTGACTGGTAGAGTTAAAGGTCAGTAATACTAATGAAAGAATAACATTTTTAAAAATAAAGGGAGAGCTAGGTGTGGTGGTGCACACCTTTAATTTCAGCACTTAGGAGGCAGAGGCAGGTGGATCTCTAGGACTTTGAGGCCAGCCAGGTCTACACATAGAGTTCCAAGACAGTCAGACTCTTAGAGTGAGAGCCTGTCTCAAAACAAACAAACAAACAAACAAGAAAAATAAAATGAGACTGGGGCTCAGACTAAGATGACTGGGGAACTTACAGTTGAATAATGGACAAATCTTGGTTCATTCCTGGGCAGCCCATGCGGTGGAGTACTTAGGAATGAGCCCTAAGTGGGCAGGAGCTCCCACCAGCTCTTGTCTTACTAGCTCTGTTCTTGTTTCTCCTGCAGTTCAGCAATGTGTTCTTCCTCATCTTTGGACCCCTCATGATGTTCCTCATGCATCCGTATGCCCAGAAGCGTACCCGGTGTTTCTATGGAGTGTCAGTCCTCTTCATGCTCATAGGTAGGTGTGAGTGTGTGAGGCTGGGGAAGTGTGCTGGAAATGTTCCCTCCCCTTGACGGCCTCTACTTGCGTCTGCCTGCCTTCCTACAGGGCTGTTCTCCATGTATTTCCACATGACACTCAGCTTTCTGGGACAGCTGCTGGACGAGATCTCCATCCTGTGGTTGTTGGCCAGTGGATACAGTGTGTGGCTGCCCCGTTGCTACTTCCCCAAGTTCGTCAAGGGGAACAGGTAGAGCAGGCACACCAGTCACCTGTGGGGAGGGGAATTAAAGGAACACCAAAAAAACCCAAAAAACCCTCATAACCTTTACTCAGATACCTGTTCTCCATCTTCTGAACTCCCCATGCTTCTCCAAACCTCTCGCCTGACCTTACCAGGCCCCTTGAGTCCCCTGACCCCTCTTCATCCTCCTAACCCACCTCAGCCTCTTTAATCCCTGCCTGGTACACCCGGGTTCTCTTAAATCCTGGCTTTCTTGAGCAGACCCAAGGAAACCCAGAGGCTCCTCCTGAGCCCAGATGTACTCTACTCTCCAGGGTTCTTGGTTTGTCCAATCGATTTTGGCTGTCCAAGGTGACCTCGGACCAAGGAGTCCTTCAGCACCTCTCCCACCCTGTCTCACCCTCAGGTTCTACTTCAGCTGCCTGGTAATTATAACCACTATTATCAGCACCTTCTTGACGTTCGTGAAGCCCACAGTCAATGCATATGCTCTCAACAGCATCGCCATACACATCCTCTACATTGTGCGCACAGAGTACAAGAAGTGAGTGCTGGGTGATGGAGGCGTGGTCAGAGTGGAGCCCCAGGAGGTGTGGTCGGGGTGGAGCCCCGCCTAGACCCCCCCCCCCCCCGGGTCTGAGGCGTGGTCAGGGTGGGGCCCCCAGGAGTTGTGGTCAGGGTGGAGTCCCTCTGGGACTCCCACTGGGCTGGGTGTTAAAGTGTGAAGCCCCTGCTTAATATGTTCTAGTATGTGGGTTCTGTTGCCAACATCACAAAAAACAATTGTGCCTTTTTAGGAAGCGAATGGAATGGCGGTTGCAGTTGCCTAAGAGTTTCCTTCTGTTTCCCTTTGGAGCTGTGTTCTTTTCAGCAGTTCTGTGTGCTTTTAGAGTTTCTGACTCCAGTCTCCTGAAGAGGGCACCCATTCCCCATGTTGACCAGTGAACAGGAAGGGCAAGGCTTCTTTCTGAGCAGTTTGTCAGTCTGCAAACATTGTCTTAAAACATATACTGTAATAGTGGTGGTGGTGGTACACGCCTTTAATCCCAGTTCCTGGGAGATAGAGGCAGTCAGATCTCTATGAGTTTGAGGCCAGCCTGGTCTATAGAGCGAGTTCCAGAACCGCTAGGGCTACACAGAGAAACCCTGTCTCGAAAAACCAAACACACATATATTTTATATTAATTTATTTTTATTTATGTGCATCACAACATCTGTGTACCACAGTGTGGGTCCCACCCATCCAACTGGGGTTGTCAGGTTAGCAGCAAGCGCCTTTACCTACTGAGCCATCTTGCAGTCCAGAGCTTGTCCTTTTCATTTACTTTCTAGTAATGACAGGTCAAGTGGACTAAAATCCATAGGAACGCCAACTGTGTACAATAGGTTGAGTTGACTATGTATCATTGAGTCAACTGAAATCCACAGGTCAAGTTATACAAAACTTGCCAGTGAAACCGACAAATTGTAAACTGTCGGCCAATCCAACCAGAAACCAAAGGTCAAGCCAAAGAAACCATAAGAAACTGGAAACCGGAAACCATTAACAAAACCAACCAGAAACGATAAAGACAACTGGAAATCATAGGTCCAGCAAGCCAGAAACCATAAGTCAAAGCAATTAGAAGCACTGGTCATGTTAACAGACACTATAGAGCAGTATAAGTGAAAATCATTAGTGAAGCCAACTGGAAGCCATTGCCCAACGGGGTACAGACATCATCAGTCAAGCCAATTGGAAGTCACTAGGCAAAGTATCCAGTGAATGGCTTCATCATGAGGGGAGCAGACAGACCTGTATGTCTATTGATATCGGACAGCTTTCTCATTCATCTCTAGAATATTCTTCTCCCGGGGTCCTCGATTTGATTCTGCTGACCAGGAGGCTACATTATGGTCTTGAGTTGTTTCAAGACATGACTACCAGAAAATACACTGCCCTATTGCACTCCCGCATGCACACACACACACACACCCATATACAACCCCCCACATAACCTACTCACCACTCCCCCAAGACCTCATTGAGTGTTAACTATTAGCACATAGTAAGCACCATTGCTAGCTTTCTGCTACAGTCACATAGCTGAGACAGCAAAAAGTTAAGATTAGTCCCACATGACCTCACAGGACTTATATAGTCCTAAGTATTTGTGAGGCCGAACAAGAGGATTAGTTTAGCCTAGGAGTTTGAAGCCAGATTGGAACGTATAGGCAGATATAGTGTGTGTGCGTGTGTGTGTGTGAGAGAGAGAGAGAGAGAGACAGACAGACAGACAGACAGACAGACAGACAGACAGAGACAGAGAGACAGAGAAACAAAGAGAGACAGAATGAAAAAGAGACAGAGACAGTAAGAATTATTCTATTTTTTTCTTCCTAATTTTTTTCTTCTTTTTTCTACACAGGACTTCACTGTGTAGCTCAGGTTGGCCCCCAAAACACCAGTGATCCTCCCCCCTCTGCCTCCCAGGTTCTGAGGCTACAAAGGTGCCTCTCCACACCTGGCTTGGGCTAATTGTTGTTGTCTGTCTGTTTTGGCTCATGGTTTTAGAGGTTTGCCTACTACTGATTGCTTGACTCTATTGACTTGGGTTGGTGGGACTGGGGTTCCCACAATCCTCTTCAGGAACACATTTTAAGTGAATGAAAGACGCCTCCTAGGCCCCAAATCTGAAAGGTTCCATTACTTCCTCACAGAGTGGAGGTAAAGACAGATCTTTTAACACAAGAGCCATTGGGAGACACCCCAGAGCCAACTTATAGCAAACACCAGCTCTCTTGAAAACACCATTTGTCCTTCTCCCAACCTATGAGACACATCTCCTGGACAGATGAATTTCCCATCAGCCACTTAGAACACTGCCTTCTTTCTGTGTTAGTGCAGATGCATCTATCAATCATCTCCATCCATCCATCCATCCATCCCTCCACCTACCTATCATCAACCCACAAACCCACCAATTCATCCACTCACCCACCTACCCACTATCTATCCACCCACCCACAAACACCCCACCCATCTGCCTACCCACTATCCAACTATCCATCCACCTGTCCATCTGTCTGTCTGTCCATCCATCTGCCCCCCCATCCGCTCACCACCCACCCCCAGCCCAGGCTCTCTCTTTGTCCCCAGGATTAGGGATGGGGACCTCCGGCATCTGATTGCGGTTTCTGTGGTCTTATGGGCCGCTGCACTGACCAGCTGGATCAGTGACCGTGTACTTTGCAGCTTCTGGCAGCGGATTCACTTCTACTACCTGCACAGCATTTGGTAAAATACCCCTCTTGGATTCCAAGAACCCAAGTCAGATTCAGATGCACTCCAAGTAGAGAAGTGTCTGGGGTGCAAGGGTGGAAGAGGGACAAGATCCAGACACTGGGATACAGAAGTGGTAGGGAGAGGTTACAACTGGTTGCCTGGACCTAAAGAGACAAGTTAGCATCTGTGAGAATCTAAGAAGACTGGATAAGAGCTGGGGCATCTCTCGATTTCTCACCCTGCCCTCTCTTAACCACAGGCACGTCCTCATAAGCATCACATTTCCTTATGGTATCGTGACTATGGCCCTGGTGGATGCAAAGTATGAGATGCCAGATAAAACCCTCAAACTCCACTACTGGCCCCGGGACAGCTGGATCGTCGGGCTACCCTATGTGGAGATCCAGGAGAATGACAAGAACTGCTGAGCTCTGCTGTAGTCTCTGCTCTCCGGCCAGCCACCGAGTCTCCTGTGTACTGAGGATACAGGGCAGGACAAGGCTTTCAGTGGGCACACTTGCAGCACCCATCCCAGCCCATGCTCCTTGCCCTGCCTTGTCAGCACAGGGTAGATTTACATGTGGCTCAGGGTACTAGTTTGGTGGCTGAGGGACAGGGGCTGCCTGGTGTGTGGGATGACTGGCCTGTGTCCACCTATGAGACCACAGCTTCTTCATGGCCACGGATGTGGTGGACAGATGGGTGTGTGGCTGATACAGCACCTGCCTGAAGCATAATGCTTGCTCTCTGTCAGCTCGCACATCTGGGACTGTTTATGAGTGTTATGGATTCAACTGGATCATGACTGTATTCTGGGAAACTGGGGAGTATCCAAAGAACATTCTAGGCCCCACCACATACAGATAGATATTCGTATAGAGACCTCTTTGAACCACCACATGCACTCAGGGCATAGTGTTGAACATGAGAGCCATGCATGAGGATAATAAAGGGCTAACCTGGGTGACATCATGGGACACTTAGAGGATAGGGTACTGGGGAAAGGGTCTCCGTGATGGCTAAGGACACAGAGTTAGACGTGCCAAAGCCTGATTTTCTGCTCCACAGTATTCAGCTTGCATAGCCCTGAGGGGTGTGATGTTTCAAATGCTGTTTGTAAATAAAATGTCATCCCCTCCTGGGATTTCTGTTGATTAAAATTAGCTCACATGTGTGAAGTATTTGGAATAGCCTTGAAAACAGCCACCCACCCACTTATCAACCATTCACCATTTTAACAACCCATCCATCAACCCACCCATCCATTCATCCACCCGTCCAACCATCCATCCATCCATCCATCCATCCACCTTCTCTTCCTCTCTCTTTTCCCTCCTTCTTCCATCTACTTCCCTCCTTATATCCATCCATTTATTCCACTTCTCCCTTAATCCACCTACACAAATTAAAATTGCAAGTGTGAGTTGCTCAGATGGCTCTGATGGCTTGCAGTTCAATATGATGACCTGAATCTGAACCCCAGGATTTGCATGGGAAAGAGAATAGAAGGCAAGAACCATCTCCTACACATTGTCTTCTGACCTGCACACATGCAGTAGCACACACAGTGTGCCAGATGCACAAACCAAAGGTTTTTTTTTTTTTTTTTTTTTTTTTCTAGACAGGGTTTCTCTGTATAGCTCTGGCTGTCCTGGAACTCACTTTGTAGACTAAGCTAGCCTCGAACTCAGAAATCTGCCTGCCTCTGCTTCTCAAGTGCTGGAATTAAAGGTGTGTGCCACCACGCTCGGCAGACAAAAGTTTTAACATGTAAAAAAAAAAAAATGCAAGTAAGGAGCTGGAGGCTCAGCAATTAAGAGCACTGGCAGTTCTTGTAGAGGACCCAGGTTTGAGTCCCAGAACTCATGTGGCATGCCATTCGTAACCATCCATAACTCCAGTCCCAGGAGATCCAACCTCCTCTCCTGGCATCTATGGGTCCTCACAGACATGGTTCTCAGACACACATTCAGGCAAACGTTCACATACATAAAATAAAATAACCTACAAATGAACTATCCTGATCTTATTTTCAGTTCACTCCTTACAAGATGCCACTCTCTTTGCCTGACAGCAGACATAGAGTCCCCTACCCACCCTCTGGCAGTGGTGACAGATGCTAACTGCACGGAGACATCGATATATGGTTCAAAGAAGACAATGTTGGAAGGACTAGTGTACAGGGTCACACGATAGGGGAGAAGCTCCCCCTCGAAGATGGCAAGATGGGTGTGCCCTTCTTGGAAACAATGAGTCCTCCAGTTCCTTGGCTGCATGGGACAACGGAAGAGAGATAGGCTAGCTGTCGCTGCCTGGGGCGGGATCTGAAGCAACAGGGAAGGGGTTCCACAGCTCATCCAGGAAAGGAGGACACGAGGCAGTAGGTGCCTCTGTTCCAAGTTTAAAGACAGGGCGTTTCTGTTTAGCCCAGGCTGTCCCAGACCTCTCAATCTTCCAGCCTCAACTTCCTGGGTACTGAGGTGACAAGCATGCTTTACCTTGCCTGGCCACTCATAGGTGGGTAGCATTCTACATCTCCTGGTGATTGTGACATGTGTCCCAAATTTGTCTGGGCATGTCATCTAGCCCCCTGCATGAAGCACTTCAAACACACAAGAATACTTTCCTATCATAGATAAGGTTCAGAGGAGGTAAGTGATTTACCCAAGAACACACAGCCTGGGCTTTGCGTCAGACCTATCCTTCCTGAGAGCTCTCTGGACTCCTTGAGGAGAGTGGAACCTGGGCCTCCTAGGTCCCTTCTGTCTATTTTCTTTCTTTCTTTCTCTTTTAAAGATTTATTTATTTATTATATATGAGTACACCTTAGCTGCCATTAGACACACCAGAAGAGGGCATCAGATCTCATTACAGGTGGTTGTGAGCCATCATGTGGTTGCTGGGATTTGAACTCAGGACCTCTGGAAGAGCAGTCAGTGCTCTTAAGCACTGAACCATCTCTCCAGCTCCCTTCTGTCTATTTTCAAACCTAGATATTCTTCAGCTGTGTCCTCCCCTGGATGGGTTCCAGTAT
This sequence comes from Mus caroli, assembly GCF_978045245.1. Lineage (NCBI taxonomy): Eukaryota > Metazoa > Chordata > Mammalia > Rodentia > Muridae > Mus > Mus caroli. The sequence goes on from NW_028227273.1 coordinate 37,930,923, forward strand.
TGGAAGATGGAGGTGGTATTGTGAATGTATGATTTTTTTGTTTTTGTTTGTTTGTTTTTGAAACAGGGGCTCTCTGTGTAGCATTGGCTGTCCTGGAACTCTCTCTGTAAACTAGGCTGGCCCCAAACTCAGAGAGATCTACCTACCTCAGCCTCCTGAGTGCTGGGATTAAAGGAATGTGCTATCACTGCCAGCAAACTTGGGCCTGAGGGAAAGACGTCGTGTTTGATCCCCTAAAGTTAAGAATCTCACTCAAAGAGCTTCTGAGGTAGGGGATGCGAGGAACACCTGTACTGATGGTTCTATTTGTCTTTTTCCCACATAGAATGTTCCTCTGCTATGAAATTGAAGGTTATCCCAGCACTCAGGAGACTGAGGCAGGAGGATCAGGAGCTCAAGGTCACCCTCAGATACACAGTGAGTTCTGGGCTACAGGAGCCTGTCTCAAAAAAAAAAAAAGAAAGAAAGAAGGAAGGAAGGAAGTAGGGAAGAAAGGACAAAAGGAAGTAAAGGAAGAAGAAAAGAAAAGAGAGAAAGAAAGAAAAAATAGAAATATCACCATAAAGCCATACATGTTTGACCAGGTGTGACCTGGGAGGCTGAGGCAATAGCCTAGGCTGGCCCAGAACTCACTATGTAGCACAGGCTGGCCTCAAAATTACAGCACCCTTCTGTCTTTTTTTTTTTTCCGAGACACGGTTTTTCTGTGTAGCCCTGACTGTCCTGGAACTCACTCTGTAGACCAGGCTGGCCTCGAACTCAGAAATCTGCCTGCCTCTGCCTCCCAAGTGCAGTGATTAAAGGCGTGCACCACCACTGCCCAGCCACCCTTCTGTTCTAACCTCTAGGGTTCTAGATGAATAGTCATGATTTACTATACACCACTTTTTAATTATTTTTTTTTTTTTGGAAAGCCATCTATAGCTCTTATGCAGAGGAATGTCCCAGTGGGCTCAGCATCAGGGTTAACCTGGGCCAGGTCTCTCAGAGTGGGCCACTGGGCTCTACTCCAGCTAGATCACACGTTCTCAGCATCAAAGGATCCTGTGGACATTTGTGACAGTCGGAAAACTGAGAAACACAAGAATACGCTGGAGATCAGAAAGCAGGGTATCAAAAATTCTCCTGAAGGACCATCTACAAGGTCAAATAAAAAAAATTTAGATGTGATAAACGGGAAGTCAGACTCTGGGGTGTGACCAAAAGTGACCAGTAGAGGGCGCTAGCGGCAGGCACATGCAGGGAATCAGCAGGTCCTGCATGTTAGTGTCCCAGGCTGGAGCTCTAACCAGACTAGAGCCTTTGCATCTAGTTTCACTATTTGGAAATTGGGGGCCACGTGGCAAGAAGATGTTGGACAGATCTGACAGGACTAGTTACATGTACTGGCTAGTTTTGTATCAACTTGACACAGCTGGAGTTATCACAGAAAAAGGAGCTTCAGTTGAGGAAATGCCTCCATGAGATACAACTGTAAGGCATTTTCTCAATTAGTGATCAAGGGGGAAAGGCCCCTTGTGGGTGGGACCATCTCTGGGCTGGTAGTCTCGGTTCTATAAGAGAGCAGGCTGAGCAAGCCAGGGGAAGCAGGCCAGTAAAGAACATCCCTCCATGGCCTCTGCATCAGCTCCTGATCCCTGACCTGCTTGAGTTCCAGTCCTGACTTCTTTCAGTGATGAACAGCAATGTGGAAATATACGCTGAATAAACCCTTTCCTCCCCAACTGCTTCTTGGTCATGATGTTTGTGCAGGAATAGAAACCCTGAATAAGACATCACACCTGCACCAAACCCTCAAATGGCCTTTTGCTCTTCTGTCTCCTCCTCCCTATCTCTCTCTCTCCTCTCCTCCACTCCCCCTTTCCATCTTTCTTTCCTTCTGTTTGAAACAGGGTTTCCGGCTGTCCCTAAACTCTCCATGTAGCTGAGGATTACTTTGAACTCCTGATCTGGATAGCTCAGCTCTTAGTTTTAGTATAGGAGGTCTGTTTCCTTGGACCTGGCATGTTATGGACTTCTTTTATCAAAGCATGTGGGTTACTTACACACACATACAACACGCCACAGAATAACAGGTAAGCCTGGTGGTGGTGATGCACCCTCTGATCTCAGCACTCAGGAGGCAAAGGCAAGTAGATCTCTATGAGTTTCAGGCTGTCCTGGGCTATACAGAGAATCCCTGTCTCATTAAAAAAAGAATGATTTGTTTATTTATCTTTTTTGTTTGTTTTGGATTTTTCAGAAGAAGAAGTTTCTTTGTGTAGCCTTGACTGTCTTGGAACTCTCTTTGTAGACCAGGCTAGTCTCAAAATCAAAGATCTGCCTCCCTCTGCCTCCTGAGTGCTAGGGTTAAAGGTGTGTGCCATCATGACTCATTTACTTATTAGTGTGTGTGTGTGTGTGTGTATATGCACACGTGTGTGTATATGTGTGTGTGTGTGCCCCACATGCATGCAAGTGTCCTGGAAGCCAGAGACGGTGTCAGATCCTGTGGAGGTTTTGACTGAGAATGGTTCCAGTGGGCTCATCAGTTTGAATTCTTAATCTCCAGTTGGTAGATTGGGAAGGATTGGAAAGTATAATCTTGTTGAAAGAGGTGTGTTGTGGTGAGAATTTTGTTTTCTTTAAAAACATAGAAGTATAAAAATGCATTCATTTTCATCCCAGATGTGGGATATGGGGTCACTTTAGATTGTCCACAGAAGCTGACTATGATTTGCCTCGTGCTCTAGCAAGGGCATGAATTTGCCATCTGCAGATAGTTTTTGCGAGTGTGTGACATTTGGAGTTCTGGGGATTGGTTGGCCAGTTGGTAGTTGGTTGTGGTTTGTTAAGTAGTAGAAGAAACAAGAAGAATTAGATATCCTGACAACAAAGATTAAACTTGCCCCAAGGAACTTGACTCCCCTAATCAGCAGGGAGTAGTCTATAGATATCATCACCTTTCCCCTCCTCTATCTCCTTTTTTCTCCTACCTAGCTTTAGGAGGTTGAAAGGGTAGAAGAAGAGGAATAGTGAAGAATGTGGGGCACATGGACCATGCTACAAAAGGAACAGACGTGGTAAGGCAGAGCATGCTCAAATCTCAGAAATCTCAAAACTGGGACCGGCAAGAGTAGAACTAGCTCCCTGCCTGTTTCTGTGCTTGCTACAAAGCATGTAACCCAATGGCCCCCAACCAGGCAGTCACAGGTAAACAGCCATGTAACCCAGCACCTGGACTGTCTCCCCATGCTAATGAGGTATCTCAGTACCCAAGATTTTAGGCAATGACATTTCCCTCCCTGGATATTCCCATACCCCTCCACAAAATATATAACCCTTGGGTCCCTTCTGTAAATAAAACGTATGTGTTCAGTCCCACCCCTGAATAGAAAAAGTCAAACAAGATAAGATTGTTTCTGAGAGCTGCTTCATTAAAGATCTTCGGAGAAGGCCTTCTGGGGGCAGGAGGTGGTCCCATCCAGAAAGGGATCCTGAAGTGGAAACGTAAGGGTTCTTTGGAAAGTCAGTTATGTTGGATGGTATTTTGCTGGGGCAGACAAGTGAAGTAATATTTCCCTGAAGCAGACACAGGTGAAAGGATATTTAGCTAAGCAAACATGTGAAAGGACACATGATGTTAAGAAGGAACATAAATATAACCCAACAGATGGCGATGATGCTGGATGGTATTGGTACACCTTGCCATTCCTCAATGGTCATCATTTGTCGAGACTCCAAAGAAAGAAATGCATCAGGAAATTTCTGGTGGTGTTCTGGTGGCTTCTCGCTGCTTCCCTCAGACTTGGGCCCGTTGGCAGAACGATGTCAGCTGATATAGACTCATGTGGAGGTTTGCTAAGACAGACAGACTCATGTGGTATTTTGCTGAAGCAAGACCCATGGAGGACACATGATGTTTGGAGGAAGTATAAATAGGACCCAATGGACAGTGATGACAAGCTTGCATAGCTAGCTTTGCAATGCTTCATTGGTCTTGTGTCTTCATCTTTGCGGATCTTCACTTCCATTGAGAGAGGCACAACAGAGAACATCTCCTGGCGTCCCTGCTGGTCCTAGTCCCTCCTGTTGACTTGGGCTGTTTCTGCTGGATCATGTCACTGATGCTGGCTAGTGCTTGCTATCCTGACACTACTGACCTGGGATGCTGGTGTACATCCTGACAGAACAGATTGGATTTGCTCAAAAAAACAAAAAACAAAAAACCAAACCAACCAACCAACCAACAAAAAAACAGGTCTATCTCCCCCATATCCTAATTATGTTTCTTTTCCATTATCTCTGGTGGGTGGTGGGCTAGAATGAAGGTAAAAATATTTAAGAACCCTTTTGTAAAGTAGGATTTGAAAACTTTAAGCCTACAGGTGGTGCCCAATGTGGCTTAGGCATAATGGGGTAACTCTGCCTCTAGTGTAGAGGAAATGGTAGGTTATGAGGGGTTAGAAATGTTGCTTAAGGAGACTGGCAAAATGGCAGCTACTGGTCCTGTCTTGCTCCCAGAAGGGTTTGTTGTTTTGTTTTGGTTTGGTTTTGTTTCATAGTTTTCATTTTTTATGTATACTATTTTGAAAAACTTTAAGGGGAAACTTGGCAATTCTCTCCTCTTAGAGGAGATTGCAGAGTTGACTGTGCATTTAGAGAGCACACAGATAGAGGTAGAAGTGCTTGGAACACAAAAAAGGGCCAGTGGGATGAGAACAGCATGCTTCAGGCCTTGCTCCACACACTTGCACTGCCAGGCATCCAGAGCACCTCCGTGAAACTAGGGTCAGGGAAGAGCAGGGACAGGAACAAGGTGACAGTGTTCAGTTGAGTGCACCACTAGAAAATTTGCTTGGGCTCATGCAGTCACCTTCAGCCTTTCCAGTCTTTGTGCAGCATATGCTTGCCAATGATAGTACTTCTGACATAATGAAATGACCTGGTGTCCCATAGAAATGCTAGATCTAAAGCATTTTAAAGAGGCTGTAATATTGTATGGCTTGCACTCTCCTTTTGTTAAAGAAATGCTAAATGACTTTGCTACACAGCATAGCTTTATCCCACAAGGTGGGAAGGGATTGGTGTCACCTGTAGTAGAAGCTGGACAGCAATTACAATGGTTGTCATAGTGGAGGTAGGAAGTTACAAAAATAGAACAATGAAATGTAGCAAGGGGAATAAAAGTTATTAAAGACCAGCTGCTTGGTGAAGGGGTTGTGCTGACTTACAAGAATATATCCTATCTGATGGTGTAATTGAACAATGTCAAGTTGTAGCTGTAAGAACTTGGAATGGGCTGGAGAGATGGCTCAGTGGTTGAGGAGCTGGGGGGGGATCCACCTCATTTACTAAGATAATACTGGGTTCTGGAAAAGCCTTTACAGAATTCTTACAGAGACTGGGTTCAAATATAAGTAGAGCCATATCAAACCCTGAAACCAGACAGCCATTGATATAAATATTGATCTTTGAGAATGCAAACACTGAATGTAGGAGAGTAATCAGACCACTAAAAGCACAAGAAACACCAGTAGATGAATGGATAAGGGAGACAACTGGTACTGGCTCTCAGGAGCATAATGCCAATCATAGCTACAAATATCAGAAATCAAAATGCTTAATGTTTTACTTGTGGTCAGTTTGGTCATTTCCAAAGAAATTGTAAGGCTAAAAAAAATCCAGAACTCAAAATAATAGGTACATTGACTCAGGAGACTACGGTAATCATAGAAGAGACCAAGGAAGTTCTGGTTGCTATGAGCCCCAAAGGTTTCCAGGGTACTGCAGCCACTGTGGAAAGGAAAACATTGGTCTAAGGATTGCTGGTCCAAGAGAGACATACAAGGTAACCTCTTGCCATTGGGAAAGGAACTGAGGGAACTGTCAGCTCCAGGCCCCACAGCAAACAATATGAACCCTTTTCCTTTGGTCAGGCAGGCGGTACCAAATAGGCAAGAAAATCAAAATTAGGTAGTTCTGATCTTATACATGCTACAGAACAAAGTACAGCTTTGGACATGACCACAGATACCCCTCTTACATTATCCTCAATAGCTGAATGTTACAAGTTACCCACTGGTGTGTATGGCCCCTTACCTTCAGGGACAGTGGGAATAATCTTGGGAAGAAGTGGATTAACTTCTCAAGGATTTATTGTGTATCCAGGCATAGTAGATGAGGATAGCAAAGAAGAAATAAAAATCATCGCAAATGTGAAAAGGGAGATGCAAATAGAAGCAGGGGATATAATGGCTCAATTGTTGGTTCCTTACATCAAGATCAATGCTGCTCCTTTGAACAAACAGGGGTTTGGAGGAGTACTGGGAAACATGTGTTCTGGCAAACAGTGGATAATGATCAGAGACCCAAATTAATAGTACAAATGAACGGTGTTGACATAGAAGGATTAGTGGATACGGCAGCTGATGCAAGTATACTTTCCCAAAAGTCTTGGAATCCAGATTGGCCACCTCAGAAGGTTTACACACAATTTATAGGGATTAGTAAATTATCACAAATAAGGCAAAGTGTCAGATGAATTACCTGTGCAGAACCCGAAGGACAAACAGAGAATTTGAGACCTTATATGCCCGACTTACCCATAAACTTATAGGGAAGGGATCTTTTACAACAATGGGGTTCCTGCATTTACGGGGACAGCAAATGAGGAAATTAGGGTGATAGTGGTAGATGCTCCTGGAGAAGGTATTGATACAGGGGATAGAAAAGAACAGTCACGAGCTGTGTCCATAGTCAAAAAAAACAGGATGTCCCAGGAACTGAGTTTCCAAATGTATAAAAGTGGCCACTGCTGACATACCAACAGCCTTGCCCCTAAATGGTTATCAAACCAGCCTGTCTGGCAAGAGCAGTGGCCCACGACAAAAGAAAAATTGCTGGCACTTGAACAACTGGTACAGGAACAGCTGGAGGCTCAACATATAGAAGAGTCTTCCAGCCCATGGAATGCTCCTGTGTTGTAACAAGGAAATCAGGTGAGTGGAAGATAATGATTTAAGAGCAGTTAATAAGCTCTTTGCCCCATCTACTGCGAGGATGAAGACCATTCTCAGCAATCAGACTGTGGACATTCCAGAGAATGTCGATATCACTCTGAAGGGGCGCACAGTCATTGTGAAGGGCCCCAGGGGGACTCTACGGAGGGACTTCAATCACATCAACGTGGAGCTGAGTCTTCTTGGGAAGAAAAAGAAAAGGCTCCGGGTTGACAAATGGTGGGGTAACAGAAAGGAACTGGCCACCGTCAGGACCATCTGCAGCCATGTTCAGAACATGATCAAGGGTGTCACACTGGGCTTCCGATACAAGATGCGGTCTGTGTACACTCACTTCCCCATCAACGTCGTCATCCAGGAGAATGGCTCTTTGGTTGAAATCCGAAATTTCTTGGGTGAAAAATACATCCGCAGGGTTCGGATGAGGACAGGTGTTGCTTGTTCTGTCTCTCAAGCCCAGAAGGATGAGTTAATCCTTGAAGGAAATGACATTGAACTTGTTTCAAATTCAGCTGCCCTGATTCAGCAAGCCACAACAGTTAAGAACAAGGATATCCGGAAGTTTTTGGACGGCATCTATGTGTCTGAGAAGGGAACTGTGCAGCAGGCTGACGAGTGAGGAGGCCTCAGTTCCTGGCTCCAGAAACGAGATCCTGATCACAAGAACAATTTGGGCTCTTTTGGGAGAATAAAAGGCTTATATATTGAAAAAAAAAAAAAGAGCAGTTAATAAGGTAATTCAGCTAATGGATCCTTTACAGCCTGGACTTCCTTTACCATCTTTGTTGCTGAGATCATGGTCTATAAACATAATTGATTTGAAAGTTTGCTTTTTTTACAATACCCTTGCATGAGTAGGATAGGCAAAGATTTAGTCACCCACTAAAGAGATTCCACTGGAATCCCCTAAGAGATTTCACCGGGAATGTCAAATGGTCCAACTCTAAGTCTGTATTTTGTGCAACAACCACTAGAAATAATATGTAAGCAATTGGGGCTGGTGAGATGGCTCAGTGGGTAAGAGCACCCGACTGCTCTTCCAAAGGTCCAGAGATCAAATCCCAGCAACCACATGGTGGCTCACAACCATCCGTAATGAGATCTGACTCCCTCTTCTGGTGTGTCTGAAGACAGCTACAGTGTACTTACATATAATCAATAAATAAATCTTTAAAAAAAAAATCCTTTAAAAAAAAAAAAAAGCCGGGCGTGGTGGCGCACACCTTTAATCCCAGCACTCGGGAGGCAGAGGCAGGCGGATTTCTGAGTTCGAGGCCAGCCTGGTCTACAAAGTGAGTTCCAGGACAGCCAGGGCTACACAGAGAAACCCTGTCTCGAAAAACCGAAAAAAAAAAAAAAAAAAGTAAGCAATTCCCTCAATCTATCATTTATCATTACATAGACAATATTCTGTTGGCAAAATCTTCTTTTTATTTATTTATTTATTATATGTAAGTACACTGTAGCTGTCTTCAGACACTCCAGAAGAGGGCGCCAGATCTCGTTACGGATGGTTGTGAGCCACCATGTGGTTGCTGGGATTTGAACTCTGGACCTTCGGAAGAGCAGTCGGGTGCTCTTACCCACTGAGCCATCTCACCAGTCCCCGGCAAAATCTTCTGACAAAGATGTTTTAGAGAATATGTTTAAGGTTAAGAATTCTGCTATGCTGGTGGTGGTCACAGATTGCTCCAAAAAAAAAAAAAATACAAAGAGGAGAGTCACTTAGTTATTTGGGTTATTGTCTTAGGGTTTTACTGCTGTGAACAGACACCATGACCAAGGCAACTCTTATAAAGGACAACATTTAACTGGGGCTGGCTTACAGGTTCAGAGGTTCAGTCCATTATCACCAAGACAGGAGCATGGCAGCATCCAGACAGGCATGGTGCAGGAGGAGCTGAGAGTTCTACATCTTCATCTGAAGGCTGCTAGCAGAATATTGACTTCCAGGCAGTTAGGATGCTGGTCTTAAAGCCCACACCCAGAGTGACACACCTACTCCAACAAGGTCACACCTATCCTAATAGTGCCACTCCTTGGGCTGAGCATATACAAACCATCACATTCCACTCCCTGGCCCCCATAGGTTTGTTCAAACATATGAGTCTATGGGGGCCATACCTAAACACACCATAATGCAAAATACATTTAGTCCAACTTCAAAAGTCCCCAAAGTCTTCAGCAGTCTCAACAATGTTAAAAGTCCAAAGTTTGGGGCTGGAGAGATGGCTCAGTGGTTAAGAGCACTGAGTGTGCTTCCAGAGGTCCTGAGTTCAATTCCCAACAACCACATGGTGGCTCACAACCATCTGTAATGGGATCCGATGCCTTCTTCTGGTGTGTCTACAGCTACAGTGTACTCACGTACATTAAATAAATAAATGAATCTTTTAAATAAATAAATAAATCTTTTTTTTAAAAAAGCCCAAAGTTCAAAGTATTTTCTGAGATTCACCCAATCACTTAACTGTAATTTCCAAAGCAAGACAGGAAACCAGCAGGGCAAACTCTGCATCTCCATGTCTGATGTCAAAGCTGTCTTAAGATCTCCAACTCCTTTTCTCATCTTTGTTGATTGCAATAAAGTTCTTTCTGCTGAGCTGGTTCCACTCCCTGTTAGCAGCTTTCTGCAGTATATATCTCAGGGCTCTGGCATCTTGAACACCTTGGGCCTCCAAGGCAACTTTAACCCGACAGCTTCTTGTTCCAATGTTTGGGATCCACGTGTGATCTTCTGGGCTCCACTTCTTCCAGCTCTGCCCTCTGTAGCACTCTAAGCTCAGGTTGATTCACTCCACTCTTGCTGCTGCTCATGGTGATCATTCCATGGTACTGACATCTCTAATATGCTGGGGTCTTCTGCTGCAACTGGGCTTCACCAATAGCCTCTTCTAGGCTCTCTTCATGGTGCCAAGCCTCAACTCCTTTGCATGACCCCTTCAGTTCTGGACCTTCAATTGCAACTGAGCCTGCACCTTCACCAATGGCCTTCCATGACCTCTCACAGTGCCAAGCCTTCGTTGCTCTCCATGACCCTTTCTTGCCTTCAAAACCAGTACCACCTGGGTAACTCTTACACATTACCAAGTCCAGCTGCAGCACAAGATACATCCTTGGCTATCTCTGGAACACGGCTTCTTTGTGCTCTCAGAAAAACACTTCCCAGAAGATTTCACCTCAGTGATGCTGGTCTCTTCATTATCACCACTAATTTCTTAGCTCCAGCTAACCAGCATCAATTGTCCCAGTAGTCTCTTTGGTTCTGGACTCTAAAGCCAGAGCCATGTGGCCAAAGCTGCTGAGTTCTGCTGCTTCCAGAGCTGGAACACAGCCCTCTGTTCTATGACATTACCACCAGCTTTCTGTTTCCCAACTCCTTCACTGCCTAAGCTTGGCTGTCCTGGAACTTGCTCTGTTGACTGACTTTGAACTCAGAGATCTGCATGCCTCCCTCCTAAACACTGAGATTAAAGGTGAGGTCCACCAGGCCTAGATTTAAGTTTTTCTTCACCTACAACTTGCTCTGTTCTTGGCTGGCCTTGAACTCATAGATCTGCTTGTCTTTGCCTCCTGGAATTAAAGGCTTGTACTACCATGCCTAGATCTAAATTTATCTGGGTGGGATGTTACCCCCAAGATCACTACTCCCTTAGTTCAACTTAATATCCTTGAATACAGGATTCAGCTCCATTTCAAACCATAAAATTCAAACCATATATTTTATATTTTTCCTTTCTTAGCTTGCTATGCTTGTTTAAAATGCTCTTTGTGAGACTTAACCAGAGAACAAAGTCTGTGATGGGTGTTTCTGAGACTTCCCTTATCAATGCAATTAATCTGAGTCTCTTCACCTTAGCCTCAGGCAGACTCTTCAGGCAAAGGTTAAAAAGTGGCCACATTCTTTAAAAGTAGCCAAATACCACAAAAGCAGTCTCTAGGCCACATAGTAAAGTTCTTCATTGAAACCTCTTGGGCCAGGTCCATGCAATTAAAATCACTCTCAGTAACAAAGTCTCCCAGATTCCTACTAGTATAGCCTATTAAGCCCCATTTAAAGCATTCCACTGCTTTCCAAATCCAAACTCCCAAAATCCACATTCTTCAAAACAAAAGCATGGTCAGGCCTATCACAGCAATATCCCAGCCCCCGTATCAACTTCTGTCTTAGCTAGAGTTTTACTGCTGTGAACAGACACCATGACCAAGGCAACTCTTATAAAGGACAACACTTAATTGGGACTGGCTTGCAGGTTCAGAGGTTCAGTCCATTATCACCAAGACAGGAGCATGGCAACATCCAGACAGGCATGGTACAGGAGAAGCTGAGAGTTCTACATCTTCATCTGAAGGCTGCTAGCAGAGTATTGGCTTTCAGGCAGCTAGGATGAGGGTCTTTTTTTTTTTTTTTTTTTTTTTGGTTTTTCGAGACAGGGTTTCTCTGTGTAGCCCTGGCTGTCCTGGCACTCACTTTGTAGACCAGGCTGGCCTCGAACTCAGAAATCCGCCTGCCTCTGCCTCCCGAGTGCTGGGATTAAAGGCGTGGGTGTGGACTTTAAGACCCAGGATGAGGGTCTTAAAGTCCACACCCAGAGAGACACATCTACTCCAACAAGGCCACACCTACTCCAACAGGGCCACACCTTCTAATAGTGCCACTCCCTGGGTCAAGCATATACAAACCATCACAGTTATAAAATCAGTCAACAAAAAGTCTGACCTCAAAAGGTACGTATTCGTAGGGACTAATTGTAAACTCTTAAGGATTTCCAAAAATTAATGGGAAAAATTAACTGGCAGTGGCCTACAATTGGACTAAGTACTTATGAGTTAAGTAATTTGTTTCAAACATTACAAGGGAATTTCAATTTAAACAGTCCAAGATTTCTAACAGCTGAAGTAGGAAAAAAAAGTTAACTCTTGTAGAACAAAGACTGCAAAGGGGCATGTGTGAATTACATGTGGCTGCGAGCTGCCTGATATACAGCTTGCAACCAAACCCTGGACCTCTGTAAGAATAGGATGTGTTGTTCATGGCTGACCCATCTTCCCACGTCCTGGTTCTCTCTTTTGATTGGTAAACTACATTATATAACAGTTCTCCATTACCCACTCCCATAATACATCTGATTTTAATCGTATGCACACCCTATCATTCACAGGTATAAAATGGGAAACAGGGGATTTCCCCCTTACAAAACTTCGAGAGGACACAGTTTTGCCCTTCCTGTGCATGCACCCAAAACCAATTCCGGACAGATTGGCTCTTCTAGTCTTCATCCCCGGCACATTCGGGATGCACCCGAATGCAAACTTTCTCAATTTGATTGTCAGCATCTTTGGGGAGGCCTCCGCTCTCATTCAGGGATATGTGCGGCCTGATGCAGATGTAGATCACGGACCCGGAGGTTGGTATTGTTTGGAGAGGGGGATGTTTTTGCAAAGCACATTCGGGAAGGAATTCGTCTGGCAAGTGAACTACTGCAAGAAGAGGGTGGGCATAACCCAAAACCAGTCCCAGGGTGCTAATCTGTCTCCTAGGCTCGCCAGCCATTCAGGCGAGGGACTTGATCATCCAGCGATTGCTGCCATATACTGAGTTATCCAGAAGCTAGAGAGACAGACAGCTCACACATTAAGAGTGTTGGCTGCTCTTGCAGAGGACCCATGTTGGGTTCCCAGCACCCACTCTGGGCCTTCACAATGGCTTCTGACTTCATTTCCAGGGGACCCAACACTTTGCTGACGTCCACATGCACCAGAACAGACTGACTTGCAGGCACAGACTCACACACACAATAAATTGAAAGTGATTGTTCAGAGGTGTGGCGGCTGTCATCTTGGTGCTGCAGAAGCTGAGGCAGGGGTATAGTTATGAATTTGAAGTTAGGCTGGGGTACAGAGTGAGACGCTGAGTTAAAAACCCCAAATAACTCCCACTAACAAATAAGTGTGTGTGGAGGCACACACATTTAATCCCAGCAATTGAGAGCAGAGGATTTCTGTGAGTTTTAGGCTAGCTTGGTCTACAGAGTAAGTTCCAGACCAGCCATAGCTACATAGTGAGACCCTGTCTCCAACAAAGCAAAACAGAAAAGTTAAAAACTTCAAATAACTAGACAAATAAATAAATAAGTAAATAACAAAGTCGCTCATTAGAGATTTCAAAGTGGTGATTCCCCGCCGCTCCCCCCCCCCAACTTTTTCTGTTTTTATTGCTTGGGTTGGGTTTTCTCTGCCTGAAGAGCTCATTCACCAAAACTGATTTGGTTCCATGAAGTGGTATAAATAAGGACTCAGGACAGGCATCACCTTCAAAGCTTTTCTTCTGGTTATTGAGATATGGTCTCACTCTGTAGCCCAAGATGGACCTGAGACTGCCCTGCCTCAGCCTCCAGAGTACTGGTTGAAATGTGTTCCTGGCTCTGCTCCCATTCCATACTAACTCCATCCCTCCCCAGCTTCAGCCCTTACCACCTCACTTCCTGTCTTTGAATCTGACTGCTCTGGGGACCTCCCGGGAGTGGGATCCTGCAGTGTGTATCCTGTGTCTGGTTCATGTCACCGAGCAGATACCAGAATGTCCTTCATTTGTCTGCAGATATTCTATTATATTCTTTTACACTACACTTTTAAATACATCAACACTTGGGCTATTTCCCCATTCAATCTTGAAGTTGTTTTTGTTTTTAATTTTTGTTTAGGGTGTGGGAGTGCCTGTCATAGCACATAAAGAGTCCATTCTCTCCACTTTAATGTGGGTTCTGGAGGACAAGATCCAGGTCCTTGGCTTATCTCTACAAGACATTATGCAGAAACCGTTCCCTGTGAGCTCTCTTCAAAACCAGACCAGTTATATCCGTTTACCTGATCTAGTCTTTCTGAATGATGAGTGAGCCTCAGTCATCGTTAGGGCTAGTTAAACCACTGGTGGCATAGCATCTTCACTCCATGAACAAGGGAGGGCCTTCTCACCACTATCTTGAGGGCACAGTCTTACTGCCTCCACCTCCAAGTGTAAGGGCTTGGTCTGGTACTGCTTGTATTCAGGTGCTAAATTCTGTATCCCAAGGTCTAGTTGCCCCCAAGGAGGCGATCCTCACATACCCCAAGTGATGCTACGTATGTAACCTAGCTTCCCAAGTCAATTGGTCAATAAAAGGCTAAAGCCGGTGACTGGGCAATAGATAGAGGTAGGTGGGTTTTCAGTTACCTGGCTGGAGGTTGCAGGTAGAGAAAGGAGAGAAAAAAAGACAGGGAAACTGGAGGAGGCCGCCACGAGAGGAGATGGACCATAAGCATGTGGCCAGGAAAAACAGCAAGTAACAAGGGACACATGGGCAGGGATGTAAGTTAGAATAGCTCCAAACTAGTTCCAAACTAGAAGAGCTGCACAACCTAGACTTAAGGTTTGTAAATAAAATACCTGGATTGTGTGTCTTTTCTTCAGGTTAGCAAGAATTTGTATTTCCTTTTATATCCAAGTTCTAGGATGATAGACGTGTGTCACTGCACTTGGCTTATAGAGTCTTGAGGCTAGAACCCAGGGCTTCATCGTTCTAGCAGAGTGCTCTACCAATTATGCCCCAGCCCTGGCCTTCAAGTAAAAAGTGAAAACAGAGCTGTGGGTGTAGTTCAATGGCGGGAGCCCTGAGTTCAATCCCCAGTATGTCAGTATCCACAGTCTACAGTTGACTACTGACTACCGTTCCTTTCCCTGCGTTGAATGAATGAGACCGCTGATCATTTAGAATGGCTCCGTTTCAGATGTGCACTGTTACAACCACAGAAAGAAGAACCATCTCCGACAAGTTTTTTGTTTGTTTGTTTGTTTTTTAAAGCTTACATTTTAAATGGTGCGTGTCTGTGTGAGAGCGCTAGCACCTGTGTGCAGTGCTTGAGAAGGCCAGAAGAGGTCACTGAAGTCACAGGCTGGTTTTTTACAGATGCACAATCCTAGCCTTTGCAGGGAGAAGTGGGCTGAACCCGCTGGCTTTACAGGATCCAGACCGGTAAACTAACCTCCGGCGCTGTCACGCAGGAGCACCGAACATCGCCAGCGCTCCCTCCCTCCGCAGGGCTCGAACTTAAACTTCTTAGGGCCTTTTAATGGACGTCCCCTCTAGAGCCGCTCCGGGGGCGCAGTGCGCAGGCACCGCGCCACGGCCTGGCCCAACCCCTCCACGTGCGGCGCACACCTCGCGCCGCTCGGCAGAGCTCGCCTCGCGCCTCCTTCACTCCCTCCGCCCGCCCCCCTGCGGCGCCGGTTTTCTATTGGCTGACGGCTTCGTCGTTCTGACTGTCGCCCGGCGGGCCCCCACCAGCCCGGAAGTCCCGCCCCACGCGCGGGGTTCTGGCCTTCTGACAGGCTCAGAGGCTTGTCCATCGGCGAGGCCGGGCCCGAGTCGGCGGCTGGGGGCCCGCGGTCGCTGAGCGGCCCGGGCTGGCGGCGGTTTCCGGTTCAGCGCGGCTGGCGGGCGGGCGGGCGGCCCGGAACGGCGGCGGCAGCGGCGGCGGCCCCCGACAGACAATGAGAGCGGCGGGGCGTTGCTGAGAGGCGGCAGGGAGAGCGACGCGGGCCCGGGGGCGGGGCGGGCGCCAGTCATGGACAATCAGGTAAGAAGCCTCCGCCCGGGACTGGCCTCCCGCTGCCCTGCGCGGCGTTGTGGCCGGCCCTGCGCGCACACCGCCCCGTGGGCACCGGGTTTGCGCGCGCCCATTCGGATGGGCCTTTCTCCAGCCACTGCGACCCCGGGGCGTCCTTCCCCCATCGCCATCTCGGGATGCCCCTCCTCCACTGTGACCCACGTACCCCTCCCCCATCGCGACCCCAGGTCTGGTGTAGAACCCTTTGGGATCTAACTCAGCACCCCAGTGCCACCCACTCCACACTGGGGAATTCTCTGCCAGCGTAGTGTATCCACACCGCCGCGGCATCTTGAGGGACTCAGCCTGGCTCAGAGCCCTGTGAGACACCCCTTAGAATCCCAGAGTACCCCCTGGGCATCATTCAGGAACCCAGGGCTTCAGCACCTTAGGAACAACATCTCGTTCCAGAGTCCCCGGAGGCGCCCCTTAGGAATCCAGTTTACACACAGACTCTTGAAGTGTTTATCAGGATCCCAGGGATTTAGCACCCTGGACATCATCATAGCCTGGAACCCTTTGGGATTCCCCTTAGAGCCTTGGTACTTACTACCTTAGCACCTTGGGGATCTCCAGCCTGCTCCACAGCTCTCCAGGAAGACTTTTGGAATCCTATAGCCACTCACAGCACCGTGGGGATCCCGTCCTGGCCCCACATCCCCTGGGGAATCATTTAGAATCCCAGTAGAGAACGGAACCCATTGGGATTAGCCACCCAGCCTAGCCGGGAACTCATGTCCCTTGTGAATCCAAATCTATCCAGACTCCCTTCAGAACTCCAGAACACCCCACAGCTCCTGGCATCCTTGTCTGGCCCAGAATCTTTGGAAACATGTCTCAAAACTTAAGTGGGACTTCCAGCCCCTGTGGTCCCTAGCATGGATCAGAATCTGTGGAGAGTCTACACAGAGTCCCCACAGACAGGGCTAGTAACTTTAGGATGGTTCCCCCTGCCACACACACACACACACACACACACACACACACACACATATCCTCTTAGATGCTACACCACCCCAAATAGGGCCTGAGCCTCAGTCTTTCTTTGGAAGATTCCTTCTTCCTGGGCCCATGACCCCAAATCTCCCCAAACTCCAGGAACCCCCCAACCAGATGCTAGCTTCAGGTCTGTTTTGAATGCTCTCTGCCCAGCCACACCCTCTCTCCATCTAAGACACTCACTTCAGGTCACTTTTCCCAGCCTCTTGGGTAGCCTGCCTCCTCTACCTCTTCCCCTAATGAGCATCTGGTTCCCTTGCACTCTGTCCTGGGACTCTGGCCTTTTGCCTCTGGGAACTTAATTCTGATGTCAGACCTTGAGCCTGGGACAGAGTCTTCAGCCCCTTTGACCCAACCAGCTGCCCACTCTTCTGTGCCCAGAGCCCAAGGGTGGCACTGCTTTTCAGACTAGACCAAGGGCAGTCTCAGACCTGATTCCCTAGAAGCCCTTCAGAGTCTTAAGACCCTGTTATGCCCCTCGGCTTTGGGCGGCTTTGCACCTGAGATGATTATTTCTGACTCTCCATCTGTAATCCTCATCCAGTCCCCTCACCCTGGTAGGCTCATCTGATCTCAGCTGGTCTTTCCCTTCCCCTCTGTCCCTGCTCCTTCTCCCCCTTCACATTCCTATTGCCTTCCAACCTCACTTAGCTGCAGGTAGGTACCCCAGGCACCCTGTTGGCAGCCCCTGCCACTTGAAAACCAGCCCTGTTGGTTCTCGTAAACCTGAGGGTCTTCTGGCCCTTGTGCCCATGTCACCCAGTTCTGTATCATGTGAGCTCCTCCCCATCTTCTTCAGATTACCCTCACTCAGGGTCACATCCTCCTCCTTCCCTTCCAAAGACAGAATTTTCAGGGGTACCAGTCCTGGGAAGGTGTGGGGCTGTGGGGGTGGCAGCTGATGGCTTCCTCTGCTGTTGGTAAGGGCAGGTTAGGGCATCCCTAGCTGCTGGCGCCATGGAGGCAGCTTTGTCTAGTTTGGCCATGTGGTTGTTAGTTTCAGATGCACCGGTAGGGACCTCCTGTGTGTCCCACTATCTATGACCTAGGACCACTGGGGCAGGTAGCTGGCATAGCTTTTGTCCCTGGTGTGCCTGACTTGCTGCTAGTGAATAGGCTGATTTGCAAGCCTGCTTGCTACCTGGGCTCTTCATTAATTGAACCACACAAAAAGTCCCTGTTCTTCGGCATCCTCTACACTCCAAAACTCAGGAGTTCTTGTCCTCAATAGAATCCCCAGAGATTAGAGGCCATTCCCTCTGTGGTGTCCTGAGTGGCTGTCACTTTGTGGCTGTGATGCTGAGGAAAGGCAGCAATTTCAGGGACAGTGGGGAACAGGATTTGCTCAGATGTAAGACCCCCAAGAGCTGCTGGTGCTCAGCTGTGTTTGTGGCTGCTTTTAGGTTTCAGCCAAGTAGATGAAAAGTTGAGTCCTTATCACAGGAGCACCTGCTAAATGCTGAGCAGCCATCATGCCTGAGTACCCAGCCATACCAGAGGGTAATGGATAGGACCCTGGCACTAGAAGGTGTTGGTATGCTTTTCCTTCCCGTCCAGCTCAGGAGACCCCCGCAGGCAGTGGAGGGCTGGCCCTTAGGGATGTGATTGTCCTCAAAGGACTGAAGGTGTGCAGGGTAGAGTCCGAGCCTCTCTCCACCATGGGGTTGCCATGAACCGATATGTATGTGCCTTACTGGGAAGCAGTGTGCTCAAGTTTGGGTGCTAGCCCTGCGTGCCTTCCCTGTCCTGGTCTCATGTTTCCCTTTGACTCTGAGGCTGGTGCAGAGGCCAGCACAGAAGCAGTAGTTTTTACTCTGGGCTTCCCATTTTCTCTATGGGCAGGAAGGCCAGGAAAGTGTCTCAGGTATCCCCTTCACGCCCATGCCCACCTCACTCCCCAATCCAGTGCTGTCTGTTGTATTGGATTTCCATGTTGAGCAGGGGCATACCCAGGATTGCTGCTGACTTTAGGGAGGGGTGGAATGGGATTGGCTTTTTGGGGAACAATACCAGAAAGATGAGAAGGGTTTGAGAGCCCAATGGGGCTCTCCAGTAATCATTAGGGAGGATGTTGTAACTCCCAAAGAACCTAGAGCCCCCTTCCCAGAGTTCCTGGCCTGGCCTCAGAAGGGATGAAGTGAGATCACGGGTGGCCCTGTTTGGGACTGCTCCACTCTGGGAATGGATATTTTTGGCTCAGGTGTGTGGCCAGTGTGGATTCTTTCCCTGATGTCCTGAGTGTTCCACCTCCCCACAGGAGTCCTGGTAGGGAGGCTGTGGGCAAAGCACTGGAGATAGAGCCGAGTCTGGTCCTCTGTAGCTAGCTCTAGACTTTCTCACTCTGCTCTGCTGGCCTGCTTGACAGGAGTAGGGACCTGCGACCTGGATTGGGATACCAACAGTTCTAGTACCCTGCCCAGGGAGTAGGAGACACATAGTGACTCTCCTTGTGTTATAGACACCCTCACAGTCTCCTTTCAGTGCCTGTCATAGCCATGTGGACGGCACACCTGTCCCTTCCTGGATCTTTCCCATCCCTTTGTTTTAAGCATTGTGCCCTGTCAGAAAGAAGAAGGTAGCTGGACCCAGAAAGGAGGTGACAGTAGTTGGAGGCTGGGCCCCAGGGTTGCCAGCTTAGATGTATTTTTTAATTTTTTGTTCTCCAGACTTGTCTTGCGTTTTGGCCAGGTGCTTTCCACTGGAGTGGAGTGTCTTAGGGGGTACCGTGTTTCTCTTATGCTCCAGGCTACCTGCTTGCCAGGTGTGCTGTGTGGGACTAGTTCTAGAGAGCACAGTTGACTTGGTCTTGTGTCACCAGTGCTCTGTTGGCTCCGGGTCTGGGTCCTGGCAGCTTCACCATCAGTGTGTGAACTTTGCTATGGGGGCAGACCTGATGTTTTTTCCTTACTGAAGGTGAGAGTCAGATGCATGCCAAGGTATTGCCAGCAGGAGCCAGATGACAGGTGTAATTATACCGTGGGGTGTTGTGTAGATTCCCAGAGGAAGGGGCATTTGTTACAGAGAACTCCCACAAGAAAATTAAATGAAAACCTATAGGAAATCTTAACAGGTAATGACTGCCTCCTGGGTCCAAGCTTTGACTGAGCTTTTGAGGGTTGGCCAGGAGGAGTGGATGATGGATAGGTAGGAGGGATAGGTTGATTGATATGTGGATGGATGGATGGATGGATGGATGGATTAGAAGATGGATGGATGGATGGTTGGATGGGTTGATGGATGGGTTGAGTGAGTGCAGCTAAGTGAGTGGATGGCAGGTGGGTTGGTAGATGTGTAGATAGATGGGTTGATGGTTATGTTAGTGCATGGTGGGTGAATAGACAGAAGGGAAGATGGATGGGTGACAGGGAGGATGGATGGATATATGAGTGTATGGTGGGTGGATAAGGGTGTGTGGGTGGATTTGGAGTCACTCAGAGCTGTGGGATGGGGAGTTCTGCCATTTGCCCCTTCACACCTAGAGAGAGCAGGCTCCCTCAGGAAGAGCCTGTGAGATGCCCCCTGTGCTGCTGTTTGTCTGGCTTGTTGGATTGAGATTCTGGGTCTGAGTACCCTCTGCCCGTTGGCTTCTGAGGCTTCGGGCTGCTGTGCCCCTTGGCTTCTGATCTCCAGTAGTAGAATGAGTGACACTTCTTAGAGCAGGCCTTGGCTGCTCACCTCTGCTTGGGGGCTTTCCTCGGGGTCCAGGCAGCAAGGTCGCTTATAGCTCCCAATTTTGTTTTTGTTTTTGTTTTTGTTTTGTTTTTGTTTTTGTTTTTTTTAGACAGGGTTTCTCTATGTAGTTCTGGCTGCCCTGGAACTCACTCTGTAGACCATGCTAGCATCGAACTCAAAAATCCGCCTGCCTCTGCCTCCCAGGTGCTGGGATTGTAGGCGTGCGCCACCACTGTCCGGTGTAGCTCCCGGTTTTGGGATTGTGCAGAGGCATCCATGCAACAAGTGGTCATAATACTAGGAGGGCCTTGTGGTGCTGGCGGCATGAGGTGAGCTGTGCTGGTTACAGTAGTGTCTCCACCCAAGTTCCACTTGCCATCAACACTACTCTTGGAGAACCAGCTGGTGGGTTTGCTCAAGTATGGGCACAAGAAATCCAGGTAGAGAGCAAGGAGGGGCCTGAAGATGATGGCACCAGGGTGGCTAGGGCTCAGCTGTGCCTTGAGCTGCAGCAGCAGCTTTAGGCCCCTTTCTCATGTTGATGGCATAGACCCTGTGGTGTCCCATCACCACAACCATTTCTAGAAGATTCTGGTCCCCCAGGGTGTGGGTCTCTCCTTGAGGTTCAGCACAGGACAAAGGTGATTAGGTCTGGAGGACCTGGACATGACTGGTTCAGCCCCTAACTGGGGGGTGTTGTGGCCCTAGTTGGTACCAGCCCTTTGGGAATTAGTGTCATTAGCCAGTGCTTTGGGCACAGGTTGCCAACGCCTAGAAACCTACAGTTTACTTTGGCTTGTGCCTGCGTCCTAGCCCCAATGGAGCTGTGGTCATTTGTTCTTTTGCAATAGCCACTGTGCTCTGTGCTACCTGTGCTGTGGCCCATAGGAGAACCTCATGTCAGGCAGGCAGCCCAGGGCTCAGCTGGTGAGTCGTAGGGTAGATAGATCAGGCCTAGAGCTGACAGGAACTCCAAAGAAGTGACTCAGGAGAATAGGGTCACCCGTGTTAGGAGTCTTGGAAGCCTCCAGCCAGCAGTGGCCCTCTGATCATGTTCTCCAGGATGCTGGCAGTATTGCTTTGGAATCATATTGAAAATTCTCTAACCATACCCCATGCTCATAAAACTGCTTGGGCTTCGTCTGTAGTTTGTCCATGCAGGCTTCCTGGGGTCTGGCCATGTAGCATAGGCTGGCCTCTGCCGGGTCACTAGCAGGCACCATACCCAGCAGGGTGTAAGTATTGATGGGTAGTTTTCCCCAAGATGTTCCCAGTGCTGGGATTCTGGGCCTCTGTTCTGCTCTTCTGACAGAGTTACAACCCTGCCCCCTTGTCTCAGAGACCACATCATATCTACACTCAGGTCCAGCTGGTTTCTCCTGTCAGGCCTTCCTTCCCTTTTTCCAGTTTCTCCCCCATCTGCCTCCATTTGTGGTCAAGCATATCTTTCAGATGTCCCTGCCATTACCCACTTACACAGTCCACTATCACACCCACTGTGTCCCATCTGGTTGCTCCTCTTACTAGTCCCCTGGAGCACATCCTAGGAGCCTAAACTATGCTTGTCCTGGCAGAGATTTGCATACACAGACACTAGAGGGGTTATGTGGTCAGGTGTGGGGAGACATAGGTATGACTTCTGGAGTCTAGGCACCTGGACATTGGTTCCACAGGGGAGGGCTAGCAGAGACCAGTGTGTGCGAGTTCCTAGAAGAAGGTCTGGGCCTCATACTTGATTGTCTTGCTTATCTGGGCAGGGCACTTAGCAAGTCAGTGTGGCCTCTGCTGCTGTCAGGATCCTGTTTTATATTATTAGGCCCTTCCACTAAGTGTATTCTGGTGGGGTCAGACAGGAGACCCCAGCAATCAGGAAGCAGAGGGGTGGAGAGTTCAAGGGCAGCCTGGGTTGCATGGTGAGACCTTGACTTTAAAAGGGTTGGGGCTGGGTGGACTAGGGCTAAGCATGATGGCACACACTTTTAAGTCTCAGCACTGAATTCAATGATAGTCTGGTTAACAGAGCAAGTTCTAGGCTGGCCAAGGTTACTTAAGTGAGATTTTCACTCAAAAATAAATATCTAGGGAGGGCCTGATGGTGTGGCTTAGTGCTTGCTTAGCATGCATGAAGGCCCTCGGTTTAATCATAGTATCACAAAGAGAAAGAGAGAGACTTGTGTGTGTGTGTGTGTGTGTGTGTGTGTGTGATTTTTTTGGGCTGAAGGGGTGGCTCAGTAGAGTGCTGACTTGCAAACATGAAGACCTAAGTTGAGTCCCTAGAAGTCGTGAAAAAGCTTGGTGTAGAGCTTGCTTGTGATCCAGACCTTGGGGGCTGCAGACGAGGAGGTCCTGGGGCATCACGACCAACTGCTCTAGCCTAATGAGTGTGTTCCAGGCCTGTGGGAGACTCTGTCTCAAAGAAAGTGGGCCTGGGCAATGGCTAGGCTGTTAAGAGCACTTGGTACTGCTTCAGAGGGCCGGAGCTGGGTTTCCAGCACCAAGCAGGTGACTCACAAACACCAGTTCTAGGGAGTCCAGTTCCTCCTTCTGATGTCCCTTCATTCCAGCTCCACACACAGCAGATACACAGACAAATATATAAATAGAGTAAAAATAAACATTAAAAAAGAACAGTGAATAGTAATCCTGAGGGTGACCTTCAGAGCTGTCCTCTGCCTCCATCTACACACACACACACACACACACCACATTAAAAACATGTAAAAAGGCTGGGGACGTGGCTCGGTAGCAAACATGCTCACTGTGCAATATGAAGGTGCAGGTGAACTCCCTGGTACCCATGCAGACCAGCACTGGGGAGGCCCAGGTCTGGTGGCCCTCTCCATTTTCTGCTGCTGGGGTAAACACATGACCAAAGACAGGTGGACTTGGCTTATATGTCCCAGTTGCAGCCCATCACTGAGCCAGGGCTTGCTCCTCATGGCTTCCTTAGTTCTATTTTTTTATATATCCCAGGACCACCTGCTCCCATGGTAGGCAGAGCCCTGGCATATCAATCGTTAATTAAGAAACTACAGCACAGAACAATCTGATAGAAACATTTTCTTGCTTAAAGTTCCCTGTTGAGATGACTCTGGCTTGTGTCAAGTTGACAAAAAGTAACTAGCACCTGGGCAAGCTGGTGACCTAGACAAGCCAGGCCAGCACTGATGAGAGGCCCTTCGTCAGTATGTACAGTGGAGAGTTTGGGGGGAGGATCTTTGTGCTTGCATACATGAATATAACATGTCCAGAGAAGGTTTTACACTGCAGGGATTCTTTTTTTTTTTTTTTTTTTTTTTTTTTGGTTTTTCGAGACAGGGTTTCTCTTTATAGCTCTGGCTGTCCTGGAGCTCACTTTGTAGACCAGGCTGGCCTCGAACTCAGAAATCCGCCTGCCTCTGCCTCCCGAGTGCTGGGATTAAAGGCGTGCGCCACCACGCCCGGCCACTGCAGGGATTCTAGTTGGCCCCCTTTTCTGAGGTGGGCCCACCTCTGTGCTGGGAATCCCTTGGAGTGTAGTAGCTTTGTGCTTAGTTTGGGGCTGGCCTGAGTCACCTGGGGTTTCAGAGTACAGTGTTAAGACACTTGCAGGAGGAAAGGGAGGAAAAGAGCGCTCCATCAAGGAGCTGCTGTAGCTGGCTAGGTGGCTCTCCCATCAGTAGCAGGCTGCCTAGTTGTGCTCTTCAAGGTCTCAGGCTCTATGTTTAAGTGAACAGCAGGGGCCATGATAGTTTCCATAAAGAACACAACTGGGAGGTGGTCAGGGGAAAATGCCCAGTGGAGGGGACCATCAAGTTCTCAGTGATGTCCAGGGGTGGCATGGAGTTTAAGAGGTCAAAGATGTTGTTGCTAATGTAAGGAGCCAGGACCTGAGCCCTCTCTACACATGCTGGGGACCGTGTTGCATGTGTCTCTGCTTCCTGGAAGCATGCACTGACTGTGTCCTAGGCTGGGGCACAGGACAGCAGTGAGTGTCTCTGTTTCCATGTCCTAGGCCGGGACATAGGGCAGTAGTGTCTCTGCTTCCATGTCCTAGGCCAGGGCACAGGACAGCAGTGAGTGTCTCTGCATCCATGTCCTAGGCTGGGGCACAGGGCAGCAGTAAGTGTCTCTGCTTCCATGCTGACCAGGCCCTGCCTCTATTTCCCCTCAGTGCACTGTCCAGGTGAAGTTAGAGCTGGGGCACCGTGCCCAGCTACGGAAGAAGCCCACCACCGAGGGCTTCACTCATGACTGGATGGTCTTCGTGCGTGGCCCTGAGCAGTGTGACATCCAGCACTTTGTGGAGAAGGTCATCTTCCGACTGCATGACAGCTTCCCTAAACCCAAGCGTGGTGAGTTCCCTTTCCCCGCCCTTCCTCACCCATGGTCCCTGTGAGCTTGAAGGTGGCAGGACCCCTTGACTAGTGCCTGTGTCCCGCCTACTCATGGGAACTGGCTGGGGACATGTAGGTGCTGGAGCAGCCAGGAAGTATCCTGGGTCAGAAGCAATTAGGGTGATGGCTTAAGAACTCTCTGAGAAGTCTGACTGGGTATACAAACAACTCTTGAGGACTGAACCCATGCCCAGCATAAATAAACTCAGCAGTATTTTGGAGTTGTTTGGGTTTTTTTGTCTTGTTTTTATTTATTCTTTCTCACAGTGCTTTGTCTGGGCTTTTTCCCCCCTTGTACATTTTTTGCTTATATGTTAGGTATGTGTATGTTTCTTGTTCTTTCTCTTTGGCCCTTTTTTTACCCCCTTTTTTGTCTGTTCTGGTTTGTTTTTGTTTGTCTTGTATTACTGTTATTTTTTAGATGCTTGTTTGTAATCTAATGAGAGAAGGAAAGGATGTGGGCGTGAGTGGGTGGGGACGGGCCTGAGAATAGTTGGGAGAGAAAACCTAACCAGAATATACTTTTTGAAAAGTCTATTTTCAGCTAAAAAAAAAAAAATGCTTACTATTTAGGGTAGAAAGATTATGGGGGCTCCTATCACTACTTGGATACGTTCCTCTCTTCTGGGTACCATGTTATCAAGGCTGCAACAGGGTTGTCCCCTTACTTCCCCACCTGCCTCAGGAGCAGCTTCCCTGGGGGACAGTGTCTGGTGAGGTTTGTGATCAGAGGTGATTTCCTGTCCTCTGCTAAGGTGTGTGTGTGGGTGGGGGTTGCTGGTTGGGCTGTCTCGGCTGTTGACTCTTCACGTAGGGTCAGGGCTGGGCATGCTTTGGAGTCCACAGCCATTTTCTTTTTGTTTTGTGCTAATGATAAGACACATGATTTTACACATGTTAGCTGAATACTTACTGTTGGTCATACACTAATTCTGAGGATGATGGATTCTGGGCAGGGGCTCTACTCCTGACTGTGACTATAGCACCTCACTGGAGGATTCTGGGCAGGGGCTCTACTCCTGAGCTCTGCCCCCAGCCCCTCCCTGGGGGATTCCACTTAGGGCTTCACCCTGATCACAACCCCAGCCCCACCACTCATGGGCTTCACCTTATCACGCTCCAAGGCCCTCACTGTAAGATCAACTACAATAAACTCTGTTTTCTTGGGTGTCTCAGGACTGAGCAGAATGCTTTTCTGTAAAGAAGCTCTTCAACTGGGAAGAGCTGTTGCTGGATGGTTCAACTTCTGCACTGCTATATGGGCTGTAGCCCATGAATATTGACAGTGGGCCTGCAGTGGGTAACAGGTTATGCTTGGACCAAGCACCCCTCCCACACACCCATTTGTTTGTTTGTTTGTTTGTTTGTTTGTTTTTACATCCCAACCACAGTTTCCCCCTCCTCTCCTCCCAGTCTTTTTCCTCCACCGCCCCTCTTCATCATCAGTCCCTACCCCCGATCCCTATCTATTCCTCCTCGGTTTCTCTTCAGAAAAGGGCAGCCCTCCTAAGGGTATCAACCAACCATGACATAGGAAGTTGTAGTAAGACTAGGTACCTTCTCTCCTATTGAGACTAGATGAGGTAACCCGGTGTGGGGAAAGGGTTCCAAAGGCAGGCAACAGAGTCAGACAACCCCTGCTCCCATTGTTAGGAGTCCTACAAGAAGATGAAGCTACACAGCTGTAGCGTACGTGCAGAGGGCCTGGATCAATGCTGTGCATGCTTTCTTGTTGGTGGCTCAGTCTCTAAGGGCCTCTATGGGAACAGGTTAGTTGATTCTATAGTCTTATGGTGTCCTTGATCCCTCTGGCTCCTGCAATCCTTCCTTCCATCTTGTGCAAGATTCCTCAAGCTCTACCTAATGTTTGGCTGTGGGTCTCTGTATTTGTTTCTGTCAGTTACTGGGTGAAGCTTCTCTGATGACAATTGGGCTAGATGCTAATATATGAGTATAGAAAAATATAATTAGGAATCATTTTATTGTCTTTTTTCCCATTTATGTTTGGTTGTATTATGTTTTTATGTTTGGTGTCTGGCCTGTGCAGCCTCTGGTTCCTAGTTATCCAGGCTGTGGCAGCAGCGGGCTCCCTCGCATGGTAGAGGTTATCCAGGCTGTGGCAGCGGTGGGCTCCCTCGCATGGTAGAGGTTAAATTGGGTTAGTTGTTAGCTGGCTGCTCCCACAATTTCTGCGCCACCTTTACACGATTGCTATTTTGTTCAAAGAGTTCTCCTGTGCCCATGCATTCAAGGCTGTTCCCCTCTTTCTTTTATATCAGGTTCAGTGTGTCTGGTTTTATCTGTTGAGGTCTTTGATCCAGTTGGACTTGACTTTTGTATGGAGTGATAGATACAGATCTGTTTGTATTCTACATGCAGATACCCAGATAGACGACCAGCATCTTGAAAATGCTTTTTTTCTTCTGTTGTATAATTTTGCCTTCTTTTTCAAAAATCAAGTGTCCATAAGTTTGTGGATTTACTTCTGGCCTTCAATTCAATTCCATTGATAACCTGTCTGTTTTTATGCCAGTTTTTTTTGTTTTGTTTTGTTTTATTACTACTATTGCTTTGTAGTACAGCTTGAGATCAGGGATAGTGATAACTCCAGAAGTTCTTCTATTGTACAGGATTGTTATAGATATCATGTTTGTTTGTTTGTGTATTGTTGTTTTTCTATATGAAGTTGAGTATTGATTGTTCTTTTAAGGTCTGTAAAGAGTTGTGTTGAAATTTTGATGGGAATTGCATTGAATCTATAGATTGCTTTTGGTATGATGGCCATTTTACTATGTTAATTCTATGATCCATGAGCATGGGATCTTTCCATCTTCTGATATCTTCTCTGCTTTCATTTTTCACTGACTATGAAGCTATCATACAGGTCTTTCATTTGCTTGGTTTTAGTTACACTGAGGTATTTTGTATTATTTGTGGCGATTGAAAAGGGTGTTGTCTCCCTAATTTCTTTTTCAGCCTATTTATCATTTGTATACAGAGAGGCTACTGATTTCTTTGAGTTAATTTTGTATGCAGCCACTTTGCTGAAGGTGTTTATCAGCTGTAGGAGTTCCCTGGTAGTATTTCCGGGGTCGCTTATGTATGCTCTCATATCATCTGTGAATAGTGAGGACTTCTGAGCACCCTCTGGAAAAATCTTGTGTGTGGCATGTGAATAATCCCTGTGTTAGGGATGGAGACCAAGGGATCTGTCTTAGTTAGGGGTTTACTGCAGTGAACAGATACCGTGACCAAGGCAACTCTTACAAGACAACATTTAATTGGATCTGGCTTATAAGTACAGAGATTCAGTCCATTGCCATCAAGGTGGGAAGCATGACAGTATACAGGCAGGTATGGTGCTAGAGGAGGAGCTGGGAGTTCTAAATATTGTTCCCAAGGCAGACAGGAGAAGACTGCTTCATGGGCAGCTAGGAGGAAGGTCTCAAAGCCCACTACTCCCATAGTGACACACTTCTTCCGACAAAGCCACACCTACTCCAACAAGGCCACACCTCCTAATAGTGCCAATCCCAGGACCAAGCATATGCAAACCACCATAATGTCCTTTAGTTGTATTATTGCTCTGGCTAGGACTTCAAGTACTATATTGAGTAGCTACAAAGAGAGTGGGCAGCCTGTCTTGTCCCTGATTTTAGTGGAATTGCTTTAAGTTTCTCTTTGAGTTTCTTTTCTCTTCACAGGCCGAGCACTTCTAAGGGCAGCAGTGGCTTATTTTTCTTCTATTCTTTTTTCTTTTGTGCTTTTCATTCAAATTCCTCCTTTCTTAGTCCTCATCTTTTCTATTTCTACCTGCCTTCCTTCTTCCTTCTCTTCAACCATATATCCATTTATTTGTCTACCCATTTATCCCCCCACTACCTGTATATCTATGTATTCATTACCAGTCCACCTATCTCCTACCATCCAGTCATCCACCCACCCACCCTCCCACCTGTCAGTCTTTCCACCTACCCATCTACCCAGTCACTCATCCATCTACCCACCCACCCATCCTTCTATTCCCTCCATCTTCTGTACTTTGGCTCCCCTGTCTTAGAGCATGGCACTGTGGCTGCTGTCCATAGCAGGTGTATGTGGAGGTGTTGTGTGTCCTATCTCATGGCAGCCTTCACAGGTGAGCAGCCAGCCCAGAGGTGCAGGCCTCCTGTCTGCCTGTACTTTAAGTGAGGTCATCTGACTGCAGTGTTGCATTCCTGCAGTCTCTGCAGGGTCATGTGTTGATGGCCAGCCTGGAGACCCTGGGCTGCTACATAGCGATCTTTAGGCCAGCCTAAAAACTATGGTCCTGCCTTGGTACTGCGTGCTGGACTCACATCAGCTTGCTTTATCTGTTGTGGCTGTGGTGCCTGCAGAGACCTGAAGTCTTCTCCCGGTGTTTGCTAAGTACAAGTGGCCTTTTCCTCCCTCCCTGTCAGCTTTGGTCCAGTGTCTGACTCCTCCTGCGGTTGCTGAGAAGCTATGACAGGACTCATCTCTCCTGGAGCCTCCAGCCTTCCTGTTGGGGCTGCCCTTCACCCAGCCAAGGTTCTGGGCTAATGTGCCCCCTGCTCTGGGGTTGGAGGGTGAACAGTGAGTCTGATTGAATTGATTACAGCTCTGATTGTGGATCTGACACAGGATGGGGTCAGCTTGTCTTTCACTGGGCCCCACCTTTGAGTTACTCTAAGAAAGACTTAAGTCATTGCAAGGTCAGATTACAGGGCCTTTTTTTTTTTTTTTGTGGTTAATTTAGCTTCCTGAGTGCTAGGATCACAGGTACCCCACCCCTCCCGCACAGTGACATTTTCTGTGGCATGAGCTTCTATTCCTTGGTATAATTGTCTGTTCTCTCTTCCATCCCGTTGAGTTTGTGGTATACTACAGCTGCCCTAGGCCTTCCTCATAAGATGGTCCTCTGTGCTCTCTCTGTATTCCTCTCTCTGCACCCTGCATATGGTTGCCGCAGTTGCCCGCCTGGGGTCTGTTGCCACTCATTCCTTCCGGGGTCTGAGTTGCTTCCACTGGATTCACTTTTCTTTAATGTTGTATTCTCTAAGGTTTGGTTTTGTTTTGTTTGGTTTATCACTTTTACATTTTGTATTCTATATATGTGTGTGTCTCTGTGGGTATGTGCCAGGGAGTGCGGGTGCCCCAGGAGGCCAGGAAAGGCCTGGAATTGGAATTGGATTACCTGGAACTAGAATTAAAGGTACTTGTGAGGGGTGCTGGGAATTGAACTGGGGTTCCCTGCAAGAGCTGAGCCATCTCTCCTGGTCCTAAAACAATTTAATTACATTAATTCATTTATTTTATGTATGTGTTGGAGGAGGGGTACACCATAGTGTGTGTATCAAAGCTAGAAGGCAACTTTTCTTCCCTGTTCCATGTGAGTTCTGGGGCTCAAATGTAAGCCATCAGGGTCAGTGGCAGGCTTCTTCACCTTCTGAGCCATCTTGCCAGTCCAGATTTCAGTGTCCTTTGTTGCCATATGGGACTATGGGCCAGAGGGAGTTCCCAAAGAACTGTGTCTGCCCCTAACTTTCCAGTGTTCCTCCTGGACACTTGGTGGAGGGCTGTAAGGCCTTTGGGGACCTTTAGACACACAGGACTTCTTTCCTGACATGGATGGGTTGAGCTGTTTCCCATCCCTGGTGAGGTGATGCCCTCCCTGAGCAGCTAGTGACCTGGAGACCAGAGACCCTATCCTGTTGTCCTTACATGGATCTCTGATGGCTGGGTTGTTAGAAGGTGATGGGGTTAGAGTATGTGGATAGGTGTGAGGGCATAGTGGGGTTAGAGTATGTGAATAGGTGTGAGGGCGTAGTGGCCATACACTCTAAGACTCTTGGCAGGGCAATCTCCACCTCCTTCAGTTTAAGGGGGCCACCCTCACAGGAAGAAGTCAGAAGGGGTAGTGAGTGCATATACACAAAATAAATGAATTAGCAAGAATGAATGAGAAAGGCATTGCTTTGTGGATGCCATGATTCACATGCAGATCCTGATGTAGGTCCCCAGGAATGGCTGGTGCAGGCATCCAAAGCATTGTGAGGGCCGGGAGGGTAGGATAGCCCTGGTGGAACCAGTAGAAGGGAGTCGGGCCCACCTTTCTCATGACTGTGGAGCCACAGGTTAGTCTGGCCTTTGCAGTTGCTTGCCTGGGTCCCATGCAGAGATGTCTTGCTGGTCTTGTGTTCAAGGACTCCTAGGTCCTGCAGGCTACCTGTTTACTAAGCTTGGCCCCAGAATCACACAAGGTGTGCAAGGGTGATATCTGAGAGTGTCATTGTCATCCACCTTCCACCTTCCTCAGCCCTGCTATCTTCCTCTTTCTCCCTCCATCTCCATTTCTCTTTTGCTACCATGCTTGGGTGGCTGTTCTCAGCAGCCTCACCTGGGTAAGGTATTTGAAGGAGATTGTGGGTAGACAGTGAGTGGGACAGGGTTGTTCCAGAGCAAGGTTTTCAGGAAGTTGTGTCTGAGTAACTTGGGGAGGAGCTCCTGTGCCCTCTGCCTGGCATCCCTGCTGCCAAGGTGCTTGTCACTGCACAAAGTGCAACATGTTATAGCACTTGGTCTGTGGTAGCCTGCCCCTGGCCTGTTCCTGACCCCACTCTGCCCTGTCATTTCTCAGAAACCCTGGTCTGAGCTCCATTGTTCTTGCAGCCTAGTCTCCTAAGCAGCTGGAGGGCCCAGAGGGTTGTGGCAGGTAGGAGGCTGATGGAGTATTTTCACTCTCTTTGCAGTGTGCAAGGAGCCCCCCTACAAAGTGGAGGAGTCAGGCTATGCAGGCTTCATCATGCTCATCGAAGTGTACTTCAAAAACAAGGTAAGAGGCTGAGTGAGTGGGGAGCACCTGTGACCCTGGCAGGAGCTGGCCTATAAGGGAGGGAGGGGGGGGGGCCCTAGGAGCACATGCCTGTCAGCCAAGCTCAGACCCTAACAGAATGAAAAACAACAAAAAGTGGAGGTTGAGCCAGTTGCAGTTTGCATAGGCTGAGAGTAGTAGGTGGTACAGGTCCCTGGACCTGACTGGGGCAGAGCTTTGAAGAAAGACATGCAGATCTCCAATCTGGTGGTCTAGACAGGACTCAGAGAAACTGCAGC
The DNA here is from genome assembly GCF_978045245.1 of Mus caroli. Lineage (NCBI taxonomy): Eukaryota > Metazoa > Chordata > Mammalia > Rodentia > Muridae > Mus > Mus caroli. Next base: position 37,962,727 of record NW_028227273.1, read on the forward strand.
TGCCCACACACAGCTGGACTAGGAGATGGGGTTTATGCACACAGCTAGACAGGGAGGCAGGTTAGTTAATCTCCGTAGGACCCCTCTCTGTAGGGGAGCAGTCTGTGGACTGTCAGCACCCAGCATGAGAAAGCTGTACATCCTGTCAGTGCTTGCAGTTGCTGTGTGGTGTGTTCCCCCTCAAGACTGCTATCCCTCTGAACCTCAGGCTATGGTGTCCTTGACATAGGCACCTCTGTCAACAGTACACATTCAGTTAGAAACTCAGGACTTCACTCTTCCATAGTTCAGTCTCTGGAAAATGAGTAAGAAGGACATGTCCTTGGGGCAGGTTCTGCTGGAGAGGCCACAGAGACCTCCAGACACTCTAAATGTCCTAGGCTGGCAAGTGGGGAGGCTGGGTTGGCTGTGTTCTAAGTACTACCTTTCTAAGGGAAGAGTTGTCAGTATCCCCAAGTGAACGGAGCATGCAGAAGTAGTGGGCCCACAGACAGGAGCTTGTCTGTCAACGAGCAGCTGGGACAGCATGCAATGTGAGCACATTTTCATCAGCCTGCTTCTGAACTGTGCATGCCAGTGCTTTTCACAGCAGCACAGCACAGGGCAGAGGGTTTCTACCTCCAGAGTTGCTACTTCTGTGTGCTAGGCAAAGCACAATGTTTCTCTGTAGTTCTTTTTTTTTTTTTTTTGGTTTTTCAAGACAGGGTTTCTCTGTGTAGCCCTGGTTGTCCTGGCACTCACTTTGTAGACCAGGCTGGCCTCGAACTCAGAAATCCGCCTGCCTCTGCCTCCCAAGTGCTGGGATTAAAGGCGTGCGCCATGATGCCCGGCTCTCTGTAGTTCTTACACCTTTATAATTTTACTCTGTCCATGCATTTGTATATGTATGTGACACACAAACATACATATGCATGGACAAATGCGTACACACATGGAAGTCAGAAGACAGATTATGGGGGATTGGGTTCTCCTTTTATCACGGGGCTTTGGGTTTTGAACTCAGGTCATGAAGCTTATCTACAAGCACTTTGAGCTGTCTTGCCCACCTTCTCTCAGTTGTTTTGAGGGTAATGATGCCTCTATACGATAGCATAGTGAGGGTCTTTTTTTTAAAAAGATTTATTTATTTTATGTATATGAGTACACACTATGGCTGTACAGATGGTTGTGAGCCTTCATCTGGTTGTTGAGAATTGAATTTAGAACCTCTGCTTGCTCAGTCCCTGCTCGCTCTGGCCCTAAGATTTATTTATTATTATAAATAAGTACACTGTAGCTGTCTTCAGATGCACCAGAAGAGGGTGTCAGATCTCTTTATGGATGGTTGTGAGCCACCATGTGGTTGCTGGGATTTGAACTCAGGACCTTAGGAAGAGCAATCAGTGCTCTTACCTGCTGAGCCACCTCATCAGCCCTGAGGGTTTTTTTTTTTTTTTTTTTTTCTGAGTTGTGTGTGTTGTTGTTTTTATGAGTTCCCCACCCTATCTTGTGAGAATATGGCCTCTCACTGACTTGGCTATAGTGAGCTCTAAGCATCTGCCTGTCTACACCTCAGCTCTGGGTTATAGATCACACTCAGGAGTGAACTCAGCTTGAAAGCAAAAACATCACCAGTGAAGCTGTCTGCCCCACCCCTGAGGCCCAGTCCAGGAGCATCATGCTTTGCTCTGTATCAGAAAAGGTCTCTGTTGCAAGGGCTACCCTTGTTCCTGCAAGGCCTGAGTTTATCTCGGCCTTTTTTTTATATCAGCTCTGCAAAAATTTGAGAGTGACAGGAGAGACACCATTCTGTCGAAAGGACCTCTGGGGACAGGCTTAGGTGTGCAGCCTCAAGGGAGCAAGTGCTATTTCAGTGGATTGCAAGTGCATCCTGAGTTTCAGCAGTGCCATAGGGGAGGTAGAGCCAAGGTCATGAGTACTTCCCTGCAGCCTTCAGTGATCGAGTGGCAGAAAGCACACAGCAGTCTGTCCTGCTGTAGTCCAGGAAGGGACAAAGATACTACCAACCTGTTCATGGTGAGGCCTTGAAGTATAGGGACAGTGGGGCTACTGGGGCAGCTGACCCACCTCTGGGCCGACAGGCTCAGTGTCCTGGGGGGTTAATGATTGTTCATAGTCCCCTGTGCTTAGAGGCCTTGTGTCCCTGACACCTGTGGGCCTCTCTATGCTTGGCCAAGCTCTGGTTCCTCAGGCGAACTAACCCCAGCCACCCATAGCCCTCTGTGATTTGTACTGGAGCCTGTTGTGATAGTGGGTGAGGAGGCTGGGTGGTAAATATATCATGCCAATGGAAAGCTCAGTGCTCTGACAATAGGCAGGGACTTGGTTACTACACAGGCTTTCACCCAGCTCTGTAGTGCTAAGTCCCCCTCTGCACCCCCAGTCCTCATGGGTTGACTCACCGCAGGTCTAGCCAGAATTGGCTGCTCTGTCTCAGCCTAAGGATGGCTGCCAGAAAACACATGAAACTCAAGAAGGCAAACCAAAGTGTGGACACTTTGACCCTTCTTAGAAGGGGGAACAAAATACCCGTGGAAGGAGTTACAGAGACAAAGTTTGGAGCAGAAACTGAAGAAACTGTCCTACCTGGGGATCCATCCCATAAATAACCATCAAACCCAGACACTATTGCAGATGCCAACAAGAGCTTGTTGACAGGAGCCTGATATAACTGTGTCCTGAGAGGCTCTGCCAGTGCCTGACTAATACAGAAATGGATGCTCACAGCCATCTAGTAGACGGAGCACAGGGTCCCCAATGAAGGAGGTAGAGAAAGTACCCAAGGAGCTAAAGGGGTTTGCAGCCCCCTGGGAGAAACATCAATATGAACTAACCAGTAACCCCAGAGCTCCCTGGGACTAAACCACCAATCAATGAAAACACACAGAGAGACTCATGGCTCTAGCTGCATGTGTAGCTGAGGATGGCCAAGTCGGACATCAATGGGAGGAAGAGGCCCTTGGTCCTGTGAAGGTTCTATGCCCCAGTATAGGGGAATGTCTGGACCAGGAAGCAGGAGTGAGTGGATTGGGGAGTGGGGGAAAGGGGAGAGGATAGGGGATTTTTGGAGGAGAAACTAGGAAAGGGGATGACGTTTGAAATGTAAATATCTAATAAAAAAAGAAAAAAAGATACACACACACACACAAATATATATATATATATGAAGAAAAAAAGGATGGCTGCCAGAGGATAGAGTGATCTGATTTTCTGATTGCATGGCTGTAGTGAGGTATGATGTCCCTGTGTCCTTACATGCTGTTGGTGTCCCCAAGGGTTGACAGCATGGAGTTCTTGGGCTGGGGAGCCTGCATAGTAGCCTGGGTGGAGGCTGTTTCCCCCTGTTCCTGTCTCACACTGAGGCACATCCTGGGTGGAGCTGTTATCCATGTCCTGGCATCTTGGGCAGACCTTGTGCCAGGCACCATTTAAAGGGAGAGTCGCGCTCCTGGTGTTTCTTAGTTGCTTTGGCCATAATGGGATGGGCCAGGGCCACTGGGCTATGCCACAGCACATTTCAGTGCCCTCACCTGGCTGCTCACTTGTGTTAAAAGGATTGGGTGGGTGGGTTGCACTGTGTGCTTAGCCTCTGCTCTTCATCCTTGCTCAAGGAGGGGCTCTGTGGTTTCCAGCAGCATGGCTGCTCATTTGCCACCATGATCTCTGGGCCAGGAGCCCAAGGTGGCTGTGCACAGGTAGGTAGTCTGCTTCACCCAACAGCCACACCAGTGAGTGCTCATCTGGCAGGAGCCAAGGCAACTCTGCCCAAGGTTTTGAGGCTCTGTCCTATGTCTTGTCCTAGGGGAGAGGGATTGCACTGGTGCCTCAGGAACTTGCAAGCCAGGTGGTTGAGGTTCTGTGCACACTCTTCAGGGATCCCAAGGGCTTCATGTGAGCTGCAGGTCAGATGTCATGGACTTCTTGTTGCTCTGGGCTGCTGACCATGCACAGTGCCCTGTCTCCACATTTCCTTCTGAGGCGGTTCGGGCTCTTATCTATCTCATTGCAGGGTCTCTCATGTGGCGAGATTCTCTTGCTGAGGATATGGGTGTTTTCTGAGTCATACTGGACATCTGTACAATGGCTTCCTGACCTGTGCATACACTCTCAGGGGATTGTGTCTCTTAGGGAGCTGGGAGTCAGTCCCCTGGAGGGAGGAGCCAAAGCACTGATCACACCAGCGGTGCCTATGTCAAACAAGGTCTTGTCTCCTCATCACTCAGGCTACAGATACAGGGAGAGAGGTCATTTGTGGGTACTTGGATCTTGCTCTGGGTGACATCCAGATGACACACTGGAGGCATGCCACCATACCCCTGGTGTGTACAGTGCTACCTGTGTTGAACTGCTTATGCCATGTACAGATATGCATTACTGTCAGACAAGGGATATCATCAGAACAGGGAGAGAGACTAAGAGGCATAGGACATCCAGTGTCTGGAGGCAGCAGGAGTCAGGCCAGGCAGAGTTACAGAGGTGTCCCTGTCTCAGCAACAGCAGAAAGAGCATAGGCTCTAAATGACATACCATGCTCAGATCTTAGGAGCTGCTGCTGTCAGAGTGAACAGGTGACCTCTCAGGGTCTTCGGTTCAGTCTGTGAAGTGATCAGAGGCTGTGACCTTAGAAGGTTATCAGAGGGGAGGAGGCAAGGGCATTCCAAACACATCTGTTCACAAGTGTCTGTGAGTGGTCTTAGAGTCTCCCTTCTTCCCAGCCACCTGGACCCATACAGAGGAGGTCCAGGGCCTCTGCAGGCTGTAGCTGGAGGAAGGCTCGTTGTGATGTGCCTGGCTTCTTGTAAAGCATGGTAGGTAGGTCTGTATCCAGGCAGTGAGGAGCTTGCCAAGACCCCAGGGCCTGTTTTCTGATAGGCTGAGCTGCCCTTGCAGCTGGATGGTTACCTTGAGTCTATGAAGCCTTGTCTATAAAGGAATTGGTATTTAAAAAGAAGGGCTTGCCTTCTTTTTAAAAAACTTGACATTTGCCGGCCAGTTGTGGCACATCCCTTTAATCCCAGCACTTGGGAGGCAGAGGCAGGCAGATTTCTGAGTTCGAGGACAGCCAGAGCTACACAGAGAAACCCTGTCTTGAAAAACAAAACAAAACAAAACAAAAAAAACAAATAAAAAACCTTGACATTTATTTGTATGTGTGTTTGTGTATTTGTGTGAACACATGAGTGCTTGTATGTATGTACATGGAGGTGTTTGCACGTTTGCATATGTCAACATGGATGAGTGTGTCTTCACGCCTGCTTGGGTCACTTTTGCACTCATGCTGTAGGTTGCATTTGTGTCGTTCAGGGCCAGCTCTGGCTTAGAGACTGAATGGTCACTCTCAAGGGAGATCAGGAGCCGCTTCCTTCTGGTTTTTCATACCAACATTTGAGTGCCTGGCCGTTGGGTGCCCTTGTGTGTGCTTCTTTAAAGACCCCTGATTTAATGTTCTCTGTTGATTGTGGACATCAGAGTGGTAGCTGAGCACCCAGCCTTGCTCAGCCTGAACCAGGCTTGAGCCTAATAGTGCTTGCCAAGATGTACACAGCACCTTGGCTGTTTGCTTTTGCTGTCCTTGCTGAGCACCAGCAAGCCAGACTGGAAGCCCATCCCTGCCTTTCTTCTACACTTCACATACGCTCAGAAGCTACTTTAAACAGCCTGTTGTCAGAGCCACATGCCGCAGGCAGCAGGCTGTCCTGCAGAAGTTACAGAGGTGGGACCCACAGGGGATCAGCTCTGCAACTCACTGTTCCTCCCCACTTTCACTGCTGTTGGAAATGCACTGACCATGGCAGCCAGCGCTACATCTGTGTATGGCATTGTTTGTTCTGGTAGATGCAGTGGAAGGATTAGGAGGGGCCTGGGAAGAGTATGAGGAATACTGAGAAGAGTAAGGGGCATTGGAGAAGGGGGTGCTGGGAGGAGTTGGGGGGACTGAGAAGAGTAAGGGGCATTGGAGAAGGGGGTGCTGGGAGGAGTTGGGGGGACTGAGAAGAGTAAGGGGCATTGGAGAAGGGGGTGCTGGGAGGAGTTGGGGGGACTGAGAAGAGTAAGGGGCATTGGAGAAGGGGGTGCTGGGAGGAGTTGGGGGGACTGAGAAGAGTAAGGGGCATTGGAGAAGGGGGTGCTGGGAGGAGTTGGGGGGACTGAGAAGAGTAAGGGGCATTGGAGAAGGGGGTGCTGGGAGGAGTTGGGGGGACTGAGAAGAGTAAGGGGCATTGGAGAAGGGGGTGCTGGGAGGAGTTGGGGGGACTGAGAAGAGTAAGGGGCATTGGAGAAGGGGGTGCTGGGAGGAGTTGGGGGGACTGAGAAGAGTAAGGGGCATTGGAGAAGGGGGTGCTGGGAGGAGTTGGGGGGACTGAGAAGAGTAAGGGGCATTGGAGAAGGGGGTGCTGGGAGGAGTTGGGGGGACTGAGAAGAGTAAGGGGCATTGGAGAAGGGGGTGCTGGGAGGAGTTGGGGGGACTGAGAAGAGTAAGGGGCATTGGAGAAGGGGGTGCTGGGAGGAGTTGGGGGGACTGAGAAGAGTAAGGGGCATTGGAGAAGGGGGTGCTGGGAGGAGTTGGGGGGACTGAGAAGAGTAAGGGGCATTGGAGAAGGGGGTGCTGGGAGGAGTTGGGGGGACTGAGAAGAGTAAGGGGCATTGGAGAAGGGGGTGCTGGGAGGAGTTGGGGGGACTGAGAAGAGTAAGGGGCATTGGAGAAGGGGGTGCTGGGAGGAGTTGGGGGGACTGAGAAGAGTAAGGGGCATTGGAGAAGGGGGTGCTGGGAGGAGTTGGGGGGACTGAGAAGAGTAAGGGGCATTGGAGAAGGGGGTGCTGGGAGGAGTTGGGGGGACTGAGAAGAGTAAGGGCTCTGGGAGGAGTCAGGTTTAGTTTCACTTTCTGAACAGCTCCTCGTGTCCTGTGGTGGCTGCACCATTTTGTTTTCACTGTGGTGGGACTTCCTGTGTTTGAATTAAGCCACACCTACTCTGTTTAAAGCATGGCCAGGTCAAAGGATGGGTGGATTTTCTAGTTGAGGTTCTTGCCTTTGTTTATTTGGCCATGGTGGCCCAGCATCTTCTGACGGCTCACTGGTCACAGATAACTTCTTCAGATAATACACTCCACTCAGTTGCTGTTGCTGTGCAGTATGGTAGAAGTTCTTTGTGTACTTTGAATAGTAAACTCTGGCCAAGTGTGAGCAGCAGCTGCTCTACTTCCATCTGCAGTTGTTTTCTTATTTGTGGTGTCTTTTTATGTACAAAGATCTCACATTTTTATGAAATTTGGTAATCTGGTTTTTCTTTTTTTGCACATTGACTGTTATCAGTTGCCACCGAAGGCCAACCCTGAGGTTTACACCAGTAGTTGTGGGCTAGTTTGGTGCAGGAGACAGAGCCTGGGCTTCACACATGCTGGGAATGTGTTCTGCTATATAGTCCTGGCCCTCCGGGGCCAGTGTGGTTTTACTTTTGTGTGACGTTTGAGACATACTATATAGCCACGATTGGCCTGGAACTCACACCAGGCTGACCTTGCATTCACTGAGATCTGTCTGCCTCTGGAGTGCTGGGGTCAGTTGCTTGTGCCATTGTGCCAGCTTCTTTTTCTTTTTTCTTTTTTTTTTTCCGAGACTGGGTTTCTCTGTGTAGCTCTGGCTGTCCTGGAACTCACTCTGTAGACCAGGCTGGCCTCAAACTCAGAAATCCGCCTGCCTCTCCAGTTTCATTTTTATATATGTATGTTTTATTATACTTATTTATTTTGTGTATCTGGAGGCCAGAGAACAACACGTGGGAGTCCGTTCTCATATTCACCATGTGGGTCCTGGGGCTTGGCAGTAAGCATGTTTCTTTGCCTGTTTAACCATCTTGCTGAACTATTTATTTATTTTAATATATTTAGCCCAGAGTCTCAGCCCCGGGAATGATGCCTCCCACAGTGAACAGATCTCACTTCAGGTAGCCTAGTCAAGGTAGTCCTCACAGAGTCATGTCTTCCAGGTAACACTAGATCTCATCATGGTGACACTTAGCTGAGCTATTCAGAACTTCACATCTGAAGCTTCAGTGGATTTATTAGTAATATAGGTTTAGTTTGTTTATGTGTGTACTGGGGTGGTTTTCCGTGTGTCCCTCACATTATCTGCAGTTAGCTTGTTTCCCTTTCCCGATTCAACACCTTGCTTGGGCTTCTTGTCTCATTGCTTTGGTAAGTACTTCAGCATTGGTGCTTCCTCACCTCCCTCCTGGTTTTAGGGGAAGTTTCTATTGGTTATAAATCTTTTGTAAATGCCCACTGTTGGGTTAAGGAAGCCTACTTTGGAAAAACAAAACAAAACAAACCCAAAAACTTTACTCCCACAGCATAGCTTAGGGTTCATACACATTATCCTACACAGTATGCACAGCTTCTGTAAGTGTAGCCTGCAGTGCACTGCCAATCAAGATTACAAGGATCTGAGCAGCTTCTGTGTCAGGGGTAGGCTTAGGACCAGAGGTTCCATGGAAGCTGTGGCTCCTGACCACGAAGAGATGATAGGACTTTTAGATGCTCTGTCCTCAGAGAGGCAGGGACTGAGCACAGATCTTTTGTATGTCACACATGCCCCTAGCTGCCAGTGGGATTTTCTTCTATGATGAGGTATTTAATTTTGTCAAAGCCTTTTTTTTTTCTGCCACTGTCAAGAAAGACCATGTGGCTGCTCCCTTCCTGTTAGCAGTGCTACGCTCCGGGTGGCTCTGTGTGCTCTGCCTCGCAACCCGGCTTTAACCCTGGTGTGTGGTGTGTACCATCTTCACAGGTGTTGGATCCACTCTCCCAATGGTTCACCACAGTGTTTGCATCTGTGTTCTTAGGCATTGTCAGTCACTGGCTTCCTATGGTGTCCCTGGTGTCTGTATGGATTGATTGCCACCATACAGATAGTTTTGGAGAATGCCACCCTTCTTGCTATCCTGCTGAGCTCAGTGGGACAGGCTATTGTTTCTGCATGTTCAGAAGGTTGTGCAGGGGAAGCTTTGTGTCCAAGAGTCCTGTCTGTCTGTGGCAGGTCTAGAATCTGCCATCCTCCCGCCTCAGTCTGCACAGTTCTGAGGTGCAGGTATTGTTGTTTTGTTTTTTTTAAAGATTTTTGTTTATTTATTATTATAAGTAAGTACACTGTAGCTGTCTTCAGACGCACCAGAAGAGGGCATCAGATTCCATTATGGGTGGTTGCTGGGATTTGAACTCAGGACCTCTGGAAGAGCAGTCAGTGCTCTTAACCACTGAGCCATCTCACCTGCCCCCTGAGGTGCAGGTATTACCACTGCCTGTTGTTTCCATGGAGTCCTGATGGCTGCTTGAGTCTCTTGCTTGTGGTGGATTTGTTCAGAATCTCTACTTTTTTGTAGAAAAAGTTACTTTGTTTAAAAAAATTATTTGGTGTGTTTAATTGTTTGCCTGCATATCTGTCTGTGTACCACATGTGTGCCTGGTGCCCAAGGTGTCCAGAAGAGGGCATCAGCTCCCCTGGGACTAGAGGTTGATGGCTGTGGCTCCTGAGAAGTGGCTGCTGCTCTCACCTGCTGAGCCACAGCTCTCTTCTGGAATCTGCTTGTGAGTAGGAAGATGCTTCCTTCTCTCAATGATTTGTCTGTTGGCGCCCGCTATTCCGTGTCCCTTTAGCATTCTCTTAGCATTTATTTGGTGTGCTGTGTCTGTCCTGACGTGCATGAGTACATGTGTGTATTAGCATGTGTCCATGTACGTGTCTGTGGAGCCCAGAGGTCAGTATCAAGTATCTTCCTTAATCTTGGCCCATATTTTAAAAAATTATTTTACTCTATCTTTTTAAAGTAGGATTTAGTTTCTTTAAATTTTTTGTTTATTTTTATATGTATGGGTGTTTTGCCTACGTGTATGTCCATGTGCATGCCTGATGCTTGCAGAGACCAGAAGAAGGCATCAGATCCCTGGAACTAGAGTTACAAATGTGTGAGCCACCATGTGAGTACTGGGAATTAAACATGAGTCCTCCAGAAGAACAATCAGTGCTCACAACTACTGAGCCACCCCTCCAGCCTCCTTGTACCTTAATTTTTGACACAAGGTCTTTTACCAAACCTGGATCTCACTGGTGGCTGGACAGGCTGAAGAGACAAGCCCCTGGGGCCCTCCTGTCTGTACTTCTCCACGGCTGGGGTTACAAGCATGTACCACCACTCCTAGCTCACACAGGAACTAGAGAGCTACACTTGACTCTTTGTGCTTATAGAATGAACACTTCCATGCTAGCATTTTCCAGTTGTCTGTGATTTGGTTAGTTTGTGTGTTTTGTTTTAAGAAGCTGTGTATTTTACTTCATGTGCAAGTGTGTGTGTAGCGTATACGTGTGTGCACCATGTGTACAGAACTTGTAGAGATCAGAGGTCTGTTGCTGGAAGTCTTAGTTAACAGACACCATGACCAAGGCAAATCTTAAAAAGAACAACATTTAACTGGGGCTGGCTTACAGGTTCAGAGGTTCAATTCATTATCATCAAGGTGTGAGCATGGCAGCATCTAGGCAGGCATGGCACAGGCAGAGCTGAGAGTTCTACATCTTCATCCAAAGACTGCTAGTGGAAGACTGACTTCCAGGCACCTAGGGTGAGAATATTAAGCCCACACCCACAGTGACACACCTACTCCAAACAGGTCACACCTATTCCTACAAGGCCACACTCCAAATGGTGCCACTCCCTGGTTCAAGAATATACAAACCATCATACTGGATCACCTGAGTGCTTGTAACTGCGATGCTGCCACCTGGCTGGTTTGCCTAGTCTGCCACATGCTGATTACAGAAGCTGCTGTCATCAGACAGGCCAGTTTGTACTGAATTATTCCATGTCATCTTTTGCTCCCTATGTACTTTTAATTCTGACTCAAGGTCTCGAAGCCCAGGCTAGCCTTATTAGCATCCTTCTGCCTCAGCCCCCTGCACACTGGAATGACAGGTGCTGCCTCCTGGCACAGCTCCCTGCTGTCTTTTTGTTTGAGTCTCTGCTTGCTGAGGAGTGTGTCACATGGTTTCAGCCTGCTGTGAGGTTCCCCCATAAAAAGCTGCTGTTCTCTCTTCTTCCTAAGGTCCTACTGCATCTTCCTGTGCTGTTATTGAACCCTGCCCTGTCACTGTGCATGCTCCTTTTAGGGACTGAGCTGGGGAAAACCTCTCTCACAGCCACATTGATTTTTGTGGTGGGTTCTGAGACAGTCATCCCTTGCTGCCAGCCACATGGTAGCCTAGTGAGTCTCCTTGATTTAGGGCTATGCACCTGGAAGGCTGACTGGTCTGGCTGTGAGGATAGGTAGCATTGGTCCCATCTGTCCTCGGGTCTCCTGAGTCCAGCAAGGACACTGTCCATAGACCTGCAATGGCCTACCACAGTCCTACCCATGGAGTCACATACCTATTACAGTTGCACATTATATACAGGCCCACTTGTTAGGTGCTTAAGTCTATCCCTGAGTCCCCCAAACATAGCCAGTAGAAATCATCCTGGCAACTGCTCATTGTTCCAGTCCCCAGCTCTGGCTCTGCTGTGTGTGGGTCTGGGCCTGGCTTGGTGGCGGATGCCAGTGTAAACTGGGCTCCAGTTTATCGGGGCAAGCAGTATCTGGGCTGCTCCTGGCTCCCAATCCTTACACAGGTGCACTGTCTCCACTCTTTATTGTGGGATTCTCAGTGTACAATTACCCCACCTAAGCTATGCATACTGCAGCACCTGTGGCTGTCCTTCCTGCCCTGCTGTCAAGAGTTTCCCTCGGTGACCATCAGTCCTTCCATCTGGTTGTCGGCTTTATTTTGGGTCAGAGTTTTGTGCACCCTGGCTGTTTTCAAGTTCTGTGTGGCCAAGGATGACTGAGCTGTCCTCATCCGTGTACCCTGTGCCTACGTTAAGTGATTCATTCTTCTCTTTTGAAAGATTTTTTTTTTTTTTAAATTTCATGTGTATGAGTTTTGCCTGTGTGTATATCTGAGTATCATGTGTGTGTCTGGTGCTGCAGAAGCCAGAAGAAGGTGTTTGATTCCCTGGAGGTGGAGTTACCAGGCGGTTGTGAGTCACCATGTGGGTGCTGGGAACCAAATCCAAGTCCTTTGCAAAAGCAAGTGCTCTTAACCTAAGCCACCTCCAGGCAGATGGTGGGTCCTTCAGCTGTCCAAGATGCACAGCCTTCATCCAGGACTCTGTCCCTGTGCAGGGTTTGCTGCTGGCTGGGCTTCCCTTGTACCACCCCCAAGGAATCTCCTATCCTGTTTTCCTCCAGGGTGGATGACATTTGTCACTGCAGCAAGAGTGGGCTTATTGCTGGGGGTCCTGAGAGGGCAAGCTTTTGACTAGGTCTCCAGGGAAGTCCTGTGGGCAGTGAGGCGTAGCCACATGTGGCCTGGCACTCTGGCCAGTGTGTCCCTGATGCTACTGAAGCCTGGGCTGTTTCACAAAGCCTGGTGGCTCAGGTGACCCTGGGGGAGGACAGAAGGGCCCATAGGAGCAGAGGGTGCCAAGTAAAGACATGAGAGTGTGACCGCAGGTTATATGCAAGGAATGGTTTGCAGTGTAGGAAAGTTTAGAATCTGCAGAGAAATGGAGGACTGCCTGCTTGCCAGCTGCCGGCTTGCCTGCGGCGCCTTTTCTCTTTGCTCTTAGAGTGTTTGGATGTGAGCCTCGCCAGCTCTCTGGCTCACTATGTGACCTGTAAACAGTCCACTGCTCGTCTGTGGGAGATAAGACTTTCAGACACCTCATCAGAGCGTCTGCAGGTTTGTGCTGCAGCAGCCCTAGAGGCTCTGCCTGCCACTTTCTGGTGCCTCAGGGATGGCCACACGCTTCTTATTGCTTTTGTGTTTTAAGGCACTGAGGGTAGAACCCAGGGCCTCTTACATGCCAGATACATACCCATCGTTGAGCCCCACCTAGTTCAGGTGTGTGCATTCGTTGTCTGTTGGTTTGTCTTGACTGGATTTTCACTTCCTATGTGTATGTGTTTTACTAGTCTTTTTGCTCAGGATTTAAATCAGCAATCAGGGTAGGCTGTGGCTCTTTGGCTGGGTCTCAGAGCCTCTTGCAGTCTTCCCCCTCTTTCCTTCCCCTCCCTACCACATTTATTTGCTGTCAGCATTTGAGTGATGTTGCCTATTGTGTAAGTCATGATGCTGAAAACAGCATCTCTTGTGAACTTACACTTGGATCTGGGACCTTAGTCATGTGTTCATTCAAATTTATCTGACTGCTGACTTCATAGAGTCTGTGGACCCCAGGCTTGCAGCACACTGGGGGCCTCGTGGGGGCTGCTGTTCTCTCACACTAAGGGTGGGGAATGGGTCTAGGTGCCTAAGGGTGTCCTGCCCTGAAGCTCTTCCTTCTGAGCTGTGTGGACTCCTGGCCCCCTTGGCACCAGGACTGGTTTAGCCAGTTAGGTGGCATTGCAGTTGACTGAGGCTAGAGAGACGCTGGCTCGCTGCCCTCTGGTGGGTATGGGTGGCTTTTTAATACAAGAGGCATGTGATGAAGCTGCTTGAAGTTGGGACAACTTGAAGACTGACTGAAGTGACTGAGGACCTTAGCCTTGTGGGTGGGGGCGACTGGACAGCATGGTGCTGGCCTGAGAGTGTAGGCATATCTCCACCTCTCAAAATCTGCATCCCCAACAAGGCCTGCCTCCGTCCTGAGTCAGCATGGGTGACTAAAGCCATAGTGTGTTGTCTCGGATTGCCCTCCCTGTCACTCCATAGAGAACAGGGCTCAGTTGGTAAGGAGCTTGCCACACCAGCATGAGGACTTCCCAGCACCCTCTGGAAAATCTTGTGTATGGCATGTTAATAATCCCTGTGTTGGGGATGGAGACCAAGGGATCTGTCTTAGTTAGGGGTTTACTGCAGTGAACAGATACTGTGACCAAGGCAACTCTTATAAGGACAACATTTAACTGGGGCTGGCTTATAGGTTCAGAGGTTCAGTTCATTATTATCAAGGTAGGAGCATGGCAGCGTCTAGGCAGGCATGGTGCAGGAAGAGCTGAGGGTTCTACATCTTGTTCTGAAGGCAAACAGAAGATTGGCTCTCATGCAATTAGGAGGTGGGCCTCATTGCCGGCTCCCACAGTGACACACTTCCTCCAACAAGGCCACACCTCCTAATAGTGCCACTCCCTGGGCCAAGCATATTCAAACTAGCACAGGATCCTTGAGACTTTTTGACTAGGTAGATGATAATTGGTTAAGTCCTAGATTCGATGGATTCAGTGGAACTTAGCTCTTCTCCCTAGCGTCCATGCTGGCCCTGTTAGGCCAGCTCTGCACAGCCCTTCCAGTCACTGCCGTGGAGCTGCAGTGCAGACCAGTGGGTACAGTCATCTTCGTGCTAACTAGACTGGCTGGTTAGTCTCTTTTTCCTTCCAGTCTCTGAGTCCCACTCTCTGTCCTCCTCATCCCTTTTCAGCTGAGGTTCCCTCTCCCTCTCTTAGGCAGATGATTTGCTAAGCCCCACAGGTGTCCATTTGGTGTTGACCACCCCCACCCCTCTGGGGCGCTGCTTCATCTTTGGAGCAGTTTCTCTCTCAGGTGTGGCATTGGGCTCTGAGACTTGATGGTCCCAAGGGTATAAGTCTGAGCTTACATCTCTACTGTGGGTCAGCTGGCCAGGTTCAGATCCTGTATCACACAGTAGCAACTCCTCCCTCTTCTGTCCTCCCTCCTTGACCTGTTCTTGTTCCCTGGCTGTGTCCTTTTTATAGGGAACGCAGGCTTAGTGCCAGGTCATCTCCACTCCTGCCAAGACAGGGTTCCCCTTTGCAAACAGAGTAATGTCTGGGATCCAGTTAAGGGTGGCCAGGAGAGGGAACCCATGTGAAATGCTGGCTTCTTGTAGAGGTAACCTTGGAGATATGGGGGGCAGAGTTTTCTGCAAATTCTGTTTTCAGCCTGCCTGTTGCACCTCTTTTGTATGAGGAACAAGAAGGGATCACAGCCCCTATTCATCTAGGCTAACCTTCTGTCTGTTTCCCAGACTATGCAGAAACTCATGTCTTGGGATCTCTGCCCTCAATGTTAGTCTCATTCCCTACTGCCCTTCCCTCACAGTTCCTGTAGGACCTATCCAGTACCAGTTATGCTATCAGATGAACAAGACACTCAGGACCACTCTGCTGCTGTGTTGGGATGGCACATTGCTGGCTGAGCACCTGCTCAGAGTCATGTCAAGTCCTCAGAGCTTATACAGCTACCATTGATTAAACCGACCCATATACCCCCGGGAAGCAAGGGAGACCCTTGTCCTACCCTCATCTACTGGAGTCGTCCTTTGAAGGCTCAGGGCACAGCTGCTGGTAACAGGGTCACACTGGACCTAGGACCTGCCCTCCTGCTGCCCACAGAGGCTTCCTGTCCTGCATCCTGGCTTTTTGTTTGGTGGTGGTGGTGGTGGTGGTGGTGGTGGTGGTGGTGGTGGTGGTGAAGGAGGAAGAGGGAGTGGTGGTGATGGTAATGGTCAAGGTGGAGATGGTGGTGGTGGAGGATGAAGAAGAGAAAGTGGTGGTAGCAGTTGATAATGATGATATTGATGTTCGATTTGCTTGGGTTTTGGTAGGATTACTTCTTTGTTGTTGGTTCCTTAGGAATTGAATCTGTTTAAATCTCACTGATTAGCTAATGTGAAGCTCACTGTGTTTCAGTGGGTTTAAAAATCAAGCTGCTGTCAGTCTCTGGACTGGGTCCATCTCCACTGAGATGGGATTTGAGGGTTGGTAAGGCAAAAGCCCTCTTTTTCCTCAGGAAGGACTGATTCTTAATCAAGGATGTTGAAGTAGCTGCACTCTCTTGCTAAGACATCCAAACAAGAAATCAGAAGGAGAGGGCCTCCCAAGCCTGGCCATCACTTGAGAATACCCAGTGCTTAGGGTTCTGCTGCTGACTAGACATTTCCAGCCACAAGCAGGATGGAAGACTAGAGCCTCTGGGGTCAGCTTGGAGGTGGTGGCACCCTGCATGCTCAGTCCTTGGCAGCTGTTGTCATGACTGGTTCCCAGCAGCCATGAATGGCCACAGTAGTTACAGCTCCCACATGGACCTTGGGTGTTTGGAGTGTCAGGTCCTCCAGCTTATAGCTACTAGTGTCACAGCCTTCCTTGGCCACGGTAACCATTAGTGTCATAGCTCTTGAACCTTCAGATCTCAGCTGCTTCTGGAACTTTTATTCTTATTTTCTTGTCCCTGCTTTCTTAAGCTTGCCTCCCTCTCCTCTACCATGTGGTCCTCAGGCTTGCATGACAAAAAGCCCATCCCTCTGAGCTGGCTCCTTCCTTCTGAGCCGGCTCCTTCCCTCTGAGCCAGCTGCTCACCTGAGCTCCTTTCTGACTTCAGGGTGAGGTGGAGTCCATTGTACTTCTTATCACATGGCTGTCTAGTTGTAGCAGCACCATTGGTCGATGAGGTTGTTTTGCCTCCATGGAACTGTGTTGTTACAGTCAGTTGTCTGCCCCGTATCTGCAGGTTTAAAAGCTCTAGGGACGGGGACAGGCATGGTAGTGGTGTTCCCATCCCACCACTCAGGAGACAGAGGCAGGAACATTGGGAGTTCAAGGCCAGCCTGAGTAGTGTAATTTATTTACACAACATCACCTGAGTCACTCAGAGTGGTTCCTTGTGACTTCCTCTGGGCTTTGGTGTCTGCGGTGGCTCCTGTGGTAAAACCCTGTGATTTGACCCCACTCCTGCTGCTCCGTTCACAGGATGGCTTGCAGAGGCAGCTCTAGGTTGAGACCCAAGGAGTATATATCTAGGGGTTACTCTAAGGAAAGAGCCTCAGGGAGTGCCTTGCTGGGTGAGGGCTAGGGAAAAGCCACCTCTCTGGTACTTTGCAATTTGGTGGTGATCTCAGAAGCGAGAATCCATGCCCTCTTGGGAGCATAGGCCTCAGTTGTTAACGGCTGTCAAGTCCTTTGTATGGCAGATTAGATGAGCATCTGGGACTTGGGGGAAGGGAAGGGAGGCTGGGGGGTGGGCATGGGAGAGACCTGAACTATGCAGTGTTCAGAGCTTCCTGCTCACTGCTGATGGACTTACATGGTGCTCTGTATTCTAGGAGGAGCCGAGGAAGGTCTGCTTCACCTACGACCTGTTTCTCAACCTGGAGGGCAACCCTCCTGTCAACCACCTGCGCTGTGAGAAGCTCACCTTCAATAACCCCACCACCGAGTTTCGCTGCAAGCTGCTCATGGCTGGAGGGGTGAGTGTGCCTGCCTGCCACCTTTGCTCTGTGTTGGCTGGTAGCATGGCCAGGCCTGCGTAGACCTTGACTGGTGGGGTAGGGAGCAGCCTGAAGATGTCTCAGGGTGTGGAAGGGCATGGACAAGGGCAGACAACTACAGCTGGACTAGCTGCTGAGGGGCAAGATGGCACCGCCACCTGCAACCTAAGGTCACAGTGTGCATGCCCAAGAGCTAGCCTAGGCTTTTGATGGTATAGCAAGGGGTGTGTGGGTATGGGTGTGGGGGGCCGAGTATGTGTTTATGTGAGTATGGGAACACTGTGGGGGTGGTTATGGGTGCCCAGGGTTCATGTGTGCATACAGATGCACAAGCATGGTAGTGGTCTGGTGTGGGAGTATGATAATGCATGGAGTGTGTGGTATTCTGTGCAGTGGTACTTGTGGTCTGTAGATGCGTATATGGCATGTGTGGTTGCCGTGTGAAAGGTGCATGTCTTATGTTCTACCTGGTGCTAAGAGTATATTTAATGTAGGGTGTGTATGTGTGTCCTTTGAAGGCTGTATGTGGCACCTGTTTAGGAGAGTGTGGTGTTCTGAGGTGTGTGTGCACTGTTTGTGGTATTTGGAGACATGAGGCAGAGATGTGTGGGCTATGTGGTATTGTTTGAGATGTGTGTGAAGGGGATGTGTGTAAATATAGGACGAGTGTGGTGATGTCTGAGGTGGTGTACATGTGTCTGTGAGATAGGACCTGTGTGTGGTGGTTGGTCTGTGGTGTGTGTATGTGAGGTATGTGGTCTGTATGGTATGAGAGGAGTGTGGTGCTCTGTAGTGGCATCTGTGTGTGGTCTGCCCTCTTCCCTAGGTCCATATCGGCCAGGGTGTATTTCTAGGGTCTGGCACCCTCTTTCTCTTAGTTCTGTATAGCCAGACCTCTTAGAAAATTTCTTCCTCTGAATGGAAATGGTTTTTCTTTTCTTTTTCTTTTTTTTTTTTTTGGTTTTTCGAGACAGGGTTTCTCTGTATAGCCCTGGAACTCACTTTGTAGACCAGGCTGGGCTCGAACTCAGAAATCCTCAAGTCTTTGCCTCCCGAGTGCTGGGATTAAGGGCGTATGCCACGCCCAGCTTAGAAATGGTTTTTCTGAAGTGAGGATTTGAGAATCCTGCATGTGAAACTCTGTGACTGCCTGGGTGGTGGCAGGGGCAGTGGCAGCCTTAGGTGCACCCATATACATGATGCTGTTCTGCCCTGAGTCTGGAATGGCTGAGGCTGTGTGGGTGTGTGCAGAAGCGGCACCAGGTGCCTCCTATCCATAGTGTGTGTGGGCGGCCCCAGGGCCCCAGGTCAGCTTCTTGGAAGCGTCGGTGTCTCTGGCTTCTTCAGGCCTCTCAGGTGCCAGGGGAGGTATTACCTAAGCTCTGGGGACAGTCTCAGGGCATCATCTGGCCACAGCCTAGGAGGGACGGTGAGGGAAGGCTGTGTCCAACTGGCCTTGAAGAGAGACTACAGTGAGATCCCAGAGTGGCCCAAGGGAGCCAGCCAGACACTCTCCAGTCTCAAGTGGCCTGGCTATGGGATGATGGCCCCCGGGTGACTCCCAAGATCAGGTAACTGTGGCCTTGTGTTGTTGACCTCTGGGTCGTGAATCTCTGTGGGGGTAATGCTTGTTGTCCAGGAACTGTGGCTACTAGGGAACTGGAGATGGCATCATGCTAGGATCTTGTGGCCCTGTAGTAGCTCTAGGTTCTGACCCTAGGCATGCCCGGACTGGGATCCCACTGTTCTAGCAAGGCAGCCAGCAGGTACTCAGCTCCAAGTCTCAGCTGCTGCTAGCCTGGGGCTATTTGCACCAGGGGAGTCTAGCCCAGGTAGCAGCTGGTCTGTGTGCCATCCCTGCCTGGCCTTGGGCATCTTGGCAGGGAACTCAAGCTGTTTAACCTGGAGGCCAGGCAGGCTGGCAGGTAGGAAAACATTCAAGCCATTCAGGGTCATCAAAGTCCAGCTGCCCTAGAGTTGGTGTCCTGCACTGGGCTCCTACCCTGTCCTGGAAGGACCATTACTTATGCGACCACTATCCTGGGGCTGGAACCTCACAGCTGCTTCTAGGATCTGGTTGACAAAGCCCAGCTGGGGACATACAGCCTCCATAGTAGCCTCACCTCTGTTGTGGTTGGGCAGGCTCCTATGAGCAAGTCATAGCAGGGCAGGTCACCTTACTACCCTATTTCCGTGCATTGTCATGTGACCATGGGATCAGCATCCCAGATGAAAGGCATGACTGGCTGGGTGCGTAGCCCAGATGCTCCTCTTCTGCCAGCCCAAACCCTTTCTTTGAAGCCCCATCCTCCTTTGTCTGCTGCACTCGGTGCCACATTGCATTCTCAGTGGCTGAACTCCATCTTTATGTGAACTTGCTGTTTTAGAGGCCAGTCCCAAACTGCTTCGGGCATCTAGGAAGCAACTGATGCAGGGCAGCACTTCCTACACCGCAGGCTGGTCCTCTTCCTAGCCTGTGACCCTGAGCTGGCCAGGGTTCCCAGCAGCCCCAGCACTGGCCCCTACAGCTCTTCTCTTACCCTTCTTGCCCTTGGCCCTGTTCTTGGCTTCTGCCTTGCTGCTTGGGCTCTGCGTGGCCAGCTCCAGCTGCCTGTGCCTGAAATGAGGAAGGGTTGTCCCAGCCTTGTCTGTGCTGATCCCTCAGAAGCCTCTCCTGCTGTGCCTCCCTCCAGCCTTCTTCTCAGTGCTTAGTGCGGTCCATGGCCCCAACTGCATCTCTTGCTTTGCTACAGGCTCTGAATCTTCTTGGCCAGGGCTGCAGTCTGCTGGCCAGGGTCCATCCTGGAAGCCTTGGGGCCATTTTGGTCCCCAGCTGCTCTGCTCTCCATCACAAGGACAAACCTGTGACTCTTCTGGGCAGCTGGCCTCCAGCTACCTTCTCCCTCCCCAGGAGGCTAGCTCCACGGCCGCCAGACCATTGCCTGGCGCCTGTGGATAACCTCTGTCTCTTCTTTGTCACTAGGTGATGGTAATGCCCGAAGGAGCGGACACGGTGTCCAGGCCCAGCCCTGACTACCCCATGTTACCCACAATTCCACTCTCTGCCTTCTCTGACCCCAAGAAGAACAAACCATCCCACGGCTCCAAGGTTAGTGAGGTGGAAGGCCAGCGTTGTGGAGCGTGGGCCTGGCCATTGGCAATTGCAAGCCATCGCCACCACCGTATGCAGAGCACAGCTTTGCACACCTGCCGCCTACATCCAGAGCCTCTGCTCCTGCTCCTTGTTGCTTCGCTAACTAGCGTGGCCAGGAGTGGTGCTTGGAGTCTGACCATTTTGTGCCCAGCTCCAGTTCATTCACAGGTCTCATGGGCCCTCTTTCCTGCCCACCGGTGATTTTTCCCCAGCTACTGTGCAGGGCATCTCCATCATTGGTCCCTTGGCTACTTTCTTAGTTCCAGGTTCCTGGCCATACCTGCCCTTGTAGCTTCCAGGTCTGGTTGTCAGCAGTGATGGCATGAAGCCGACGTGGAGGAGGCTGGGAATAGTGTGCACAAGACTGAGCTGAATCTCAAGGACACACATTTTGTCCCCTTGCTCAGCACTCTGGACAGTTCATACTGGGCCTCCTGGAGGGGCCACCCCAGCCACAGGCTGGCTTGTGCTGTCACCACCGCTGCAACATCTGAACCTAAAACCTCAGGTCTGTCCCTCGAGACACCTGGGTACTTGGCCTTCTTTGGACCCTCTGAGGGTGACTGATGACCTTGTGTATCTGTCCTTCATTTTCACATCCTTCTTGATTCACTGGCCTATAGGGCATTGTCAGCTGGGCATCCCCGTGAGACTCTAGCACCCTTGGGCCATCTTATCCATAGGCACCACAGGAAGAGAAGCAAGCACCAGGGCAGGTTCCTTCCACCTCTTTCCACAAGGCTAACAGGCCTGTGACATCCTCAAGCTGGTCAGCATCTTGGAGTCCTAACCAAGCCCTGATGTCAACCTTCATTGACCTTTGGAGGTTGGAGGAGAGGCCAGTCTTCACTAGCAACCTGGGGCTTCTCCCCCAGCCATTGTTGTTTGGCATCCACAGAAGCAATGAAGGATGAGGCTGCTATGCCTCACAGGTGCCTCTCTGGTGGCAAGCCTTCTCTAGCACCAATGTGGGACGCTGCATGGGCTTCCACAGATTTCTGGGCAACACAGAGTTTCTTCTATTTAGATGACTCTCCCAGAAGCCCCAGCCTTAGAGTGTGGTCTAGACCTGAGTGTCAGCCCCTGTGCTACTCTGGCTGAGCAGTCTCTGGTGGCTGCACGGGGCCACAGTGAGCAGGAGGTGAACCTCTCAGGGACTGTTGTCAGGAACCTGCAGTTGGAACCAGGCCCACCCAGACCTGTTCCCCTGGAGGCATGGACTGTGTCACTCTACTGGATACTAGGCCGTGAGCCTTGGCAGCCTTTCTGAAGTGCACCTCTTCACTGTGAGGGCAGCATTGAGCCTGTGATGACCTCATCCTCACTGACTGTGCCTTCACAGATACAAGTGATTTTCCTGTGTTTGAGACTGGGTCTCACTATGGAGTGCTAGTTGACTCTAGTTTCCTGGGCATGACCCCAGGAGAGTGGTTCCTGTCAACCACTCACAGCCGTGGGCACATTCCTGTCAGCCATCTTGCCCTGCACTCCTGCAAGCTTTTCCTCTGCAAGAGAGGGTGAGGACCACACGATTTCCATTTCTTGCCTCCCTTGTGGCTTACTGGGGGCAGCCTCCCTCCCCCAGTCTCTATGAGGCACTTATCACACTCATGCCAGCTGCAGTGTCCCTTCTCAGGTTTATAGGAACATGGCCAGTGGCATAGGCCGGAGTCCTCAGGCAGCTTCATCTGTCCCTAGACTCCTGGGTGGTCCAAGTGTGTTATGTAGCCCCTTTTCCAGGTATTTGTCCCACCGGCTTGGTGTTCTTGGTGGTACTTTCGGCCATGTCTGTCCTGGGTTATGGTCTGCATGAAAGAGCTATTGCCTGGCTAACTCTGAGCTCTTTGCCTGGCCACTGGCTGTGCCTTCTGAAGAGAAGGCTAGAACTGGAGGAGGCATGAGTTGAGCATTCCAAAATGGGATGCGAGTATTGAGGACATGGACTAGGGCCTCAAGGATGGAGGATGGCCAGCACCTTCCTGTCAGGGGCAGCCTCAGGTCTCCCACATGTGGGCAGCCGTGGGCACTGGTGACCCTGCAGGTTTGCGGGCTCTGCTCTGCTGTGTCTGTTGGTCACAGCCTTTCACTCTGCGGATTCTCTCTACACATTCCAAACAGGCCGATCAGCTTTTGCCCAGGTTGGGGTGGCAGAGCCAGGCGGCCCCGGAGTGCCGCTAACACATCTTCCTCACCTTCCCTGCCCTTGGCCTTGTAGGATGCCAACAAGGAGAGTGGCAAGGCTTCCAAACCACACAAGGTGGCCAGGGAGCACCGTGAGCGGCCGCGCAAGGACTCAGAGAGCAGGAGTTGCTCCAAGGAGCCGGAGCGTGAGCCCAAGAGTGCCAAGGATGCTGCACGCAAGCTGCCCAAGGAGGAGAAGGCCCCAGTGCCCAAGGCTGCCTTCAAGGAGCCCAAGATGGCCCTAAAGGAAACCAAGCTGGAGAGCCTGTCCCCCAAGGGGGTGCCCCAGCCTCCTACCCTGCCCAAGGCCTCCAGCAAGAGGCCAGCTGCCACGGACTCACCGAAGCTCAGCGCCAAAAAGCCTAAGAAGAGTGGGTCAAAGGGGACACGGCGTGCACCAGGCACCTCACCCCGAGCCTCCTCCTTCCCTGACAAGAAGGTGGCCAGGGACAAGAACAGCAAAGGTGACAAGGGGAAGGCAGAGAGTGAGCCTCGGGAGGCCAAGCGGACTCTGCAGACTGAAGACTCAAACTCAGAGGATGAGGCCTCCTTCCGGTCAGAGGTGAGCAGGCGGTGGTGGCTGTCCCTTTGCCAGGCTGCTGTCTCCCCTGGGTCAGCTCTCCCCTGCCCATGCAGTGGTAGCTGGGGTCCCTGGATGGTATGGGCCTTGTAGCACTTGAGTTAACAGCTCTAGCCCTCATGCTCCTCAGTGGATGGACAGCTTTGGTGGCTAGGTAGACACTGCTGACTCTTGAAGATTAACCAGAGAGTTCATCCTTCTGTCCTCCCTTTCCGGTGGGCCTTGGGCCTACTCCCCATCAGGAAGGTACGTGATGGCCACTGAGCAGTACAGAGCTCCCTTTCCTGTCTCCTGCACCTGCTGCACAAGGCAAGGTATAGGGTGCATCTGGCCAACTCCTAGAGAATTGCCTGCTTGTGTCAGGGCCCTGGGTAAGCAGCTTTGAAGATGCTCTTGGGGCTATCCTGAACTGGTTTGGGGTCGAGAGCTCTATAACCTGGTGCTCCTGCTACTGTGGTTGTTGGGTGCTAGTGACTTCCCACAGTTCTCAGGGAGAGCAGAGCTGTGAATAGCTTCCAGCGCTCATCACTGGAGCTATCTGGGCTCCGGGCCTATGTCTTGAAGGCAGGCACTGGGCTGTGTAGGGCTCAGCAGCCAGGTTTGACCTCTGCTTCTCCTCCCCCAGGCGCCAGGACAGGGCTCTTATGCAGCTGGGGAACTAGCCCTTCCTGAGAGCTGTGCACGGATGTTTTGTCCCAGGCAAGGACAGTGTATGGGCACTTTCTCTCCCGGTGCCACTGCCTCCAGGCTAGAGCCGAGTGCAGGCTGAACAGTCAGAGCACTGCCTCAGCTGCTGGGGCAAGAGACAGGCAGCCCTGAGGAGGGAGCAGCTGCTGCTGGAAGCTTGCTGGCCTTGCCACTCTCCTCTGCACTGCTGTCTACACCCCAGACCCTTCTGGTTCCTGGACCATTCAGTCCTAGCCACCGAGGGCCATGGGAGAAGTGTGGTAGCTGTAGTGCTATGGGTGCCTGCTGTGCACCTCCTGGGCTTCTCTAGTGAGAAATGTTTCCAGATTCCATTAGTCCTTGCCCCTCAGGTCACTGTAGAGACGATGGCAAGTGGTGTGCAGACCACCAGAAGCCCACTGAGGCTCCTGGTTTGTGCCTGAGCCTAGTAGGTAGGACATTCATCCAAGCAGGGACCTGTAGAGCCACTCCCTTATAGGTAAGGAAATTGAGGCTTGAATCTAGAGCCTGCCCTAGCCTGGAGCAATGCCAGGTAGCAGCCGTTTTTCATCACTTTGTGCCCAGGGAAGACTAAGAGGTTGGGTGTATGCAAGGGAGGGTGCCTTGGCTCCAGGACTGGTCTGTGAGGTTCCACCCTGAGAACTTCACAGTGGGCAGACTTATGGGTGCCTAGGGAAGGTTCCCTCAGCACTCCCGCTGACCAGTAGGAAGGTAGTGAGAAGAAGCCATACACACACACAGCTGGGCTCCAGTGGGCTGGGCTCCAGTGAGCCCTGCATAGGCCAGTTTCTTCCTTCAGTCTGGAATGTTCCCTCCCAGGCAGGCCACTTTGCCCAAGCTAAGGTCTTTTGTAGGCAAGCACTGCCCTGTCCCTTGTTCTGGGCAGGGCTGAGGGCTGACTAGCTCTGGATCCTGGGCTCTCCCACAGTGGGCATGTCCTATCCCCACCCCACCCTGTGACCCAGGGAAGGGAAGGGCTGAAACCACTCTGCCCCAGGGCTAAGCTCAGCTGTCCCTGCTGCTTGTTCGCCTGCTGGTATCTGTAACAACTGAGTGTGTGTCATGGCCACATCCCCAACACCATGTGTAACACACACGCTACAGCACACACCACACACAGTGCACACACTGCACTTCACACACCACATGTCATGCCACACACACACACACATGCCTCCCAGTATTCACTGAAGGGCTCACTCACACAGTGGAAGCCTCCTGCCTTGTGTGATGTCCAGGCTGTCACTGCCCCCTGGTGGCTAAGTCCATCCCTGTGCAGCTATAGGAAGACCAGGCGAGGTGTGCCCTGCTCCATGGTGGTTGTATCAGACAGCCCAGCCATCACTCCTGTGCAGCTGGTGGGTGGTGGTGAGGCTTGGGTAGGATTTGAGCTTTTGGTCATTGTCTGAACCCCCAGGAAGGCAGGCAGCTTTACTGAGAATTCTGTGTTTCCTGTCTTCACAAGCCTCAGGCTCTGTGTGAGCTGGGGCAGAAGGCTGTCCTGGGTGCCTTGAGCTGTTTGGCCCCTTCATTACCCCCTCCTCTGACCTGCAAGATGACAATCTCTTCTTTCCCTCTTGTGCTGCCCTGGCATGGGCTGAAGTCGGCCCAGTCAAGCCCAGCTAATGCCAGCTCCAGCTCTGACTCCAGCTCTGACTCAGACTTTGAGCCGTCTCAGAACCACAGCCAAGGTGGGTCCAAAGGGGAGCTGGAGCTGGTAGAAGGGGTAGAGGTAGGAGACACAGGAGTGGAGGCAAGGCAGTAGACCTGGCCTAGGGAGGAGTACAAATGAGCCAGGGAGAGACATGGCTCTCTTGAGGATCAGGCTAGGTCTGGTCTGCCTGTTGCTTCAGAAAGACTGAGCCTGGGTTTGCACCCCTGGGCTGAGTGCCCCTGGGCCAGACTCCTTTGGGCTGGCATTCCTTTCCCCTGTGCTGACCTCAACACCCAGGAGGCAGTAGATTCCCATGCTGTCAGCTCCTGGTGGTCTAGGATTTGTAAATGGCAAGTACTTGTGCTCGCCCAGAAGCCTGCTAAGTCCCTGGGGTTCAAAGACCTGCAGCTATAGAAACCTACTTCCTTCTGATAGACTCACTCAGCAGTGCAGGCCCACCCTGTGCCAGCCCATCAAATGGCAGCCTGTGTGCTGGGCCTGGCTACTCTAGTGGTTCTCCCCAGGGAGGGGCTGGAAACTAGGCTGGCTACTGTAACCAGCCTCAGAGGAACCTTTGCCTGCCTCCCATGGTGGCAGCCTCCTCAGGGGCAGGAGCTTGGCTGGGGGGTAGCATTTTTGAAGCCTATACTCTCCAAGGTTTTTATCTGTTGGATAGGGAACCAGCTGAATCGACATCATGTGACCAAGGTAATTGAGGGCTTTGTGTCCCTCTGTTGCCTTGGCAACAGGAATATAAACCAAGATGCCATCTGTAGGGGACTGGAACTGGGTGCCTCTGGAGAAAAGGGAGGACGGTGGACCAGAGCACCATGTAGGGTTACTGAAGTACTGGGCATCCTCACAGAGGGGTGCAGGCTGTGCGGGGACTCTGGTCCTTGCTGGCCTACTTGGGTTCTGAGCCTTTGGCTGCTGTGATGGAGGGCTCTTACAGGCCACTAGCAGACCAGGAGCCTGAAGCCTATGAGGAGGGCCAAGAAGGTAGGGGTGGGGAACCTGCTGCAGGCCAGAGGGACCCCACAGGTGGTGATGAGTCTGGGGTGGCCCTGGGGGAGGCAGCCAGAGGCTCAGTTCTCCCCTCCATTTGCCCTCAGGACCCCTGCGCTCCATGGTGGAGGACCTGCAGTCTGAGGGCTCCGATGAGGATGACTCATCGTCAGGAGAGGAGAACACCGGCAAGGCCAACCCAGGCCGGGAGTCCAGGTGTGTGGGCAGCACTGCTAGGGCGGGCTTGGGGACTGGGAGTTGGCCAGGCTTTCCTTTTCAGCATGGCCTTCGCTGGCATCCACACTGTAGAGTAAGGTTAGCTACCTGTGGGAAGTTGGACATGACAGGAATGCTGGAGGATGGGAGTCGGCTTCCCATGCTAGCCAGGGTGGGGCAGTTGTAGGCTTCCCCCAGGTCCCCAGAATGGTACATCTAGGGGGTCTCTCTTTCTAGGCCTCCGATAAGCTGAACAGTAGGCTGTGACAGGCAGAGCTAGAGATGGATAGCACCCCAGGGCTCCATTGGCCCTGCTAGAGAGTGGTGTGCTTAAGAGTTCACTGCAGCCGGGCGTGGTGGCGCACGCCTTTAATCCCAGCACTTGGGAGGCAGAGGCAGGCGGATCTCTGAGTGTCTACCGAGTAAGTTCCAGGACAGCCAGGACTACACAGAGAAACAGTGTCTCGGGAAAGAAAAAAACCAAGAGTTAACTGCAGAGAGATACCGGAAGGTTTGACCTATGCTGGTGATAGGTCCCTCCACCCCCAAGGTATAGGGCTACAGCCTTTGCTTATCCACAGTGAAGCAGGGTCTGTCCATCCACAGCACTATATACCAAGGACTGGGACTCAAGGATCTGACTCTGTTCACGGGGAGGGCTTAACCCTAGGAGCAAACACGGAGGTAGATTCCTGAGAGTGGCAGCCACAGTCCTGTCTGAAGGAGTCAGAGTTATGTGGGTTCCACTGTGGGGACATCATTTTGGAGGTGTCTATGAAGGGACATTAGGGGAGTTTGCCAGTTAGCAGACCTGCAGTTGTCCCTATTGTCAGGGAAGGTTCACACAGGTAGAGTACACACACACACACACACATACACACATACACACACACACACACACACACACACACACACACACACGGTGCTGGCATGCTCCCTAAGAAGGTCCAAGGTCCAGCATCCCCAGCTGCCACCTGTTGAGCACAGAGAGAGGCAAAAGTGAGGGGAAGCTGAGACTGTGCTTGCCTGGTAACAGTCTGACCTAGAGCCTGGCTTGCAGCCACAGAGCAGGAGCCCTGGATATAAAACCAACTGACTGTGGGAACTGAGGGAGGAAATGCCCTGGTGGCTGGCTCAATGGGTAAAGTCACTTGCCATCAGTCCTGAGGAACCTAGGTTTGACCCCAAAGCCCACATGGTGCAAGAACTAACGCTGGAGCCAGTTAGCGTGTCAGGAGACTACTGTGTTGCAATGCTTACCTGGGGTCCCCAAGAGCTTCTTGCACTGAGCTTATGGGGCTAAGAGTTCGGGGGCGGGGGTTACTACTCAGTGAGACCTGCTGGTGCCGTGTGATTCAGTAATTGTACCCACTGTGGGCTAAGCACATCTGTCACTCGAGTACCCGGGCTGCACATCATTCTGTGTAACCCTTGTACAACCTGCTTTGCAGGACTACAGCAGGGTCTGAGGCTTGCCCCCATGGTCTCTGGTTACTGGGATATGGAGGGACAGCCATACGTTCTCATGAAGCAGCGAGGGGGAAGTCTGATGGTCCTGGTGCTCAGAGCTGGGTGGGAAGACGTGAACATGGGGTGTAGCACGTTACCTCTAACACTGCCCCACTGCTCTACAGGCTAAGCTTCAGTGACAGCGAGAGTGACAACAGCGCAGACTCCTGCCTGCCTGGCCGTGAGCCCCTGCCTCCCCAGAAGCCACCCCCTCCCAGTAGCAAGGTGAGTGGAGTCTGGCTCTCAACCAGCCTCCGTGGCTATCCTGGGAGGGCTGAGGAAGGCGTGCTGCAGCTCACGGGTCCGGGGTCTCCACAGGTGTCTGGTCGGAGGAGCCCCGAGCCCTGCAGCAAGCCCGAAAAGATGCTGAAGAAGGCTACCTATGACAAGGTGGGGCTGTGTGGGCCTGAGGGTGTGGGCGGGTGGTGCCTGGAGCTGGGCTCCACTTGGTGCCCCCGGCCCACTGCCGTGCTTCTCCCCAGGCTTACACGGATGAGCTGGTGGAGCTGCACCGGAGACTGATGGCTCTGCGCGAGCGCAATGTGCTGCAGCAGGTACTGAGCCCCTCCTCCCAGGCCTGGGCATTGGTACCCAGCGCAGTTCCCTGAATCCATCCCACCCGCCTTACAGATTGTCAATCTGATCGAGGAGACTGGCCACTTCAATGTCACCAACACCACCTTCGACTTTGACCTTTTCTCCTTGGATGAAAGCACTGTTCGCAAGCTGCAGAGCTGCCTGGAGGCCGTGGCCACATGACCCCGGCTGCCACTGTGGAGCCACGGTGGGCATGGTGGGCACGGGAGGGGCTGGGCATGAGGGCTGGCCCGCCATGGCTTCCGCTCCCGGTACCACCCCCAACTAACCATGGTGCCCCAGTACCCCTCAGTGGTTGGTGATGAAGGGGTGCTGCAGGCCACACTTACACAGGGTGGGGTGACATAGGACACACGTGGCCTGCAGCCCCTCACTTAGTCCCTGCCAGTTGTCCATTGTGGGTGGGACTGAATGGCAGATTACTGCCTGGGCCTCTCTGGGTGGCCAGGATGACCACAGTCTTCCACACAGTTCACAGGCCTCTCTCGGATGGCCTGCCTCCTAGACTTGAGGGTCCGTTAGCCTGGCCAGAGCCAGCTATGCACCTGCTTCTGCCATGCAGCCTTGTGCATGTGTGTGCTCCAGGTGCATCCAGCAGCCAGGGGGCTCAGGCCACCCCTCTGCTGGAGGCACAGAGGATCTCCCCTCTAAATCCCAAGATGCCACTGCCTCTTGAGGCCCCAGGCCAGAGAACACTACAATGGGCACCAATCTTGGGACCCCCAAGGGCCACCACTGCAGCCATGTGCCAGCTAAGCACCCACAGTTCCAAGGCTAGCTGGACTGGCAGCACTCCTGGGCCACCATTCCCTGTGGGCCTCCTCCTCTGCTCTCTCACTGATCAAGTCTTTGAACTTTGAAAACATGAGCTTTTGCCAAATATGATAGGATGGTGTGTGTGAGGCCGGCCCAACCCTAGACTGCCTCTGTTCCTGGCCACATGTGCGCCTGGAGAGGCTTTGGACCTGTGCCCTGCAAACTGCCAGGGGTCAAGCCAGCCCCCTTCCCCTGTCTGAGCCTGGAGTGCCACCCCTTCCCCAACTCCAGTTGTCGGTGTTTGTGCCCCAACCAAGGTGTTTGAAAGAGGCCTGAGCTGAAGCCAGCTCACAGTTGCCTCGTTGTGTTGCTTCCTCCCCATTGTGGGCTCACCCCTGGAGGCCTGGCCTCCCAGCTCCCTCTCCCTGTCTGTCCCACTCCCAAACTATCTGTCAGGAAGATCCTGAACACTCCTGGGGACCCCAGCCTCTAAGGCTTCCTTTACCCCCAGAGAAAGGAAAAGGCCTCTGCCTGTAGCCCCTGTTCACACTCCCTATAGCTGGGAGGAAACAGGGCACGTGCCCCACACCTCTTTCCACACAGGCCGACAATACTCTCCATCAGGTGTTCTGCAGCCTCTAAGCCTTTTCATAGAAGGCCCTGGCATCGTGGCAGCTGTTGGCCTCCACATGGAGTGCGCCAGGGTCCCAAACAGCCTCAGCCCAGGGCACCATTCTTCCTCTCACGGTCGCTAGCGGCCCAGCCCTTCTGCTGCCCTGGGCCTTGGTGTCTAGTCCTTCCAGATGCTTCCAGGGTCGTCCTGAAAGCACCCACCCATCTCTTCAGTTACCTCCTCTGGCCAGAAGGTCACACCACTGTCCTCCAGAGCCACTCTGGGGCCCATACTGGCTGTCTGGAAGCCTAAAGCAGCAGCCTGCAGCCAGAGCCGAGGGTCCTAGGGACTTGTCCATAGGAAGGGGGTGGCACTATGTATGCCCTCAGTGAGTCCCTGTGCTGCAGCCTCCTGAACCAGTTCATGACACTGAGTGCAAAAGGTATTGGATACCTATCCCTCCCCAGGGCTTCACAAGACATGTCTCCATGAATAGACACGTCACTGGCCCAGACGAGCCCTGGACAGAGGGACCAGGAGAGCTGTGTTTGTAACAAGCTGCAGGGCCATTTGTCCCGCATTTTAAACTTTTTTGTTAAATTGTGAAATGATGGAGGAGTTTTATAGAAAATAAAGTGAGATGGGAGCAGTGGGTGGCCTGCCTTCAATTCAGTGAGGAATGGGAAGAGCCAGTGGGAACCTATGTAGGGGGTGTTACACATCTCTGCTGTTCCCTTGCAAGCAGGTAGTGAGGGCTGGTTACAACACACTGGGGTCCTGGGATGATGGGTGGGCCAGCAGGAGGGTGGAAATAGGAAAGAGGGCACCCCATGCAGGGACTCTAAAGCCCATGAGCTTCTGACATCACTCACACTGGGCCCATTTTCCAGACCTGAGCTCCACCTAGAGTCATAGGTGCATGAATGACACACACCTGAGTGGCACACAGAAGCCCACATCCTTAGCTACTGCGTCCACAGGGTAGCCCCCTCCTGAGTTCTGTTAGCAAGTAGAAACTGGGGGTTCACCCAGGCACAGCTCAGCAGCGCTGAGGCTGGTCATCTCACAGCTTGTTGGTAGCCAGTGTGCCCCTCCTGTCACTGCTAGAGGTCGGTCTGCGGGTCTCTGTGCTGTTGGATCTGAACATGAGTAGTAAGTGAGCAGCCTCTGCACAGGCGGCAGCAATCACATGGACTCTTCTGGGGTCCCTGGAGCTTGGCACTGCCATCCCAGACCCTTCACTAAGCAGGACTCTGCCTGCCAGAGTCGTTCCAGCAAGCTATTGGTGTAACTGTCGTCAGACACTTGCTAACTAACTAATGCTTGCTCATCACCCTATGGTGACAAGAGCTAGCAGAGAGATCCATGGGTGACTCAGAAATATGAAGACCAGGAGATGGTTTGTTAAAATGCTGCTATGCAAGCTTGGGACCTGGGCTTCCCTCCCAGAAGTCACATGGAGCCAGGTGTAACATGTGCACTTGACTATGGGCCTTGTAAGATTTTCTGTCTGTCTGTCTGTGTCGTGTTGGAGGTGAGAGGAGGGTATTGGATCCCCAGAGCTAGAGTTGCAGGCCACTATGAGCTAGGCACTGTGGGTTCTAAGGACCATACTGGGATCATGAGAGAGCAGTGAGCACTCATCACCACTGAGCCCTCTTTACCCCCAACTGCAAGCTCCAAGGCAAGGGTTTCTAGGGCTGACTGAGCCCATGGAGTCTGACCATTTTCAGGTTCAGTGAAAGACCCTATTGGGAGGGAGGGAGGGAGGGGGGGGGGAGGGAGGGAGGAAAGAAAGAAAAGGGGGGTTAATATAGGGAGAGTTTAACCTCTTATCCACAGGCATACATGTACATGCAGTTTTTATTAAAAACATGTATGCACACAAAGTTTGAATTCCCTAAATTTGTACTATTTAGCAAAACTTATTGCCAGTTTATTTAGATCACTGAAGAATACTATCTTCCTGTGACTGTAACAAATTACCTGAGACTGGCTAATTTATAGAGAAAAAGAAAAGGGCCTGTGTATCTTACAGTTCAGAAAGCCAGTTCCACTTAGGCCACTGCATCAGCTTGGCTTCTGGTGAAACCTTTACGTTCTAAAAGAGCAGATGTGCACATGAAGAGAAAGGACTGAGCACCTATACTATGTTCCCGGGAGGAGAGCAGGAACATAGAGACATGCTTCCCAGAATCCCCAAACCTCCCAACAGCCATACTGAAAACCAAGCTCAGTGATGTCACTGATGGACCATTCTCAAACCACAGCCTAGTCCTTACACTCATTTCCTCAGCCAAGTCATTTCTGCTAACCAGAGGGTCATTCTTTGTTACAGACAATATATAGCCCAGGCTAGCCTTGAACTGATCTCCTACCTCCTGAGTGCTGGGCGGAGAGATATGTACCCTCACTCTGGTCTATGTGGTGCTGGGGATAGAACCCAGGGCATACTAGATGACTGTCCTGCCTACTGAGCTGCAGCCCAGCCTTTTAGCGCTGTTTACAAAGTTGACTCCCATGAAAGTGGTGGGATCATTGAGGGATCCGCAATAGCATTTTCATGAGAACCTGAATAGTTCCCCAGAGACCACCTCCTCCTCCAGTCTCCGCATACTCTTCCTCATGTGTGTTCTAGCCAGTGTCAGGGACCTTAGGAGAACTAGGCAACTTTGCCAAAATGGCCATGCTATTTGAACTATTATAACCTCTCCTTGAAATATTACCAGCCTTGGTAGTTTCTTATAGCAGCAGCGTGAACCACGACAGTCTTGTCTAACACACAGAAGTCTCCCTGCTCGATGCTGGTTCCAGTAGTAGTGGTTTCTGGTCTGGCCAGCCAGGGTTGTCTGTATCTGCCTCTTACATTCTCCCATCATCTCTGTTTCCTGGTAGATACAAGAACTGTCCATATTCATCCCCCTCTTATCTTGAGGATAGAAGTAGTTTCCAAGCCTCTCACAGGTCAGACTAGGAGCCAGAAACGATATCTGTGCACTTGCTTTGTTGGTTCCAACTTACTGGGTAACTGAATAAGTACTCACCCTGATAGGTACCCACACCAGACCAAAGATGTCAGCTAGCTTAGTCAAGGAGATTGCCAGAAGGTGGGGAACTTGGAGCTCACCTCAATATGAGTGCTCACTCCAAGGCTATGTCCCTGGAGTCCCTGCATGACTCCACCACCCAGCAACTATGACTACATATATGACATGTTGGCAGGGCCTCAGGAAACATTTCTTCCAAAACCATCCAAGTGGCATTTCCTACATTTTAATGAGCCTTACAGGAGAACTGCAGGACACACCAGGGGATGCAATCCATTTCCTCTGTTGTAAGTTCTGTGCAATATCTGCCCCAGCAGACAGGATGTCACCCTACCAAGTTACCTTGGTCCTTTCCAGCCCTGTCAGAACTTCCACAGCTCTGTGTCCCCAAGGCTACCTCCACACATGCTGTCTGGAATGCATCTAGAGTTCAGAATCATTGCTGTAGTTTGAGGTGTTGAGAGCTGGGGCAGGGTAGGGGGTCTCCCAGCTGGTTCTGATTAAGAAGACAGCATGAGGCTGGGCGTGGTGGCATACGCCTTTAATCCCAGCACTTGGGAGGCAGAGGCAGGTGGATTTCTGAGTTCGAGGCCAGCCTGGTGTACAAAGTGAGCTCCAGGACAGCTAGGGCTACACAGAGAAATCCTGTCTCGAAAAACCAAAAAAAAAAAAAAGAAGAAGAAGAAGAAGACAGCATGAGATCTCCCGAGTTTACCAGCTAAGCTCCATGCACAGGTGCTGCTGTCAGGTCCCTTTGTGGGCCTCCAGGCTTTGAGCTGGGAGCACTTGCACTTTGTCTAAAGAACACTGTAGGTCCCAGCAATTTCCCAACTTCACCTTTAGCACAGTGTGTAAATGGGCCAGAGAGATAAAGTGTTTGCTGCTCTTGTAGAGGGCTCAAGTTCGGTTCCCAACATCCACATGGCAGCTCACAACCCTCTAGAACTCCAGTCCCAGGACAGCCAGTGCCCTCCTGGAGTCTGAGGACACATGTACTCATGAGCACACGCACACACAAACCCCCAGTGGGAAGCTGGGTCATGGCTGAGAACTTAGTCTAAGAACCTGGACTCCAACGCCGGGTGTGGTGGTGCACGCCTTTAATCCCAGCACTCGGGAGGCAGAGGCAGGAGGATTTCTGAGTTCGAGGCCAGCCTGGTCTACAAAGTGAGTTCCAGGACAGCCAGGGCTATACAGAGAAACCCTGTCTCGAAAAACCAAAAAAAAAAAAAAAAAAAAAAAAAAAAGAACCTGGACTCCAGACCAACAATAATAAAAGTAGCTTTCACTGTAAGAACAAAGTCTAGGGTGGGAGCCCTTTCAGCTTGGGAGTCTTGATTGAGGTGTCAGCATGAAGCCTAAGCCGGGAGTTGCTATAAATTCGGGTCTTAACCCTGGCATCTGTGTCTGCAGGTCCCTGCAGAGTGCTGTGCTGTGTCCTGGGCCTCCACCCACTTCTCACCTGTTAAAACAGCCACATGTCACCAGATGTTATCTAGTAGTGACTCTTGACAGAATTACCTAGGGGTGAGAGCCATCACTTTAGTGAACACATTTAATTTCTTTACAATTCAAATACCAACTCTGGAGGGCGGGATATGCCTTTCCATCCAGGACCCTCTCAGGGAGTCCTCCCTCCACTGTAGAAATTGTCCCCCGATAAACAGGATGAAGGAGACGAAGTGCCAGCACTTGAGCGAAGATTGGGGTGAATGGGGTTCCTAGGAGGTCGAAGTCTCATAGAGTTTCTGGATTTCCTCTTGGTATATCTTGACCACAATGGACCTGTTCATCTTGCTCATGGGTCCTGTGACGGAAGCAAGGCTGTGGTGGGCTTCCCTGCCACCTTCCCCCAGGGGTCCCCACTCAGAAGCCTGAGCCAAGTTGTCAAGAGGATTGAGTGCTTGTTAAGGGTGTGTGGTAGCTGGGGTAGGAGAGAACTGGGAAGTAGCCAAGAATTCTCTTCAGAAGTCCCTGAGGGCAGTGGTTAAAATATAGGCGTAAAGTTGCCACCCCATAGACCTAGAGTCCAAACAGCCTCCGGCCTGACTAGTCCAGAATCTTCTAACATTCAGATGCTGCCTCTGCACCCCCAAAAGTCAGGAATTGCATCTGAAGATGGCCCATCTTCCAGTTGGAAGGAAAGATACGGGATTGGGCTCAGCGCACTTGAGTTTTATACAAGCAAGGCTTGGATATGGGAGGTGATTTTGAATTTTTATTTTATTATGTGTCCTTGTGTGTGTGCATGTGTGTACATGTGCTTGCAGTGCCCTGGGAGGCCAGAAGAGGGCTCCAGAGTTAGGCTTGGATATGGGAGGTGATTTTAAATTTTTATTTTATCATGTGTCCTTGTGTGTGTGCATGTGTGTAGATGTGCTTGCAGTGCCCTTGGAGGCCAGAAGAGGGCTCCAGAGTTAGGTGATTATGAGCTGCTCAGTTTTTGTGGGTCCTGGGAACTAAACTTGGATCTTCTTCAAGAGCAGCAAGTGCATTTAACCTCTGAGCCATCTGGTTCCAGGGCCATCCCTCCCTCCCTCCCTCCCTTCCTCTTTCCCTCCCCTCCCCTCCCTGTGTGTGTGCGCCAAGCCAGAAGAGAAGAGTCAGATGTCCTACCCCATCTCTCTCTCTACTGTCCATATTCTTTCAGCACAGGGTCTCTCACTCAACCGTGAACTAAGCTGGTTGGCAGCAAGCCCTTGTGTCTCTGCTCTCAGCACTGGTATGAGAGGCCTGCAGCTCCACATCCAGCCTTTTTGATGAGCTCCTGTGTTCCTTATGCACAGCCCTCACAGCCACTGAACATCTGAGCTCTGTGTGTGTGTGTGTTTTTCTCCTGAAGCAGGATTTCACCATGTAGACCAGGCTATCCTGGAATAAACTATGTAGACCAGGCTTGCCGCAAACTCACAGAGGTCCACTTGCTTCTGCCTCTCACATGCTGGGATTAAAGGTATGTGCATCACTCCTTCCAACTTTTTTTTTTTTTTGGAAACTATTTCATTTTCCTGGTACTGGTCAAGTAAACTAGGCTGATAATCCAGGTATCACAAGGAATTCTTACCCTCCCCAGCATTGGAATTACAAGTGAACTAGGAGCCAGGTGGAGCCTTTAACCTCAGCACTCAGGAGACAGAGGCAGGCAGATCTCTGAGTTCAAGGCCAGCCTGGCCTACAGAAGGAGTTCCAGGACAGCCAGGGCTATACAAAGAAACTCTGTCTTGAAAAAAAAATGAAGCAAACAAACAAAGTGTATTGCACCTGGAGAGATGGCTCAGGGGTTAGAACACCAACTGTTTCCGCAAAGAGCCTGGGTTCAATTCCTAGCATGTGGCAGCTCACAACAACCGCGACTCCAGTCCCAGGGGACTGATGCTTTTCTGGCTCTGCTGGCACTGGACAAACATGCTCAACTTTCATGCATGCAGTCATATGCATAAATATAAAAATAAACCTTTAAAAACAGCCACCTGTATGCCTCTAGTGTTTTGGTTTTTGTTTGAGGGTGTTGATTGTTTGCTGTGTTTGTAACATGGGTTCTGGGAATCAAACTCAGGTCTTCAGCTTGGGCAGTCAGCATCTTTACAAACTTAAGCCATCTCTCTATCCCCAGGTTTGTTTATGAGACAGGGTCTTCTCTCTGTACCCTGGACAGCCTTTGAACTCATGATCCTCCTGCCTCAGACTTCAGGGTGCTCAGCTGACAGATATGTACCTGTTTTAAATGTGTTTTGTTGTAAAAATCAGCTAAAGCTGCATGAGCCCAGACCCTTCCCATACTTAATGGAAGCCTGGGGCCAAGAGCCTGAGGCTCCATGGTCCACCCATACTCGTCACTCACCAAGCTCCCCTCCGTCCACAGAGAAATCGTTGTCTAGAATGACCCACTTAATGATCTTGGCACCCATTGAGGGCGCCTCCGAATTCACATCCTGAATGCCCTGGTTAATGAACTCTGTGACCAAAGGGTCACGGTCATATAGGACGTCTGACAACCAGGTGGACTGGCTTCGAAGCTTCCGACAGCAATCGACGACCTCACTGGTCAGGTTACTCCGAGCCTCTCCAGTCTCTGGATTTATCTGACACTGTGGAGAGGGACAGAGATGATGTTTTGTGAGCACCTCCTTCAAGGCTGGCCTCCATCAGAGCCAGCCTGCAGTCCAGTGATCACGCAAGCCCCACAAAGCACACATCTTGGAGTTCATTCTCCCCTTCACCATGTGGGTCTTGGGGATCATCTCTAGCCGTCAGGCTTGGCAGCAAGCACTGTTACCCACTGAACCATCTCTCAAGCCAGATCTCTTGGCTCCCCAAAGCCCATCTTCTCAACCAGACTGGTTGATATCCTCAACTTGGTACCTTGATGCCAATGGCCCTGTCCACACTGTGAGGGACACTGTCTACATGGGGAAATTCTAGATCCTTCTACATTGTCACACCTGCACCCCTCCTCAGAACCAAGTAGAGGCAGGATGTAACCCCACATAAAAGCTGCCTCGGCACACCTTCCGGACCTAAAGTCACCATTAAAAAACACCCGTGGGGACGCCTGGCTTTCCAGAGAGGCTTAATTGAAATGAAAATGCCCACAAGTAGGCCTGGTGAGTTGGTTCAGTGGGTGAAGGCCTCAAAAGCCTGAGGAAATGAGTTTCATTCCTGGAACCATGGGAGGAGAGAGCCCACTCCACAAAACTGACCTCACTTCTGTGCTGTGTACATGAACACATCATGGTGATGATGATGATAATAAATTTTAAGCCAGGCATGGTGGTGCACGCCTTTAATCCCAGCTCTTGGGAGGCAGAGGCAGGAGAATTTGAGTTCGAGACCAGCCTGGTCTACAGAGTGAGTTCCAGGACAGCGAGGGCTACAAAGAGAAACCCTGTGTGGGGGTGGGGGGGGGGAGACCTTTGTGTGTAAGGGTCTGTGTACATGTTCGTGTGTGCACAGTGCATGGAGGTCAGAGGTCAGCCTCGGGTGTTGCACCTCTGGTGCTGTCTACCTTTTTAATTCAAGGCAGTTTCTCTCCCGTGGCCTGGGGCTCACAGTTTCCTCCCCAGCACTCGGGATTATAAAGTGCTCCATCATGCCCATCTTTACACATGGAACTCAGACTTAGGTCCTCATGGTTGTAATAGCAAGTGCTTTATCCATGGGGCGAATCTCCTGGCCCTTAAATTGTTTCTGATTAGGTATTTAGTCACAGTGAACAAAACAAAACAAAAGGCCACTAAAACGATGACTCTCATCCAGCCACCCTTCTGGTCAGAGTCTTGCTCCGTGGGTACCTTCAATGTGAGGAGGGCGCACAGATACGGGGCGTCCTGGCCCACCAGCATGGCATAGCGGACGATGGGGATTCGCGTCCTCACCCGCTCCTCGATGGGATACGGGTTGACCGTTTCCCCCGAGCTCAGCTTGATCAAATCTGAAGTAACAAAGAGAGGCATTTGTCTCTGAAAAGCCACATCAAGGGTGGGGCACAGCCCCAAACATCCCCTTCCCTAGGAAGTGGAGCCAGCCATGTGATGTGCATTTCTCACCGTTATTGTTCCCCAAGACATAGAGGAACTTGTCGAAATCCAAGAAGCCCAAGTCGTTCGTGTGTAGCCAGCCGTGGTTGTCCACCTTCCTCTCTGTGCTTTGCTTGTCTCTGAGGTACCCCATGAATACGTGGCGGCCCCAGATACACAAGTTCCCGATCCCATCCTTGTGCTCCTTTTCCACCTTTGTGTGGGTTTGGGGAAGCGCTTTCCCAGAGCTGTGGACAAGAAGGGCACCATAACAGGACTGACATGCGCCCCCACCAGAACATGATACCCCTTGGGCTTCAGCCTCTCTCTCCACCCCTTCTCTGTCTCTCAATCGGAACAAGGCAGCACAGAGAAGAAAAGAAAAAATCAGGTTAAGGCCCCAAAGTGCAGTCAGGAGAGAATGACACATTCACACCGCCTACTCTGGGTGTGGCTTGGGTCAATATGGTTGGCCAGAGGCCAAAGCTTGGTGTGCTTGTACATGTCTGTCACCTCAGTGTTTGGGAAGCTGAAGCAAGGGAATGCTGTAAGTTTGAGGCTAATGTAGCTACACCGGGAGATCCTGTCTCATAAAACAAAATGTAACAAAGTTGGGCAGGGGCTCATGCCTTTTATCCCAGGACTCAGGAGGCAGTGGCAGGCAGATCTCTGAAAGTTTGAAGTCAGCCTGGTCTACAGAGGGAGTTCCAGGATAGCCAGGGCTACACAGAGAAACCCAGTCTCAGAAAAAAAAAGAAAAAAAAAAAAGCCCCCAGTATCCTCTCCCACCCCCAATCCCACACATGAGCAGAGGCAAACGTTGCTGGCTTTCAAAACTGCTGTGCCTCACCCCATTCAGAGCAGTAGTGTCCACAGGAGCCCCATCTGCCAGTCTGTTGCCAGGCTCACAGAAGAAGGCTGTCCACCATGTATGG
The DNA here is from genome assembly GCF_978045245.1 of Mus caroli. Classification (NCBI taxonomy): domain Eukaryota; kingdom Metazoa; phylum Chordata; class Mammalia; order Rodentia; family Muridae; genus Mus; species Mus caroli. The sequence continues at coordinate 38,002,429 of NW_028227273.1, forward strand.
ATACCCAAAACTTGCTTGGTACTCATAGGGGCCTTGGGTCCTACCTCCATCACCACCCCAGTCCCGCACCACGGAGAGAAGCGGTCCAAAAGAGGAAAGCCACACCCACGAGGCTCAGCAGTCGCCTTGCTTTGGGGTGGCCTGAATCCTGGGGATCTTCGGATTGGGCTGCTGTCCTGAGGGAAGACAGAGGCGCATCCACACCCACCTCAGTATCCGGTAAGCCTGCAGGTTGGACACTGTGTGTAGCCCCGTGCACTCCGACAAGCCGTACAACTCCATGATAGGGATGTTTACGCTGAGGAAGAAATCCAGCGTGCCACTCGGCAGCCCCATGCCCATGTTTAGAAACTGCTGGCAGTGGTTGAGACCCAGGAACTTCCTGGCAGGCTCGAAGGTCAATCTCTTGGCCAGGCCGAAGCACAGCGGCTGGTGGATCTCCCTTTAGAAGCAGAGCCGTGGGTGGAAGAAGCAGAACCTGTGATCTCTGCTCCAGGGTCCCATCCACCCCACCCACCCCCACCCCCACCCCCAGGCTCAGCACCCTGCGCCCCGGGTCCAGAGCCTGCTGTACCCCATCATCAGCTTCTTGTTGGTGTGGAGGCCCATGCGCATGGCCCAACGGTCGATCCTTCTGCGGAAGGCGGTGGAGTCCAGGAATTTGGTCTTCAGACTGTCCAGCATGCGGTCCCACACCCACGGAATGCCGCAGAACGTGGTGGGCTGGACCTCGCGGAGCAGCTCCATCAGGAAGCCCTGAATGGGACGGGATGGGGTGCTGGGGGACCCCCATGCACATTAGGGATACGAGGCGGGAAGCTTCAGCCCGGGGAACCAGGATGGGACCCAGGACAGCTCAGGTGACATGCCAGCAGAGGTGCCTTCCCCCGAGTAGGGGAGAAATGTAAAGGCCAGACCAGAGGTCAGGAGATGGAGGGAGTATGTAGCACCCTTGCCCTCACCCTTCTCACTTCGACCCTGTACCTGCTCCCACAGCAAGGAACAGAGTGACCATTCCCACCTCATCCCCCAACCCCCACCCCTGTCTTTGCTGCCCATATTGGGCCACTGTCTCTCTTACCCCAGCACTCACCGTGCCGGGGGTTCGTGGCAGCCCACTCCACTTCCCTGAGTCTATCGAGGGGAAATAGACTGTCCCAGCCACGGAAATGGCCACCCAAACGTCCAAGATCTGTATTCCAGGGAAGCAAAGTGGCAGGTAACTCACGAGGATCTCCTGACCTTGAGGTGGACACTTGAACCCAAGGCTTTGAACGGTGGCTGCTGTGGTCCATGTGATCTGAAAGGTACCTTGCTAAGTACAGTCTAGGTTCTTCGTTACACAAGAGGCCAGGCTGGGCCAGCCCCTCAGAGAGGGCCATTACTCACGTTGTCATGGCTCAGCATTATGGCCTTCGAGGGCCCTGTGGTACCCTGGTTATATACCAAAGCACAGCACTGATTGGGCTTCAGTGTGTCGATGATTTTGTCCAGTTTTTCATCCGAGATGCCATCCGCGAGGTCCAAGAAGCCTTTCCACTGCAGAAAGGCTGGTCAGTGGGCACTGGAGAGTAGAAGCTATCCCAGACACCCTCCCAGCCCACCCACCTCAGCTTCAATCATACACTGGGATATTTCTCAGCCATGAAAAGGAAAGGCATTTGATGCAGCCCCCAAATGGAGAAACTCTGAGAATATGATCCCAGGTAACCAAGGACACACAAAAGAATCCCACTTTGGGCTTTCTGGACTCTCACCCTGCACTGGGCTTGGCCTCAGTCTCCAGGCCTGTGATTGGCTGTCCTGCCCTTAATCCCCTGTTTGGACATACCGAGTATAGATTTGGCTGCACTTCCTGGATATCTTCTCTGTACTGTATGATGGCCTTGAGATGCTTCAAGTAGCCCTGGATCTGCAGGGCAGCATGGGGTCAGCACAGGCAAAGATAAGGGCCCCTGAGCCAGGGATTGCTCCACACACAAAAGGGACTCCCAGTGCTCTTGTTTGTTTTCACGACTGGGGAGATGGGGGTCTCCTATAGCCCAGGATGGTCTCAAACTCACTATGTAGTTGAAGATGCCCTTGAACTCCTGGCAGGTCTTACTGCCATATACTGTTTTGTGGTGCCAGGTCAGGGATGGAACCCAGGGCCCCATCCAGGCTGGGCGAGCATTCTGCCCACTGAGCTCAGCCCCAGTGTGTGTGTGTGTGTGTGTGTGTGTGTGTGTGTGTGTCTTTTTAGTTTTATGTATATGTAAATGTACATGCCTGCATATCTGTATATGCACTGTGGAGGCTAGAAGACAGCATCAGATCTCCTGGAAGTGGAGTTACACTTTGTGAGTCACTATGTGGGTGCTGGGAACCCAACCTGGGTCCTCTACAAGAACAGCAAGGAGAACACTGCAAGTGCTCTTCAGCCCCTGCCCCAGTGTTCTTACTGTGTGAAAATATAGGATTATTCCATTGTAAACCATTTGATTTTCTACTTCATGGTGTATAGCCTCACTCGTGCTAGGCAGGGGCGCTTCGCTGCTAAGATGCACACCCCCATTTCTTACCATTCATTGCTATTTTTATTTCATTTCTGACGCACGCATGTGCGTGTGTGTGTGTGTGTGTGTCTGTGTGTGTGTGTGTGTCTGTGTACATACACACATGCATGCGCTCACAGGTACTCACCAAAGATGGCATGGGTGTCTTCTTCTATTGCTCTCCACCAATACCATTTTTCAAATTTAGTACTAATACTGTGTGTGTAATGCAGGCATGGGTATCCCAGACCCCCACGGATTGAGAGCATTCCAGATCCACAGACCCCAGAGCACCTTACCTGGTTAATCTTTTGCAGCTGTCTGTCATTATCCACCACAAAGATGTCCATTTCTGCGGTCTCAGCGATGACTTGGCAGGCTTTGGGGGAGATGCTGCTCAAGATGCCCACAGAGATGCCACTGGAAAAATAATTCAGAAACTGAAGATCTACCAGTGAGGGCTTTGGGGGAACTGTTGGGTTCTTGGGAGTCTTCATATCCTGTTGGAAGGTGGGGCTCAGGGGAAACTCCTTCTAAGCTCCCCCAAATGTTCTATATGAGTGTAGGGACAGCTCAGTGATAGGGTATGGACAAAAATAGGAAGTATTCCTAAAGGAAGGGGCATTATATGTTGGGGTCCACAGGACACATATGAGTTGGATGAGGAGAGAAAATGGGAAGAGAGGAAGGAACATGAGAAGGACTGGGTAATTAACAAACTGAACTGCAGCCACGTACGCTCCCCGAACTCAAAGAGCCCACCTAGCTCCCAAAGAGGCAAGACCCCAAGACTCTCAGAGGACATGCCAGGTGTCTCCCTTACCCTGCCATGATAGCTCCAATGCTGGCAATCACCCACTCCGAGGAATTGATGCCCATGATACCCACACCATGGAAGCGTTCCAGACCCACCTGAGGGAGGAGAAGCTTTTGTGAGACTCGGAAGCCCTCACCCTGACCTCATAGGAGTCTTCGGCTAAGGAGATCAGTCCCTCTGGATGGTTTGTCCTCCAGACACAGGTGCCACACAGTGGGAATGCTGAGAGGGCACTGACACCACACACTTCTGTTAATCTACCCATCGGGGTGCATATGCAGTTAATCACTACACCTGCCCACCCACCTTCACACTCATTTATGCCCTCACCCCCACTCATTCACCCACCCATCCACCGATCCACTCACCCACTCATTCACCCCACCCACCCATGCACCCACCCATCCACTCACCATCCATCTTCAATGTTACCCCAACACACCAGGCTTGCATTCTTTACACAGAATGTGTCCTTTAACCCAGGGCCCTTGCATGGTCTGTGCCAGTGGCTTGGTGTGTTCATCCCTAGATTTTCTGATAGCTTTTTCCTCCACTTAGCTGAGATTTTGCTGTCTGTGAACCCCTCCCTCCTTCGTCACAATACTTTCTTTAAAAGTTCATCTCCTTCCTCTGATTCTTTCTCCACCCACCACCACCATCTTTAGTGTGCTCTGACCCTCACCTTACTTATTAGGCTGACTGGCAAGTCACTTCAGGTTTCTCTTATCCCCTCCCCTAATCTGAAGGATGGAGCTTTTAAAACTTCATTTATTCAACAAACACCAGAGGGTTAGAACAGTAGCTTCTCGTGGAACCGACCAACTAACAAACATGCCATCATGACACCAGGTAACCAGAAAGACAGGATTCAATTCCCAGCATCCATGTGTTATCTGTAACTCCAGCTCCAGGGATCTGGTGCCCCTTTTCCACCTCTGTGGGTACCAGTCATGCACATGGTACATAGGCACGCATGTAGGCAAAACATCTATCTACACAAAGTAAATTTAAAATAAAATCAAAGTATATATGTATATATATATATATATATATTGAATATCTACATACACATGAAATCTTAAACAAACAAAAAAACGACTAATGATTTAAAAGGAGGTGGAGAGATGGCTCAGTGGTTAAGAGCACTGACTACTCTTGCAGAGGTCCTGAGTTCAATTCCCAGCAACTACATGGTGGCTCACAGTCATCTGTAATGGGTTCTGATGCCCTCTTCTGGTGTGTCTGAAGATAGTGACAGTGTACTCGTATATATAAAATAAACAAGATCTTAAACAAACAAAAAAACCAAAAACCCTGAGGAAAGACAGGCTGGGAGCTGGCTGCCTTGGTAAAACCCTTGCCATGTGACAGTTATGACCTGAGTTCCAACTCTCAGTCAAGTGTGGTGGGCAAGTGTACTCCAGTGCTGGGGAGACACCAGGAGGACGCCTTACACACATGCGATTGGAGAGCTCCAGGTCAGCAGGGCGACCACATGCATGTGTGCTCATCCCCCTCCACACAAGGACATGCCACTCACAGAGTGAAACCAGCACTCACGTCTGTCCTCACAGGGGACCTGTGGACCAGATCCTTCCACCGTCAGTATGTGTACATTCTATAGTAGATGTATTACGAAAGGGAGCTGGAGCGATGGCTCAGCAGCTAAGAACAGGTATTCTCTTGCAAAAGACCAGACTTTAGTTCCCAGCACGGCATCTGGAGCTCACCCATCTATAACTCCAGGTCTAGGAGACCCATGCACATACCCACACGCACAATTAAAAGTAAACAGCAGAACTTTTTGGGGTTTTTTTGTGACAGGTCTCACTCTGTAGACCAGGCTGACCTCGAAGTCACAGAGATCCACCTGCTCTGACTCCCGAGTGCTGGGATTAAAGGTGTGCGTCACCAGTGCCCAGCGTCTGGCCACATTTTTAAAAATTAGTAAAAGATACAGACCTTATAAAGTTAATATATAAACACATTAAATATAATTTTCAATATTATTTTATAAAGATTTATTTATTAATTTTATGTATATGAGTACACTGTAGCTGTCTTCAAACACACCAGAAGAGGGCATCGGATCTCATTACAGATGGTTGTCAGCCACAATGTGGTTTTAGGGAATTGAACTCAGGACCTCTGGAAGAGCAGTCAGTGCTCTTAACCACTGAGCCATCTCTCCAGTCCAGTTTCTAATATTCTGTGCACACAAATACTTATGATCTACACAACCTACATTATACATGTAATGCATTTGGCACTGTTTTGTATTTTCATGTGTATGTAGATATTCAATATATGTATACTTTGATTTTTTTTAAATTTACTTTGTGTAGATAGATGTTTTGCCTACATGCGTGCCTATGTACCATGTGCATGACTGGTACCACAGAGGTGGAAAAGGGGCATCAGATCCCCTGGAGCTGGAGTTACAGATAATGTTACAGATAACACATGGATGCTGGGAATTGAACCCTGGTCCTCTGTAAGAGCAGCCACTGCTCTAACCACTGTGCACACTCAGCCCCTATTTGTATATGTTGCATATAGGAAAGCATACATTATACATGTAACACATATGTGTGAAAGCTTCCATATTTACGGGTATGCACTCTCTAGATTTTAATATGGATATGGATATATATATATGTGTATATATATATATATATATATATATATATATATATACAACAGTGGGTATACCTGATACAGCTCTCTATGGTTATGCACATACAAGATTAAAGACACAGCTGGGCAGTGGTGGCGCACGCCTTTAATCCCAGCACTTGGGAGACAGAGGCAGGTGGATTTCTGAGTTCGAGGACAGCCTGGTCTACAGAGTGAGTTCCAGGATAGCTAGGGCTACACAGAGAAACCCTGTCTTGAAAACAAAAACAAAAACAAAAACAAACAAACAAACAAACAAAAATTTTAAAGACACAAAATATGTGTGACACGGAAACAAAACTATCATCCATGTCTAATTACACACACATTAATGCACATTTGATATGCAAAATGAAATCTTGTACTTGAGGAAACTGAGACACGACACAGAGTGACAAACAAGTCACGTGACTAATGGTGGCATGACACTCCTGGTGGGAATAAGCAACCTGAAGAGGAGCGCAAACCGCAAGTGAGCTCCGCCCATAACACACAGCGGTGCTAGAGGGGCGAGCATGCGCAGGAGGGGGATGAGTCACCTGTGGACTTGCTTGCACAGGAGCTGTACCTTGAGGAAGGCCTTGGCAGCGCGCCGGCAGGCCTCGTAGTACTCGATGTAGGTGAGCAGTTGCCAGCTTTTCTTGTACTTGGAGCCGATCGCCAGGTAGTGCGAGTACTTAGTGGCCGCGCTCATGATCAAGTCGGGAACTGTGACCGGAGGCTCGTTCTCCAGTGGGTCCTTGCCCATGCGCAGCTGCACCTGGCCTTCTCGCTTAGATGTCCAGTAGCTGGAACCTGTGGCGGGGTCAGAGGTCACTCCATTTGTTGGGACGAGAGATGAGGTCCTCGGGAGGACAGAGAACCACTCTCCCCAGAACAGGGCAGAAGATCAGAAGTCACTTCCCCCACGAAGATCGGAGGAAGAACAGGGAGTCATTGTCACTGTCCCCTGTTGTGGACAGCCCTGGGGCTAATTATATTTGATGTCAATTCCGTTCTCCTGTGAGTGGCTGTGAACAAGGAATGAGTCAGCACTCAGGTGATTTCCTGTAAACCTGCTTCCCGCCTTAATTTGTAGACTAAAGGAGAGCTGATGATTGGGCAGATAAAAGGGAAGGTGGTAGTGAAGGTGGGAGAGAGAAGGAGAAAATGGAAGAGGGAGAGGACACAGAGGAGGAGGAGGAAGAAGAAGAAAAGCGGAGCAGAAGCACATGGCCTGGAGATGCCGCGAGTTCTAAGGGGTCTCATAGATGTGGAAGATGGTAGTGTAGCGGTAGATCTGCCCAATCTAGGCGTACAGCATGTCTTCATATTAATTGTGTTGTGTTTTCATTGCCAGGGCATATTTGGGTTGGAGAGATTTACTGCAACAGTCCCCCACCCTCCACCCCCATCCCTGCCACCTCAGGTGGATGGAGGTCAAAGGTCACTCTCTACAAGAGAATGGGACAAAGGACAGGAATGCTGTTCACTGCTCCCTGACCCACAGAAAGGAGAACATGGAGTCAGGGTTACTGTTCCCAAGTGGACAAGGCCTTGATGGTTGGTCACATGATCACCCTGGCAAAGGTCACATGGCCATAGGTATCACCCTTACCCCGGTTACTTAAGCCCTCTCCACAGGACTTCAACGCCCACTGGCCACCTACCCCAGTAGACCAGTGCTGCTCTATTACCTGATCCCAGTGTGCCTGGGCTGACAAGAGGACCCCTGCTGCCACCCCCACCCTCTCCCTGCACCGGGGGGGGGGGAGGGGGCAGCTCCCACCTGGGGTCAGTATCTCAAAGTTTTCTGCCTTCTTCAATATTGTACTGTGAATTTTGTTCCTCAAGATGGTTTTGGTTTTGAGGATCCTCCCAGAGGACTGAAGGTTATCTGATTCCTTAGGGTCAGTCATCCCCACGACACAGACCCAGCACAAAGATGTTCACGCACACAGTTACAGAGGGCAGAGGACCAGGTGTCCACAGTGGGGTGTCTGCCTCCTCAAAGGGCGGGGTGGATGATGGTGGAATTGGCCAGAGAAAGACAGGAACCTCACAGACCAGGATAAGAGAGCAGGAGTGGGTGCTGGCAAAAGAAATAAAACAAGCTGGGTGTTAGTGGGGGACATTTCTTGTGTGTGGCGTGTATGCAGACATGTGGAAGCTAGACAGAGGTCGTCAGCAAATCTCTTGTTTCCTCAGCTATGTTCCTTCCATTGGGGCCTGTCTGGCAGTGACCATCCACACCTCTCCCTTCCCGAGCCCATAGCTTGCCTATTGACTAAGCTGACTGCCAGTGAGCAGTAGGGGTCTCCTGTTATAGGTGTGTGCTGCTGCACCCAGCTTTTTGTGGGGGAGAGAGGACTGAGCTCAGGTTCTCCAGTGGGTGAGTGCCGTGTGAACTCAAGGGTAGCCTGGGCTACATGAGACTCTGGAGAGGGGAGTAGGAAAGAAGGGAGAGGGAAGAAGGAGAAAAGAATAGAGTTTCCAGTACCTTCTGTGCCTAGTGGCACTGGTGTTTCCTGAGAGGCTGGGGCAGATGTTGTTGTCCTCAGCCCTCTCTCCCCACCACAGGCTGCCACTTTATCAACTGGTACGGCAGTGGTGACTCTTGTCCAGATCTGTCACCACCTCCCACTGAAGCCACAGAAGGACAAGCAGCCCCCCCAGACTGGACATCCTCCAGAACATTCCCTTCTACATTTCAAGGCAGTTGTTGTGACATCACTGTGTTCCGTAAGCCAGGGCCACAATGGCAACATGACCCAAGGTCCCCTTCCATACACCAGAAACCATTGAAATAAGAGACTCAGGTCTGTCACACAGTCATATCCACACAGTAGCCATGCTTCTTAGCTCATGGTCACTGACAGAGGAGGGAGAAAGGGTGTGGACACTCCAGGCTGAGAGGACATCCTGAAAAGATGCCCATGCCAACATGGAGGAATGATGATGACCCTGTCCAGTGAAATATGTCAGACGAGGGCACATACCCCAGGGTCGCACTTGCAGGCTCCAGAGCAAGTCACAGAGACAGGAAGTGGGTGGTGCAGACCTGGGAGGGGATGGGAGTGAGCACTGAATTGGGGCAGAGCTTCAGACTGGGGAGACCGAAGGCTCTAGAACTGGATGGTGATGATAGTTTCACAGTGTGAATGCATGTGCATAAAGCCTGGGCTACATTTTAACTCCCTGTGTAGCCAAGGATGACCTTGAATTTTTGGTCCTCCTGCCTCCACCGTCCCCAGTGTTGGTTTGACAGGCATGTGCCATGCCATTCATATGATGCTTGGAATCCCAGACCTTGCACATGCTATTTGAGCACTACCCACTGGGCTACAGTGCCAGACCCTTGATGGTAGTTTTTTGGTTTTGAGACTCCCCATAGGTTCTTGAATGGCCCTGTCTGGTTTCATTTCTATTTCTATCGAATGTAATGCACAGTGCTCAACACTGGAGCTGTAAAAACTGTTCAAGCACATACAGATATCTGAATGAATGGATGAATGAATGAATGAATAGATGAGTAAGTACACTGGTGAGTGTCTGAAGGATGTATGAATGAATGACTGAATGAATGAATGAGGGAATGAATGAATTCGTGAATGATGGGTGAAGGAAGCTTACAATCCCCTTTCCCAGGAAGTACTTTTCTCCTGAGGCTGGGTGCAGGGGAGGACGGCCAGTGATGTCATAAGGGGTGTCCTGAGCAGAAGGTTCCAGAAGCCTGAATTATGGAGTTGTGTTGGGTGGGAACCCATCTACCACCATCACCCTGGCTAGACTGAGGGGTGACCAGAGCAAGAAGGGGACAACACACACTAACACACACACACACACACACACACACACACACACACACACGGGCTTCTGGGACCACCCACCACTGACCAACTCTGTGGAAGGAGAACTACCTTGCTGACCAGATGTCTCCATCTGTGACACCTGGCCACCTTGCGAAAGTTGGTAAGGTTCCTGTGAGGATCTCTGCGTGGGGCAAGTGACCGTGACAGAATGGAGCCCACATTTAGGGAAGGCCAGATTTTAGTTTTTCCCTATGAAGGCAAGACTGCCTTAGGCTCCCTCTACTCCTGCACTAAAGGTGAGGACTTAGGCTCTAGAACCTGTAGCTGAACCCGGTAAAAGCTGAACGTGGACAAGCCCACCTGCAGCACCAGCACCTGCCGTACTCAGTGTCAAACAACAGACAGAGACCCCGTGGCACTGCGGCAATGTGCATTGTTTTGGGTGTCTGTAGGGTCCCACCATGTCTGCCTCACGCAAGGGATGTCTGAAGTCCATTTTGTGTATCTGTGGCCAACTGGGGCTGCTCCCTGTGAGGCACTATCTCCCACAGAACCAGGAGTTTGCTGACTGGGTCAGATGGCTGTCCATGAGCTCCAGCAATCCCCCTGTCTCCGTCTCTCCAGAGCTGGGGATACAGATGCACACCAGCACACTTGGGAATTTTAAAAGTGCTGGTGATTCAAAGGCGGGTTCTTGTGCTGTGCATGCCCTTACTAATGGAGCCATCTTCCAAGCCCTTAAGTTTTGTTTTGTTTTGTTTTGTTTTGTTTTGTTTTGTTTTGTTTTGTGATAGGGTCTCACCGTGTTGCCCTGGCTTACCTGGAACTCTGTTTGTAGCTCCAGCTGACCTTAAACTCAGTGACCCAGCTGCCTCTTCCTCTCTAGTGCTGGACTAGAGGCACACACCAACCACCTCATCCAGCTTGTTTCCAACCTTCTTTGTGGAATATTAAAATGTTTTAATGTTACGTTTTGAGAGCTTCGACTCTGTGATCACAGCCCTCCAGAGATCTGTGGTGACAGCACGTACCCTGGGCGTAGCTACAGATTTTTAAAAATTACTTTATTATTGTTGTGTATTTTGTGCCTCTGTGGGTGGTCATAAGACAGCTTGGGGTGGTCAGTTCTCCCCTCCCGTGTGGATCCTAGCGATCGGCAGGATTGACAGTGAGTGCCTTCAATGGTGAGCTGACTGGCTGGACCAATAATCTTGAAAAGAGGAAGAGTGCAGAGGGATAGAAGGAGCAGAGGGGGAGAGGAGGGAGGGCAGATAACTCTGTTAGAACCTCACCAGTGAACACCCTCTAACTTAGAAATGCATTATTCTCTGATACATAAACCATCTTTCCAGTCATCAGGCATGACTAAGCAATCCCAAGGTCTAGGCAGACATCACCAGTGGATTGGAAGTTGGCCCCTCTGCTGTTCTTGCCAAAACGTCTCTGTTTCCTTCATTGGTTTATCATCTGTGGGCCCCGCAGCACTGTGACAAATACTTCTTGTGAATCTGCAAAGGCTGGACCACCAATGACTCAAGAGAAGAAGGCGGAAGACCTTGAGAGAGGCACAGACACCACCTCAGGTTAGTGACGGCCAGAGAGGGTTCCTCCCAATGGGCCACTCAGCCATCTCTGCTTGAACATGCCTGACCTCCAGGGCTGTCCCGTTCTTTCTGGTTATTGGGCATGATGTAGCGCGTGATCAGCAGTTTGGGGTCCAATCACTTAGGTCACAGGTGACAACTTGGGGTCAAGAGGTACAGCACAGGTCATTTGCTGTCTGGGAAGCACTTTTGCATATTACCTAGTTTCTGGTGTTGTGGTAAAACACCTTGACAAAAGTGACTTATGGGGAAGGGTTTTCCAACTCCCCATTCCATGTCACTATCCACTGTGGCAGGGAGTCAAAGCAGGAGCTTGGGGCAGCCAGTCACATCTATGAACAGAGAGCATGCACACACCCCAACACTCAGGCACACACACCGGCCCTCTACACGGCTCCTCACTGAGACTCTTTCAGGTCATTAATTCTAAATAGTGTCATTTGACAAAGCTAACCACACAAATACTGTTTTCAAAAGATTTTATGGGGCTAAAGAGGTGGCTCAGTGGGGATACACATACACTCATACACACAGATGCACACATACACACACTCATTCACACAGACATACATACACAGATACAGATATGTGCTCATGCTGTTGGTTGTGTGGCACTTTTCCTGGGAAAACCTGAACAAATACCTATCCACTCTTACTGTGTGACAAGAAAGACTTGTCCCGGTGAGATGCAGCACACATGTCCACTCCCCTGAGGTAGGGGAAACACAGCAGACCAAAGCGTGGACACCAACAACGTCCAACGTGGTGCCCTGAGCTTTACTGGGGTCACTGACAGGCATATGCGTGAGGGGTCATGTACTGGAGCAGAAATGACTCACAGACAGCTGCATCACCAAGGCCTGAGTGACAGCTCAGAAAGCTGGGAACCTGATGCTCACTGCACATCACTGCTGGGAGGTCAACAAGCTGGACAGCGCCCATTGCAGGCATCTTTGCATCTCTGAGAGTGTGTCTCAGCAGTCCTGACAGCTTATATGTACTTGGGGAGTGTCTTAATCAGGGTTTCTATTGCTGTGATAAACACCATAACCAAAAGCTACTTGGGGGGAGGAAACAGTTTATTTAATCTTACAGCTTACAGTCCATCATCCAGGAGAATCAGGGCAGGAACTCATGCAGAGGCCATGGAGGGCTCTGCTCCCTGACTCACTCCCCACAGCTTGTTCAACTGGCTTTCTACCATGCAGGACCCACCTGCCTAGAGATGGCACCACACCCAATTGGCTGAGCCCTCCCATGTCAATGTTCAGTCTATAAAGAGCATCACAGACATGCCAATCTGATGGGAGCATTTTCTCACCCTAGGTTTGTATCAACTTGACAAAAACCAACCAGCACCCAGAGAGAGGGGCTGGTGAATCTAGTCGCTTTTCAAGAACCTCCTGACGGTTCTGAATTGTTTACTTTCTAAGCTTATGAGTGTTCTCTGCGTGATGGAGTTATTTTCATCTCAGAGAAAAGTTCTATCCAACATACATGTACACACACACACACACCATTTGTAGCCCCCACCCCCACCCCCGTCTCAAGACTCTCAAGGTTAATGTCTGTGCTGCAGATGAGGTCTCCCTTCTGTCCCCTTCCCATCCTTGGTGAGTTGGTTACTTCCTGTGGTATGATAAGACACCATGACCAAATGCAATTTAAGGGACAGGCTTAATTTGGCTTTCAGTTCAGAGTCCACAATGTTGAGAGACATGACAAGCAAGCGGCAGCCACAGTGGCAGGAACTGGAAGCTTAAAGCTCAGGTCTGGGACCACAGGCAAGAAGCAGAGAGCAAAGCACAAATATTATGGGACTTTTTAATCCTAAAGCCTGCCCCCCACCCCCTGCTTTCTGCAGCAAGGTTGCATCTAACCACCCTGCAACGGCACCAGAACTAGGAACCAAGTATTCAAATATATGAGCCTGTGAGAGCAATTCTCATTCAGACCAGCCAGAAGTCAGGAAAGCCTGCTTTCTTATAGAACCCAGGGCTAGCAGCCCGGGGATGGCCACGCCCACGGTGGGCTGGGCCCTCCCACCAGCCCTCCCACATCAATCACTAATTAAGAAAATGGCCCACAGGCTTGCAGTTAGATCTTACGGAGGTTATTTTCTCCGTTGAGGCTGGCTCCTCTCTGAGGATTCTAGCTTTTGTCAAACACACAGGATAACCCCACTGTACAGCCTGGCCTCAGCATCTCTCTGAAGCCCCAGAAGCCGGATGCACCCTCTGGAGCTGGAAGCTTAGCCGGGTGGGGCTTTGCTCGGGGGGGGGGGGGGGGGGGGGGGGGGGGTGTCTTCCCCAGGTTTCCAGCGCAGACCTCTCTCTGCCGTGCTGATCGGTAATCTTATCAGTCAAAGCCAGTCCTCCAGCACCAACCTTCACTGTAAACTGCCACATAGAGTTCCCGAGTGCTCGTTCTCTTTTCACACTGTACATTCTGAAATTCTTTCTGCCCCTGCTGCTCTTTTTCACTGTAGTCCTGCATGAGAGCAGTCACTGTAACTACAAGACAGAGACAGCATCATGCTTAAAACCTCCTGCAACAATGAAATAGTCCATAACTGAGTTTTAAAAATTGATTATTGGGTTTTTTTTTTTTTTTAATGTGTGTGGGTGCTTAGCTTGCATGTGTGTCTGCATAGACCACATGTTTCAGTTTAGTCCGAGGTCCCTGCTAGAGGCAGGTTCATTTCCTAGCCCTCAAGGCTTGTGAGATGATCTGTTGTTAAAAAACCTCCCAGCCTCAGACGTCCTGTTCCAGTCAAAGAAAACACACCCAGGCTCATCTAGGAAAATATGAGCCTTCGAGCATGGAGATTCGAATGAGAGGTGTCCCTCACGGTCTGGGGCACTTGAACACCTGCTCTGCGGCTGCTGCTGCTGCTGTGCTGCAGGGAGTCTGTCCCGGGGGTGGACTTTGAGATCGGAACCCAATTGCTGGAACAATAAGAAAAGAAGTCTTAGCACGTGGAATGCAGCTTTGCTTTAAAAGCCCACTCATGTGAGAACTAACAAAACAGAACCACTCCCTGAGCCCTCTCCCCAATACCACAGTCAACGAACTTCTCCAGGCAGTTTAGAGCAAGCCGTTCTCAGTCAGTGGGTTGCAACCCCTTTGTGGGTTGCCATGACTCTTTCACAGGGATCACATATCAGATATCCCACATGTCACAGACAATTCGTAACAGTAGTAGAATTAAAGCTGTGAATTAGCAACAGAAATAAATTTATGGTTGGGGGTGCCCATGGTGTGAGCAACTCTATTAAAGGGTCGCAGTATTAGGAAGGTTGAGAACCACCTAGGTTTAGAAGGTATTTACCACAGTGCACTGATGTCCCGTGTTGCTGTTGTCTGATAATCGTTTTTCTCAGTTTCTGTTTGTTGTTTCGATCTCCCTTTATGAGATGATGTCTCATTTAGCCCAGGCTAGTCTTGAACTCATGATGTAACTAAGGATGACCTCAAACTCCATTTTGTGTATGTGTGTGTGTGTGTGCGCGCGTGTGTGCCCACATGCATGTGGAGGCCAAGAAGCAATGTTGGCAGTCTTCCTGAATCACTCCTATTTATTTGAGATAGTGCATGCAGGCCTTCCCACTCCTGGATTTTTTTAACCCGTGTGCGCAGGATCTGAACTCGGGTTCTCACGCCTGCACAGCAAGGACTGACGGACTGAACCTGCTCCTTGCCCCAGTCCCAAAACTTTGGGATTCCTGAGCACTGAGCTGACAAACAGCTGCTACCATGCCTGCCTCCTCTTTAAAAAAAAAAAAATTACATGTATTTCTTTGTTTTTAAGGGTGGGACATGTAGAGGTCAGAGGGCAACTTTCAAGAACTGGTTCCCCTTCCCCTGTGTGCTTTCCGAGGCCTGAGCTCAGCTCAGCAGCCTGTGGTGAGTCCTTCTGCCCTCTGAGCACTCCAGCCCCTACCTGCATTTGAATGGAAATCTCCAGGTGGGGCTGGAGATGCCATGCAGTGGTAAGGAACTCTTGCTATGCCTTCTTCTGGTCTCAGTGGGCACTGCAAGTGCACAGTGCACAGACACACTCAGGCAATAAAGCAATAAATATCAAAACATTTTGAAAATACCCAGGAAGGCTGAGGCTGTGGCTAAGCTATAGAGCATTGGCCCAGGGTATACAGGGTTCCCCCACCCACCCCGTTCCATTACAGAAGCAATACTTACCCATGACTCTTACAGCTGTTCCCAGGCTGTGGAGCACCCACTGTGATGGAGAAGTGCTCCTGAGGCTGTCCAAACATGGTCCAGGCCATGAGACCCCGATGACCATCCCTGAGCTGTTCCAGGAATCTGCTGAGCGATTCAGCGCTTATCCGGCCCTAGCCTCAAAGAACGGCAAAAAGTGGGACACGATGACATTCAGTCAGTACTATGAACTGTGTCGAAAGGCAGCCAAGTCTCTGATCAAGGTGAGCAGCTCCCCTCCCACTCAGTCATTCAGAAGCCATGTTCTGCAGAGCTTGGTATGGGAGACCTGGCGTCCCAGCATACAGGGAGCTGAGGCAGGATGGGCCTGAGTTCCAAGCTAGCTTGAGTCACTGTCTCAGAAAGTGAACAAAAAAGAAAGGAAGTTGGGCTGGGCCCCGGTGGTCAGAGTGGTGGTCTACAAGCACAAGATCCCGGGTTCCACTCCTAGCACTAGGTGTGACAGTACACGTCTGCCATTCTTTCTCAGGAGGTAGGAGGTAGGAGGGCCAGGAGTTCAAGGCCAGCCTTGGCAACACAGTGAGCCAGGGTCCAGCCTGAGCTACAGAAGACACTGTTTTAGTTACTATTCTATGGTTGTGAGGCAACATCATGACCAAGGCAACTTATAAGAGAAAATTATATATATAATTTTTATATAAATAAATTTTATAGATAATTATTAAAATTTTTTATATAAAAGAAATTCTTAATTGAGGCTGGCTTACAGTTTAACAGATTTAGTCCATTATCATGATGGAGAGGAACATGGTGGGATGCATGGTCCACATTGTTATGAAATAAAACGTGGCATTGGGGAGGGGGTACCTGGCAGGCCCATGCCAAGGTCTGTCTGAGAAATCACACCATGATACAGACCTGATTTAAGGGAAGTTTACTGGGGGTGGGTGGGGTGGGTGTGGGGACAAAGGCAAGCAGGACCTGGAAAAGGGCTCAATACAGAGAAAGTAGGGACAGAGAGGTGCAGAGAGAGAAAGAGGCTGGCCAGGAACACATGAGGACAGAGAGGAAGAGAGAATGAGAAGGGAGAGAGGAGGAGGAGGAGGACGACGAGGTGGAGGAGAAGAGCAGGTAGTAATGGCTGCTGCTGCTGACATCAGCTGTTGCTAGTGAAAGACCCCCGTTTTGGGGAGACCCTCGCTCAAGTCCCGGGATGATCCGACGCCCCAATAATTCAAGAGAAACCATTCTTGATGCAATATCGCATGACGTTTATTCGGGAATCAGCATGCTGAGGCCGAGCTCATATCCTGCACAGGGGCAGAGGAGATCGACCCCCAGCAGTTGCAGTCGAGGGTTTTTAAAGAATAAACCGTAAAGTGAGGGGAGAATAAGACCACAAAGAATGGGGAAGCTGAGTAAACATCGTAAGAATGGGGATGGTGAATTACAGCTCATCTCTCATGGAATGGTTGCAGGCTATCTTTGGCAAACATTCTTGGTCCCTTAAAGAATGGGGAAGGCACCTGGATGGGTCACTCAGTGGTCATTTTTCCTTAGGCTTAAGGTGAAAGAACAAAGAACTCCATGCCGGGGCTTCATTTCTAGGGGTCTAAGAAACACATTGTATATTAGGTAGCTGTTGGGAGGAGCCTAGCAGAATTGTCTATAAGGCAGTACACCGTCTATTTCAGTCTCAACACTTTCAAAGTCCAAAGTCTCTTTTCTAAGACTCAAAGCAGTCTCTTAACCATAAAATCAAAACTCGGATCACATACGTTCAGCACACAATGACACAAAACATACATGACCATTCCAAAAGGGAGAAAAGGGAGTGTAGTGAGGAAATGCTGAACCAAAAAAGGCCAAAACCCAGAAAGGAAAACTCCTTACTCTGATGAGAAAGGGCTCGGGTGGCTCTCTGGAGGTCCACTCCGCCTTGTGAAGCTCTCTCTCCCTTGGGCTGGCTCCGTGCCCCCTGTGCAGTGTTCCTCAGCAGGTAGCCCACTGCGCCCGCACCTCCATCATCTCAGCTCTCCAATACAAGCCAGGCAACTTCCACACACTGCAGTAATCTCTCCTGGCTGAGCCACAGACAGAGATTCCACAACCGTGTGACTCGCGTCCACGGTGGATGCTGCCGAGTCCTGCTGCCTCCTGGATGGAGACTGTCCAGTGCCAAGACCTACATTCACCGGGAGCTTTGACTTATTCCTGTTTTCCTTTGTTGTGTAAACCCTCCTTGAATTCCTAAGGCGTTTTCCCGTCAGAGGTTCCAAGACTCAGCAGGAGGCTTTCCTTTCAGCTTCTCATGTCCAGGAGCACGGAACTTGTGCTCAGCATGACATTTCCTGGTGCTCCTCTTGTATTTCTCTCTGCTGTGCTTGCGCTTTTAAATAATAATTTGTATAAGACTGAACACCAGCAACCACCGTGACAGCCACTATCAGGATATTTATTTATTTATTATTATTATTTTTTTGTGTGTGGTTTTTCGAGACAGGGTTTCTCTGTGTAGCTCTGGCTGTCCTGGAACTCACTTTGTAGACCAAGCTGGCCTCGAACTCAGAAATCCGCCTGCCTCTGCCTCCCGAGTGCTGGGATTAAAGGCGTGGGCCACCACCGCCCGGCTCAAATGTAATTTTTAAAAGGTTTGGGGCTGGAGTGGCAGCTCAGCAGCTAAGAGCTCTTCCTACCCTTTGCGCGTGCGCTGTGTGAGTTGGCTTCTTAGTCACGAGGCTTAGGGACCCACAGCCACCGACTACTCCAGCTCCCAGGGACCTAACACCTTCTTTTGGCTTCTGTGGGCAGCTATATGTGCATGACCACATGCAGACTGCACACATCTAAATAACTACGACTCAGGAGGTGAAGAAAGGAGGGTCCTGGGCTCTTTGGCTAGCAGCCTGGCCTTCGTGGTTAGCTTCAGGGAAGAAATATGAGGAGATGCAAAGGGAGTAAGCTGGGGTAATGCGGACCTGCAAACACAAAAACCCAATGAGTGCCCAGAACTCAAACCCTGAGGGTTCCCACAGTCCTGGGTCAGTGGGTGAACAAAGGCTCTTCTCGAAAGCCCACTGGCCTGGCTGTGACGGCGAGTGCCTGGTTCAGAGGGAGACCTGTTTTAACACAGAGACATGGCAAGCAACAGAGATACTGCCGGGCGCCCTGCACACCCACACACCCAGATGGATGGCATGTGAGCTGTGACTGTCTCTGTGTACACACCCATGTGTAGGCACATACAACATCCATACACAAGTCAGACTTAAAATCAGCAGACCACCCGGAACTTCCTCCTGTCACCTTATGCTCAGAGGGCTCAAGATCAAGGTCTTTTTTTTTTTTTTAAAGATTTATTTATTTTATTTATATGAGTACACTGTAGCTGTCTTCAGACACACCAGAAGAAGGCATCAGATCTCATTACAGGTGGTTGTAAGCCACCATGTGGGTGCTGGGAATTGAACTCAGGACCTCTGGAAGAGCAGTCAGTGCTCTTACCTGCTGAGCCATCTCTCCAGCCCAAGATCAAGTTCTTAAAGGGAAACTCATCCATCTGTATCCACCCCAGCACTGTCCACACAACAGGAGACAGGCAGCTCCAAGTGCCCAGGGCTGCTGCCTAAGTGAAGTGTGATGTCTATGTACCAGGATATTATGTTATGCAGCCTTGAAAACAGAGAACTCTGACACAAAGTTCACTAAGTGAAAGGACTTTGGGGACAGGATTCTCACTGCTGGGAAACTCACACAGAGGATGCACACTGCAGCATCTCATTCTGGAGGGGTTCCTAGAGCTATCGGGCCCACTGTGTGGGGGAGGGATGGAGTATTAATGTTGAATGGGCTCAGAGATTCGTATGCGGAGGATGGGAGGTTCTGGAGGTGGAGGTGGGAATGGCTGTGCAGCCAAGAGGATGTGCCTCCTATCCACGGAAGAAATAATAATGGCTAAGCAGTGAATCCCACACCCCATGGACTTCACACGTGGAAGCAAAGTAGGTGGGAAATGAAGACCAGAAGGAGGTAAGCAAAGCTCACTATACCACCCAACCTCAGGCTCGGTAGTGGCTCTCCACTTTGTGCAGCTGCTTCTCCATTTTTCTCAACTCCTAACGGTCAGATCTTGAGTGGGCACGCCCGAGAACTGATGCATCTTTCTTGTGGTTCTGTTCCTTCCAGCTCGGCCTGCAGCGCTTCCACTGTGTCGGCATCCTGGGCTTTAACTCGGTCGAGTGGGTCGTTGCTGCTCTGGGCACTATCTTGGCTGGGTATGTTCTACCCTTTGGTTGAACTGTGTTGACAGACCACTGCCGCCAGCTGCTCACTACAAAGCCTGATTCAGAAGCCAAGGCCGAGAGTTAATACCCTTCCCATCCTTGGCCTCATCTCTTAAAAATAATGTCTTAAAATTTGTAGATTTGTGCACATGTGGGGGTATAAACCTGATGTATACATGCATGTGAGTCCACAGAGGACAGAAAGAGGTAGGGCGATCAGATCCCCTGGGGCTGGAGTTACAGGTCATTGTTAGGAATATGGGTGCTGGGAACTGAACTGGGGTTCCCTGAAAGAGTGTCCAGTGCTCTAACCACTGAGCCTCCCCCAGCCTGGGCCTAGTTCTCAGAGCTGGAGACCTCCAATGGAGGTGGTGTTGGGGAGCTAAGGGTTTGAGACTCTGTGCAAGAGTGATTCTTTTTTTTTTTTTTTTTTTTTTTTTTTTTTTTTTTTTGGTTTTTCGAGACAGGGTTTCTCTGTGTAGCCCTGGCTGTCCTGGCACTCACTTTGTAGACCAGGCTGGCCTCGAACTCAGAAATCCGCCTGCCTCTGCCTCCCGAGTGCTGGGATTAAAGGCGTGCGCCACCACGCCCGGCTGCAAGAGTGATTCTTGTTAAACCTTTGTGGATTTGTGCACATGTGAGGGTATATACATGATGTATACATGCATGTGAGTCCACAGAGGACAGAAAGGGGTAGGGTGATCAGATCCCCAGAGACTGATCAAGGTCTTAAAGGGAAACTCATTCATCTATATCCACCCCAGCACTGTCCACACAACAGGAGACAGGCAGCTCCAAGTGCCAGTGCTGCTGCATAAGTGAAGTGTGATGTTGCTGGATGGTGGGTTAAAGGCCTAGGGGGCCAGTGCAAAGACCTAGATACAACACTAGCTGTTGTGGCTTAAATTCAACATAAATCCAACGTAACTCAAACACCAGGTCAATCCCAATGACAAGAACTTATTGTAATCAAGCCACAACTGATCGATCAGGCTGCAGAACAGACGTGAGAGCTGAACTAGGACTCTGAAGGGATGTTGTACAGCATATAAAGATGAAACAATTAAGCATGGGGGAGCAAGGGGGCTGTAGCATTGTCCAATCATATTTTGACATAAAGGGTGGGGAATGGGAGTTTCCATCAATCAGAATAGGAGTAGATTCCTGGGCCTGGGCACATGAGCTCTGTCTGACCCTGCCGGCAAGATGAGAAGCTGTTATGGAGACGCCTGGACCCTGACAACTTAAGCTGCTCAGTTATTGGGGATTCTCCAACTTTCCTAGGGCTTGGGACCTTTAATTTAGTTTCTACCTATGATTAAACAGAGTCTGAAAAAGTGGTAGTAATTAGAATAAGTTTCTTTTGCCTGTTCTCAACACTAGCACTGGCTGGGGAAATGGTGGCCCAGCAGACAAAGGCACTTATGAAAATCCCGATGACCTCAGTTCCATGCCCTGGGTCCACAGGGTGGCAGGAGGGACGACCCACTGGCTCCTCCTCTGATCTCCATGTGCTCACTGTGGCATGAGCCACCACATCCACACATGTAACTTAAAAAAAGAATTCTGTGGTGTGGCCAGTGGTGGCGCACACCTTTAATCCCAGCACTTGGGAGGCAGAGGCAGGTGGATTTCTGAGTTCAAGGCCAGCCTGGTCTGCAAAGTGAGTTCCAGGACAGCCAGGGCTACACAGAGAAACCCTGTCTCGAAAAACCAAGGAAAGAAGGAAAGAAGGAAAGAAGGAAAGAAAGAAGGAAGGAGGGAGGGAGAGAGAGAGAGAGAGAGAAGAAAGGAAGGAAGAGAGAGAGAGAGAAAGAAAGAAAGAAAGAAAGAAAGAAAGAAAGAAAGAAAGAAAGAAGAAAAAGAAAGAAAGAAAAAAAGAAAGAAAGAAAGTGAGCAAGTCTTGTGTCCCCAGGGGCCTCTGTGTTGGTATTTATGCCACCAACTCGGCTGATGCCTGCCAGTACGTCATCCAGCAGGCCAACGTGAGTATCTTGATAGTGGAGAATGACCAACAGCTGCAGAAAATCCTGTCGGTGAGTGCCTGGCTGCTAGCTGAGGGGTTTCCACAAAAGCCCTCCAGAAAAACCTGCTTTTGAGGGGGAAGCAGGGTAAGTCGGGGGCATGGGGGGGGCATTGGACCTCCAGGCCTGTCAGCTGGCCTCACTTCCCAACCGTACAAAACCTGCATTCACTGGAGGGCAACACATTGCGGCACCAGTAATCCCAGCACTGGGAAGGCAGGTGGGTGTCCAGGACCCACTGGCCAGCCAGCCCTCCTGCCTCACTGCAAGCAGCAGGCCAGTGGAGGCCCAGTGCTCTAACCCAGCATGGAGGGTGGCTGAGGAGGTATAGAGGAGGCTGACCTTGGCTCTGTAAGCCTTCACATAAATGCACACATACACATGTCTTTGGTCTCTGCACTTGGCAGACTGGACCAGGAGGATTCGCTGCAAGTTTGAGGCAAGCCTGGGCTACAGAGAAAATTCCTGAGTAGCCTTAGCTACACCATGACGTCTCAAAAAAAAAAAAAAAAAAAAAAGGAAAGAAGAGAGACTGCTTCTGCTATGAAGTTGCTGTGCCCTGAGCATGCGCCTCCTCTTGGCCCTCTTCGGCCATGTTGTCTCTCTGTTGTGTACTTACACAACACACCCACTTGCTTGACAGTGAAATTTTCCCCATTTGTTTGTTTGTTTGTGTGTGTGTGTGTGTGTGCAGTGGAACCTGGCTCCTCTTCCTGTTCTTGTAGCATTTATTTTTATTTTCCTGTTTTATGGATGTTCTGGAGACATCCTCTATCTCTCTTACATGAGCACAGACACCTAGCAGTCCCCTAGGTAGGGCAGGATGATCTGGAGAGAGGGTCCTTGGGAAGAGAACCCAGCTGGCCAGACATTGTTTAGCTTACTCTTGGTCATCGGGGCCTGGGAGGATGGCAGGCACAGGACCCATGGCCAGACAGATCTGAACAGGCAAAATAAATAAGAGGACCTCCTTGTCAGACTTGGATCAAACAGTACCTAAAGGCATCACTAGGGACACGTCTGTGCATCCATGGTCTAGGTGTGGATCATGTGTCCCCAGTGATTTTCTTCTGACGACTGAAGGCTATGGCCATATGCGGCAGCTCCCTTTGATTCGAGGTTGCCAACCGTAAGCTGCCTTGGTTTTGAAACTGGGTTTTCTGGAGCCCAGGCTGGTCTCCAGCTCACTGTGTAAACTTCAAGTCCTGATCCTCCTGCCCTGATTTCCTGAGTCCTGAGAACGTGAACCACCATACCCAGTCGATGTGGTGCTGGATATGGGCCCCAGGCCTTTGTGCATGCTAGCTTACGTTCTACCCACTGAGCACAGCCCTAACCTTTATTTTTACAAATTACGTTCTTTTGTTAAAATTTTAATTTTTGTATGTATGTACTGTGTGTATGTGCACAGGGTAGGGGAAAGCTTGGTAGGTTTGGCACTTCTTTTTTTTTTTTTGGTTTTTCGAGACAGGGTTTCTCTGTGTAGCCCTGGCTGTCCTGGAACTCACTCTGTAGACCAGGCTGGCCTCGAACTCAGAAATCCGCCTGCCTCTGCCTCCCGAGTGCTGGGATTAAAGGCGTGCGCCACCAACGCCCAGCGGTTTGGCACTTCTTGCCCACTGTGTGGCTCTCCCAGGGACTGAACTCTACCCATCAGACTTGCAGGCAAGGTGCCTTTATGAGAAGGCACGACTTGAGTGCTGGGATCTGAACTCGGTACCTTCAGGCAGTGGTGTGCTGTGGAACCTGTGCCCTAGTACCCTGAGCCCACAGGGAACTCTTTCAGATTCCACCAGACAAGATGGAGACCGTGAAAGCCATTGTGCAGTACAAGCTGCCCTTGATGGAAAGCATCACAAACCTGTACTCGGTGAGTGTGGGGAGGGTGTGCCTGTGGGAGGGGCCTGTGGGAGGGCCTGTGGGAGGGGCCTGTGAGAGGGGCGGGATCTGTGGGGGCAGGTCATGTAGGTGGGAAGGGTTCTGTGGGAGCGCCAGGGCATGTAGGTAGGGTCTGTAGGGGAGAAGCAGGGGTATTGAGTCAGCCTGTGGTAATAGGTGGGGCCACACAGAGAAATGTGTAGTGAATGGGTAGGGACTCCAGGAAAAATTGTGCAAAGGGGCCACTCTAGGGAAGGAAATGGGCAGGGCCATAGGAACAGTGTTGCAGTGATTAGCGGACAGGTGCTTCCTGGTACTTGGTGTGATCCCTCAGCCCCAAACCAGTAGATGAAGGCAGAAAGTCATTATTTTGTGTGTGTCAGAGAAATCCCAAATTGAAAACTAAGTGGATTAATACATGTTCTTTAAGGGGAAAACTGCATGTATGTATTTGCATGTTTTGTCTTTTTGAGACAGGCCCATGTTCTTTATCATATTTATTTATAACTTAGTATATAATTTTTCTCTTTATTTTTACTAATCTTATCGCAGTAATGTATGTTAGGAATATATATATATATGTATACATATATATATGTATACATATATATATATAGTGTCAGGGCCTGTGGGAAGGTCAGACAAGTTGCCTCTCTTCTACCATGTGGGTCCTAGGGAGCAAACTCAGGTCACCTGTCAGGCTTGAGCTGTCTGCTCAGTGCTACAACCTAATAGGTGTTGTTGTTGTTGTTTGTTTGTTTGTTTTTGTTTGGTTTGGTTTTTCAAGACAGGGTTTCTCTGTATAGCCCTAGGCTATCCTGAAACTCACTCTGTAGACCAGTCTGGTCTCGAACTCAGAAATCCACCTGCCTCTGCCTCCCAAGTGCTGGGATTAAAGGCATGTGCCACCATTGCTTGGCTCAACCTAATAGTTTTTAATCAAGACAATTAACAGTTATCTTTAAAAGCAAAAAGCAAAACAAACAAACACCACCACCAACAACAAACCAAACCCAATTGCCATACCTCTAATCCCACCCAGCACTTGGCAGCTAGAGTCAGGAGGATTACTGTGAGATCAAGTTGATATACATTGAGACAAGTCAGGCATGATGGCACTCAGGAGACAGAGGCAGCCTGGCCGATCTGGTCTACATAGAGAGAGAGAGACTCTGTCTCAAACAAACAAATATAAAATGAAAATATTAAACTTTTCAGAGATAACACTTAAGACCTAATTTCCGCACAATTTCTGAATGTACAACTCATTATTTTAATATTATACTTATGTCTAAGTCATTAATAGGTTTATCTGTCATAGTGATGCAGATTTAGGCCAGATCAGAGCAGATGAAAAGCAGAAAAATGTAGGGTTTGTTTAAAGATTTCTTTACTTATTATTATACATAAGTACACTATAACTGTCTTCGGACACACCAGAAGAGGGCATCAGATCTCATTACAGGTGGTTATGAGCCACCATGTGGCTGCTGGGAATTGAACTCAGGACCTTCAGAAAAGCAGTCAGTGCTTTTACCCGCTAAGCCATTTTACCAGCCAATAAATGCAGGTTTAATTGGCGCAAGTCTTGGGTGGGTTCACCAGCCCCATAGGCTGGGGCTGAGGCAGTCATGCACGTGGGTTAAGACAGGGAGGTTTTATAGTTCCCAGGTGAGGGCTGATGGGGTGTCAGCCAGGAGCTGGAGGAAGTGAAAATATCTTTAGTATAAATTTAGCAGTGAAATAATTTGGTAGCTGTATTTCTTTAACCTCATGCTATTCTCCTATAACCACACATAAAAACATTGATTTATTTAAAACTGCACCTCAATAGCTGAGCAGTTAGATGATCTATCTTTACTTTCTGTGCTCATCTGGCTACCTCCATCCCCATCCCAGGATACTGGCATGTTAGTGTTGATCTGACTCTTTGGGCTTCAGGTGTGTTTCAGCGATCTCTCTCCGTACCTCTTCCTTGTGGCTCCAAACCTCCATCCTCCTTGCTGATCTGAGTCTCCCTCTCTCTTTCCTCTGGCTGGCAGATCTCCCGCCCTAGTCTCCTATTCTGCCCAGCCATTGGGTGTTCAGCATGTATTAGCAAGGCTGAGAATAAATGGTAAGAATTGTTCACACAATGTTGAGAAGGGAGATTCTTAACATAAGCATTACAATGCCGTTTCAATCTGTCCGGATTGAAACGAGAGGATGTGAGGGCAGAGAAAATCAGCATTTGAATAACACAAGGGTAAACTTTACACAGTGTGAAGAAATGTTTCGCTTACAAGCTGGGGTTGTGCCTGAGTATGGTCAGACGCTGGGCTCCTCCTGGGCCGGCACTTGAGTGGCCTGCCGTATTAGAACAGCTAGTTACATCGGCTGCTGGAAATGCGGAACTGAGCTTTTGGCTCAGAGCTTTTCAGTGAAAGATGGGTTGGGGGAAAGAGGGCAGATAGGGTTTCCCAGCTTGTGCAGGGGCAAGCAGCAGGCTCCAACCAAACAGTCATAATGTATTATAATTTTATTTTTGGCTATTTTTAGCTACGTGTATTAAGATTTGTAAATGTTTCCTCTAGCTGCTGGGTCTTTCAGGCACCAGATCACAAGCACGGGTCATTTGAGGTCTTGAGTCACTACAGCAACAGTATCCTAAGTCTTGGATCACTTTAAAATTCATCTTTGAAGCCAGGCTGGGGGCACAGGCCTGCCATCCTAACTACTGGGAAGGTTGAGACAGCCTGTTTAAGGCCAGCATGAGCAACGACTAAGACCCTCTAGTAAAATAAAGAGGCCTGGGGGTGTGGCTCAGAATAGCACTGCTGCCTAGAAACCCCCAGTGAGGGGCTGGGGTGTGGCTGTCTGGTGTCTCCTTGCCTAGTGTGTGATTCTTGGTTCAACCTTAAGGATGTGTTTCAAGGGGAAAGAAAAAACAAAAACCTCCTTAGAGGTATCCTGACCACGTTCTTCAGTCTTGAGACTGTTGAGTTTGGGGCAGAGGACTCTTGGAAGTGATAGTTCTAGAGCAGTGGTTCTGGCCTCCAGTCACTAGGTGGCAGCAGCATCCTCCCCATAGTAACGGCAAGTCAATGCATAGGTTATGCCACGATCCCTGTGGATGAGAGTGTCTCTCAGTGGGGACACCGACTGGGAATGATTCTGTTACATGCCATGGCATCCACCTACTCTGCAGTGGATTGGAGACCCTATAAAATTTCAGTGGAGATAGATATGGATACGTACCCCAGGCTAGTCTTGTAGCCCAGGCTAGTTTAAAACTTGATAGCGTCCTGCCTCGGCCTCCTGTGTACTGGGATTTAGTCTTGCCAGTCTTAGGATTCAGTGTAGCGATGGAACCCTTTTGTTAGGCCCAGTGCCCCAGTCCTCTCAGCTGCCCCCTTTCAACCTAAATGATACCATTGCTTTCACACAACAAAAGCCCAACCCCCAACCCAAATGTCTTGAGCCAGGAAGGTCATTTGTCAGTCTCTTTTAACTACAGCTCAGAATGTGGGCTTCACACAGGGCTGCAACCAGGAGTTCCCACCCTCTGGGTGTTTTGTCACCAATCTCCTGGCTCTTCAGACCCCTCCTATCCCCACCAATGATCCTGTGGCCACATCTGTAGTGACAAGTCTAGGCAATAGGAAATCTTCATTTGCTGCTAACGTCTTCATCTTCACTGCGACTGAAGTCATATGCCCCAAATCCTGGCTAATCACTGGCACCTTGACTGATAAAAAATACTCGACTTCATCCAATCAGGGATGACTTCTGGGGCAGGGGTGGAGTCAGAGCCATCTACTTGGCAACTCAGAAGTTGGGGAAGCCATGAGACTTGAACTCAGGAAAGGAATGAGAGCTCTTTTCCAGGGTCAGTGCCTCCTGGAGGGGCCAGCCTTCAAGAGGACTTGGCAGGTAAAGTGGCTTGCTGCCAAGCCTGGTGACCTGGAGCTTGGTCCGGGGAACTCACACAATCAGTGGAAGGAGAGAACTGACTTCTATACATGCATCCCCAAATAAGTAATTAAATTTAAGTCTAAAAATCTTCTGTTTAAGCTATTTGAGGGACAGGCTTTTGTTATTTACAGCTGGTGTTGTCTTTAAGGATTGCAGATATACTAGAGGGCTGGGTCAGGAGAGAGCAGCTGCTTGCCCAAGACCACAGCACAGTCAGTCAGTCACTGTTTGGGACTACCCAAAGAAAGGGCTAGCTTTCTGCATTATAGAAGAGGCCTGTCTGAGCTCACAGGCCCATCAGTGCACAGGCAGTGGTCAGAAGCTAGCCAGGGTGGAACGGGGCGTTTCTGAGAGCTCTCCCGGCCCTTGGTCCTTCTGCCAACCTCTGCTGGCAACCTGCCTTGGGGTGAGCCCACTGGAGTTGGGGTGAGTCAGGCTAGAGTCTGAGCACGAGCCAGCCGGGTCCCCACCCTCCACCCACCTTCCCATCCATAGTGGCATGACTTCATGGAGCTAGGGAACGCCATCCCAAATATCCAGCTGGATCGGGTCATCCTGAGCCAGAAGGCCAACCAGTGTGCTGTCATCCTCTACACCTCTGGGACCACAGGGACCCCCAAAGGCGTGCTGCTGAGCCATGACAACGTAAGCGGGGGCCCTCTGGAGCAGCTCTTACCTGGGCTCCCTCTGAGCCCCAAAACAGGCAACGGGAGGCATGTGTAAGGTCTATATGGGTCGAGAACCAGGCAGTTGGTGGAGCTGGGAGCTTGGGTGTAGACCTGGGTCCAGAGCAAAACTGGGCAAGGACAAGAAAACTGGCAGCACCATGCCTCAGTTTCCCTGTCTGTGAAATGGGAATTGGTTTCATGGTTTCTATCTGGTGTGTTTGTGTGAATGTGTTTGTTTCTCTCTCTCTCTGTCTCTCTCTCTCTCTCTCTCTCTCTCTGTGTGTGTGTGTGTGTGTGTGTGTGTGTGTATAGGCCAGAGACAACCTTGGCTGTGGTCCCTCAGGGGTATCTAGCTAGGATTCTTTGAGATAGGGTCTCTCAATGGCCTGGCCCTCAGTAATTCAGGCAGGCAGGCTGACTGACTGCCCACCTGGACCACCTCTCCAATGCCGGGCTACTAAGGCATGCCACCACACGAGCTCTGAGAACTGGCTTTCAGGGACTGTGCAGAGTAAGCATTTTACCCAAGACATTTCACCAGCCTGGTTGGTTCATTTTGTTTTGATTCAGTTGTTGGTTTTGAAACAGGCTGTCACATAGCCCACACTGGCCTCAAACTTGTGGTGTAGCCCGGGATGACCTTGAACGCCTGATCCCTCTGCCTCAGCCTCCTGAGTGCTGGGATGATAGCTTGCTTGTGAGAATGCTTGTGTGCAGACGTCTGGAGGCCCACACTTGCCACTGCTGTCTTTCTTGACTGTTCCCCATCATATACGGAGTCAGTCCT
This sequence comes from Mus caroli, assembly GCF_978045245.1. Classification (NCBI taxonomy): domain Eukaryota; kingdom Metazoa; phylum Chordata; class Mammalia; order Rodentia; family Muridae; genus Mus; species Mus caroli. The sequence goes on from NW_028227273.1 coordinate 38,031,627, forward strand.
CCCACTTGAACTCAGAATCACAGGTTCAGCTTGTTCTGGGGGTGGTCCTTTGGCTCCCCCTACCGAGTGTCTGAGACTGCCAGTGACTGCACATGCACTATGTTGAAGAGTTTTATGTTAACGTGACACAAGCTAGAGTCATCTGAGACGAGAGAGCCCCCATTCTCAAAACGCTTCATAAAATCAGCTGCAGGCAAGCCTGTGGGGGCATTGTCTTAATTAGTGATGGGTGGGGGAGAGTCCAGCCCACTGTGGCTGATGCCATCCCTGGGTTCTATAAGAAGCAGGCTGAGCAAGCCAGTCAGCAGCACACTCCGTGGCCTCTGCATCGGCTCCTGCCTCCAGGTTCCTGCCCTGTTTGAGTTCCTGTCCTGGCTTCCTTTGGTCATGAGCAGTAATGGGGAAGTGTAAGCCAAACAAATGCTTTCTACCCATCTTGCTTTGGTCATGATATCTCATCACAACAGAAGAAACCCTAAGATGCCCACACAGCATATGAGGCTCTGGAGACCTGAGCTCCAGTCTTCACACGTGTGTGATAAGAGCTTCAGACCCTGTAGCCCCCTCTCAAAGCCTGCAGGTTGACATTCTAGATTAACCATCACAAAGAAGAATCCCTAGCCTTGTGGGCTGGGCCTATACCTTTGGAATTGTGTTGGTATTCACATGACAGATGTCTTCCTCAATCACTCTCTGTCTACCTTCTGTTTGGGGACAGGATCACTCACTGAACCTGATGCTCACCTGTGTGGTCAGCCACCAAGCCCCAGGGGGCCTCCTATATCCACAAGTGTGATAACGGTAGTGTGTCACCGATGCCAAAAGGTTGAGCAAGTGCTGGGAGATGGCTTTATGGCAAACACAAGGACCTGAGTTCAATCCCAACACCCACATAAAAACCTCAGGCATGGTGATGTATGGTTTCTAATCCCAGCCCTGGGGAAGCAGACCTGAAGACCCTGGGGCTCACTGGCCAGCAGCCTAGTCAAATCGGTGAGCCCCAGATCCAGTGAGAGTCCCTGTATCAAAGACAACGTCAGAGGGGACTAGAGAGATGGCACATTGGTTAGGTGTGCTTGCTTCTCAGTCACGAGGACTGGAGTTTAGATCCCATCACCCTTATATCAAACTGAGCACCACACGTAGACCTGTGACACCCTAGCTTCAAGTGGAGCAGAGACAAAAGGTTCCTGAGGCTTGCTGGTTTTCTTTGTAGCCTGACTGCAATATGAGCTGGGTTCGAGAAAAGACCCTGCCCCCAAAAGGGCAAGCTAGCCTCCAGGTGTGTACACACTCAGAGTGAAGGATGTCTCTGAGGAAAATGTGTGTGTGTGTGTGTGTGTGTGTGAGTGTGTGTGTGAGTGTGTGTGTGTGTGAGTGTGTGTGTGTGAGTGTGTGTGTATGTGAGTATGTGTGTGTGTGAGTGTGTGTATGTGAGTGTGTGTGTGAGTGTGTGTGTGTGTGAGTGTGTGGGTGTATGTGTGTGTATGTGAGTGTGTGTGTGTGAGTGTGTGTGTATGTGAGTGTGTTGTGTGTATGTGAGTGTGTGTATGTGAGTGTGTGTGTGTGAGTGTGTGTGTATGTGAGTGTGTGTGTGTGTATGTGAGTATGTGAGTGTGTGTGTATGTGATTGTGTGTGTGTATGTAAGTGTGTGTGTATGTGAGTGTGTTGTGTGTATGTGAGTGTGTGTGTGTATATGAGTGTGTGTGTGTATGTGTGTGTGAGAGAGACAGACAGGCAGACAGCAGGTATCTGTGGGTGCCCTCAGAGGCTGGAAGAAGTGATCACCTTGAGCTGGAGTTAATGATGTCTCTGAGCTGTGCTGTAGGTGCTGGGGACTGGATGGGTCCTCTGCAGTAGCAGCCAGTGTTTTTAGCCTCAGTAAGTAAAATTTCAAAACAATAAGATAACAGTTGGGTGGGTGGGGGTACACCCTCATAGAAGCAGGAGGGAGGGGAGATGGGATGGGGGTTCTGGGGGGAAATCTGGAAAGGGGATAACACTTGAAATGTAAATAAATAAAATATCCAATACAAAAAAAGATAACAGTTGAAGAAGACAACTAACTGTTCTCTATCTCAGGCCTCCTCATATGCACACACGTATACACACACGTGTACACACATATGTACACACACAAGTGTGCCTGCTCTCTTACAGAACTCAGGACCACCAGCATGCATACGCACAAGTGCACACATTCTTACATGCACACATAAGTATACACATGTGCATGCATGTATACACGTGTGCACAGTGGTCCTCAGGCAAGGCACAGAAGCTCTAAGTTATCCTTGTTTTCTAGATCACATGGACGGCAGGGGCAATGGCGCAAGAGATGGAGATAAACCGCATCTCAGGGAAGCAGAATACAATAGTCAGCTACCTGCCCCTCAGCCACATAGCAGCCCAGCTCACAGACATCTGGATCCCCATCAAGATCGGGGCACTCACTTTCTTTGCTCAACCAGATGCACTCAGGGTAAGGCTGGGTGAGGTTCTCACCAGGCATCCAGTGGCCTTTGGGGGAGGGGGTAGACATCGTCTGTCCAGTGGACAGGCCCAAACTCTAAGAATTTTTCTTCTCCATCTTCATTTTCTGATCCACTCCACGGCATGGAGAACAACTGAGTTCACTCTCTTAGCTTGCAGTGCAGTTGTGTAGACTATTCTGCACAAGCCCGGCAAGAGGCCCCAGTGGCACTGATAGTGTATGTGTGTTTTCAGTACTTCTTGCATTCACTTATTCATTAGGTGTATGTGCCATGGTGTGCATGTGATAGTCAGAGGACACATTAGGGTTCATGCTCTCTTCCACCCTAGGATCCTGGGGACAAACTCAGGTCATCAGGCTTAGTGAAAAGTGCCTTTACCTAGAAAGCCACCTTGTGTGTGCTTGTTGACATGCGTGCATGATCTCATGGCTTGTTCAGCCTGCTCTCAGGGCCACCAGCCTAAGGATGGCACCATCTACAACAGGATGGGTGCTCCTATATCAGCCATCAATCAAGAGAGTGCACCCCAGACATACTGCAGGCCACTCTGGTGGAGGCATTTTCTAAATTGGGAGTCCTCTTCTCAAATGATTCTAGCTTGTGTCAAATTGACAGAAACACTAACCATAAATACACACAAACATAAGCATAGAAATGCACACATACCAATAAACACGGAAATGTACACACAATGTGTCTTAGGGTTTTCTACTGTGAACAAACTCCATGATCAATGAAACTTTCTTCTTAAAAGATTTATTTATTCTATGTATGTGAGTACATTGTAGACATACAGTCTCAGAAACAGAGAGACAAACAATAGACACAAGATACAGACCAGACACAGAATGTCACACATAGACACAGAATGCCACATGCAGACATACAGTGTCACACAGACACAGAACGCCACACACAACCACAGACACACGCAGACACACAGCCACATGCAGACACAGACAGACTCAGACACAGATACAGACACTCAGACTCAGTCACATAGCCACACGTAGACACAGACACAGAGCCACACACAGACACACACAGACACATGCAGACACAGACACAGAGCCACACTCTCATGACAGCACTATTCACAAGATGAAATGCATTTGGAAGTAAATTGGACAGCAGTTCCCAACAACTAACTTGACTCAGAAGGTGAAGGCACCCGTCGTCATTGATCTTGATAATAAGTATGATCCCAGAGCCCACAGGGTGAAGAGAGAACTGATTCCTGCCATTGTCCTCTGACCTCCACACAAGTGCCATAAAGAAAAGTCACATGAGCTAATCCAGACACCCATGGCTCTGGTGTTAAAAAGTCACAGCTGAGCTGGGCGTAGTGGTGCACGCCTTTAATCCCAGCACTTGGGAGGCACAGGCAGGCGGATTTCTGAGTTCGAGGCCAGCCTGGTCTACAAAGTGAGTTCCAGGTCAGCCAGGGCTACACAGAGAAACCCTGTCTTGAAAAAACAAAAAATAAACCAAAACAAAAAAAAAGTCATAGGTGCTACAGTGTTGTCACTGGGACCCATGCTGGCGGGAGACATTCCCTTCCAGGACATGTAACTTCTAATACATGTAATTATTACAGTCGATGCTGCAGAGATAGTTCAGCTGCCAAGACTGCTGGCTGCACAAACCTTAGGACCTGAGCTCTAACCCTGAACACTCGTGTACAAAGCTGCACGTGGTCTGTCAGACAGAGCAGGAGATCTCTAGGGGATTGCTTGGTAGTCAAGCCCAAGGTTCAGTGAGAGGTTTCCTCTCGAGGGAATAAGGCAGAGTGGCCTCAGGACTCGGGTCCTCCTCTGCTGCATGTGTGGGCATGTTAGTTCCCTGGTTTTTTCTTTGTAAGATGAGACAGGATGCAGGGTAAGCATTCAGTGTGGAGTTGTGCACCTATGAATGTATCACATGTTTTCCCTGACCCAAGGGTCTCCAAAGGTTCCCATTTGGGGACATCTTTATCAATGTGAGATAGTCTCACTAGATTCTCTGCTTTGCCAGTGCTTCCCAATGCAAGTTATGGATCCATTTTAAAAAGTGCCTACCTCACTCGTGTCTCCCGGGTGTGAAGTGGTACATATGTCACCAACCTCACTCGTGTCTCCTGGGTGTGAAGTGGCACATATGTCACCAACCTCACTCGTGTCTCCTGGGTGTGAAGTGGCACATATGTCACCAACCTCACTCGTGTCTCCTGGGTGTGAAGTGGCATGTAATCACCCTCACTGACATTTTCTTCGTTATTAATGATAATACGGACTTCTCATGGGTTAATTGACCCCTTAGCTTTAATTTCTTTTCATTCTTTTGTTCAGTGTTTTTCTTTTTTTTTTTTTTATTCTTTTTTCATACAATACATCCTGACTGCAGCCTCCCTCTGTCTCTTGTTATGCCGAGTTTAGTTGATATCATTGAGAGGACTGCTCTTTTCCAGAGAGAATTGGAGGAGCACTTAGATTTCATTTCTGTTCAAATCTTTTGCATTTAAATTTTTCTTTGTATATCTAATCATGTTGATTTTTAAGGGTTCTTTACATATTGAGGCAATGAATTGTTAGCAGATACCATGATTTGCAAATGTCTTCTTCCAGGTCTTTGGCTGTCTTTTTGGGGTTTGTGTTTTTGGTTTTCCCTTTATGGTCTTTTGAAGCATGGGGAAACCTTTGGCTTTGATGAGGTTGATTTCCCACTATGCTCCACTCTGGCTAAGCTTTTCTCCTGTTTTCTTTTAGCCACCCTTTACTTCCAGTTTTTCACTTATAGTTAATTTTCATGTTGAGTGAGAAGTAGAATTGTAGGCCGAGCATGACTTTGCTTTTGCACATTAACATCCTTCCCCAGCTGCAGTGAACTACTTAGAAGACATGTGCTAAAAGTTAGATGATCATAAATGCAAAATGTGTGTGGATCCCCTGTTATGTGTATCAGTTTTTTATGTTTCTTACACATACACACAAATGCACACAGGCAGACATGCATGCACACACATACGTACACATGTGCATACATACACACATGCACACTTGCACACAGGTGCACACATGCAAACATGCATATATGGGGGTGGGGTGGATGAATCTGAGTCTGACTGGCTGCTTTGAAACCAGGCAGTCGTTCCCCAGGCCTCGTGTAGAGGATGCTCTAGAGGGAAGGAAGAGGGACACGTGAGGGATGCACATGGCTCATAAAAAGCACTGCAGTGTTCACCTGCTCCATCCCACACAGGGCACCTTGGTGTACACGCTTCAGGAAGTGAAGCCTACATTTTTCATGGGGGTGCCACGCATCTGGGAAAAGATGCAGGACACCATCAAGGAAAACGTGGCCAGGTCCTCCCGCCTGAGAAAGAAGGCATTTGCATGGGCGAAGATGCTTGGCTTGAAGGTCAACACCAAGCGGATGCTGGGGTAGGCAGTGTCCTGAAGTGGGTGTGGGGGAGCATGGAGGAGGCTGTGCTGTCTGAAGCTGGGTCTCCTTTTGACACCATTCCCAGGAAGCGAGACATCCCCATGAATTACCGCATGGCAAAGGCCCTTGTGTTCGCGAAGGTCAGGACCTCCCTGGGCTTAGACAACTGCCATGCCTTCTTCAGCAGTGCTTCGCCCCTCTCTCAGGATGTCTCCGAGTTCTTTCTCAGCCTGGACATCCCCATTGGTGAGATCTACGGGATGAGTGAGTGCTCCGGACCCCACACAGTCTCCAACAAGAGTGTCTACAGAGTTCTGAGGTACCAGGCTCCTGCAGCCCTCAGCGGGTGACCAATGGCTGGGATACATCCTGAGCCTGGGCATCATGAGGGCTCCGTTCTCCATCCTCCTAGCCCAGGCCTGCTGGCTTGTCACACGAACTTCAGGGGAAGGGCACTTGTGTGACTTTTCCTGGAAACACTTGAACAAATGTCTGTTTACCCCAAATAGGCACCAAAAGTACCAAGGAAATGCTCCCTTCCATGTGTGGCTTAACATGCTTATTGGGGTGACTGTGGGTCAGGGGTCACAGGTCAGGGGGTCACTGACAGGAATGGGCATGACTCAAAGGCAGAAAGAACATCACCTGCAAATCCACTCCAGCCTGAACTACACCTCACAAAAGTCATGTACAACGTTCCTGCACATGAAAAAGAGGTTCATAGAGTCTTCCCCAGAACTATAACTGCTCATGGAACCTGGAGCGTGGCTCTTGGGGCCTTGTACATTTCAGGGATTTTTTCAAGACTTGTGAGTTTCCATTACTTCCTGAGTTTTAAGAAGCCACCTTCTTCTGGGCGGTGGTGGCACACACCTTTAATCCCAGCACTTGGGAGGCAGAGGCAGATGTGTTTCTGAGTTCGAGGCCAGTCTGGTCTACAGAGTGAGTTCCAGGACAGCCAGGGCTACACAGAGAAACCCTGTCAAAAAAAAAAAAAAAAAAAAAAAGAAGCCACCTTCCAGAAGGCTATGTTCCAGAAAGAGGAACACAGGAAGAGGAAGAGATTGCTCTTTGACACTCAGTGTCCTTCCCAGTGTCACTTAAGTGTTGTATGAACTCGAAACCCCAGGATCCTCCATCTCAGGCATCTCTGTAGCTCCTTTCTGGCATCTTCTACACTGCTCAGCTCGCCAGACTGCCGGGCTGGGCTGCAGCAATTCAAATACACACACATATACTGCAGAGGACTCTGCTGGGAGGCTGGCCTTTCCCAGAATCCTTTGCCTTAAGTTTCCTGCTCCTGCTCCCACCACTGTATTGCACATTTGACTTTCTGCTTTTGCGTGAGGCTTGCTAGTGTCCAGAATCCAACTGAGGGAACAAAATAACAATAATGATACAGAGAGAGGGGGGTAGGAGAAGATGGAGGAAGGAGAGATGGCTGAGGAGGAGAGGCTGCAAGTTGGTGCTGTGGTCGAGCTGCTCACACACCCTCATATCCGCCTCAGCTGTGTGTGGCCTTCTCCACCTGCTGAGGCTGTGATAGCAGCTGTGTGCTGCTCAGGGTGCACACGGGGTTTCTATAAGTCAGCAGGCACAAAATGCTGCCTCAGTTTCCCTTCTGTACCTCTCCTCGAGTGGTTGAGAGCAGCTTCCCATACATCCCCTCTCTGGGGAGATTCTAGATTGGTTTTTATTTGTTTGTTTGTATTTCTGCTGATGTTTTGCTTTTGCTTTTTCAAGACAGGGTTTCTCTGTGTAGCCCTGACTGTCCTAGAACTCACTCTGTAGACCAGGATGTCCTTGAACTCACAGAGATTCGCTTGCCTCTGCCTCCTGAGTGCTGGGATTAAAGGTGTGTGCCACCACTGCCACTCAGCTACCAGCTTATGCTGTCTTATGCCACTGTCCTGGCTGCCACATGGCTATTGCCTTGGATGTTCTTACACGGAAGGTGGCTCATTGCTGTTAGGTCTTCAGGGGGCTTATTTTCTCCACATTAGTGAAGGAAGAAATCTGCAGGGCTTCCAGACACACACAGAACATTGAGAATCTGTATGCTGAGGCAGACTGAAATCCACTGGGTCTCAGAGGGATGTGAATTTAACTGGGACAACCAAATCAGGATCCTGGGCTGCTACTGTACAAGGACCTGGGGTAGGCACGGCTTAGCAGTCTCTGACACCCACACCCCCAACCCATGTCATGTCTCTGGCAGCTGTGGCAAGGTCCTAAGTGGCTGTAAGAACATGCTGTACAACCAGAACAAAGAAGGCGTGGGTGAGGTGTGCATGTGGGGCCGGCATGTCTTCATGGGCTACCTGAACAAGGAGGAGGCCACATTGGAAGCACTGGATGAAAATGGCTGGCTGCACTCTGGGGACATTGGCCGCCTGGACAGCCACGATTTCCTTTATATCACTGGCCGCATCAAAGGTGCCAGACTCATTTGGGGCAAAGGGTACTGGGTATGTTGGGGGAGCTGCTAGCAGGGAATGTTGGGATGCCAGGTACTGGGAACACCGGAGAGAGTAGTATTTCCCATTCATCAGGGTCCCTTCCAGTCATCCTACAGCAGTGGTCTTGGGGACAGACAGGTTGCTCTAGGTCTGTGCCCTGTATTGAGACTGCAGTCTATCTGTCAGCTTTGCCAAGCAGAGGAGAGGGTGGAAGGACCAGGTGAGATCAGGAAGTGTCAGAGAAGCTTCAGAGAGGGAGAGAGCATGAGGACAGCCCTGTCACCTCAGCACTTGGGAGGCTGGGGCAGGAGCACTGTGGACTGGGGGGTATCCTGGGCTGCATAATTGGGTGTCTCTGTCAGAACAAACAACCCAGCAAGGATGTTGTCCTTTGGTGTGCTCTCTGTCACGATGATGTCAGGAAGCAGCTTTGGCAGGAGAGGATTTATTCTGCTCACAGCTCGGGCCATAGTCTATTCCCCCAGAAACAAAAAAAACCAAGGCAGGAACCTGGAGGCAGGAGCTGACGCAGAGGCCATGAAGGGGCGCTGCTTACTGGCTTGTTTCCCATGGCTTGCTGAGCCTGCTTTCTTATAGAACCCAGGACCACCAGCTCAGGGATGGCGCCACCCACAATGGGCTCGGCCCTCCCCTCTTGATCATTAATTTAGAAAATGCCATACAGGCTTGTCCCCAGGCCAATCTGTTGGAGACATTTTTCTCATCTTCCCAGAAGACTCTGGCTTGACAAGCTGACCAAGGCTAACCAGACACATGGTGCCCCTGTGGGGACTCTGAGGACTCAGATGTTGGGAGAATGCAGGATTGAGTGGGGACTTGGGTTGCCAAAAGGAAAGCCATTGCAACCTCTGGCCTGGTCCCAAGTGAGTGGGGACCTGTACCAAGTTAGGCTTTCACTCCAGAAATCCTGATAACCGCTGGTGGTGAGAATGTATCCCCCATCCCCATTGAGACCCTGGTAAAGGAGAAGATCCCCATTATCAGCCACGCCATGCTGGTGGGCGACAAGGCCAAATTCCTGTGCATGCTGCTGACGCTGAAGGTAATGACCCTCCTCTGCGCTAGATCGAATTGCCCACGGCAGCTCCGGGGTCGGGTGGCAAGGGGAGGGGCTGCGGGTGGCTGACCCCAGACTCCACTTCCTTCTTCAGCGCCCTGGGTTGGGGGATCAGGGATGATGGAGGGTGGGCGGGGGAGCATGGTGACTGGTTGTTCTGGGGCAGTGTGAAACAGACCGGAAGAGCGGAGAGCCCTTGAACAAGCTGAGCCTGGAGGCCAAAAGCTTTTGCCAGACGCTGGGTAGCCAAGCAACCACTGTGTCGGACATTTTGAAGAGTCGAGACCCAGTGGTCTACACAGCCATCCAATATGGCATAGACATCGTGAATCAGCAAGCGATGTCTGACTCACATAGAATTCGAAAGTGGATCATCTTGGAGAAGGACTTTTCGATCCAGGGTGGGGAGCTGGGTGAGTCACTTAGGGCTTGGGCCTGAGGCTCCTGGGGTCTGGGGCTTAGGTCTATGAGACCAGCTAGGACACTTCACCCCCACCAACTGCGTCTAGCTCCCCAAACACCTTTACACTCTGGAGGTAACATCCTCACTGTGGGGCTGGATGGGGATATCAGTGTTTAGAGCACTGCTTGCCCTTATTGAGGACCCGAAATCAGATCCCAGCAAACAAGCTGGACAGCTCACAGTCATCTGTAACCTGCAGCCCCAGGGATTAGGCCCCCTCTTCTGGCCTCTGCAGAATGTGCACAGGCAGCACACACATGTGCATATTTATATACCCCCCCATACAGGAGATACATAATTAAAAATTAAATAAGTCTTGAAAAAAAGAAACTTCATTATAGCCAGAATCCTCACTATGACCAGTCTATGTGGACATCCCACAATCCCCACTCACTGACAGCAGGAGCAGGAGCACACCCAGTCACCTGGATCAGCCTCAAACGGGTCTCCTGGCTGTCCATACTGTGTGTGGAATTTTTTCTCACTTCCACAACCTGACTACTCTCTCCTCTCTCCACAGGACCGACATCAAAACTTAAGAGAAATGTGATAACCCAGAAATACAAAGCACAGATTGATAGCATGTACTTGTCATAATGACTGTGACAGGAGCGTCTTCCTGTCCTCATGGTAAGACCCAATGGCCTGGCTCTGCTGGGCTGCGTGGTCACAGGTATCCTGCCCTCTCTGACCTTAAGATCCAGTCTTCCTGGCTAGGACCAGCATTTTTTGTGGATTCCCACTTCTTTATTTTATCTTCTTATAATGTGTGTGTGTGAGTGCCTAAGCGTGCAGATCCAAGGACAATCTTGGGTGCTGTCCTTACCCTGCCAAGTCCAGCAGCCTAGATGGCCCACAACCTTCCAGGGATCTCTGCTCTCCACTCCCATCCCCTAGAAGATGCAAGCTGTGCCTGCTGGGTCTGGCCTCCCATGGGGTTGGAGGATTTGAACTTGGATCCTTACACCCTTGTGGCAAGCACTTTGCCCTGATCCATCTTCTTATGTCCCCACGTTCCGTGTCTTTTGTTCAGAGAAGGCCTGGGCTCTGGAAATTCTGTGACAGAGTTCTGCAGGTGACTGACTCCCTTTACGTAATGTCCACACACTCTTCTCCCTTCCTCAGGGTGTGTGTGTGTATGTTTGTGTGTACTCGCACATGCATGTACTGCACCCACAGTCACCTTCACGGCCACCTGTCATCCTGCCATGTGAAACTGGTGTCTCCAGCCAGCCCACCTGTGTGGCCTGAGGAACAGGCCTCCCATGGACAGGGCTAGCTAGCTGCTCCCTGGTATCCTGTTGTGTGTTCAAGGTGCATGCATGAGTGCATCTGTGTGTGCACACACACGTGTCTTTTTTTTTCTAAAGATTGATTTATTTATTTTATGTATATGAGAACACTGTAGCTGTACAGATAATTGTGAGCCTTCATCCATTGTTGGGAATTGAATGTAGGACCTCTGCTCGTTCAACCCTGCTCGCTCACTCTGACCCAAAGATTTATTTATTATTATAAATAAGTACACTGTAGCTGTCTTCAGACGCACCAGAAGGGAGTGTCAGATCTCATTACGGGTGGTTGTGGGCCACCATGTGGTTGCTGGGACTTGAACTCAGGACCTTAGGAAGAGCAGTCAGTGCTCTTACCCGTTGAGACATCTCACCAGCCCCTCACATATTTGTCTTGAGACAGTCTCTCATGGGTCTGAAGTTTGCCCAAGTAGGCTAGGCTGGCCAGGGATCCCTAGAAAACCCCTGTACTGGGTGGATACAAGTGTACACCACAGTAGCTGCCTCCCCTCCTTAGCCACCCTACTCCTGCCTCCTTCTTCCTTTTACACGGGTGCTGGGGATTTGAATTCAAGCATTTATGCTTGTTCACCTAGCACTTTCCTAACTGAGCTGCCTCATCTCCCCAGTTCTTCTTCTAATGAGGACACCATGAGTCTGAATGAGAGAGGGGTCACCCTTTGGCCCCCATTTTAGCGCCCGTAACAGCCCCAATTTTCAAATAAGGTCAGTGTGAGGCACCAGGCTCAGGGCTGCAGGACTGGCCCACAGCACTTCTTACTCAGTGCCCAGTGCTTCTTGGCAGCTCTCGTGGCAGAGCACTCAGCTTGCCCACCACCTGCAGTGGCACCAGCTTCCCGTGCAGTCCAGAGAGAGCCTGGGCTGTTGTGTGTGTGGAGGGGGTGGGGGGTAGACATGTGCCCCCCTCCCCAGAGATCCAGGGGTGAAGCCCTTTACATTCAGAAGTTCCGCCTCAAAGTTTGTAAGTGATGCCAACATAGGTACAAGTGTGTGGGGGACATGCAGGCCAGAGGATACCACTCGCCCTGCTCCTTCTCTGTGGTGGCCTACAACACTAGTCATAGGCAGAAGCTGCCACTCCCAGCTTTTCACATGGGTTCTGGCGATTCAGACTGAGGTCCTCGTGCCCGTGCAGCAAGCCCTTACCCGCTGAGCCATTTCCCTGGCCCCACACTAGAAGATTCTAACTGCGTGGTTCATGTGGCTGTTCTTGAATGATGTCCCTGTAAGTCTCGCAGTTGGTGGATGTGGAGGTGGGGACCATTTACAATTGGCCTCTTCCCTCCAGGGCATTTACTGTGTGCAACCTCAGGAACCCCACAGACTAACCCAGTGTCTCCTCTCCAGCCTCCAACAGATCAGCCTCATCTCAATGGAGAACATCGTCCCCACCAGGAAGCCACACCCCCGCTGCTCTGCTTCCAAAGGATGCCCACAGTAGAGACAACAAGCCTTCCAGGCGGAGAGTGGAACGACTTCGTGCAGCTGTGACTGGCTCTTCCTCTCCTAGGACTCTGTATTCGAAAAGAGGTGTGAAGACCCAGAGCCCAAAACACCTTCCTGGGAGCAGCATGGAAACCCCTCAAATAAGTAGTCAGGAGCCCCATTGCCTTGAGTCTTCATTCCTGGGAAGCTGCAAATGCCACCTGGGCTGGTGTGATGGGGACAGTGAGGTGCTGGCCAGGTGCCTTTGGCTTTGGCTCTTTGTGTGACGTTTCCTGTGTGGGGTCTATGTGTGTGCACATGCGTACTTATGTGTGCATGTGTATCTGCATGTACATGCATGTGCGTATATGTGTGGTATATGTCTATGTCTGTGCATACGTGTGTGTATATGGGTATGTTTGTGTGCATGTGTGGTGTGTTGTGTGCTTGTGTGTGTATGTTTGTGTGTCTGGTACACCCCTGTGCTTGTGTACATGTGTGTACATATGTGTATCTGGTGTACCTATGTGTGTGCATAAGTGTGTGTCTGGTGTACCTGTGAGTGTGACTGTATGTGTGTACATTTGTGTATCTGGTGTACCTGTTTGTATATGTGTGAGTTTGGTGTACCTGGGTATGCATGTATGTATATGTATGTCTGATGTACTTGTGTGTACATGTATGTCTGGTACATACATGTAGATGGATAGATGGATGTCTGGTGTACCTGTATGTGTGTATAGGTGTCTGGTGTACCTGTGTGTGTGTGTGTGTGTGTGTATGTGTGTACATGTGTAAGTCCAATGTACTTGTTGTATGTGTGCATGTGTGTGTGTGTTCTCTTTCTCTTTTTCTCTTGCCCAGGCCCTCTCTAACTTTAGCAATTGATTCTTTGACCACTCTAGAGCAGTCAAAGTAAAAGCGGCAATCTGAGAGCTGCACATAACCCTCTTTATTGCATAAACAGGAAATCTCGCCCTCTCCAATTTTAGAGTACTGCCTCTGCCAGGGAGCCCAGGGAATACTGGAGGTGAGAGATTGCTTTTTCTAGTCTCTCTACATTAGTATCTATGGCCTTTCTTAGACTGTCATAATGTTTGTTTTTTGTTTGTTTGTTTGTTATTATATGTAAGTACACTGTAGCTGTCTTCAGACAGTCCTGAAGAGGGCGTCAGATCTCATTATGGATGGTTGTGAGCCACCATGTGGTTGCTGGGATTTGAATTCAGGACCTTTGGAAGAGCAGTCAGCGCTCTTAACCACTGAGCCATCTCACCAGCCCCCATAATATTTGTTTTGTAACACCAAGGAAACGACCCCGATTCTTGTGTCTGCCATGCCCAATTCTATGAGAACCATCAGAGTTACAGCCAAGATTAGTTCTTGCTTGATGACTAAACATGAAGTTCCAACTAGGAAGTCTAGGACTTGGTCATCTTTGTGATAGATGGTCCTGTGTAGTAACCGGACAAGGACACAGAATTCCTTGTGTAGTCCCATGGGCGCATGGGGGTGAGCCCTGCAGTGCATGTCCACCAGGCATTGGTGGGTGACAATAGGTCTTTATCATTGTCTAGATTCATCCTATAGGTCCCATTACAGAGGTGGCTACAGGCCTCAGGAACTGTCATTAAACAGGTGGCCAGGTTGTCTATTGGCCTATAAGGTCAGCTTAGCCTCACCTGTTACCTGTTACCGTCTGCACTCACTGGGGTCCTCAGTTTCAGTGAAGTTTCCAATCAGGGCTGTGACTTCAAAGTAGGGTAGTTTTACCTCATAGCACAGCCAGCGTGACTCAGTTATCTCGGGTCTGGAGGCACTGGTGACCTGAAAGGACTGGAACATCATGTTCCAGAGAAGGTCAGGGCTGTTGTTACTTAGTCTTTGTGTTGTCCTTTTGGCTTGGGTTGGTGCCTTGTTAGGGGAAGATGGGAATAAGCCCTGAGGTTGGATTGGTGTCTGAGTCTGCAGAGGTGGTGTAGGTGGGGTTTTAGCCAGCAGGACGTTGGTGCTGAGAGCAACTGGGAGGGGGGTTGTCTGAACATAGAGTTGGGTGGTGAACAGGACTCCAGGATCTGTACTGGTAACATAAAGTCTCAGTCCCCAAGTCTTACCAGTAGTCCAGTTGACCTTTCTGCTGTCATCTGTGACTCTGATAACAAGAAGATTGCATTTCTTCCCACAGCCCGGGTATTGATCCTAGTCATGGTGATGAGGTCCTTATTGGAGGGCTTCTAGTGTATCTATCCAGTGGACTTGCGTCCCCATGTCGCACAGAAGAAGGCTTCAGAGCCTCCACATTTATTGTGTTAGTCATGGCTCTGGGAAGGTCCTGGGCAGACATGGAAAGCTTGGGGCCGAGTCTGCCATTGTACCAAATGTATGTTGTGGCCGTAATCGGTTGGGGGCTGTGCCAAAGTTGTTCTGGGGTGTCCCATTCATTCAGTACCTGGGGCATAACCTGAGATGTGGAGTTGACAATCTTCCCTGTGGCCATGTTGATGATGGCTCAGGTAAGGTTAAGGGACTGGTGGGGTGAGGTGTTGTGTCCGGCCAGCAGATCACAGCCTGGGTTCTAGCCTGGAAAGGCATTTTGGAAACCTGGAAGAGAAGAGGGGCTAGGCGGCGAGAGAAAGAAATGTAGCTAAGACAGTATTCCGATCAAAGCTCAATTTTACTATTTCTAGACACTCAGTTATAAAGGAAGGGGGAGGGAACCCGATTTCCTGCCAAGTAACTCAGGGTCCAGTAGCAGGACAAACACGTATGTGCCTCCAAGCAGCACAGCAGCAGGGTCCAGCAGTAGGCGTGGCAGGACGAATGAGCAGGAAGCTCCACCCTTGAGCAAGCAGGTTCAAGCAGGTGGGGGAAGGGAAACCACAGTGAGGTATTGTAGAACACACAGTAAAGAGGCTCATCAGGTTCACTGTAACGTGAGCTTGAGAGGGTTAGGAGGGTGCTTGGTAGTCTTTGATTTTCTTTGTCTCTGCTGGTCCAGGTCATCCTCAATTGCAAACCAGTCTACAATTTGGGTGTGAGTATGACAAATCCACTCTGTAATCCTGTCAATCTCTAGCATCCCTGGGCAGTGTCTCTTGACTAGGACCCAGTCTCCAGGCTGCAATCCATGAGGCTCTGAAAGTGGACCTGTTTCATAGACAGCACTAAGTTTAAACCAGATATGTTTGTGGACCCATTGGACACCCTCAAGGTTGTCCAATAGTTGGCAGTCATCTGACTCAGCAAAAGACTTCATTCTAAAGTCTTTCTAATGTCTCAGGAGGCCCTTTGATGGCTTCATAGTGGCTTAGCTCTTTCTGCAAAGCCTGCTATCCATATTGCGCAGAACCCAGTGGACCCCAAGAATTCCCTTACCTGGTGGTAAGCGCAGGACAGTTTCCTTCCTGGCCTCAGAGAGCATCTCTGACTCTTTCCTTCAATATGTACCCTAGACAGGTCACCTGTGGTTGGCAGAGTTGGGCTTTCTTAGTGGAAACTTGGTAGCCCAAATTCCCCAGGGCCTCCCAGAGGTCCTGGGTTCTCTCCGGGCATTCTTTCTTGCTCTCTGCTGTTACCAGGAGGTCAGACACATACTGTAAGAGAGTCAGGTTATGGTGCTGGGTTTCGTACTCAGTCTTCAATGGAAGGCCTTAATAAAGATGGTAGGCAAGATTTTAAATTCTTGGGGCAGACAGGTCCAAGTTAGCTGTCTGCTAATCCCAAATTCTGAATCAAAAAGGCAAAGAGGTCTTGGCTCTTGGGTGCCAAGAGCAAGCTGAAGAAAGCGTCTTTTAAATCCAGTACCATATACCATTGGCATTCAGGAGGAACAGCACTCAGGAGGGTGTAGGGATGAAGGACTGATGGGTGGATATCCATAACTTGTTTGTTTATGGGGCTGGAAGGATGGCTCAAGTGGTTAAGAGCGCTGACTGCTCTTCCAGAGATTCTGAGTTCAATTCCCAGCAACCACATGGTGGCTCACAACTATCTGTAGTGAGATCCAATGCCCTGTTCTGAAGACAGCTACAGTGTACTCACATACATAAAAACAAAACAAAACCAAAAAACTTGTTTGTTTATTTCTCTTACATCTTGCACTGGTCTATAATCACTAGTTCCAGGCTTCTTGACTGGCAGGAGGGGAGTGTCCAGGCTAATTGAGATGGTCTTAGGATTCCCACATTTAATAGTCTCCTGATATGGGGGGTTATGCCTTCCCGGGTGATTAGGGGCATGGGGTACTGTCGGACCTGAACAGGCTCCGTCCCTGGCTTGAGCTCAATCCATACTGTGGTCTGATGTTTAACCATCCCGACTCCTCCTGTCTCTTCCCAAGCAACGGGGAAGCAATCTAGCCAAGTAGTAATTTCGTCCTCTGAGGTGGGGAAAGGCTCAAACAACTGGTACTGTTCAGCTAGCGTGGTGGTCAGGATATGAATAGGCTTCCCCTCTGAATCTAATACTTTGACTCCTTCTGGGGAGAAATGCAGTTGTGCCCTCATTTTTGTCAACAAATCTCTTGCCAAGAGGGGGGTATGGGCATTCGGGTTTAACAAGGAATGAGTGGGTTACCCTGCCCACTCCTAAGTCCACTGTTCTTTGGGTAGTCCATGAGTACTGTTTAGTTCCTGTTGCCCCTTGGACCCAAGACTTCTTTGAAGAGACTTTACCTTCAGGCTTTAGCAAAGCAAAATGTTGAGAGGGAAAAAAAAAAGCTGGTGGGTTTCCCTCCCACTTTTAGGGCTACCCCGGACTCAGGGAAGGGGGTCTGAACCCCTTACCCACATTCCTCGTCTCTATTTTTATCTTTTAAGGCCATGGTTTGAATAGGCTTTTTATCTTGGGGCACTCTCTGGTCCAGTGTCTCTCTTCCTTTCAGTAAGCACAGAGGTTCTTTCCCAAGTTGGGGTGTCCTTGATCCTTTGGGGCCCTCCTTGCCTTCTTCTCCAGAAGCCGTCTGTTTTAGGTATCTTCTATGATCCTTTAGTACAGCGTGGCTGCCAGCAGGATCCTTGCCAGGTTGTGAGTCTGTCACCTCTTCCCTCTCACCCGTCTTTCCTCCATTCGTTTCTCTGCCCTCCTCTGCTTCTCCTCTGCACGTTCTCTTTTTATTACACTTTCTCTGCCATCATCACTGAGTCTCTCAGACTCTCCTAACCTCTCAACCCTCCGACGCTTTCTCTTGACATCTGTGCTGCCTGGTTAATACAGGTTAGAGCCCTGCTGCTTTCACTGCTGGTAACTTGGGGTCCATGGGGGTGTATTGTCCCCCTGCTCTCACTGTCCCCCTGACTAAGGTATACTTTAACCAGGTTAGTGGGTCAGTGTGTGGCTGCCTTGAGACCTGTCAACAGAGCCTGGTGGTAGACCAAGAATGTCCCCTTACCTTCAACAGTGTCAAAGTCCCAATCTGGGCAGGTTAAGGGAAAAGCGGCATCAATAGCTGCTTGGTTATTGGTGGGTTCCCTAGTGGGGCCAGGAACCGATTTCCTGGCCTCCATCTGGGTCCTCTCCCTCTCTTCTGTGGTGAAGAGAACCTACAGGAGCTGCTGGCAGTCATCCCAAGTGAGTCGGGGGTGAAAAATCATCTCTAACAGTATAATCAAATCTCGGGGGTTGTCCGAAAAAGGGGAGTTCTGAGTTCTCCAGTAAAGGTCACTAGTAGCAGAGGGCCAGTAGCAGAGGGGTTGATTCCCTTGATCACTGACCCGTCCCACTGCACACAAGGACAGGCTCAGGAGTCAGTCCCAGGTGGCTTTTTGTCCCTGCAGCAGGTCCATCCTCCCTGAACCTCCCTCCCCGATGCTACTGTCTGTGGCAGAGCTGCCTGCAGAGCCTTCGGCTCTGCCTGAAATGTAGAATAAGGTGGGAATGGATAGATGACATCCCCCTCCTCCTCCTTGGAGGACCTATCGAGGGATGGTGTAGAAGGAAGTGGGTGGTCCGGCAGATCTTCCTTTGTATCCTTGGGCTTTTTGGTAGCCAAGGCAAAAACTTATGCCTGGTTTTTTTTGAGGAGAAAAGGTGGCAGGTCTCCTAGGAGGTCTCACCAGGCCACCACATAAGGTATTTGGTCCAGGTGGCCA
Organism: Mus caroli; assembly: GCF_978045245.1. NCBI lineage: Eukaryota > Metazoa > Chordata > Mammalia > Rodentia > Muridae > Mus > Mus caroli. The sequence continues at coordinate 38,050,370 of NW_028227273.1, forward strand.
ACTTTGGGTTTAAAAATAAGCTTTTCAATTTCTTGGACCAATCCCAGTCAAAGGATCCCTCCCAGGGCCACCTAGTTTTGGAGGTGGGCTATTCTGGCCTGAAAAATGTTAATTTATCTTTCCTAATGGTGACAGAGAGGTTCTGTCCTCTGGTCTTAACATCCTTAAAATGGCTTAAGCAATTCTGGTGGAGTTGAAGGCACCTGTCCCGTGTTAGCATCTGTCAAAGTCAAAGTCGCCCCATAAGGAGAAACACAAGAACAGACCATTAGTCCCAACAGAAACACAAGAAAATTAGCCCTCTCCTCTCCATCAGGAAGAAATAAAAAGTGCCAGACAGTGGCCTACGGCAGATCCCAAAGCCTGCATCCAACTCCGACTGTGACGCCAAGGTCTCTCTCTGCAGGCCTGGAATATCTTCCAGCACTGTGTGGCTGTGACTTTGCAGAGTGTCCACCTAGTAACTTTGGCCACTAAATACCAAATTTTTAGACCTCTTTCTAGAACAGAATTACTACAGTGCTGCACAAACACAGAACAGAATGACCGTTGTGCTGCACAGAGCACCTGGAACAGAATTACCACAGCACCTCACAGACAGACAGACAGATTTACCGTATGGACAGACACAGACAGGACCTCCTTATCGGCTGGTACTGAGACCTCTTCTAGGGGTCATGGAGTTTCCTGGCCAATGCACCAAAGTGTGCCCATTGAGGAAGCATTTGAGAGCCCCAAAAGACCACTAAGGGGCCTACTCCAACACAATCACATTGGGGTCTTTATTTAAGCTCAAGAGTGGGATCCGCACCAGCCCTGCTGAAGCAGGCGGTAAGGCCCGGAGACCCCAGCGGAACAAGGTTTTATAGGAAGTATCGAGAAAGCGAGGGGGTGTCCAGCCTGACAGCATCTAATTGAATGACTACTGTAAGCCGGCAGGTGGGTGCTCTGAAGCAAAACCATGAGCAATCACAAACGGTCTGAAAGTACATCTAGAACAATCAGACTAATCTTGATTGGCTGTTGCTAGGGAATAACCCTGGGGTGTGAGCCAGAGATAAGCGATGTGGTTCTTCCTGGAACCTGGGTCAAGTTCTCAGGCTCTTTTTCCATTTAAAATGGAGATCGGTCCCACGATGGAGTAGGTTTGGCCTCTCAGTGCTATTGATAGACCCACCTCAGCCCCCCCCCCCCCTGAGGAGTCACCGGGACAAACAGTTCACAGGGGGGAAGCAGGAACAGACAGCTGGCCTGGGCTAGATTTGGATTTGGGGATCACACTTCAGTCTCCCCAGCACTGTTGAGGCAAGCATGCATGGTTTTAGGCCATCCTTGGTCTAAAATACATCTTCTCCAGAGTACATGTGTGTGTAGAGGCCCCCAGGAGCCACTTGTCTCTGCCACGGTGCTGCTCACTCTGGTGTTACCTGCACTGGCTCATGAGCACTGGCATGGGACAGCTGTGTTCTCGCTCACTTGACTCTGTCCCTCACTCCCTGGGCCTTATTCCCACTTAGTCATTGCCCAGCTCCTGAATTCTACTGGGTTTGGTTTGGTTTGGTTGTTTGAGTTGGGGGTGGTCTTGCTGTGTAGCCCTGTCTGTCCTGGAACTCACTATGTAGATCAGGATGGCCTTGAACTCACAGATATCCAGCTGCCTCTGCCTCCATTGAAATTATAAAACCTTATGCTCCAGGACTGGCCCACAATCCCAGTCAGCTGTCAGTGGAGAGAGGACTGAGCCCAGGACACAACCATCCATAGCTGCCTAGCACTTGGCTTCATATTTGGGCTCAGGTACACCAAGACTCCTTGAATTTCAAGATGAAGCAGCCTGGCTGGCACCAGAAGACATTGTGAAGACATTTGTGGTTGGACTGATGATTTATTTATGTATTGGGGTACAAGAGGTCAGAGGCCAACATGTGCAAGTTAGTTCTCTTCTTCCACCAGGTCCCAGGGATGGAACTCAATTCTAGGCAGCAACCACCTTTACCTCCTTGAGCCATCTTATTAGCCCCCTATCTTAGTTAAGGTTTTACTGCTGTGAACAGATATCATGACCAAGGCAACTCTTTTTTTTAAAAAAAAAGAATTATTTATTTCATGTATGTGAGTCGACTGTCACTGTCTTCAGACGCACCAGAAGAGGGCATCGGATCCTCATTACAGACGGTTGTGAGGCACCATGTGGTTGCTGGGAATTGAACTCAGGACCTCTGAGCAGTCGGTGCTCTTAACCGCTGAGCCATCTCTCCAGCCCCCAAGCAAACTCTTATAAGAACAACATTTAGTTGGGGCTGGCTTACGGGTTGAGAGGTTCAGTCTATTATCCTCAAGGTGGGAACATGGCAACATCCAGGCAGGCATGGTGTAGGAGGAGCTGAGAGTTCTGCATCGTCATCTGAAGGCTGCTAGAAGAATACTGATTTCTAGGCAGCTAGGACGTGAGTCTTCAAGCCCACATCCACAATGACACACCTACTCCAACAGGGCCACCCCTTCTAAAAGTGCCACTCCCTGGGCCAAGCATATACAAACCATCACACCCTTTAAAAGATTTCTTAGGCCGGGCGTGGTGGCGCACACCTTTAATCCCAGCATTTGGGAGGTAGAGGCAGGCGGATTTCTGAGTTTGAGGCCAGCCTGGTCTACAAAGTGAGTTCCAGGACAGCCAGGACCATACAGAGAAACCCTGTCTCGAAAAACCAAAAAAAAAAAAAGATTTCTTAGATTTAAATCTTGAGGGTCTGGAGAGCCGGCTCAGTGGCTAAGACCACTGGCTGCGCTTCCAGGGGACCCAGGTTCAGTTCCCAGTACCCACATGGCAGCTTTCACCTATTTGTAACTCCAATTCCAGAAAACCTGGCACTTTCACAGACACACATGCAGGCAAAACACCAATGCACAGAAACATAAATCTTTAAAAACAATTAACTTTTGAAAAAGTTTTGTTTTTATTTCCTAGGCATGTGTGTTTTTTCATGCATGTCTGTGCACCAAATGCTTGCCTGGTGCCCAGAGAAAGCAGAGCAGGATATCAGATCGCCTGGCACTATAGTTACATATAGTCGTGAGCTGCCATGTGGGTGCTGGGAATCAAACCTATGCCCTCTGAAAGTGGAGTCAGTGCTCTTAACTGCCAAGCCATCTCTCCAGCCAGCAATTTAGAATAAGACTATTTTTTAATATAAAACTGGGTATTGGTGTCACATCCCTTTAATCCCAGCACTTGGGAGGCAGACGCAAGTGGATCTCTGAGTTCGAGGCCAGCCTGGTATACAGAGCAAGTTCCAGGGCAGCCAGGGCTACACAGTGAAATCTTGTCTTAACTTCCAACCAAAGACTTTAAGCATGATGATTAAGAGACAGAAAGAATTCCCCGTTGTCGTCCCCCCCCCCCCACACACACACATTTGGGTGCCCATTTCTGTGGAGCGCAGCTGCTCTGAGTCTTTACAATAGTCCTAGAATGTGAGTGGGTTCTGCCAAGGACCAGCCTCAGCTTGGAGAGGGGTTCTGAGGAAGGGGCGATTAGAAGTGGCAAAAACCAAACTACTTGAAGTCAAATTATGGGTCCAAGTTGGCAGCCTATGCTCTACTCCAGACAGCTTTCCAGCCTGCTTCCTCTCTGGTCTGCTTTCTCTGGAAATCTCCCGACAGCTCTCTCTCTCTCTCTCTCTCTCTCTCTCTCTCCTCTCCTCTCCTCTTCTCTCTCTCTCTCTCTCTCTCTCTCTCTCTCTCTCTCTCTCTCTCTCTCTCTCTGTCTCTCTCTCTCTCTCTCTCTCTCTCTGTCTCTCTCTCTCTCTCTCTCTCTCTCTCTCTCTCTCTCTCTGTCTCTCTCTCTCTCTCTCTGTCTCTCTCTCTGTCTCTCTGTCTCTCTCTCTCTCTCTCTCTCTCTCTCTCTCTCTCTCTCTCTCTGTCTCTCTCTCTCAAGTTCTGCACAAGACAGTTCTCTCTTGCTATTGTAAAGTTTTTCTCTGAATAGTTCATCTCCTGCAGATCTGCCTGCCTCTGTTGAGCACAGAGAATAAACCAGCTGGGTGGGACCCATCCTGAAATTACCATTTGTATTACACCTGGGCCTAACCTGGCTCTGTTTCAGGCTGACCCTGAACTCAGGTGTAGGTCTGCCTTTGTAAGCATAAACAAAAAGATGTAGCTGGGTGGGTTCTCCTTTGATCATCACTCCCTAAATCTCTTTGTCTCCTAGTTTAGTATCTTTCTGACAAGTTGGCTCACAGCACAGCTGTCCTTGTTCCTTTAGATTTTTTTTAAAAAAAGATTTATTTATTTATTATATCTAAGTACACTGTAGCTGTCTTCAGATGCACCAGAAGAGGGAGTCAGATCTCATTACAGATGGTTGTGAGCCACCATGTGGTTGCTGGGATTTGAACTCTGGGACCTTCGGAAGAGCAGTCGGGTGCTCTTACCCACTGAGCCATCTCACCAGCCCATTCCTTTAGATTCTTAAAGCCCCTCATGTTTCATTTTGCATCCTTATATTTTGTGATATCTCTCTCTATATATTTTTCTTTTTGAGAAATTATATATTTTTGAACTCATGTTTTCAGAGTTCTTTTCCACAGCCTTAAGTGTTGTCCTGAAGGTTCCAAGGTTCACCATTTGTGACACATTAGCCACATCTTTACCTCCTGGACTTGTATTCTCTCTAACTACCATGGAGTCATTAACAGTAACGGGCAGGACACTCCTTGAAGGAAGAGCATAAAATGTGTACACTATTATCCAAAGGAGCCCTATGTCCAAAGCGGCCATTGACATTCTAGTAGGCCCATGCCCAATGGCCTTGTCCCAGGGGTAGGAACCATGTCATTTTGTCCCCACCAAGGCCATGCAGGACCTGGTAGATTCATAGCTCTTGTCTTCAAAGGGGTTTCTGAGAAACCCAAGTAAACTCACAGGAGAATCCTGGATAGTTGACATGGAAAAAAAACTGGGGAACCCCCCCAAAAAAAAACAAAAAACCCTGGCTCCTGCCTGCATTGTTACTCTAACATAAAATACGTATGAATGGAAGAGGGGAACAGGGCTTTCTGCCAAGCCGAATGATCCGAGGTGATCATTGGGGGACACAAGGGGAAGGCAGAAAGTGTTCACAAGTTGTCATCTGACCACATGTGTATCATACCATGTACATATCACATCCTAAAGAAATAAATGTAAAAATACTAAAACTCTATGTAAGAAGTGAGCCAACTGTATGGTCAGCGAGTGAGAGGCTTAGAGCTCTGAGGTGTGTGGCTGAGGCAAGAGGTTCTTTTTCCTTTCCATCCACAAGTGTCCCAGGTCTAGAAAGCTGCCTGCACCTCTTTCCACAGTCTCCTTGCTAAAGACCAGGTTTCCAATGAAGAAGTATAGCAAAATTTGAGGCTTTTAGGCCCAGGCTTGGGAGTGTGGTCTTTGTGGCTTAGTGCTCCAGGTGCTGGTCATAAAACAGATAGCGACATTCCTTCCTCCACCCACCCGCTTCCTGGGTTCAAAAAGTGTTCATTCAAAGAAAGTCACCCCGACCCACCCTGACCATTGCTGGAACCTGCAATGCAAATGTGCTATTGTTAGGGGCTCTTAGATTGTTAGGGGATCTTAGAAACTGCCTTGAGAAATAACCCTCACAATTACCAGGTATTCCTTGTGACATTTGTGACTTTACATTTCCTTGTGACTCTTAACTGGTATTTTTGGTATTTTCCAACAACGCCCTCCCCACCTCCTTGAGTTGTGGTTTCTTCCTTTAAATACCCCCTTACTCAGCTACTTGGGGCGCCATGGTCCTCTACCCCTGCGTGGTGTATGACCATGGGCCCGAGAGCGCTCTTGAATAAAAATCCTCTTGCAATTTGCAGCAAGACCGTTTCTTGTGGGTGATTTTGGGGTGTCGCCTCTCCTGAGTCAGAACTTGGGGGAGTCCTCACGTTGAGGGTCTTTCACCAAACCATGAGCTCTGGGGACACACTTCTCACTCTTCAGAACCAGTGAGTTCTGAAGGGCCACAGTTTGGTCCAAACAGATTCAGGCTCATTCATGTGTAGCCATTTGCCTCCATGATAGTTACAGTTGAGTCTATGGGACTGGGTCTCTCAGCACCGGGTGGGGGTGGGGGTGGGGGACGGGGACCAGACACTAGCTTTGTAGTGTAGGCAGCCAACAAAGAGGTGTTGTGGCACCAGGCTTCCAGTTGCTCCAATATATTTATTTTGGAAACTCCAGTCCTAGGGGCAGCGTCTACTGCCTTTCTCGCAGCCTAAGTTCAGGATTTCATGAGTTAGACTGTGCACAAATGCTTGGTGGCACCTGCCACTCATCCTAGTAGTCAAGGACCTAAGAGAAAAAGAACATTCACCTGGACTACAGAGTGGGAATCTAGTCTAGCTTGGACTACTTAGCAAGACCCTGCCTCATCGCTTTGGGCACATAAGCCCAAATTAGCCATGTTCACTGGTGCAATTGGACGTTCAGTGAATGAATGAATGGAGCTATGGTCTGACAGCTCCTCCTCACTTGGGTCTCTGGGTTCAAACCTTTCCTTTTACGTAACTTATCATTCTGTTTATTGTGTCATCCCACCAAAATATAAGCTTTATGAAGAGTCCACATTGAGACCTGTATATATATGAACCAGAGAGGACAGAGAAGTGAGATGGGGTGGGTGAGGAGTTGTCAGCTTAGCCAGGACTGGTGAACACACACCCATCATCCCAGCACTAGGGAGGTAGAGCTAGGAAAATCAGGTGTTGGAGGCCAGCTTACACGGTGTAGTGAGTGTATACAGGACACCGGCTCAAAACAAACAAACAAAACAACAACAACAACAACAACAAAAAACCAAGGAGAAGCGCTGGAGAGGAGGCTTCTGCTCTTGCAGAGGACCCTGTCGGTCCCCGCTCAATTAGGCGGCTCATAGCAGCCGGTCACTCTGGTTCCAGGGCGATTCAACGCTTTCTTCGGGTCTTCATGCGCATTGCATGCACACGCATAGACAACAATCTTTTAAAAAAAAAAAAAAAGTTTTCAGTTTGTGAACCATGAAAGAGCAGGCGCAAGGCCGGAGTCTGCTGCTCCCCTTAGACAGTGAGCGCCTCCGGTCTAGCGGCATCACCGTAACTCCGCAAAATACGCACAGCCACCAGTGGGCCCTCGCGCGCCTCCTTAGAGCCAACCCTCCCCGGGAGCCGCGCGCCTCCTGCCAGGCCCCGCCCTCCTTCACAGCGATTGGCTAGTATTCTACCCAAGGACCTGCCCCTTCACCGCTGACGGGCACTATGAAGGCCAATGGAGAGATCGCCCGCCCTCCCCGAGGCCGTTGGAGGCGGGCATGGGCGGGCCGTTGGGGGGGGGCGGGGCGTGCAGCCTGGTAACCGTTGCCGGGCGCAACGCCCCGCCCCGTGAGGGCAGCGCGAGGCTGAGGCGGGCGGGCGCCTGCTGCGGGCGGGCGCTGCGGGCGGGCGGGAGGGCGGCGGGAGCCGGAGGAGGAGCGGCCGGCGCCGCCACCGCCGCCGCCATAGAGACTGTAGCCGTGGAGACTGTTACTTGCCAACGCGGAGCGACACGCAGCGGCCGACGCCGCGGGAGCCGCTACCGGAACTCCCTGCCGAACTCCAGGTGAGCGGTGCGGGCCGGGGCAGGGGGCGGTGGCGGAGGGGGGGGGAACCCCCGCTGGAGGGGGGTCGCGGGGGCGGGCGCGGCGGGACCCGGCGCCCCAACTTTGCAGACGCCAACCTCACCGAATCCTGATAGGCGCCTCTGATTTGGGGGAGCCGTGGGCTGGGTGGAACCCCTCTCACACTCTCAAAAGTTTGTAAAGTGAAGCTATCTCTTCTCGCCTTTGACGCACTAAATCTGACTTTGAGGAGCGGGGGACTCCAGAAGACCCCTCTTGTCTCTTACTCCACCTGAAGCACGGAGGCGCCCTCAAACTAGTCAGTCCTCTCTTTCACTACTCCCAAAGCCTGAATTGGGATTGCCCCAAACCCGCTCCTTGCTGTCATCCCCCTAAAACCTGAGTTGGGGGCTCCCACAGAGCCAGCCGTTCTCGTCCAAGTCTGAAAACCCAGAGGCACTGTCTCCCTTTTATACTTATGAAATCGGGATCCTGGCTCTTATCCATGAGCTTAACTCCGAGGGTACTCTTCTGCTTGCCTTGTAGTTCTGACCCTCAGGTTTCCTTCTTGACTTAGGATTTGGGGGCTCCGGCACCGCTTTCTTGTGCTTTGACCAAAATAGTCACTGCGTTTGTTCTGGAAGGAACTCCTCCCTTAGCGTTTTCTTGCCCATCCCAGATACCCCCGGCGCCCCAAATCCTCGGACCCCTCTCCCCTGGAACCCTACACCGCTGCGTTTGGGGGTCCTTTACCATGCCGCCCCGGGAAGCTCAAGCGCACCTATAGCTTCCTCTTTGCCGAGATCCCCAATCTAGAAAACTTTCCCGAAGGAAAATATTGTGTGAACCGTTTGTAGGAAGATCCAGGAGGCCGGGAGAGTGCGTGCGCAGCCCTCCCGTGCACAGGCAGCACACCCCAAAACACCGGATTGTCTTCCTCGCCCCTTTCCATGGGTCATATCCGAGTTCGCAGTTGGGATTCGCTAGGGCTGCGGTTGTTTCCTTGGACCCTAGAGAGCTCGGCGTCCAGACAGAGCCCCCTAGGGTGGCGGGGAGGGGAGTTGGGGCGGGGAACCCACCGAGAAACAGCTGGACCGCTGTCTCTCCTGAGACTTCACCCCTACTTTAGTGCGTCTCGGGAACACTCCGGCACTCAGGTCCCCCCAGGAAAAATCCTACAACGATTGAGTGTTAATAAATGTAACTTCATTAGCATGTACATAAGTGTGGCCTTCTCCTGTGTGTATAATGTGTTGTAATCATACCCCACCATTCGCCTCTCTTGACCCTGATGACCCCCACTCATCCAGCCCTGGCTTGCCTCTACTTTTTGCCCCCTTTTTCCTTGAAGGGAACAGAGTTCAGTCGGGGCCACAGCGCAGAGGACAGTGTCAGATGATTATTTACTTATTGTCACTTTCCGATTTAAATCTTTACGTGTATTTATTGTGTGTGACTATACTGCACGTGTACACACACCCCCGGAGGTTAGAGGACAGATTACAGGAGACTCCCTTCAGCACTTGATCTTGGGAGCTCAGTAGACTTGGTGGCAAGAGCCCTTACCTGCGCATCTCCCTGCCAGTGGAATGAGCTTTTAACTTAAAGTGAAGCGAAGACAATTCTAGAACAGTGATGATATTAATAAAATAATAATGACGTAAAACTTCTCTTAAAATGTTTTCCTGTTTGAGTTTTTAACATCAGCCTCAGCCTGTGAAGGTGCCTGTTTGATGGGACTGAGCTCTGGCCGAGTCTCTGCCTGTCCTCACTGGAGCTTGGGTTCAGGGACTGAATGGACTGGAAAATCCACTCAGATGTGGCCACTCACCCACTCCCACTGGAGAAGAAGGGCTCAGGCCTCAGAGAAAGGAATCTAAGGCTGTTAATATCAGGCCTACCGCCTGTCTGGTGGGTCACTGTGGATACCTGAGCCCCAGGGCCACTACAGGGCTGTGAAGGACTTGTCAACACACTGGCCCTCTAAAATACAGCCTGTCATTTTCTTGCTGCATGAAGTATCCCTGGCACTTTAGACTGTATTAGTAGTGGCATTTTAAAAATCTTTATTACATGTGTTTGTGTTGTGTTGTGTGTGTGTGTGGTGTGTGTGTGTGTGTGTGTGTGTGTGTGAACATCTGCGTGGGCTATGGTGTGTACATTAGAGATCAGAGGACGACATTCAGGAGATGGCCCTTTGCATCAGGTGTGTCTTGAAGATCAAACACAGGTTACCAGGCTTAGCAAGCTCCTTTCTCCTGCTGAGCCCCTCAACCTTCCCATTGATAATGTAAATATTCATGTAGATTATCTATATATGAATGTATACAAGTATGTTCATATAAAATTAATAAGTTCATGTATAAAGGTTGCTTGGTTTGTTAAGTCCTTGACTAGAAGGAATCACAGGTTTTGTTTTCTTTCTTTGATTGTTTACCTATTTATTTATTGAGGTACTTGGCTTTGCATATGCTATGTAAGTGTTCTGCCACTGCCCGGGCATCCCAGCCCTGTTTCTTTATTTTATTGTATTTTTTGAGATAGGGCATCACTATATAGCCCTGGTTGTTCTGGACCTTGCTATGTAGACCAGGCTGGTCTCGAACTCAGAGATCCACCTGCCTCTCTCTGCCTCCCGAGTGCCACCTGTTTCTTTTAAACTTAACTGAAGCTGACTTTAAATAATGCAGCACCTCCCCTGTGTGCTTGTAACTATGGACGCTTGTTGAAAATGAGGTGAGCTGTCTGGAGGATGCAGTCCCCAGCAAACTGCAGGAGTGGATGTGCAACCTCCCATCCTGTGTTTGGAGCTCTAGGGCTGAGATGACACAACCATAGTTCCTACCTCGGTTCTGAATATCGCAGAGAAGTCACTTTGTGTCAGCTGTAGCTCTGTCCCCATCAAGTAAGCCAGGACTAAGTAAGGGGTGGGACTAAAGGCTTGGAGCCCTGGTGCTTGGGCTTCCTGAAGGCAGTGTTGTTGGCAGGACAGGGTTTGGGTGCTGCTTAAGCCTTTGAGCTCCTTTACTGGAACTTCAGTATGTGTGGGATGGCTCTGCCCAGCTTTGCCCAGCATTAGTGGGTGGGGGTGGGGGTGGATGGATGGATGGACAGACAGGTGAGTAGATGGATGGGTGGATGGGTAGGTGTTGTATTACATTTTCAATCTCATATGGGAGTTTCTAACCCACCTTTGAACATTCAGTTCCCAGATAAGATACAAAACTTTTAAATTTATAGTAAGCCTTAAAGCACTAGAGCTGGGCAGATGTCTACCCTCGATGCTATTATGTCTACTCCCCCATCAATAACCCCGAGTTATAACTTGCCACGCTCCATCTGGGCTGCTCTTGATCCCAATTGGCCAGCCTCGTGGCTATGTTTTCATGACTCACCTACCCCATGGCAGCGTCTTCTCTCTCCCTTGTGGTCTCTGCCTCAGACCCTAAGCCTGGGAACCAAGACCTTTCTGACCTTCCTTCTGCCCAGCTACAGGCTGTAGACAACTTTAATCAACCAGTAGTTTTAAATTAAGGAGCAAGGTGTGTGAGATGATCTCCCCAACCCTGAGACAGCCAGGGCCAGTGTTAGCCTTGCAACAGGTGGGTGGGTGGATAGGTGGGTGGATGGCTAGAGGGACAGACTGACGGTGGATGGATGGATGGATGGATGGGTGGGTGACATGGGTGTTAGAAGGTGAAGATGAACTGGACCACCCGCATGGTTCATGTTCTGTCATCACATGACATTTTGTTTGTTGCTTAAGACTAGGTCTCCCGTATTTCTGAACTTGAACCACAATCCCCCTTCTCCCTAACTGCTGCTATGCTGATAGATGGTCAGTTAAGGTGTTCACACATTACCTCATCGGGCAGTTACCTTACTTCAACTTTATCATACTTGTGCACACACACACTCTAGGCTTGGTTTCCATGGTTACTTTATCATATTCACACCCACACTCTAGGCTTGGTTTCCATGGTTACATTCACCCATGGTTTCCTTATCTTGTTCCTTACAGCATGGCAGGTTCTGCCACTCTTCCCAGCACCCTGGTACCTCTGACTGCTTCTTTGGCCCTAGGGAATCCTGTGATTTCCTGCCAAAATGGCTGACTGGCCCCTGCTCCCTACAAACCCAGAGATTTCTGCTCTTGGGATATGCGTCACAAGGACTCACTGATAACTCAGGAAACATCATACACCCATTAAAAATAGGTAGAGTGCTCCCAATCCCTGAGCCATCTCTGACTATTCTTCCAGAGGTCCTGAGTTCAATTTCCAGCAATTACATGGTGGCTCACAACCATCTGTAATGGGATCTGATGCCCTCTTCTGGTGTGTCTGAAGACAGCGACAGTGTACTCATATACATAAAATAAATCTTTTTAAAAAATAGAGTGGATCTGGAGAGGTGGCTCGTGGTTAAGAGCACTGACTTGTCTGTAAAGGACCTGGGTTTGGGTCCCAGCTCCCAGCTAGCTCTACATCTCCAGGTGTGGAGGATCGCATGCCCTCTCCTGACCTCCAGGGCGCTCAGCATCCACATAATACATAGATATAAGCAGCAAAAAATAAAATCCATGCACATGTTAACAACATTTAAAAATAGGTAGAATGTTGATGGGCTGGGGCTCAGTAGGTAAAGCATTTGTCTGGCATACACAAAGCCCTAGGTTCTGTCCCCAGCACCAGGAAAAACAGAAACTAGGCATGTGGAGCAAGCATGCCTGTTGTCCAGCCCATGGGACACAGAGGAAGAGGCAGAAGGATCAGGGGTTCAAGGTCATCTTTGATTACATAATGAGTTGAAGGATACCCTGGGCTACCTGAGAACCCCACTCCCAAGATAGAGGGACATGTTGTGGCCTGACATTATTAGGTAATGAAGCTCAGATTCGCAGGGGCAGGAAGTGCAAAGGCTCTGGGGTAAAGTGCTTTATGGAATCCACTGGCACACTCAAGACAGAGGAAGGGGGCTGGTTGCTTCCTGGTGATTGGAGGGAGGAGAGATGGAGGTAGAGCCATGAGAAGAGTTGGCAGGTGTGAGGTGGAGGTGTCCAGGAAGGGCTGCCACACCATTGGCTCATCAGATAGATGCCAGTCACTATCCTCCACTGACTGAGTGCCCTCTTGTGACAGGCAGGACCAGCCAGGGGGAGCAGACAACGTTCCCCTGAGGATACAGAAGGCATTGTGCCCAAGCGCCAGGAGTAGCGGGAAGGTAATCAGGACTTTAGCAAACCTTAGACCGGCTACAGCGGCTCCGGGGAGAAGGGGTGTGGCCGTGTTTTCAGGAGTCTTCCAGAAGCCACTGATGGCCAACTGCAAGGGCCCACAGGAAAGGAAGGTAGACTCTGGAAGGCCTTGGACGAAGCAGGGGTTGCTAACCATGACTCTTGGGTCAGATCCTGTTGTACACTGGGTTGGCCTTAGACTTGCCGGGTAGCCAAGGTTGACCTTAAACTCCTCCTGATCATTCTGTTGTCACTTACTGAGTGCTGGGATGGAAGGCATATGCCACCACACCTCCTTTAGACAGCACCAGGGAAGGAACCTAGGAATCCTTGCATGATAGGAGGTGATTCACTCTATCCACTGAATCCTGGGCCTCCAAACTTTCCCAAGTTTTGAAGCAGTGACTGAGATGAGCATCTGTGACAAAGAGGAATGTCACCATTAGGCTTGAACTATATCTGCCCAGCCAGCCACCTGGTCTCCTGTCTTGCTAGGCTGGTGGCCTCTGGGATCAGAGGTTCTGGTGGCTGTCTGTCAAGGGCTCCCCAGGACCTGGGTACTCATCATGGCCTCTCAGACCCAGAGGTCAGTAACCTTCCTGGATGTCTGGCTTCAGGGCTAGGCAAATCCTGCCAATTCAGTGACCTCAGGGATATGGAGGGGGTGCGTTGGGAGCCAAAAAAGGTCATACAGCCAGCTGTGTGCGTCAGACAATGGAGGGACAGCAGTGAAGTAAGGAGCAGGGTGGGACATCCATAAGATCTAGGTGTCCAAGCTAGAGGCCCTTCAGGGGTGTGTGTTGATGTGAATGAGGTTCTAGGAAGGGTAAGAGAAGCAGAGGAAGAAGCTGAGGAAGCAATCCACCCAGCTCATAGCTGGCCTCTGTCATGGCGGCATACTGGCCAATGAAAAGCATCTGTGTGGCCATGCAGCCTCTGCAGAGACCCCCCTTCTTCCCAGATGACAGTTCTGCAGTTATTCGACACCAGCATCCAGGCCCTGGTGCCCACCTTCCTGTCTCTGTGGATCTGATGGTACTGGGACCTCCTGTGGGTAGGATTCCTTGGTATGTGGCCTTCTGTGTCTGGCTCATTTTAAATGAACATTGTGTCCTTGAAGCCCTCTTTGCTGATGTGATCTTGGTTGTAACTTGACTACATCTAGAATTAACTAAGACCCAAGTAGCTGAACACATCTGTGAAGGATTCTTGTTGGTTGCATCATTTGAGGTCTGAAGACCCATGCTAAATCTGGGGCACACTTGTGCTCACAGCCCATGTGGAAGGACGCTTGCACTTTCTGTCTGCTTACCATAGCTCACTGGCAAGGTCGTCTATCCTGAGCCACTCCTCTGATGGTGTTAGAACCCACAGCTTTAGGATCCCAGTGTGGACTTGGGATCCGGCAGCTCTCGAGAATCTCCATGACTGAGATGGGACCGCTGAGCTGTCCAGTCTCACACAGCAGCCTGTGAGCCACTCTGATAAACCTCTTGTACGCGTGTGTGCATTCCATCAGCTTCTGTTCCTCAGAGAACCCTGCGATAGCTGTATCAGATACCAGAATCTTCTTCATCCTGTAATACTTAAGTGTATGGATGGACTACATTGTGCCTACTCATCCATCCATCTGTCCATCCTTCCACCCATCCATCCGTCCATCCATCCATCCACCTATCCACCTGTTCATCCATCCATCCATCCACCCACATACCCATCCCTGCACCCATCCATCCATTCACTCACCAACCAGTCCATCTGTCCATCCATCCATGTACTCTGCAGCTGTTTCCACCTCTGGACATTGGCTCACATTGAACCAAGGCCTCTGAGGTTGAAGAAGCTGAAAGAGGCTGAGATGGCATGGGAGGAAGTAACTTCTAGGATTGAACACCAAGAAAACAGGAATGGTGAAAGCAGACAAACCTCAGGAAAGGAAGGGACTGTGTCCTAGAAAGACAAGACAGCCGGGCTTGTGGCCTTGGTCTGACTCACTGTGGAAGTCACTGGCCAACACATGAAGCCCTTGTTAGTCAGGCTCCTTCTAATCCTGCTGTCTTGTTCCCTGCAAGCTGTTTACCTCTGAGAAACACCCCACACTATCCAGATACTTTGTGTCCAAGAGGTGGGCTGTGGGCTAAGGTCTTGGAAGTTTGTAGAAATGTGTGCCTGTTTCATGATGTCTCTACTGGTCCTTCCTGCCTCTCTGGGATGCAACTCCCAGATGCCTCTAGCAGATCAGAAACTCGTTGGAATTTCATGTTCACAGGAAGGTCAAAGACTGGGTGTATTTCTGATTTGAGAAAACTCCTTGGGGCCTTTGTTTCTGTCCAGTTTTCTGAAGCCAGTGTTCATTCGGCAGATATTATGGGCTCAATCAGCTGCCATCCCAGGTCCTGAAGTTAACTGGGTGACTATGTTTCACCATGTAGAAAGCTAAGAATGGTGCTGGAGAGAGGGTCTCATGGAAGCAACCACTGTGCACTAGCATCAACCCCGGTGAGCACCCAGCTTAAGCAACAGGAGTGTGTGTTGTTGTATGTTATTTGCAGGCTGCCTCGAGCTGTGAAGCTCAGCAAGAGTCAAGCCACACTCCTAGCCTGAATCATACTTCTACACTAATTTAACTTAGTGGCATTGGCCAAACATGGCACCCTGGCAATGTCCAATCAGGAAAAGTCTCCTGCTCAGCTGACAACTTCTGGTCTGGAACCAGCCCTTCTACTGTAAGGGTCCATGATTCACTGAAGAATGATGCTCCAGGCTCCAGACTCAAACAGTATGTAAACACTGAGAGTGTTTTATTCTGCAGAAGTCCAGCATGCTGGGGTCTCCCCATTACCAAGATAGAGAGACTCTGAAGTGAGCTCGCACCTTAGAGGAATCCTAAGGTGTGCTTTGTCTGACTATCTCTAGGCATTCCAGAACTAGTACCAGGGCGTGGTGGCTGGAAACTGTTGCCGAGGAATCCTGGGGTAGGTAGGCTGTGTCTTACACTATCTCTAAGGACATTCCATTACTGGGGTGTTGGGGGCTGTCTGGAAACTGCTGACCCATTGCCCTTGTTTCAGGCCAGATGGTGGGGCAGTTTCTGACTAGCTACCTGAAGCCTGAGTTTTTAGGCCTAGTCTCTTTAACTGCCAATTTGAAGCCTGTCATGGAATCAGCCTAACCTTCTCACTACCTAACCCGCTTTCCTTTCCTTCCTGGGCACCTGGGCAGCTAGAGGCTTTGCCCCACTCGCTTCCAGGCTCTCCTAGCACACTTAGTATGTCAGGAGGACAGTACCTCAAATGCACATTCATACCAGAGGCTAGTGGACAAGGGGAGTCAGGGAGTCTTCCACTCGGATGGGGGATCGAGCCCGCTCTAGGAGACTTGGTGGCAGGCGCCTGTTGATGCTGAGTCCGCTGCTACACCTGCACCATGCACATGCCTAGGCAGCTAGGCATCTTCAAGCCCTGTGGCTTGGTCAAAATTGTGAGTTGCTCTTCCAGAAAGTTGCCCAGATGTGAGGTCCTAGAGCGGAAGTGCAGCCTGCCTCCTTTTGAAGGGCTGAGTATACAGTGGAAGACTTACGAGCTCAGTTCTGTTTGAACCATGGCAGTGCTCAGATTTGGCTCTTGGTCTTATTTGGAAGTTTCCAGAGATTTCGGTGTGTTTAAAACAGAGTGTGGGACAAATGCAGACCTTCAGCAGGTAGAGCAGCCCTGCCATCTGTCTGTCCTCACATCCAAACATCCAGCCATCCCTAAGCCGGGGAAAATTTCCTTTTGACTTCTAGGAAAAGAAAGTTGGAAGGAAAATTCCCAGTGTTGCAATTTTATTTATTACATCTTTGTCCTTTGTTTATTGAGATTATACTTTATTTTTAAATTTATTTTTGTGTTTGTGTGGCAGTAGGGTCTCTCCCACCACCTCAGTCATGTAGGACCCAGGGCTGGAACTCAGGTCTTAGGCTTAGTAGCAAGCACCTTTACCCCTGAGCACTCTCTTGTCACAAAATATTTTCATTTTTGATGCCTTCCAAACACTTGAAAAAAGAAAAATGAAAACCCTCAGTAGCTAGTAGATAATGCAAAAACAAGCAGCAGTTAGCCAGATTTGTACGGTGGCCATCATTCCATGGTGACTGTCTGGCTATGGGATCAGAAGCTTGCATCAGCTTTCCTGGACTACCTTAACTCCTGAGCCACATCCCAGGGGAAGCATCCCCTATCCCCTCTCACTCTCCCCTTTGCCCTCCTCCTCTTCCTTCCCCTCCTCCTCCCTTCCCCTCCCCCTCCTTCACCTTGAACAGGTCTCATGTGTTCCAGGCTGGCTTCAAAGTCCCTATGTAACTAAGGCTGACCTTGAACCCCTGACCCTCCTGCCTCTGCCTTCTGAGTGCTGGGATAACTGGCATGAGCCACCACAGTTAAGGGGTGCTGGGCAAGCTCTCTCCCCACTAATGCCCCCTCCCCAGCCCAGAGAGCTTGATTTAACTTCACTCTTTCAGTACAGGTAGTTGAGGGGCTTTGGATCCATTCACAAAGCTGTGTAAGCATTGCCTCTATTTAATTCCCAAACATTCCATCACTCTCAACGGAACCTCATCTCCTCAACAGCCTCCTTTCACCTATCACCCCACTTTCCCAGCACCCATGAATCCACTTTCAGTCTCTGGGTTTCCCTACTCTGGACATCTGTCACCGAGCCCCACACCCTGTGTGGCCTTTTGGTGTCATAAGCCACTGTCCTTATGTCCTTGGAGTGGGAACTGGAGTCCATGGCTGAGCTAATACTACTGCCTTTGTGCTTCTGCATGCATCGAGCAGCCCTCAGCAGCCTCCCCACCCACCATCTGTTTCCTTCTGGCTCTGCTGCCAATGCTTCTTTTTCCTTGCTGCCTAAGTTTCTGCTATGTAGGTGTGTCCTAGGATGCCCAGCAGCTCTGGGCTAGGAGGCAGGTTGTGGCACTGCCCGTGTCAGGAGGAGACAGCTGGTTCTGAGGCTTCTTGACTGTGACTGCCTTCTACTGTCCTTGCAGTGCAGATGAGGGTGACTCTACTGTTGTCCTTGCCTGAGGCTGCACCTTTGCTTAAGAAGCTGTGGCCTCAGTACCACTTCCATGCCCACCACGAGTGAGCATGCACACTGCCTTCTCCTCCTTTCCCTGTTCATTGCCTCCCTGCCCAACCAATTTGCAATCTTGTAAATGTTCCAGAATGCCAGGTAACAGGCCCTCCCAGCAACACATACACATGTACTTCAATGCCACCTTGAATCCTGAAGGCACCAGAGAAGGTTCTTGAGCCCCTTGAAGCACCTCCTGGAGCCCATGTCTCTGTGTCAGGTCTACCCCACCCACTCACGTTCCCCTGTGCTGATGCAGCCACATTCCTCACCAGGAGCTGCACCCATGTGCCCTGCCAGGCTGGTTCCATAGCCACAAGTCTGTGCTTGTTGCCTTGACTACGCCAGGGCTCCTGGAGCAGCCAGGCTTCCTGTCCCTCCAAGTCCTTCTGAGGGGTGGGTGTGTGTCTCCCACAGACTGCAGTTAGTGCAGTCTACACGCAGCCTGCAGACCACCCTGTCCACAGTGTCCTGTCATGTACCGTGAACCGCCAATGGCATCTGCGTCCTGCCGCCTGAATACAGGGCTCTACTCTGGAACCTCACACGAGTTCTGTGGTTTCTGCTGTAGTTTGCCTTCTTGCTCTTTAAACAAACAATTCGAAACAGAAACCCAAGTAAGACCTCACCCTGAATGAGATTATTTACCCTAATGTCAACTTCCCTCGTATTTTAAAATACAGTTGATAATTTTTTGATAATGCAGTATGATTCTGAGACACTGATCCCAAATAGCTTTTCTTTGACCTCCCCATTAACGTTCTAGAAACTTTTAGAATCTTCCAGAAACTTGTAAGATCTTTTAGAAACTACCAGTTTCACACCCTGCCGCTCCCACGTTCTCTTGGCTGCCTTTGTCTAGGTTCCCAAACCCCAGCCTCATCTTGTTTCGGACTTTGTGTTGTGCAATGCCAGCCTCCCGCTCTCTGCTCCCCATTCATCCCCCTTGGGCTGGTCTATTTATGGGCCTTGCAGAGGCAAGTGTTGGCAGCATAAGCCCAGCCTTTCTAAATCATCCCTCCCTCCTCCCTCCCCCCTCCTGTGGGACCATCCCTGCAAAGCCTCTTGACTTGTTTGGTCCCCAAGTCCATTGCTGCAAAGGTCACAAGGATTTTGCCTCTGAGGTTTTGCACCCGCCCAATTGTCTCTTGATCACAAGTGATGTCCTTTCTCTGAGGAAAACAGCCACCCTGTACCAGGTGCGCCTTTTGTTCTGACTAGGTATTCCTCAACACTTATCCTTTTATTTACAATAAATGGAAAAAAAATCCATATAACATAAAGTTAACCTTTAAATTTTTTATTACATTTATTTACTTCTGTGTGTGTGTGTGCACATGTGCAGAGGTCAGAGGACAATTTATGGGGATCCGTTCTCTCTTCTACTGTGTGGGTCCCTGGGATTGAACTCAGACCAACAGGCTCAGCAGCAAGCCCTTTCTCTGAGCCATCTTGCTAGTCCTTATTTTGTTTTGTGATCTTCCCGCTTCTCTCTGCTTTCAGATGCCGGGGTGACAGGCATACATTGCCACCCTGAACTTCTGTCTACCTCCTGTGGACCTCTTTACATAAAAATTACTGTGCAGTCAAATGATTTAATTTTGGAGAGAACATTTGAAATACAACCAGGCAATTAACAGTGAATGAATAAGCCTGTTACTGTTTTGTGCTGTGGTGATTTTACAGTGAGTATAATTACCTGCATTAAAACCCATAAATTCCATTGCTTCCATTTCAGTTCGTGATTAATTACTTTATTCTTTCAACAAGCACCACCTTAGTCAGCTGCCCTATTGGATGCTGTGATCCCGCGGGATTTTACAGACAGGCCCGGGAGTGCTGTTATGTTGAAAAGCTGTTGAGCTGGGCCTGGTGGCACAGGCCAATCACCCCAGACAATGGGAGTTTGAGGCAGGAGGATTGAAAGTTAAAGACCAGCTTGGGCAGGTCTGTTAGATGTTGTTTTATGAGGGAGCGTGGTCATGGGTGGAGCCCCTGCCTAGAATCCCCCAGTGAGGGGCTGGGGTCGTGGTCTGTGGGTGGAGCCCCTGCCTAGCATGCTCAAAGCTCTGCATTTACTCTCCACTAATTTTTTAGTGTTTTTTTTTTAAGATTTAATTATTTTATTTATATGAATACACTGTCGCTGTCTTCAGACACACCAGAAGAGGGCATCAGAACCCATTACAGATGGTTGTGAGCCACCATGTGGTTGCTGGGAATTGAACTCAAGACCTCTGAGCAGTCGATGCTCTTACCCGCTGAGCCATCTCTCCAAGCCCTTTTCAGTGTTTTTAAGACAGGGACTCACTAAGTTGTCCTGGAGCTCTCACTGTTGGCCAGGCTGTCTTCAGACTCATAAAAATTTTCCTGCCTTTGCCTCCTGAGTGCTGGGATTAAAGATGTGAGCCACTGAACCTGAGACCCATATACATTTTTAAAAGCAATTTACCACAACCAGCAAAGTGTCTCAGTGGTTAATGGTGCTTGCCACCAAGATTGACTACCTTGTACAATCTGGGACCCGTGTGGTGGGAGTAGAGAACCAGTTCCCACACGTTGTCCTCCTATGTCCACGTGTGCTGTGATATGAAAGCACATGCATATGCAAATGTATGCAAAAACAAGATTATTGAATTATAGTTTACATCTACAGAGTTCACCCATTTAAAATATATTGCTTACCACACTTTTGTATATTCAAAGTTATGTGGCCATCAGCACTAATTTCAGAACATTTCATGATCTCCCTGTGAGTTCACACTTTTCCTTCATCCCCTCCCCTCCCCCATCTCCTCCCTATCTCCTCCCCATTTCCTCCCCATCTCCTCCCCATTTCCTCCCCATCTCCTCCCCATCTCCTCCTCTATCTCCTCCCTATCTCCTCCCCATCTCCTCCTCTATCTCCTCCCCATCCCCTCCCCCATCTCCTCCCTATCTCCTCCCCATCTCCTCCCCATCTCCTCCTCTATCTCCTCCCCATCTCCTCCTCTATCTCCTCCTCCATCTCCTCCCCATCTTCTCCTCCATCTCCCTGTCTTTCCCATCTGTTTTTTGCATAGCATGTTTGTCATCTGATCTTCTGTGACCTTGTGTTAGCTGCCTTCTCAGCTGGGCAATCATGGGTCGTACAAAAGCATTTGTTGATGACATGAGTGGTGGGTGCTGATGTTCCTTCACTCAGCTCCTGGTGAACAAGGTCCTGGGATGGAGAGTAAGTGTAGGAAGACAACATCAGCATCAGGTCTGTCCTGTGCTGTCCCACTGTGGAGTCCCAGCTGTTTGTCTGCCAATGGATGCTCCACTGTCTTCCCGTGCCCACTTCACTGCTGACCTTAACATAAGCAGTGGCCAAACCAGCAACACAGCTGAGCACCAGCTCCCTCGGCAGGGCTCCTGGGGGTGACATGAGGTTGTCCTGCTGCCTGTGACAACCTCGACAAAACACAAACAGGCCTTTAGGAGGAGAGGAGACAAAAGCCAGAGGCCTCCAGCCCCAAGTGAGCATTTGGCCAGTCTCAGGTCAGCCATAGTGTTACTGTGGTGCTGAGTGTCAACCGGGGACCTCACATGCCAGGCAGGTCCCCAGTCCTGAGCACACCTAGCATTGTTGCTGTTGACCATGGGTCTCCCTACATAGCCCTGGCTGTCCTGGAACTCACTGTGTAGACCAGACTGGCCTGGAACTCACTGTGTAGACCAACTGGCCTGGAACTCACTGTCTAGAGCAGACTGGCCTGGAACTCACTGTCTAGAGCAGACTGGCCTGGAACTCACTGTGTAGACCAGACTGGCCTGGAACTCACAGAGATCCTTCTCCCACTGCCTCTTGAATGCTGGGATTAGAGACATGTGCCACCATGCCTGGCTATGTAAAATCTTAAATGTAAACATTTACATGGTTAATGCAAGAAGATGTGATGGGCATGGTGCATACACCAGTCACATTTGGGAGGTGAAGGCAGGAGAGTCAGATGTTTAAGGTCATCCTTGGCCACATAGAGAGTTTGAGCCTGTGCTATGTGACACCATCTCAACACAAAAACAAACAAATCAAACATTTCCCAAATATATTTAAAAGAATCCCCATGCCTCTCTTTTTGCCTTTCCAGCGCTCAGAACATTTTATTCCATGTCCCTAGAATGATCCCGAGCTCCTCTTTTGGAAATTGACTTAACAAAGACCCAAGAATGGAGTCACCAAAAACAGAAGAGGACAGACCTGAGCCTGTCCTGACAGCACAGAGCTAATGCTGGTGCTGGACTCCTGTCATGTCTGCTCTGGTCCTGCCCCATCAGGCTCTCCAGCCTCTCTGCCCCCTCTCCTGTCATCACACGGTCCCTGTCTGCGGCTGAGCACTTGGTGCCTTTTTTCTCTCTTTTTGGTCAGTTGTATGCTTCTGTGTTGACACCGACCCGACTGACCGCTGCACAGAAACTTCTCTGATAAGGCTTGGGTGCTGCACTCATCTCTGGACTCACATCCAGAAAGAGGAGAGACACTTCATTAGAGACATGTTGATACTATGTCCATTAAGCAAGGTGATAGAAGTGGACCCACCTGTGGGGCCTGTGGGTGCCCAGCCATGGGTCCTTGGCCAGGTTTACCAAGTGTGAGTTTCCTTAGGCCCTCATGCCTTTACCTCTGTTCCATCTTGCTGCCCAAGCCCTATACAGCTAAGACCCCCGCATTGTTCCTCCTTTGAACAGGATGTTTGATGGCCTCACCACAGCACCTCCAAAGCCAATGTAGAACACCAGATGTATCCCCAGAGCAGCAGTGGCAACACAGTCACCCCAGCAGTCAGTGACTGCCCCAGTGTCACTGAGCAGCAGCATCCCAGCACTCGGGAGGCAGAGGCAGGGGGATCTCTGTGAGTTCGAGGCCAGCCTGGTCTACAGAGTTGAGTTCCAGGACAGCCAGGGCTACACAGAGAAACCTTGTCTCAGAAAACAAAAAAACAAAACAAACAACAAACCACCACCACCACCAAATCCTGACTTAACCGGGGCCCTGTCTGCACTGGAAGCCACAGGGCCACTTAACTGACCTATGTTTACTGATGCATGTGCTTGAGTGGTCCAGCATTGGCCTAGGAGGCTGGGGTTCTGTGCTTTGATTGAACCTGTTTCAAGGGCTACAGAGGTGACTTGTGGGTAAAGGTGCTTGCTGCCAAGCCTAAAAAACGCAAGTTGAGCCGGGCGTGGTGGCGCACGCCTTTAATCCCAGCACTCGGGAGGCAGAGGCAGGCGGATTTCTGAGTTCGAGGCCAGCCTGGTCTACAAAGTGAGTGCCAGGACAGCCAGGGCTACACAGAGAAACCCTGTCTCGAAAAACCAAAAAAAAAAAAAAAACGCAAGTTGGATGCCCAGAACCCGCCTAGTGGGAAGAGAAAGCAGACTTCTGTGCACAGCAGGTGCATGCTCACACATACACTACTAAGTAATGTAATTATCAGGGAGAGCCTAGGCCCTGCCTGGATGACAAGCTCATTGGCCTTTACAAAGGATGCTGGCCAGGGCTGTCCCTCACATGGGCCTTAAAGGCCGCACCCTCAAACCCAGCAGGGCCTCTGAAGTCACCCAATTCCTCTTAGCCATTGCTTCTCTCTGGGAGGGCAGAAGACAGAGTACCAGTCCCTACCCTCCATGGAGTCCTCTGGGACAGGGCCACCCTGAGCCGCTGGTGTGTGCGGCTCCTCCCATGCTTGCTACTTTCTGTGGAGTCCGGGATGTTAGGCAACTGCTCTGATCTTACACTTTTCTCAAATAGCTTAACCCCTGCTTCTTTGCCTAGAGAAGACTTGTGTGTAACTTGCTGTCTAAGGGTAAACTGAGCCCCATCCTTTTTCCTGGTCCAGGACTGGGAAGGGTGGCAGCCGGCCTCAGGATCACTGGGAGCTGAGGGAAGCATTGGTTTGGGCTTCTAGCCTCAGATCTGGTGAGCTGCCGGTCCATCCTGGTTACTATAGAGAAGAAATTATTTGTCTTGCTGTTCAGGCCTCTGAAAATAATAGATTACATATTTGGAAGGGCTTTCTTTTTTATTTATTTATTTATTTTTATTTTAGATCTGCTTAAAGTGAGATAGAGAAGTTGCCCCGGGGATGACATTGTTTGGTTTGGGAAGTATTCTCTGGGTTGCTGGGCAACGGGCGCTTGGAAACGGGAGTGGACTGCGTCGCCCCTGGCAACCGTTGTTACTCAGCAAACAATGAGGGCTGGGCACGCGGCGCCAGAGGCCGGCGCCCGGTTCCCATCCAGCATCTGCATGTGTTTTCTGATTAGATGATGTGGAGGTTCGCCGGAGGGGGTGGGGAGCTGGCAGGTAGCAGGCACTGAGAGTCCCACAGACTCTGATTTTAGTTTTCAGTGGAATTTAAAAGAAACTCTTTTTTTTTTTTTTTTTTTTTTTTCCGAGACAGGGTTTCTCTGTATAGCCCAGGCTGTCCTGGAACTCACTCTGTAGACCAGGCTGGTCTCGAACTCAGAAATCCGCCTGCCTCTGCCTCCCAAGTGCTGGGATTAAAGGCGTTTAAAGAAACTCTTAATTCCTGGTGTTTCTAGGGTCTCCATCTGGGCCACTCCAATGGCTGACAAAGCAGAATAGAGCCCCCAAAATACTCTCACTCAAGACGGGCTGGTGTTGGAACCTGAACCCAGAATACCCTGGTCCCCTGTGCTGGTATCCCCTCTGACACTGGGATCCCAGAGTGATCTGATAGGGTACACCAAAGATGCGGGGCAGTCTCACAACAGGTGCCTCTTGCAGGCCACTTTCCAGCCCTGGCTGGATCAGGATCAGACCCACCGCCCTCCTACTCCTCCCTGTGGCTAGGGACAGGGACTATTTCCCAGGGCCCCGTTGCTGAGGTAAACACTGGCCTGAGTTCTGTTCAGACACCCTGCCCCCACAAGAAGCTATAAATCCAGACTTGGGAGCAGGGCTGCTCTGAGGGGATTTGGCTGCCACCTTTACTTGGGTCTTGGGTGTTCCCACGATGCACCCTGGAGCCTGTCACTAACTTCCTCTGTACATCACTCACCCCCTACTTGCCAGAAGACTATCATTTGATGCTGAGCGGCTACTGTCCCAGCGGTTTGTTTGTTTGTTTGTTTGTTTTCGAGACAGGGTCTCTCTGTGTAGCCCTGGCTGTCCTGGAACTCACTCTGTAGAGCAGGCTGGCCTCGAACTCAGAAATCCGCCTGCCTCTGCCTCCCAAGTGCTGAAATTAAAGGCATGCACCACCACTGCCTGGGGGCCCAGTGTCCCAGCTGTAGTGACTCAGCTTGTGTCTGGGACATTTAAAAGAATTTCAACAGGTTTCTGAACTTTCAGGGTTGCTCCTATCACTGAATGTGACAGTGTCCTATAAAAATGGAAACAAGCTTGGTGTATGAAAAACTGAAGGACAAGCCAGCAGCTCTGCTCCATCATACCCAACCCATGGCTAAGATCTAGTGCTCTCTGTGCAGTGGCACATGCCTGTCACTCCAGTGATTGGGAGGCAGAAAGAAGTAGAGTTCCCTGGAGTTGAAGCCCAGCCTCACCGACACCATGAGCTTGGGTCAGCCTGGGCTGTGTGGGCTCCTGGCTTATAAGAGTAGACACACAGCACCTTTTTAGTGGATTATCTTACATGTTCTATTTATGTGAGTGTATGTGTATCTTCACAGGTATGCCATAGCTCACCTGGGTGGGTCAGAGGGCAGCTTTTGAGAATTGGTTCCCTCCTTCCACCATGTGGATCTCAGGAATTGAATCAGGACATCAGGTTTGATGGCAAGCTCAGAGCCATCTCATTGGGCCTAACTGCTTTTTGTTTTTAAATTTCCCATGGAAGTGCTTGCTTTGCCACTTACGTAAACACTAGCTATACCCTCCCCCATCATCACCAGTCTCAGAGCCCAGAAGATGCTGTGGGGCAGAGGGAAGACCTGTGAGCTGTGCTGTGACTACCCACAGGCAGGAGGGATGGGGGACTGTGCCTCCTGCTCCATCTTCTCCTTGGCTGTCATCTGCCATCCACAGTTTGGTTCCCCTGGTCAAGGTGCAGTGAGCAAGAGGAAGGGATGATGGGACCAGGACAGAGCACAGGTTCAGGTGGGCAGGAGGAAATGGCATAGCTTCAGGCCTCAGGGCTGTACACTGTGGAGGAACCCACAGTGGGGCATGAGGGAGTTAGTCAGGGTAAACATGCCTTGAGTCCCGTGTGCAGTGAAAACCAGAGCTAGCCAGTTTCCTGGGACACAGGGTGCAGCTACAGACAGGCGTCTACAGGGACAAAATGGTGCTGTCTTGGGAGTGACTGAGCCATGTTATGTGGGCACTGTGTGTCTGTGCATGTCCATGTGACACCTCTGACACCTACTCCCTGAAGGCAGAGCACTGTCAGCCGCCAGCTCTACCCCAGTCCCAAGTCACCACCTTGGTAACTTCAGAGCACCCGGACATGACGGGTGAGTTTACATTCCCCATGTAGACATAAAATCATGGCTCTCCACTCAAATGGGGTGAGTTTATTCCAGAGCAAACTTGAGAATCCAGGAGCACAGAGTTAGCTTACCTCAAGTTCCACATTTGAGCATGATATTCAGTGGAGCTTTGCCGTAATGGGACAAAGGGAGCAGTAACTGAGGATGCACCACGTTCCCTGCTGGAGACCCCAGTGTCAGCCACTGCACAGGACAGAAGTACAGCTGCGGGCCTCAGACACCCTGAGGACTCAGCCTCTGGGTTGGTAGTAACTGGGGTTCTCTAAGTGATAACATCCCAGAGGGTTTTTATCTCTAGTCTGGATGTTAAGTCTGATACAGAGGAGTGAGAAATGGCTACTTAGGAGGCTAAGGCTAGCCCGATATAAAGTGAATTAGGCCCAGGACCTGCAGCATTCCAACTCCCCAATCACTGAAGTTTTCGTCTGTCACTGGGCCTCTGCAGGCACAGGTCCTTCCCAGAGCTGCTCCCTTGTGACAGAAAGCAAGCCGTGTGACCCCTCTGAAACTCTTATTTCTTTGTTGTATTTATTTGTTATGTATGAGTTGAAGGGTACTTGTATCACAGCTTGCGTGCCAAAGGACAGCTGGCAACCATCATGGGCCTGGTTGTCAGTCTTGGTGGCAAGTGCCTTGACCCACTGAGCCCCCATGTAGGCCGGAAAAAGAAATGGAATGTGAAGGTTCACAGTGGGGAACTAGTTGCCAATTCCAACTGGAAACCCACCTGTGCCAGAGGCAAACTGATGGGGCTCAATAGGCGGTTCCATTCCCTGCACTCCTTAAACCATGTGTGGTGATGGCTATCACACACTGCAGCCCTGGAGAAGTGGAAGCTGGAGGTCAGGAGTTCAAGGCCAACCTCAGCACTCAGTGAGCTCAGGCCTACTGGAGACCCAGTCTCCAAATGGCAAAAACAGGGCTGGCTTCAGGCACTCCAAAAAAGTTCAGCTGAAGGAAATCTTACAAGGGTGGCTGGCACTTGGCTAGGGCACCCCGCCCTTGGACCTCTGAGCCCTCTCTCCACTCAGTGTGTGGGGGTCTGTGTGAATTCAACCTCAGGCTTCAGAGGGGTGATAGCCAGAAAATGCTGAGTTTCTTGGTGTCCCTGGGGACCCTGACCCTTCCTGGGGACATGGGTGACTGTCACACAGTGTGACTGGCATGAACAGTGCTCAGCTCTCTCAACCCTGATGAATACCTACTAAGAGGCAGGCAGTTCAGGGGCATGGAAAAGAACTCAGTTCCACAGTGGGGAGGGAGACAAGATGCAGCCACCATGGCCAGCCGCTACAGTTGCCAGCATCACCTTCAGGTCGATGCTAAGCAGGGCAGCCCCCAGCATAGGTCACCAATGCCCAGTCTCACACACAGGCCACTTGCTCCTGAGACCTCAGGTCACAGGGAACCAAGAGAACTTGTCTGTAGGGGAGCTGGAATGTGGGCCCATCTGGCTGGACCTGTCCCCCTACTCAGAGCAGGGACACAAGTTGCATTGGTGGGTAAGACTCAGGTGCCATACATCCAGTCTTGCCACCAAGACTAACAAAGACCAACTGAGGCTTGATTCCCCCACAGCAGAGCTTAACCAAGTGGCAAGTGACAGAGTCACAGCACCCCTGGATGGGTGGATAGAGGGGTGGGGATAAAAGAGAGAGAAATTGCTTAAGGTCACAGTGAGTCAGGACAGCCAGGAACCCAGCCCAGAAATGGCTCACAGCCTCCCTGCCCTTCCTTGCCTGCCCACTTGTTGCTAGGCAACCCAAGATTTTTTTTTTCCCCTGTAAACAAAGGGCGCTTCCCCAGCAGATCCACCTGGCGCCAGGCCAGACCCCAGCGCACTGCAGCCTGTGCCTGCCTCTTGGAGTCCTTGGAGACAGCAGGAGACTGGCCACTGCAATCTGCCATCCAGCAACTCCACTTGGGCACTCTGTCAAGTTCAAGGTCAAATGCACAGACTGGATTAGAGGCTGGTCTTGGGGAGACTTGAGGCCTTCTTTTGGACCATTGACTGGCAGCATGTGGTAGAGCTGGGTCACCAGGGAACCATGAGCCAGGCTCAGAGAGGCAGGATGACAGAGTGCTCTCAGGCTCCTGAAACCCTCATAGGAGAGGAAATCAGGTGAGGACAGGTAGAGAAAGCCAGGTCCCCCAGGAGAGAACTCAGGAGAGGCAAAGAACCAAGCAGAGAAGCAGAGGGCCAATGAGCAAGACTCCCATGCCTAGCAAGCTTAGCCACACCATTGCTATTGCAGTCCTTCCAGCCAGTACACACCAGAATGCACAAGCACACACACATACACACACACACACACATGCATGTACCCATGCAGCAAATGCATGCACATACATGTACACACACATTTGACACACCTAACTGTAGCTTATCAACCTCAGTGTGACATCTGTGGCCTTCCCTTATTGAATGACAACCTTTAACTTTTTCACTTGACTCAGATACATCCCAGCTTCTCTCTGGCTTGTCAGCCACTAGTGCCGTCCCGAGGTTCCGGTGGAATGAGGAGAGGAGGGCACATTTGAACTTCAGCTCTGGGCTCCTTGGCAGTTGATCCCACAACCTGGGCAGCTCCTGAGTAAGGAGGGTGGTGCATACTGTGAGGACTCAGTAGCCACAGAGGACTCCCATCCTAAGTACAGGGACAGAGAGACCCAGCCTGGAACATGTCCCTCAGGGCTAGTACCTGTGGGCCAGGCCCACTGAACTTCCCTCATGGAAACCTCATGCACCATGCAGCAGTACCAACAACAAACCCACCAGTCATCACTGGCTGTTACCATCTCTCCCACCCAGCTGGCCTAAAACCTGAGACCTGGCCACCCCGGCCCATCTTAGTACTGGGACCAAAGACATGATCAACCACACCTAGTGTGTATGTGTGTGTGTGTGTGTGTGTGTTTCTGTCTGCCTGTCTGTCTCTCTGTATGAATGAGGTGTCCATTGTTCAGACATGGAATGGAAGCAACTGGGTGTTACTAGATTTGTTCATTTCAGACATTCTTGTGAGTCTTTGGTGACAAGTTTTGTTTCATACAGAGCCTCCTTCACTCCAGGGTCCAGGCTGCCCTGAAACTCACCTTGTGGCCCAGGCTGGCCCATGAACTCCAGGAACCCCCCCACCCCCATCTCCACCTCTCATCCCGCAGTCACTGGGACTCCAAGCTTCTTACTGGGTTCTGAGCTCAGAACTGAGAGGTCCTTGAGCCTTTGAAGGACTCTTTGCTGACTGAGCCGTCCTCCCCTCTGTCAGATTAAAACATTGGATTTGATTTATTCATTCATCAGCTTAGTTACTCATTCCAGTGAGTGTATACACAAAAGATTTTTCTTACAGAATATTTTTTGTTTTACTTTTGTAGCCCAGGCTGGCTTAAGACTCCTCATCTTGAACTCCTTATACTCCTGCTTCCGCTTGTGTCCTGAGCCACTCCAAGTGCCTTCCCTCTGGAAACCGCTACACTGATGCGTGTCACTGCGCTGCGTGGTTCTGGCTCCATCTAGTGATCACCAATGGGGCAGCACAGGCGGGTGCAGAACCCAGTGACACCAAACAGGGATTCATCCCCTCTTCCTGTGGGCACTCTATGTCAGAGGCTGTCTGGGTCTAAGCTCCGAGTCCTCTCCAGTGACTGTTGAGACAGGAGCTTATTGATTGAATCTGGGACCGGGGTCCTCCTGCCCCTCTCCGTTTCTGGGGCTATAGGCACAAACAACAAGCCTACTTTTTACATGGGTTCTGTGGATTTGAACCTGGGTGGTCACTGTTGGTGCAGTGGTTGCGTTCTCCTTGGAGCTGCCCCCTGCTGCCATCAGTGACCATGGCTGCTCAGCTTCAGGGCCATGGGCTGCAGGTGTGTGACCCCTGACACCTCACCACCACTCTCTCCGCTCTAGATCCCAGCATGCAGAACTCCGAGGGAGGAGCAGATTCGCCAGCGTCAGTGGCTCTGCGTCCTGCAGCCCAGCCCATGCCAGCCTCCCCACAGGTGACTGTGCCCGCCCTGCTATCCCGGCACTCTTTGAAAAGTGCCACCAAAGAACCATGACACAGATGAGAGCTTCTGTGCCTAAGGAAAAATAACTGAAAAATTCAAAGTAGAGAGAAATCTTAGGATGCTCCCCAAAAGCTCCATTCAACCCTCCTCCTCCTCCTCCATTTCCTCCTCCTCCATCTCCTCCTCCTCCCCCATCTCCTCCATTTCCCCCTTCTCCATATCTTCCTCCTCCATCTCCTCCTCCTCCTCCATTTCCCCCTCCTCCATATCTTCCTCCTCCATCTCCTCCTCCTCCTCCATTTCCCCCTCCTCCATATCTTCCTCCTCCATCTCCTCCTCCTCCCCCATCTCCTCCATTTCCCCCTCCTCCATATCTTCCTCCCCCATCTCCTCCATTTCCCCCTCCTCCATATCTTCCTCCCCCATCTCCTCCATTTCCCCCTCCTCCATATCTTCCTCCTCCATCTCCTCCTCCTCCTCCTCCATTTCCCCCTCCTCCATATCTTCCTCCTCCATCTCCTCCTCCCCCATCTCCTCCATTTCCCCCTCCTCCTCCTTCTCCTCTATCCCCTCCCCATCTTCTCCTCCATCTCCTCCTCCATCTCCTTCTCCCTCCTCCCTCATATTAGAAATGGAGCCCGGGGTCTTGAGTGTGCTTCCCACCCAGCCCAGATTCATTCTTGAGGGATGTTGTCCACCACTGTTTTCTGTAGCCATGAGCACACCAGCCTTCAGAGTAAAGTGTGGGGCAGGACACATGGGCATGCCAGGCAAACTGAAAGGTCAGGGACACAGGCACAGGACACATACTAACTTATTTTTTCAGGGAGCCAAAGGAGGGGAAATTAACAATCAATAGGCAGATACCTTCAGATGCTGCCCTTTGTTTCTCCTGAAATGCTGGTGATGAACCCAGTACCTTTACATGTGCCAGAAAAGGGCTCCATCACAAAGCTGCTCACCTCGTCCACACCCCTCCAGCTCCTTACATGCTTTCTGATGATGTGACCCTCCACTGCTCAGATCTAGCTGCCCCATCACACTTCTCAGTGTTAGCAAACTCTGTGCCTCTGCTTTTGTTCTGGTGATCTGTTGAAACAAGGTCTCACTATGTAACCCAAGGCTGACCTGGAACTGTCAACAATCCTCCTGCCTCAGCCTCACCCCTTCTTCCACCCTGAATCCTGGGATTACAGCTATTTATCATCACATCCAACCCAACCCCTAGTGTTTCAGGGGATGTGTATGTGTGTTTTTGTTTTTGTTTTGCTCTTGTTGTTTGAGACCACGGCTGATGGTGCCTGAGAGCAGTTTCTGCAATGCTGAAAATGCCCTGCAAGCTATAGCCCTCACTCTGTAATGCACTCTTTCTTCAAGTTCTCAACCTACTCTCCTGCCTCGGCTTCCCGAGTGCTGGTATTGGAGGTGTGTGCCACAATAGTGGAGGGGATGTGCTGGGTGTGGACACAAATGCCAGGTGAAGGGCATGGAGGCCTCTGTCCCTCTCCACCTTATTGTCCTGAAGCGGCAGCTTTGACTATAGCTGGGCTGGTGGCCAGCAAGCCTCAGAGGTCCTGTTGTCCCCGCCTCCTGTACACTGGGATCATAGGAGCTTGTAGCCACACCTGGCTTTCTGTGTGGGTGCTGGGATTCGAGCTCACATCTTCATGCTATGCAGCAAGGACTCTTTCCCAGAGCCATGTGCGCATAGCCCTTCCTGATTACCCTTTAACTGAGATGGGATTGGCGCAATATAAAGTGAACCTCGTGAAAGTAAAATGGTTCTTATTGTATTAAGCCATCCTGCCTCTCTAGTTCCACAACATTCTATCAGAGGCCCATCCCTATCAGCAGTTGCTGATCCCTTCCCTACCTTGAGTCGACTTCCTGTCTCTGGATTCACTGTGACATCTGAGCCCCATGTCCATTGATCCTCAAGGTCCCTTGATGCTGTGGTGGGAGTCAGAGCCCTGCACCTGTTCATGGTTAACTGACATTCCTGCCTAAGGACAGACACCATGTGTGTTTACACTCATCTGTTTGGATCCTTGTGGTAACTAGGGCCCCCTCACCCACAGGGCCAGGCTCTGTCTTGGTCAGGACTGTACTGGACTTGCAGTTCCATTCTAGGACACTAGAGAGAGCTGTGTCCTCACAGGTCCTCTCAGCACTTAGAAAGTGGGTGACCACAGTCCCCAGTGTCCCCTCTCTTCAAATTAGTCTGGTCTGCTTCCTTCATCCAAACAGCCAAGATGTGACTCAGACCAGTGAGGGTCAGGGTTGCGCCAGGGAACCCTGTCATGGAGAACCCACTTCTGACCTTAGCTCCTGGGCTTGAACTTCATATTCCCAACTGGGTATTTCTAGTGTGCACGTGTGTGCGCTCTTGTATGTGTGCTCATGTGTGTGTGTTTGTGTGTGTGTGTGTGTGTGTCTGCCTGCCTGCCTGTCCATCCATATGTGTTGTCTCTGTGTGTATCTGCACATGCCACTTCTGCCCCTGCCCCTGCCCCTGCCCCTGCCCCTGCCCCTGCCCCTGCCCTGTGTCTGCATCTCCATGGGTCCCAGCATGCTGCCATAGCCAGCAGAGTGGGACAGCCAGCCAGGTCATGGTTCTGAAGGGGTCTTCCCTGGTGCTGAACTCCAGTGGGTCTGACACTCCTATTGTCTGTTGCAGAGGGTGCTGGTCCAAGCTGCAGGCTCCACTCCCAAGGGTACCCCGATGCAGACACTCACCCTCCCCAGAGTCCAGCCAGTGCCACCACAGGTAAGGACACCCCATGAGCACGGAGACTTGTGAGCTCTCTGCAGTTGTGTGCAGCCTCCTGCCTGTGAGTCGTTCTGCTGTTGTCACAGTGTCTACAGTCACGGGAAAGTTCCAGAAGCTCTGGTAAAAGAAAAAATTGACTTATCACAGGCAAGTGCAACAAGCCAAGGACGGTGGCTTCTCTTTTGTTCTCAGTGGCACAGTGCCTGCTGCAGCTGTCCAGAGAGGCTGCTCTGTAAGGATGGGGCAGGCCTCTCAGGTGGTCTTTCCTAGAAAAGGCCAAGAATGTGACTATAACAGCCAAACAGCCATAGTGATGTATGGGAGGGGCAGGGTGCCAATAAAACTTTATTGACATAAAGGTATGGCCACCCTTCCCTTCTGAAGGAACTGCCTGGCACCTAATGGGTGATAGTGAGTGACTGTGTTGGGGAGTGGAGAAGGTTTGCAGGGTTTCCAGAAAGCACCAGGGGCATCAAGGGGTTCCCAGGACCTGGCCATTGGCTCTGTAGGAGGAGGGCAAACAAAGACTAGCGTGGGAGCCAGAAGTTTTACCCACTCTGGCTGTGGTCTGGAACTGTCCTCTTAATCTGGGGCCTCAGGCCTCCCACTGAGCTCCTGTCTCCTGCTGGGCTCAGGCTTCCCTCTGGTCCTCTCCCTGGGGACTCCACGCAGAGCACAGAACACCCAAGCTGTGGGAAGGCTACTATAGTTTGGGATCCCAGCTCAAGATCACAGAGCTGCTTCCCCACAGCCTGGCCAGGGAGAGGCTGAAGTCGGTGCCACAACATGCTGGACATTCTTTGTACAACACAGGCCCAGGGCTGTGCTGCCCCTCGGAGTGGGGGGAGGGAGAAGAGGGAAAGGGACGTTGTCATGGGTGCTGGTGTCCTCCCCCCCCCCCAGGCTTACCTCTGTTTCTAGCCCAGTCCCCTGTGTGACCCACACTCACTTCTCATTGCAGGTGCAGCACGTGTACCCCGCGCAGGTGCAGTACGTGGAGGGTGGGGACGCTGTCTACGCCAACGGAGCCATGTACGTGTGCTCTGTGAGAGCCCTGATACCCCACAGACTCACAATTCCAGTGCTCCCTGTGGGACTGGTGTGAAAGAGGTTGAGCTCCCCACAGTCATTCTCTCTCACCCCCAACCTCAGAGGTCCCGGGTCAGGGCCACGGCTTTTGTGTTCTTGGCCTCTAGAATACTCAATAAAAATATCAAACCGGAGCTGGTGAGATGGCTCAGTGGATAAGAGCACCCAATTGCTCTTCCGAAGGTCCGGAGTTCAAATCCCAGCAACCACATGGTGGCTCACAACCATCTGTAAGGAGATCTGACTCCCTCTTCTGGAGTGTCTGAAGACAGTTACAATGTACTTACATATATAAATAAATAAATCTTTAAAAAAATATATCAAACCAAGTCATAGGCCCCTGAGAGTGATAAAACTTGGGTCCATCCAGACCTTTGAGTTTCCTGAACTGTTGACAAAACTTATTTTCCAGTTTTTAAGATATTCTGGAACTTTCTAGAATTTTCTTGTATCTTTTGTTTGTGTTAATTTGTGTGTAGTGCAGATGTGTGAATGGACATATGTGAGTGCTCACGTGTGTACATGTGTTAGTGTACACAAGTGCTTGTGAGTGCAGTACCCACTGGAGCCAGCAGAGGGTGTTGGGTCCCCAGGAGCCGGAGTGACAGGCAGTTGTGAGCTACCACGTGGGTGCAGAGCAGAGGGCTCTGTTAAAGCCCATCATCTCCTTTAGATCTCTCCGTAGCATGATTAGTTATAAAATGGTGACGCTTTCTCTCCCACAGCCGAGCTGCCTACGCCTACAACCCAGACCCTCAGCTTTACGCCCCTAGCAGCGCAGCATCTTACTTTGAGACTCCAGGTGGCACTCAGGTGACGGTGGCAGCCTCATCCCCACCTGCAGTTCCCTCCCACGGCATGGTGGGCATCACCATGGACGTCTCAGGGACCCCCATTGTGTCTGGCGCAGGAGCCTACCTCATCCATGGGGGCATGGACGGCACAAGACACTCTCTGGCCCACACTGCACGATC
The DNA here is from genome assembly GCF_978045245.1 of Mus caroli. NCBI lineage: Eukaryota > Metazoa > Chordata > Mammalia > Rodentia > Muridae > Mus > Mus caroli. The sequence continues at coordinate 38,085,688 of NW_028227273.1, forward strand.
CTCACCTGCCACGGTATGTACAAAAGCCCTGTGGCCAGCGGGTAGCCCTGCTAACCTCAGCAGCACCCAGCACTCAGGTAGGTGAGTAGGAAGGACCAGGTCCATGTTCTGCCAGCTGCTGAGGGAAAGAGGCAGCTGTGCCAGTAAGAAAAGACAAAGGCCTTTAGGATTGGGCCCTGTAAGATGTTGGGAGCAGAGTGTCCTCTTCTGGTGGTCCTGCTGCTGTCCTGGTCATTACTATCCTCACTGTCAGCCTCCCAGAGCCACCTCCAGATGGAGGATACACCCTGTGGGGACACAGCCTCCTGTCATAGCTCACTGTTCACCTACCTTAAATATAGTTGTGGTTTGGACTTTGGAGTTTTTGTGGGGAAAGGGGAGTTGAGTCAGAGTCTTGCTGTGTAGCCCAGTCTGGCCCAAAAGTTGACCTCAATCCCACAATCCTCAATCTCCCAAGTACCCAGCTATGTCTCATGTTTCAATGTTTATTTTATCACTTTGTAAATTAACATGAAGTCACATGGTTCTTTGGTGCAGAGCCCTGAAGGACTTGTGTGTGTGTAAGTTCCTGCATTCCTGTGGCACATTCCTCACCCAAACGAAACATAACAAAACAAAGCCCCCTTTCCTGCAGTGCTGGCATCAAGGGGTCTGTTCTCTGTCGTCATGCTTGACACCTGTGGGCTATCAGAGATGGAGTCACAGTGGCTGTTTCTTGCCCTCAGCATGTGGCCTTCAAGTCGCCTTTAGTGGGTAGTGGTGTAAGCCCCAATTCTTCCTTGTATCCCCAGCTGGAGGCCAAGTGGAAAGCCCCTGGCTTGGGAGCCTGGTGAAGAAGTCAGGCCAAGCCATGGGTGTACGGTTGCCCTTCTCTGGGGTAGACCCCTCTGAGTGGGGTTGCTGGCTCCCTGCACAGTCTCCATCATTCCCTATTCCCTGGAAGTCCACTGAGCCACCTTGTCAGGGCATAAGAGACACTTCCTTGTCAGCACTTGGAGTTGTCGACACTTTTTCACATCCCCATCCTTTAGGTGTGCCATGGAATCTCCGTGGTGGTAATTGGTGTTTCCTCTCTAGCTGGGAGCAGTGGACAAGTAGGAGCTCACTAGCTTGCTCTGTGTTGAATGTTACTTTAGCTGTCTGCTTTCTGCTCAGCCAGGCTGGCGTTGTCCAGCTGGGTGTGGAGAAATTCCCATGTCCTGGAAACAAGTCCCCATCAGATGCACAATTTGTTAACATTTCCTGAGTCTGAGCTTTCTTTTTTAATTATTTAAATTACAGGGTCTCTCTTGACCCTGTCAGTGTACAGAATGGTTTTTCCGTATTTGTTTTTGTTTTTTTTTTTTGTTTGTTTGTTTTTCGAGACAGGGTTTCTCTGTATAGCCCTGGCTGTCCTGGAACTCACTTTGTAGACCAGGCTGGCCTCGAACTCAGAAATCCGCCTGCCTCTGCCTCCCAAGTGCTGGGATTAAAGGCGTGTGCCACCACCCCCGGCGGTTTTTCCGTATTTGAATGCCTCATAATTTTCTGTAGAAAATGGCATCTCCAGCATTCCTGTGTGGCTGCTCTTGCTATGTGTGCTGTACCCTCCACCTGGGGCTTGCTGTGGTCTTTGGTCACTTGTTTGATGACCTTTTAGGGCCACTGTGAAATCTATTTTTTGTTGTTGTGATGATTTTTTTTTAAAAGAGTGAAAACATAGATTTAACTTTTCTACCATAAACTCTGGGAAACATTGGTAGATTTTACTCCTTTTTATTGTTTGGGAAAATCACATCTCACTGTTTACCCCAGGCTGGCCCCCAACTTGACATCCTCCTGCCTCATCCTCCCCAGCATAGGGTTGGTGAGTGGCACTCCCCATATCTGACTTGATAAATATAACCCTTAAAAACAAAATCGGGCCAGGTGTAATGGTGTACACCTTTAATTCCACTGCTCAGGACGCAAAGGCAGGTGGAGCTCTGAGTCCCAGGACAGCCAGGGTTGCATAGTAAGAACCTGTCTCAAATTTAAGAGAGAGAAAGGAAAAGAAAGGGAGGGTGGGAGCGAAGGGGGGAGAGAGACATGGGCCCTGGGGAGGTGCCTCAGTGTTAAGATGCCTGGTGAGCCATTGTGGGGACCTGAGTTCAGTCCCCAGGCCCTATACAAGCAAGGCATGGAGGTACATACTTCTCATCCCAGCCAGGAGCAGGAGGGTCCCTGGGACTCGATGGCCAGCCCAGCAGAGTTAACAGGTTGCAGGTTCATGGGGAGACCTTGTCTCAAAACAGAAGATAAGAGAGTTCTAGCTAGCATTGACCTCTGGACGCCATGTGGGGGAGCAGATGAGCCTACCACAGTGCCCCCAATTCTCCTTTACTGGGGCCTTGCTATTTAAAATAGTGTGACAGAGTCATTCAGTGCAGGTTCAAACCTGCTGTTCTTCCTTGCCCGCCTCTTTCGTGGGGCTTGAGACTGGGTCCTTCATGGAAGGTTCCAGAAGTGGGAAGAAGCCCGTACATTCAGCTGACAGCCATGCAGCCACCTCCGCTGCCTGTCAGGCCATCTGTGCCTCCCTCTGCCGCTGCTGCTGGCGTTCTTCTGTCTTCTTGCCTGCCTGTGCCCAGCACGGATGGGAGCAGAAAGTGGACCTGGTGTCTGCTCACCCATGCCCTGTGGTGCTCTCCATGCTGGGTAAAGACAGCCTGGTGTCCTGGCTCATCCAGGCGCACTGAGGAGATCGCAGATGCAGCACAACTCTGAGGGCCTCAGAAGCCATGACCCTTCCTATTTCCTTACCACACTGTATTTATTGTGTGCACTCATGTGCCACGGCAGGACAACTTGTGGAAGTGGATTCTCTCCTTACACCACGTGGGTCCTAGGGATTGAACTCAGGAGGACAGCTTGGTAGCAAGCACCTTTACCCCTGAGCCCTGTTTTGACTGTTGTTCTGGTGTGCCTGGTGAGTGAAACATTCTACTTGCCCTTGCCCAAAACCCTGTGGAGCCCCCACTCCCCTGAGTGTTTTAGGTTCTTTCCTGGCTGATACTAGCGCCGACTGCACGATAAGGCCAGGTCACACTCAATGCAGCAACAGGTCTTTCCTCCTCTGCTCCACCCAGGCCCATAGCCAGGTCACCACACCCCTGACAGCCCATTCTGTCCCCACTCACTTTCCTCGGCTCCATGTCCATCGCTTCCCCTGCACTGTCTCCTAACTCCAGCTCCTTGTCAGGCAGCGTACAGTGGCCCAGAGTCACTGAGCATCTGTCTAGGAGGCCCTAGTGCCACTAGGGAAAGTGGCCCAGGGATCAGTGTTACCCACCGTCTGCAGCAGCAGGTGCGATGTGGGGCATGTGTGGGGGATGGGGGCTGACTGGCCTGGCTCACATGTGAGTTCACCCAGCAGCTGTGTATAAGTTTGGTTCTCAGGGGCTAGGGAGAGGGCTCAATGGGTGAAGTGTCACCCTTCTTAGCTGGGCATGGTGGTGCCTACCTCTGATCCAAAGCTGAGGAGGTGGAGACAGAAGGATCCAGGAGCTTGCTAGACAGTCAGCAAACTCAAGGTTCATAGCGAGACCTTGTGTCAAAAAATAAGGTGGAGGACTGGAGAGATGGCTCAGTGGTTAAGAGCACTGACTGCTCTTCCAAAGGTCCTGAGTTCAAAACCCAGCAACCACATGGTGGCTCACAACCATCCGTAATGAGATCTGACGCCCTCTTCTGGTGCATCTGAAGACAGCTACAGTGTACTTAGATATAATAATAAATAAATCTTTAAAAAAAAAAAAAAAGTAAGGTGGAGAGATGGCCCACTGTCTAACCCTGAGGGTTCAGGTCCAAGAACCCGCATTCTGGCACCCAGCACTCTGTATGTAACTCCAGTTGCAGGGGAGATCAGGTGCCCTCTCCAGCCTCCGCAGGCACCTGGCTTGCACATGCAGGATACACAGACAGACATGCTGGCAAAACACCCATACTTAACACACGCAAGTGAAGTGGGAGAGTACCTGAGGAAGACTGGCTGTTGGCCTCAGCCTCTGTCTGCATGAGCTTGACTCTCGGTGCTTTGCATCCTGTGCTGGGACATGATGTGGGGCCGCCAGTGACTTCTTCCTTGTGCTGCTGCTGTCTTGGGGTCAAGGCTTAGGTGCATGGCACACAGCCTTGAACTTGCCCTGGCTTCACTCACCATTAACCCCCTGCCATGAGCCTTGCTAGCTGCCATTGTTACTTGGATGCTAATGAGAGACTGGTGTGGGCTGCCTGCCTCTAACCATCTGATTTCCTTCTCTTCCCCCCCCCCAACCCCCACCACCTTTTTGGTTTTGTCCTGTCTCTGTACATGTCTTTGTAGCTTGAAATGGCGATTGAGACTCTCCAAAAAAGCGAAGGCCTTGCCCCCCACAAAGGCGGCCTGCTCAACAGCCATGTAAGTGTGCTGGGACCCCCCCTCACCCGGGCAACCTGCTCTGCCTGGAGTGCTCACAGGTCTTAGAAAAGCCCAGAGACCTGGCAAAATACAACCTCGAAAAGGTTAAAGAAAGATGAAAACCTCTAACCAAAAATCTCAGAAGAAGCAGCCTTAGGTAGTGAGGAAGAGGCCAAGGCATGGCCTTCATGGGCCATGATGGCCTCCATGGGTTCTCTGATGATGGCACATGTCCCCGGCTTGTCCCTGGGGTCAAGTTATCTCTAGATGTGTAGACCTGTGGTGAGATCTTAAGAATGAATTCTAAGATAATCAAAAAAGGTGACAGAAGGGACTGGCTTGGTTATGCCTGTCATCCCAGATTCAAGATGCCAGGGCAGGAGGGTGGCAGGTCTGAAGCCAGCCTGTGCTGCATAACAAGACTCTGTCTCAAAACAGAAAAGCTGGGGCAGGCTCAGGGGTCAGGCACTAAGACCCCAGGGTCCTTTCCTAAGATCACATAGGTAGGTGTGGTGTTTCATACCTACAAACAGCACTTAAGACACGGAGACTGGAGGATCAGATCAAGGTCAGCTGCCACAGCACAGCTTAAGGCTAGCCTAGGCTACATGGGAACCTGATTAAGGGGGTGGGGGTGGGGGGGAAGAGGGCCTAGAAGATGTCTAGTCAGTCAAGTGCTTGCTATGAACTTCAGACTCCAGAAGCCACATAACCCAGGCGTGGTGATGCGTGCCTTTAATCCGAGCACTCAGGACACCCTGGTCTACATAGGGAGCTAGAGAAGAGCCTGAACCTTGTCTCAAAAATAATAATGAAAGTGTTGGAAGAGTGTGGCAGTGAATTAGTTAAACTGCTTTGGTGGGCGGGTCACACACATGCTATATCTGCCCAAGAGCTCCCTGGAGTCAAGAATAAAAGACACACACACACACACACACACACACACACACACCAGCTAATTCTGATATGCCTTGATTAGCTCAGTGATGGCTGGGCACTTCTAAACCTCCCCATGGCTAGCACACATTTCCTCTGGTACTCCTGACTGAACACCTTCTAATTCTGTATCTCATCTGTGCTGCCGTGCTACCTTCTGGGCAGTGCCCCTCACCTTAGGGATGCATTCCCTTTCCACCTACACTGCTGGATGGTAAATCTGATCCATCTGCCTCCGAGTCATGGTTATTGTCCATTTGTCCATCTTCCTCCCCTCTCCTCTCTCTCTCCCTCTCTCTGCCCCTTGCCCACACAATCTAAAGTCCCACCTTCATCTTTCTGCCCAGCCAGTCTTTAATATCAACTGAAGCCAGCTGGGGGCAAGGTCTGGAAGCACAGCTTCTGGGGAGCCAAAATAAGACATAGATAGCATTAGAACCAATCCCCAACATCTCACCTTTCTGTCCAAATTTTTAAAAAGGCTCTTCTCTTAGATACAAATTGAGCACAACCATAGGAATTATGTAAATTGCAAAGTGTGATATACAATTAACATCCAGCCTATCATATTTGTCAATTAAATAAAGCACTCTACCTTCTATCCTAACTTAAAGAGCTTACAATTCTATACTTGAGTTATGTTTGATTTTAGCTTGTATTACCATCTGAAAACCATCCTTCCAAATCTATATCATCTCTCTCAATGATAAACAACTTGAGTTTGATTATGAAACTATAACTAGTCTTCAACCCCCTCAGAAACAAATTATTACTTGAATGTGTAGGAAACACAAAAATATAGCTTCCAAAACTGAAACAGATTACAGAGACAACTGACTACCTGGAAAGTCCCTTAATTTCTTAATTTCCCTAATGTTGGAGCATCTGTCTTCAGCTTCCTGGCCCAGATCCATCTGACAGACCTTGAAATGAAGCAGGAACCATGAGAGACTAAACTGTCAATGATCTCACATTGTGTGTCCTTTCCTGGACAGTATTTTTTGTCTGTAGATGAATAGGGCAATTTTTGTCCAGTGACTAGTGGAGCAACTCTATATGGAGGTTTTGATGCTCAAATTCTTCTTTGAAGGGGAATGGGGAAGCTGTCAGGACAGACATGTCTCCTTGTTAAATGATCGTTCATAGTGAAATAACATTAAATGTCATATTTTGTGGATTTCTGATGTTTTTGAAGACTGTGTACATAAAGTAGGTCTGAATCGTTAAACTTTAACTACTCTTAGGCATTTCTATTTGAGTAATATTTAAAATACTTTTTTATAATTAAATCAGAATCTAATATAACCATGAGGGTTTTTTTTTATTACCTAGACCTTAACTTGCATTACTTAACCATCCTAAAGAGTTTGTAATAGCCGTTATTAGAAGTACTGGATCTAAGCCTTGTATTCTGAAATGAGTTACATGGGCACAGTGCCTATCTAAGAGTAACAATATTAATTTCAAATTTTGTATCAATATAAGAAATTTATACCATTGAAAAATCTATATCAATATATAAATTCTGTACCAATGTAAGAAATTATAACTTCAATTTTGAATCAGTTATAAAGATTTCTACCAATGTAAGATTGTGACTAAATAATGCTTTGCTTAAGAATAAGTTTGGTAGCCATGCGTGGTGGCGCACGCCTTTAATCCCTGCACTTGGGAGGCAGAGGCAGGCGGATTTCTGAGTTCGAAGCCAGCCTGGTCTACAAAGTGAGTTCCAGGAAAGCCAGGGCTACACAGAGAAACCCTGTCTCGAAAAACAAAAACAAAAACAAAAACGAATAAATTTAGTAATCCATCCCATTTATTTCCTTCCTGTTCAAAAGTATGATCATTCCCAAATATCCCTTAAAGTGACAACCTACTTATAATTTATAAAATAACCATAACCAGATACCCAAACCCAAGGGATCACCTGATGACTCTCCATGGCTTCTTCCTGCTGAAATGAGTGGTGAATTATTTTTTAAAGGGGTGGGGAGGGATAGGAAAATTAGAAAATTTGGTTAGACTTAAGAAAGTTAGCTTTAGCATCTGTTATCCAGACTCTGTGTGCTTAGAAGGCTCAGGGCTTGACTGAAATTTTGACTGCATCTGTCTGAAAGATTGGATGACGTGAGGTCATGGAATCACCAGCTCTTCCTGAAGCTGTTTTGGAAGCAATGGATTATGCAGGATGCACTGATCAGTTAAGGATGAATCTTTGCTCCTTGTTAGAGCAGGTGAAAGACAGCTGACTTTTTGAGTAAATTTGATCAATAACCAATTGTGATAAATCTTCATTCATGCTATATGATGGATGGCACAAATTTCTTAAGGATTTCATAACCAACAAGATCTGTTGTCTAATTTTAGCTGAAGTTTTGGCTGGAGACATTTTTATGTCTAAGCTAGTTATTGGGCTGTTTCCATGTCCAGGAATCAGCAGATCAAGTTACCTGTCCTGTTTGAGTTTTCTTTTCTGTAGCCAAGATCTTCAGGGGGTCTTCCCCTGTAATAGCTGATCCATATCACTCTGGAAGGGGTTCAAAGCCTTTTCTCCTTTCCTATCAAAACAAATACAGAGCCTTCTTCCCAAAATAGCATATCCTTGGTCCAGTAACTGGAAATCATTAAATGTATAGCTTGACCTCTCTCCCAGAGGAATTTTAATATCATAAATACCACCAAACTTATAATCATCTTTATTTTGATAATTAAAACAAAACTCAAGGGAATTAATGCAATCTAAACAAATATTATCTGTTGAGACAGCACTTCCCTACCATCTCCTGTTTTGTTCTTACATGATTAATTTTAAATAGTGAGATCGAGGCCTAAGTTTCTACTGTCGGAGATAGGTTAGTCTTCCTACCCCCTGCTTTTGGAACTATAATTTAAGATCAAAAGCCTCATTTATTTACTTATCTAAGTATACTTAAGTCTTCCCTTCTATGGAAATTAATATATCTGTGAGTGCATATGTTTCCTTCTTTTTATGTAACTTGAATTAGCATAAGCTTCTATTACGTGTGTGAGGTAAGTTTTTCTACTTACTCCCTGCTATTTGACATATAATTTAAGATCGATTACTTAATTCCTCTATGCATTTAGCTTTAATTATCTCCCCTCTCCTTACTGTGTAAGTCTATCTCCAGGCTAATTCACTTCCTTCTCCTTATGGTCTAAGTCTGTCTCCTTACTCTCTCAGTCTATCTCCTTACTCTCTCTGTCTGTCTCCTTACTCTCTCAGTCTGTCTCCTTACTCTCTCAGTCTGTCTGCTTACTCTCTCTCTCAGTCTGTCTCCTTACTCTCTCAGTCTGTCTGCTTACTCTCTCTCTCAGTCTGTCTCCTTACTCTCTCAGTCTGTCTGCTTACTCTCTCAGTCTGTCTCCTTACTCTCTCTGTCTGTCTCCTTACTCTCTCAGTCTGTCTCCTTACTCTCTCTGTCTGTCTCCTTACTCTCTCAGTCTGTCTCCTTACTCTCTCAGTCTGTCTCCTTACTCTCTCAGTCTGTCTGCTTACTCTCTCAGTCTGTCTCCTTACTCTCTCAGTCTGTCTGCTTACTCTCTCAGTCTGTCTCCTTACTCTCTCAGTCTGTCTGCTTACTCTCTCAGTCTGTCTGCTTACTCTCTCAGTCTGTCTGCTTACTCTCTCAGTCTGTCTGCTTACTCTCTCAGTCTGTCTCCTTACTCTCTCTGTCTGTCTCCTTATTCCCACAGTCTATCTCCAGGTTCGTTTTTTTGTCACACCAGGCTAAAGAATTCCCATGTAGCCGGGCGTGGTGGCGCACGCCTTTAATCCCAGCACTCGGGAGGCAGAGGCAGGCGGATTTCTGAGTTCGAGGCCAGCCCGGTCTACAAAGTGAGTTCCAGGATAGCCAGAGCTATACAGAGAGAAACCCTGTCTCGAAAAACAAAAACAAAAAAAAAAAAAAAAAAAAAAAAAAAAAAGAATTCCCATGTAGACCATGTTCAAAGATTTTGAATATTTGCTCTGGCAAGACTTTTAAATTTCTTTAAATGTATTTTTTAATTCCTTATATTCTCTCTCCATGCCTTTATTTCCTACATTTGAGATCAAAGGCCTGGATTTCTTTATTCCATGTATACTTGAAAACAATTAAACAATTACCAGTATACTTCCTTCTATCCTTAAAACCAATACAGTTCAATCTATCTCTGTCCTTTACTTACCTGTCTGTGGGAGGCAGGCAGTGTCTGTTGCTTGTCTCTGCAGACTGTCTCTCTGCACAGCAGGGGCTCCCAGCATCTCTGAGCTCCAGCTCTTTGTGTAATTATACTTCCAAACTGGCAAGAAATTCTTACAGTGGCTCGAGCAAAATCTGTAGCCTGTTTAAAAGCCAATTTTCCCCAACTCCTAATCTTATATCATGGTGTCTGTGTATTCCATCTGAGAATCTCTAAGTAGTTTTTAATAGTCTATAATGGTGAATTACTTACCTGCTCTGGCTCCCAGCAAGCCATGCTGCACTTGCCCAGAGCTCCCTGGATTTGAGAATGAGAGACACACACCAGCTGATTTTGCTAGGCCTCGACTAACTCAGTGACTGGGCATTTCTAATCCTCCCTGTGGCTAGCATACATTTTCCCCTCCAACTTTCCGGAGTCATCTTGCTAACATTCCATCTCTGCTACCCCAGACCTGATCAGGGGAGTGGACCCAGGGCCCCTTTCTGGAGCCCTTACACGGCTGACATGGTGCTGTCTTTCCTGCAGCTCCTACTTTCCTCTGCTTTCCTCCCCCCCCCCCAGTCTCTTGCCAGTGTAATCTAAAAGTGCCACCCATCTCCCTGCCCAGCCAATGTCTGTACAGCAGTTCTTTATTATCAGTCGACGTCAGCTGGGGGCAGGGACTGTCGGATCTGGAAGCACAGCTTTTTGGGTGGTCCCTCCTTTAATACATAGCATTAGAACCAATCCCCAACAGAAGAAACAGCTTGGTTGTTAGAGCCCCAGCTGACCTCACAGAAGCTCCAGGTCAGGTCCCCGCATCCATGTGGCAGTTCCCAACCATCTCACTCCACTCCCAAGGCTCCTGGCCTCCGAGGGGCACTGCATGCACACGGTACACAGACTATATGCACGTGGAGCCAAACACCCAGACACATGAAATAAGGCAAATCCAAAAATAGTGATAATGAAAAGCAAAGCAATGAAACAAAAATGCAGCTTTCTGAGAGGGGAAGGTAGCTTGAGACTGGGTCTCCATGAAGCCCCTCAGCTTTGTAATTGGAAAATGTGAGACAGGCAGCAGGCGCTCTGGTCTCCCAAAATGCCTCCTGCCCAACATGTGGCCCCTCCATGCCTTCTCATTTACTTAGGAGCAGGGCCTTGCTATCTAGCCCAGGCTAGCCCAAACACCATATCCTCCTGTCCCAGCCTCCCAAGTTCTGTGATCACATGCCTGACTGTGTTGGACATTTGATTTACTTTATTCTTGTTTATTGAGGCAGACTTTCATGTAGCCTAGGCTAGCCTGGAGTTGCCTGTGTATCTGAGGCTGGCTTTCAACTTGCAATCCTCCTAACACAGACTCCTGAGAGCTGAGATGAGAGGAGTGTGCTACCACACCTGACTGGGATGGCCTCTCAAAAACTAACACCTGCCACAGAACCTGGACTGGGCTGTGGCCATTGACATGGCCCTCAAATGCCACCTTTCCTTGAGACTCCTAACAGTTGCTTTTTGTCCAGTTTGATTTAGTGATTCCCCAAAACCTTGCTGCTGGCCCAGGTTCACGGTGAACTGTTGTGGGAGGCCATGACTCTCTGGGAGAGGGACAGACACTGATCTAGAGAAAGGTCTAGAAGCCTTGAGAGCTCACAAGCTTGGGTGCTGTCCCAGGCAGCATGCAGTGAGTGCCTTGTCCCAGAAACCCAGGACACTGGGGCCCAATCCTCCAGAATGAACAGTGCTCACCACTGTTGGACAGTCCTCCTGGGGACAGAGCCCAAGGGAGAAGAAGCCTTTGTCATTTTCAAGGAAAGAGACCTAGATCACACTGTGATCTACTCAGCAAGCCAGAGGCTCAGACTAAAGGCAGTGCCTGTGACCACCAACAGCTTGTCGGGCGCCTGGAAGCCAATCATGAGGACAGAGCCCCCAAGTTCCTGTGTCTATAGGGCATTCAGAATGTGTGTGGGACCACTCAGAGTGCTTGTTGCAGGGTGTCGGGTGCTTGATTTCCAACCTGAGTCTACATGATAGACCCAGGCTACCCGCTCCTCTGTCAGTGTTCGCCAAAGTGAACACTCTTCTCTCCTTTGGGGTATTGGTGACATAGGAGCAAGGGAAGTAGAGATCAGATCTTATTAGAAAATCTGCCATATCTGTGGCAGAGAAAGAGAATGCAGCGTTTGGCTGGAGGTAGTGCCAGGGAGGGAGAGGAGAGTTATCAGTGACCTGCCTTTGTCCCTGCAGTGACTTGCTGTTGTCCCTGGGGCTGGCTGTGGTACTGCAGCTCTTAGTAGGGCTTTCTGGAGGGTGGGAATGTCACAGCCTCAGCAAAGCTGTTATATCTTCCAACTAGGTACAGGGGATCACGGGGCACCATGTCCAGCAGAGCCATGTTCCTGGTGGCCACTGAGTGTTACCTGGCACGGTGGCTACTAGCAATGGAGCCATGAATCTCCCCATGCTGTGTTCTGCTAGCCCTGTTTCTTTTTGTTTGTTTGTTTGTTTGTTTGTTTTTGTTTTTCAAGACAGGGTTTCTCTGTATAGCCCTGGCTGTCCTGGAACTCACTTTGTAGACCACGTTGGCCTTGAACTCAGAAATCCGCCTGCCTCTGCCTCCCAAGTGCTGGGATTAAAGGCGTGCGCCGCCACTGCCGCCGCCGCCACCACTACCACCACCCGGCACTAGCCCTGTTTCTAAAGTTGGTTTGGAGAGCAGAGGCAGCTAGAGCAGGATTAATGGCAGGAACGGCCATTAGGAGAAATCACAGCTTTATCTGTAGCTGTCACTACAATAACTGCTGGGACTGGCCACCCATCCAAGCAGCCACCAAGGCCTGGCCTGAAGCAGTACTGTTTCCAACACCCCCAGGAAGGCAACAGTTTCTCCTGAGGCCAGGCCTCTATGCTCACCTAAGACAGGGACTCCCATAGGCCCACCCTGTCTGTCTGCAAAGTGCACCTTAGCCCTTCCTTACTGCCGGGCAGAATGAGTATGTCTGATGGATTTGAACGATGTGACATTTTGTTTAGAAACTGAAATGTAGACATGATGTGGCTCTGCTGTGGGTCGTGCTTACAGCGGACAGCTCTCCACTACCGTAACACACCTGCATCCACATGGAAAGGAAAATGCGTTAGCTTGATTCATAGTGTTAGAGGTTCCATCTTGCAGCCAGCTGGGACCAGGCCACACAGGACACGTGCCAGGAATCTGTGGCAGATGAGGCCAAAATAGAGAGGAAGAGGCAACTGTCACCCAAAGTCTTCTTACCCAACCCCACTTCTTAAAAGCCCACCACCTTGAAGTGTAGTATCATGCTGGTCTTTCAACATAGGGCTCATTGGTGGCTATTGCAGACCCTACCATAGCAGGATCGAAGTCAGGTCTCTATTGCTGTGATAAATACCATGACCAGAAAGAAGTTGGAGAGGAGAGGGTTTGTTTCACTGCATGGGAAGTCGGGGCAGGAACCTGGAGACAGGAGCTGGAGCAGAGGTGATGGAGGGTGCTGCTTCCTGACTTGCACCCCATGGCCTGCTCAGCCTGCTGAGCCATGAACCCAGGACCACCAACCCAGGAATGGCACCACCCACAATGGGCTGGGCCCTTCCCCATCAATCACTGTCTTAGTCAGGGTTTCTATTCCTGCACAAACATCATGACCAAGAAGCAGTTGGAGAGGAAAGGGTTTATTCAGCTTACACTTACACATTGCTGTTCATCACCAAAGGAAGTCAGGACTGGAACTCAAACAGGTCAGGTAGCAGGAGCTGATGCAGAGGCCATGGAGGGATGTTCCTTACTGGCTTGCTTTCCCTGGCTTGCTCAGCCTGTTTTCTTATAGAACCCAGACTACCAGCCCAGAGATGGCACCACCCACAAGGGGCCTTTCCCCCTTGATCACTAATTGAAAAAATGCCTTACAGTTGGATCTCATGGAGGCACTTCCTCAACTGAAGCTCCTTTCTCTGTGATCACTCCAGCTGTGTCAAGTTGACACAAAACTAGCCAGTACAATCACCAATTCAGAAAATGTACCAGAGGTAAATCTGATGGGGCAATCCCTCACTCAGTTGAAGGTCCCTTTTCCCAGTTAACAAAAGCCATCAAACACACGACCCTTGTCAGACACCCCAACACTGAAACTTCAAGGGCCCAGTTAGCAGCCTTCACTCTTTTAAAACAAGTATTCTCTGTTTATTGTGGAAGGTGTGAGCTCACCTCATGGTGCTTGCAGATCTCAGAGGCCGAGTTGAGAGAGTCATTTCTTCCTTCCCTCATGAGGGTCCCAGAAATCGAACAAGTCCCTTTGCTGGCTGAGCCATCTTGTGAGCCCCACCCTTATTCTTGTGCCTCCCCGTGTGAGTCCTCCTATCACTCTGTCTAAACCTCAGCCTTCCTCCTGCCCTCCTCATCCTCCTCAGATCTCCAGCCTTCAGGAAAGATATGGAATCAGGTGACAAAGAAAAGCAGGGCTGCAGCTTCCATACCCGGAGTCCCCTGCAGTGTTCCCTCCTCTCAATGACTCCTTGGTCCCAGCTTTGGTCTTGAAGTGCCATGTCAGGGTCCTGGGGCACCAACAAAAACAACACAGCTCTGCTCCTGCGTCATGGAGCTGTGGTGTCAGGGACATAGCACAGACCTAAGTGGATAGAGAGCTGAGAAGAGAAGCCCAAGGGTCCAAGTGGCCCTGATGTGTGAGAACCACATTCATGCTGGATCCTTACACAGTAATAGGTTCTGCAGTGTCACGCAGCACACAGGGATGGATGAAGTTCCCAGAGGAGTGGAAGGAGCTCACTCATGGCTAAACCCTGGACTAACGCTGGCCCTCAACCCTGGTCCTCGGTGTTCTGTCAAGTGGGAGGCACGAGGGTGGCCCTGAAGTGGCTGAGTTCTGCACTGAGATAAGGAGAGGGGAAGGCCACTGTGTCCAGCATGTCAGAAGGGACAGCAAAATCAAACTGTTCATACCTCAGGATGGAAGCAAAACCTGGGCAGGCAAGCTCAGTCCCCTTGGAGAATATTGTCCCTAGCCCAGGCTGGCCTCCACGTCTCAGTCCTTCTGGCCTCCCAAGTTCAGGGATCGGGAAGCAAACACGTGTCTGTTACCTTGTTTAAACTGCCACCTGCTCACCTTATTGGTAGAAAGTGAGGATTGTGCTCTGTGGGGTGGAGAAGACAGCAGAGACATCTGCTGGGCTAGTGCCAGCCAAGGCAGGCTCATGCGTGGAGGGTTGGGCACAGCTGCTGGCTGGTACGAGCAAGGTGGCAGAATGGCCCAAATGAACCCAGTGCTCAGAGATCCACGAGGTCTTGATGAATCATGGTAGCATTGGAGGGCAACTCCTACTCCACCCTTGAAGCTGGCTCTGTCTGCCCAGAGGCAGAGCCAGTCCACCTCTAGCCAACTCTGGCCTGCCAACTCCAGAGAGACAGCTCTTAGTCCTGTGGTGCCCGAAAAACGTTCCCAGACTTTCTGTGCTCTCTGAGCACAGTGTGGCCCGCAGCCTGTTGTCCACTCAACTGGTCACCCTGCAGATGTGGCATCTATGGTCTTGTTTGGAGCCTCTGCTGTCTCCCCAAAGCAGCCCTCCGACCTAGATTCTGATCCACGCTGAGCCTGGCCCCAAGGTGATGGAGGAGGGACACAGGAGTTGGGGAGACCAGTAAGAAGCAACATGGCCTCTGTGTGGTGACTCTGCCTGACCCCATAGAGGAATTCCCCAGAGTACACTCCCTGTTTAGAGAGGAGCATGGGCCAGCTTCCCTCAGCAGCGAGGACCCAGCCGTGTGGTCATGCACCTGTCAGTGGCTAACACTGACTTCCCTGGGAGACAGTGCAAGCGGGGACCCAGCCATGTGGCCATGCAGCTGTCAGTGGCTAACACTGACTCCCCTGGGAGACAGTGCAAGCATGGGGACAAAGGACACAAACCTAGGAAGGGCCCTCCAGGCAGCAGGCACCATTCACAAGACATAATGGCTTCATGCATGGATGGATTCAGCCTCCTTGCCAGCATTGTAGCTCATATCTAGTCACAGGGCAGCCACTGGGTCAGGTCATGAGTCTTACCTGTAGGATAGACCCAAGACAGGGTGGCAACACCCACAGCAGGGACCAGGTGGTGGGTTCTTGGCACCTCTCTAAGCCATGACCTCTGCATACAGCCTCAGCCCTCTCAGGGCCTCTCTGGGTATCCAGGTTTACACAGCCTTCTGACCTTTGGGGCTGGGCAGGCCATCAGCCTGTGGTAGGCTACCTGCCCACTGCCCTGTGCTTCTGCATCAGAATCTGCCCCTTGGCTGTGGGATTAGGAGACTTGAGTGTTCCCAGGAGTGTAGTGCTGTGGGCATTTCAGCCTAGAGATGAGGGTTTATAAAACAAGTCAAGGAGTGGAGGCCAAGCTGCACATGGATGCATGTGTTGGTGCATGGATGGGCTAGTGGGTGGGATGGATGGGCAGATGGGTGGGTAGGATGATGGGTGGATGATGGAGAGACAGAAGTATGGCAATTCATTCAGGGAACTGATGTGAGTATCACACAGGTGGCTTTGTCACTGCCCTTGCCAGCACAGGGAAGTGAGCTGCTGTCCTGGGACTCTAGGCTTTTGATGCCTATCTGTCCTCTAGCTCCAGTGGCTTCTGGACAATTACGAGACAGCAGAGGGTGTGAGCCTGCCCCGCAGCTCCCTGTACAACCACTACCTGCGCCACTGCCAGGAGCACAAGCTGGAGCCAGTCAATGCCGCATCCTTTGGCAAGCTCATCCGCTCTGTGTTCATGGGCCTGCGCACACGACGCCTGGGGACCAGGTGGGTGCTAACCCCCGGGGCTCCCTGCATCTCATGCCAGCCCCGCCTCCTCTCTTCCCATGTCAGAGACCCAGCTCCCCAAAGCCCACAGGCCACCAGCCCCAGTCAGTGGAGGCCTCATGACTTCCAGCTGTCCAGGCGAGAGGCGGGGAGACACTAGGGAGAGAGGGCTGAGACATGGAGTTCACTCTCATTTTGTAAATTTTGTTGGTTTGGCTTTGAGACAGGAGCTCACTATGTAGTCCAGGCTGACCTTGAACTCTCAGAGATCCACCTGCCTCTGCCTCCCAGGTGTTCAGATTAAAGCCTGTACACTGGGCTCATTTCACTTTTTTTTTTTTTAAAGATTTATTTATTTATTATATGTAAGTACACTGTAGCTGTCTTCAGACACTCCAGAAGAGGGCGCCAGATCTTGTTACGGATGGTTGTGAGCCACCATGTGGTTGCTGGGATTTGAACTCTGGACCTTCGGAAGAGCAGTCGGGTGCTCTTACCCACTGAGCCATCTCACCAGCCCTCCTTTCACTTTTTAAAATCTACTTGAAATTCCTCTGAACAAGCTTTTTTTATATTTTTTTCTTTTGAGAAAGTCTCATGTAGCCCAGGCTAGCCTCACACTCATTACTATCTGATGATATTGAACTGCTGCCCCTTCTGCCTCTACCTGTGTGTCATCCCTTGAGCATGTCAAGGCCACCTCCTGCTCTTGTTACTTCATAATAAGATACACCCCTTTTCAAAATGGAGTCTTAGAGCCTGGTGTGGTGATGCACACCTGTCATCCACACTCGAGATGTGTTGCCATGCGGTCTGTAAGGCCAGCTGTGAGATGAGGTGTGAGGGACACTGGGCAAGAGCTGTCAGTCAGAGTCACAGTAAGTGGGCAGACCTGAGCTGGACAGAGGCGACCACTTTATCAGTGCAGGACATCCCAGAGCCTTTATCACACTAACAAGAGAGGGGCTTCCCCACCAGAGGCTGCTACAAAGAGAATGGCCCCATGATTGCCAAACCTAAGGAGAGTGTCCCTCAACAGTGTCCACCCTGTGATGCTTTATTCCAGAGGCAACTCAAAGTACCATTACTATGGGATCCGCCTGAAGCCAGACTCCCCACTGAACCGGCTGCAGGAAGACACACAGTACATGGCCATGAGGCAGCAACCCACACACCAGAAGCCTAGGTGGGTGACACTGGCCAGGCTGGCTGAGTCCTGTAGCCCTCGATCCCAGGGTGCTGCAACTGTGTCCCCAAACATGACAGGCAAGACACTGCACGAGTCTTCTGTTGTGTGCTTGGACAGACACTCAGTGGAATGTGGTGTCAGATGAGGGAGGTTTCATTGTCTAAACCATGTCCTGCCCCATGCCTCCCTCCCACCCACATCTTGGCAACACACGCTTTTCTTTTGTTTTCATTTATTTTCTTTTTAGGTATCTATATTTCTATTTTTTTTCTAGAAGAAGCCACAGACCTTAATTATCTTGTTTTGTTGAGGTACTGAAGACCTCAAATACCCTAAGCAGGGGCCCTACCCCTGATGACACCTCCAGCCCCTCACTGGAAGATTCTAGACAGAGCTCCACCCTTGACAACACCCCAAAGCCCCTCACTGGTTCCTTTCAGGACCAGCAGACATGAGCAAGCCTTCATCCTTGTCAAGGGACATCCCAGAGACACCTCAGTGGTATCTTCTTCTTCCTCCCTCAAGAGACCTCACCTCATGGCCCTTGGCTGACTGTCACAGCCAGCTTGCCCAGCAGTGTCTAGGGGGCTGACTGGTCTGAGTATGTTTCCGCTAGTAGATCCAGCCCAAAGTCAATCCAAAGTCAGAACTGCCACACAGTAATGAAACATGTAGGGTCTGTGTCAAAGGTCACCTGCCTCCGGAGGGAAACAGCATAAAGACATGCTGCAGGTGATGGCAGCCCAAGGGGAGTCTGCCCACACTGGAATACCAGTCAGCCAGGAAAACGAAGGACATTCTAATCTCTGTTCCAATGTGAATGGGCACATGAACCAGACGCAGGACACATGGCAGCGTCTCCCTCCCAGGAAGTTCCTGGCACCAGCACAGTCACAAAGACAGGAAGGGGTAGAGTGTTAGTTCTGGAGCTGGATGGTGGGGACATTTGTGTGACGGCTTCCTGCCCCTGAGCCTGGTACCCAGCAGCACTACTCCTGGGCCCAGGTCTGTCTGGGTGCTAGATACTTCCACAGTTCAGGCCCCACCATTGGGAGAGAAAGAACACTTGTTGCTGTTAACTGCTATTAAAAATGGCACATCACACACATTGAGTCCTCTGTGCTCACTGGGCTCATCCCAGAAAGGGCTGCTGAGGGCTCCTGGTAGCATATGTGTCCTCTGCCCAGGTATCGGCCAGCCCAGAAGTCAGACAGCCTCGGGGATGGCAGCGCTCACAGCAACATGCACGGCATGCCCGATCAGGCCATGGCCACCCAGGGCCAGCATCACCAGCAGTACATAGGTGAGTGTGGGGCCTGCTCCACCGTATAGACAGTTGTAGATGAGTCTTCTTCTGATACCTCTAGAATGATGGGTGTATACCCGGACAGCAGATATGTGAGATGACCATAGACAGAGACAGTGACTGGCAAAGTGGTTGTCATAACGATGGTGACTTTGGGTACTGGCAGTGCACCCAGAGCTGAGCATAGAGATTCCTCTGTGACTGTCCTATAGCCCAGGCTGACCTGAACTCCTAATCCTCGTGAATACTGGGGTGACAGGTCACTGTGATGCTGGGGATGGGACCCAGGGTCTCATGTGTCTCGACAAGCACTCTAGCCACTGACCCAGCCCCAGACTGTCTGCTTAGGTGATATTTCTGAGACATTGCTTACCCTAAGTCCAGAATAATAACTTAAGGAGCTGACGTCCACAGTCACCACATGAGGACAGCACTATTGTGTGTCTCCAGTGCCTGTGTCCTCTGGAGCCTGGATGTGTGACATGTGCGGATTGTCTCTCCCCAGATGTGTCCCACGTCTTCCCAGAGTTCCCGGCACCTGACCTAGGCAGCACGCTACTGCAGGAGAACGTCACCCTTCATGATGTGAAGGCCCTGCAGCTGGTGTATCGCAGGCACTGTGAGGTGACGCCCTACTCAGCCAGACCCAACCCCCACCCACGGCTCCCTCACACCACCACTATATCTGTGTCCCACTGGAGGCCAGAGCCCATGTCCTCCCACTGGATGGACCTTCTCCCTGGGCACTTCTCCTCTCCTCACTAGCAAGGCCCCTCTGGGGACCTCAGAAGACCCCACAGCTGCCCGGAGCACCAGGCACATGACCAGGCCTACCCCCTAACAGGCTGTTCTGCTCCTAGGCTACCTTAGATGTCGTCATGAACCTCCAGTTTCAGTACATTGAGAAGCTGTGGTTGTCCTTCTGGAACTGCAAGTCCACCTCCAGCGATAGCTGTGCCTCGCTGCCTGCCAGGTGACACCCTGACCTCAGGACAGGGCAGACTCAGCCCATGTGCTCCCCAGTTTAATCCCAAGGCAGTCTCCTGATGACACCTTCCGTGTGTCTAGGCTGTCTGAGGAGGTGCCTAGACACCCCTTCTCCATGCTTTTAGACTTGGTGTGGTTGACAAATGAGTCTGGGCACCACCTGCTTCTACGGCAATTGTATGCCTGGTCTGCTGTAGTTCTGGGGACCATGGGCTTGCACATGCTAGGCCTGCACATGCTGGGCCTGCACATGCTGGGCCTGCTCATGCTGGGCCTGCTCATGCTGGGCCTGCTCATGCTGGGCCTGCTCATGCTGGGCCTACTCATGCTGGGCAGGGCCTGTTCCCCTGAGCCATGGCCCCAGCTCTCTTGATGTAGCTCAGGCTGGGTATGGCTTTGTCATCCTTCTGCCTTGGGTTCCTGAGTATCAGGATCTATGCTACCAAGTTGTGACCCAGACCAGAGACTACAGTAACTTGCATCATCCTGGGGACCCAAGGGACCACACCGCTCCCTGAGCAGCATGGGTGAGAGGCAAGAGCCCGAGCCCCCGAGCAGAGCCTGCTTAAACTCCCCTGTGTCCCCTCCCTCTCCCACAGCGATGAGGACCCAGAAGTCACCCTCCTCCCTAAGGAGAAGCTCATCTCTCTGTGTAAATGTGAGCCGATCCTACAGTGGATGCGAAGCTGTGATCACATCCTGTACCAGACGCTGGTGGAGACCCTTATCCCAGATGTGCTGCGGCCTGTCCCCAGTAAGTGGCCCCATCCCAAGGCCCTGCCCCCCCAGAGCCACCTCTCAATCCTGCAGTGTCCCCTCACTTGCCAACTCCTCCCCATTCCTGACTCTAGGGAGCTCTGCCAGGCAGCAGGGTGCTAAGAATGGGCCAGGGCAGGTACCAGGCTTTCCAGAAGGTTCCATGGAGCAAGGGCGCCCAAGAGTCATCAGCTAGGAAAACCATGGTGACCACCTCAGATTCAATGGCACATCAGGCCATCTGTGGGCACCAGGGATGCGTACTAGGAAAAATGGCCAAGACTGGCCCACTAAAGAGGGGATTACCCATAAAGCCACACAGCCTTGGACCCACACAGGCCCTGCCCAGCTCAGTGCCCATGGTCCCAGAGTGGGCAGCAAAGCCAGCTTCAGACTTCGCTGCATTCCCTGCAGGTGCGTGTGTGTGGGACTATTAGTGTCCAGCAGTTTAGATCTTTCTAAGTGCCCTGAGGAGTTTCCTGCTAGAGGTTAGAAACACAGAGAACTGTGGCCTTTCCTGGGGGCCAGCCAGGGTGACATTTGAATCTCAGGAAGACAGTGATGTTGGAACATATTTTCTTCAAAAACAGTCTGAAAATAAATTAAAATTAAAAGGAAAGTAAGAGCAGTCTGATGACCGCAGCATGGTGGCTCATGCCTTATACTCCAGCACTGGGGAGGCAGAGGCAGGCAGGTCTCTATGAGTTTGAGGCCAGCCTGGGCTATAGAGTGAGTTCCAGATCAGCTATGTAGAAAGACCCTGTCCTGAAATCAAAATCAGAAAGTCTAAATTTCTTCTTAAGGCAAATCAGCATAAAATAAATTCAAATGTTGACAGAACACACTTTGTGTGTGCACATATGTGTGTGCGAGTATCTGACCCAGATGCTGTGGTTCTGGTGACGAATATATCTTGATTGTGGCAGCTCAGGCAATTCCAGGTGCTGGGCAGTGTCCCTGGTCTCCTCACCAGGAGCTCCATCACTGTGCCGGCCATGTGTATTCCCAGACAAGGCCCAGTGTCTCCTCAGAGCTGGGGACAAGTTTCTGCTCCCTGCTCTCACCTGGCACTTCCTCCCTAGGTGACCAGGGCCCCAGTCACCCTCAGGCTGCCACTTGTACCTCCATGGCACTTTCACCTGTCCTGATATCATGTATATGGAATGTGGTGGACCCACTGGGATGGTGCTCACCCCACTCACCATGAGCCACTGGTTCACCCCTCCAGGTTCCCTCACCCAGGCCATCAGGAACTTCGCCAAGAGCCTAGAGGGCTGGCTCATCAATGCCATGAGTGACTTCCCTCAGCAGGTCATCCAGACCAAGGTACTAGCACATGTGGATCTGGGGGACCCCTTGGCTTCCCTGTGTTTCCCAGGCCACTTTCCCTGTGTATCTAGGAAAATAGGCCTCCCAGGATGCTGTGGGGGTAGGAGAGGAACTGGCAGGGAGAAGACCATAGATGACCCTGGACATGACATTCTTGGGCCACTGTAGAGCAGACAGCTACCTTGGTTGGCTTGTGGGACTTTCATTTCCTTACCTGACCTGAGTCTTCAGTGTAAATCTGTGGCCCAGATACTCTGGAACATGTGTACAGGGACGCTGGGGGCTGGGGCTGGGGCTGGGGCCACGGCTCAGGAGGTAACATTTGCCACACAGCATGACCTGAATTTGGACTCTGTCACTACAGAAAAAAAAAAGGTGGTACCACTGCATGGTGGTACACACTGTAGCATCAGCACTAAGGGTCTCACCAGAACAACCACTAGCCTAACCTGTAAGCCCTGTCTCAAAAAAGTAGAGTGCAGAGGCCCAGGAGGTGGCTTTGTGGGTAAGAAGAGCTCTTGCCACCAAGATCCCCTGAGGGATCCCTGGGACCCACATGGTGAAAGGAGAGAACCGACTCCCATACTCACCATTGCATTAAATAGATTAAAAACTAAGGCCGAGAGTGAAGACCCCAACTTCAACCCCTGGCCTCCGTATCCCTACCCACACCCACACATAAGCTTGGTGGGTGTGAGGATTCTCCATCCCCGACCCCACTCCCTGAATCTTCCAAAAACAGTCTCATTTAGCCCAAAAGTTCTGTCTTCCAACTCATAATCCTCCTGCTTCAGTCCCCTAAGTGTTGGGACTTCCCACCTCATCGGGATCTGAATCTTTACCATCCACTGAGGCTTCCCGAAGCAGGGACAACCACGGGGCCAGGAGGGAAAGCCCTTAGATGTGCCGTGTCATGGGCTGGCTGCCACCTTCATGCACCCCTGCACCCTCAGTCTGTATGCGTAGTCACTTGCCTAACGCCGCAACACAAAGGAGAAAGGGTTTTTCCTGGAGCATATCCGGAGGACACAGTCCATCATAGGCAGAGCCCAAGACTGCTGGGCACCCGTGTCTGCTCTGCTCAGCCAGTGGGATGTTCTCCTCCTCAGTTAGACAATCTAGACGGCTCCTCAGTGAGATGGGCACATGGGCTAACATGGTCTCTCTTCCCTACAGGGTCCCCCATCCTGCCCCTTCATTCCCTGCTATCCTGAGTCTCCACAGGCCTCAGGGAGCAGGGTGGTGTGCATGCATGTGTACACGTGTGCAAGTGTCTGTGTGTGTGTGTGCACCTCTGTCTGTCCATCCCCCATGCAGGGGCTTTGCTGACCTGTCACCTGGGTCCCTTGTAGGTGGGTGTTGTAAGTGCCTTCGCACAGACGCTGCGGCGCTACACGTCCCTCAACCACCTGGCACAGGCAGCACGTGCTGTATTGCAGAACACGTCACAGATTAACCAGATGCTGAGTGACCTCAACCGCGTGGACTTTGCCAATGTGCAGGTGACTTGGCAGTGACATCCACTTGCTCTGCCTTGCTCTGGACTGGTCTTCCCCACTCAGGCTGACCAGCAAACCACAGCTGGATGCAGCAGGCAGCTCATCCCTTCTTGGCCTGTATGTTTGCAATGGGGAGTCTGAGGTCTGGTCACAGCCCACCAACCACCTCCTACCGTGTCTGGATTCCTTTGGTAGCCAGTTTAACAAGCAATGCCTGTTGGCATTCCAAATGCTCCCAGCTGCTGGACCTTGTGTGTCTGGCTCCATCTTGCCAGAAAAGTACAAACAATTGCAGAGTTAAGGACAGCCCCTGGGGCTCCGAGGTCATCATTTCAGCAGACTGTGAGTCTTTGTGAAGCTCAGTGGCACATGCCTGTCATCACATTTAGGAGACTGAGCCAGGGAGATTGGGAGTTTTAGGCTAACCTGGGCTACCTCTTGAGACTTTGTCCATACACAATGAAAGGTAGAGTTGGGGTTCAGTGGGCAGAGCACCCTCCTAGCATGCACCAAACCCTGGGCCCCATCCCCAGCAACGCATCAACCCTGGAGTTCAGAGTCATCTCAGCAGTTGGAAGCCAGCCAGGGCTACATGAGCTCACCCTGTCTCCAATAAATACACTAGAAGATCCCCAGGCCTGCCCTCACCAGCTATGCCTTTGCAGGAGCAGGCCTCGTGGGTGTGCCAGTGTGAGGAGAGCCTGGTGCAGCGTTTGGAGCATGACTTCAAGGTCACTCTGCAGCAGCAGAGCTCGCTGGACCAGTGGGCCAGCTGGCTGGACAACGTGGTCACCCAGGTCCTGAAGCAGCACTCAGGCAGCCCCAGCTTCCCCAAGGCTGCGCGCCAGTTCTTGCTCAAGTGGTCCTTCTACAGGTGAGCTGGGTCACCCCACATCCATGATAGGGAGGTGCCACCCCTAAGGTCCAAACACCCTCTGGGCCTCTAATCCGAAAACAGAGTGGGGCCATGTGATCTGAAGGCAGGGCTGGAGCCCACCATGGCCTCAGACAGAGATGCAGGAGCTACCAACACAAGTCCCTAGTGGGACCATCAGGAAAATAGCATTTGAAATTTCCAGGACAAGAGCTGGCTGCTCAAAGATATAGAGATGAGACTGTGGCCCCCAGAGTTGGAAACCTCAGTGGTAACTCGGGTTTACTGTTGCTGTGAGGAGACAGTGTGACCAAAAGCAAGCTGGAGAAGAAAGGGTTCATTTGGTTTCTCCTTCTGCATCATAGTCCAACACAGAAGGAAGCCAGGACAGGAACTCAAACAAGGCTGGAACCTAGAGACAGGAGCCAATGCAGAAGCCATGGAGGGTGCTGCTTACTGGCTTGCTCTCATAGCTTGCTCAGCCTGCTTCTTATAGAACTGAGGACCACCAGCCCTGAGAGGTCACCAACCACAATGGGCTGGGCCCTCCCCCTAAAAAAACGTCCTACAGCTGGATGTCAGCCCGATTGTCGGGAGGCATTTCTCAGTTGAGGCTCCCTCCTCTTAGATGTCTCTGGCCTGTGTCAAGTGGACATGAAACTGGCAGGGACAGAGCGGCAGTTCCGAGTGTGGGGCTGTGCTGATGTTACTGCCCAAGTGGGGAGACCGGTGTTTGTGTGAGGCTTCTCACAGGGCTGGCTAAGGCCTAGGTCAGTCTGGTCCTTAAACTCCAGTCACAGCTGCAGAGTGACCCTCAGTCACATGCTGTCACAGGAAGCTGTTGATTGAAGCGTGTGGGAGGGAATCATAGAAGAAAGCCTGAGTTTTCTGCTGTATGGTGACTGCAGCATGAGCCTGGACTACAGAATGAGACACTCCCACCCCATCAAAAAAGAGGGATTACAAAATAAAAGAATAAAAACAAAACAAATTAAAAACAGAGAAGAGCTCACGTGACAGCCTTCACTTGTGATGTCAGTTCTGACTTGGGACAGGAGGCTCTGCTCTTGCAACGGACTGAGATTTAATCCCCAGCACGTAGGTGGTGGCTTACAACATCTGCAGCTCCAGTTCCAGTCAGTTGGCCTCCTGGGGCAAGTGCACCTGCAGGGTGTACCACAGGGCAGCAACATGTTTTTTAAAAAAAAAAAAAAAAAAAAAAAAAGTGTGTGTGTCCATGTATGGCATGTGACTTTAATCTCAGCACTCTGGAAGCAGAGACAAAAGGATTTCTGAGTTTGAGGCCAACCTGGTCTACATAGTAAGTTCCAGGACACCCCAGACTATGTAGAAAGACTTTGTCTCAAAAATAGGTATTAAATAAATCAGATATATGTTTTAAAAGAGCTAAAAATAAAGCAAAAAGCGCTGAGATGTACTGCGTTGTACTCACCTGTATCCCCCTATGTCCCTATGTATGTCTGGGAATGGGTGGCCATCCCCTGCCTCTGTGGACCTGATGGCCTCAAGCAGGCAGCTCTTGCAGTGCTTTCAGGCTCAGAGCATCCCAGAGGAGCCAGGCCAGCACTCCAGGCTCAGTTCCAGTGATGGTGCCCATTCTCTGTCCCTGTGTCCCTAGCTCTATGGTGATCCGTGACCTGACCCTACGCAGTGCTGCCAGCTTCGGCTCCTTCCACCTCATCCGGCTGCTCTATGATGAGTACATGTTCTACCTGGTGGAGCACCGTGTGGCCCAGGCTACCGGGGAGACGCCAATTGCCGTCATGGGCGAGGTGAGGCCAGGGTGATCCAGAGGCCCAGATCCACCCAGACACCCATATAGTAGCTCAACAACTATATGGAATTCCCTCTCCAGGAGAATCTAGTGGAATCCAGTGCCACCTTCTGGCCTCTGTAGGTACTGCACATGTGTACAAACACACACACACACACACACACACACACACACACAATTTACCTACTAAAAAGGCAAAGAACTGAAGCCACAGGAAGGCTTGTGCTCTGTGGGAGCCATCTGGGGGACCTGCAAGACAGGGGTTCAGCCATGTAACCCTCTCAGAGCCCAGCTCTTCCTAGTCACTCACCTTAGGGATTGATTCATGACTGTCACCTGTGCAAGCCTGTAACTCTCCCTTCCCTTACAGTTCAACGATCTGGCCTCCCTGTCACTGACCCTGCTGGACAAAGGTGGGTGTGCCCTGGTTCCCAGCCCCCTTGCACAGTATCTATAAGAGGTACCATTGTGGTAGCCTCTGTGTTGGGTTGAGGATCCCAGGGACTAGTGTGCAGGTGGTGGGAGTCCTGGCAACTGGGCATGGGCTCCAGTGACACCCTGTGGTAGCTTAACAGGGTGTGAGGAGAGATTATCACTGGCCAGTCTGGGTGGCTGAGGCCAGTGGCTTGTGACCACTAGAGACCCAGGTTAGAAGCCCAGCCTGTTGATGAACCCAAGGGTGACCAGGCAGGACATGGGGGCAGATTGACCTGAAGCAAAGGCAAGGCAACTCTGTTCATAGTGGCACCTCTGTCCCCTCATCCCTGCAGAGGACATTGGGGATGGACACAGCAGTGAGGCAGATGTGGATGGCCGCAGTCTGGGTGAGCCCCTCGTGAAGCGGGAACGGAGTGACCCCAGCCACCCACTGCAGGGCATCTAGCCCCTTCCCTGGGCGTCTTCCACATGCTTCCGGAAGGCGTCACCTGGCCCTCTAGGGACCTGGACTCTCAGCTGTATCACACTAGTGCCTCTTCAATGATGCCATGTTTACTGTGACCCAAGGTAGCATGGGGTCCCCACCCACAGGGTGCCAGAGACTGTGGGCAACTAAGATGGTCACTCAAGCTGCCATACTCTGCTAAAGTGGCCCTGACCCTGGGCTGTCCCCGAGAGGATACAGCAGCCTGCTGTGTGTATGTGAGTTGTGAGGCACATCCCCAGAAATGTCCCAGCCACCTTGGTGGCTTTCCCACTCAGCTAACCACCATGTCAAAGAGAAACCACTCCAGCAGAGCCCAGAGGGGGAGGAGCCTATTATTCTCTGGCCACTGTGTGGAGGCTCTGCAGGTCCCCTGTGCTGTGGTCTCCATGTATCTAATGGCCTCTCATGGACAGCCAAGACCTCCAGGCACACACCCTGGGTCATACATACTCACGGCATCTCATCTCATCCTGGACAGGTCCAAGCCCCAAAGAGATAACAGGCTCCAAACAGGGCCAGTCAAGCCCAGATGCTCGACCCATCTGCTTGACTATAGACTTTCTGTCCAATTCATGGTTAATACCACGATAACCTGGGGGGCCTGTGTTGGGTTTCCCCAAGTAGCCACGGGGGTCAGCACCATATCCACGCCTCCCAACAGAACTCCAAAACCTGTGCTCAGGGCAGTGCCTGAGCCCCTGCAGTCTTCCAGACACCTCCCCCAAACTTGCCATGCTTGCTGCTGGCCAGTGGCCAACCCCTTCTCAACTCCAGACCATGAGATCTCTGCAGACAAATGAACACCAATGCCTATTGGGCCCTGAGTTCTAGAGGCCCTAACACGTCACACCTTGCTGCTGTCGCCATGTTGAGAATTCTTTCCCAACACAAGCCCTGCCCTCCCATACCTAGGAAGCACCTAATGAAATATGATAGTTTTTTTTTTTTTTTTTGGAAAAACTGTTCCCCCCAATAGTTCTGTGCTGTAATTGTTCTTAGAAGGTTCTTATGAATGTGTCCATCGCAACATACCTGGTGTCCGTGTTTGTTCATTCAGGCGGCACTGGTCACCAACACAGAGCCTTTAGACAGAACAGCTTTAAAGGATGGTGTCCTTCGGGACATTGATGCTTTCCGTGACTGGACTGACCAGGATCCCCCTTGTGGAAAGCAATACACACTGGATTCTAGCCTTGCACTGTGCTGGCCTTTGTTGAGTAGGTAGGTCCCCATCCTTACTCCAGCTCCAGAGGATCTAATAGATGTCTTCCAAACTCACTCTGGGACAACTAGCCTCCCATTTAGCCCTATGGCTCCTCAAAAACTGAGCCTTTGGCCTCAAGGTCTCTCCCTTCTGGGAGTGATAGACAAAAATGGACTTGTGTCCCAGCAAGGCCAGCTTGGAGCTGATGACAGGAGGATCTGTTTGCACAGGGTGGTCCTTCCAGACCCAACAGAATAAATGGCACCCAACAGGTACTTCTCTGAGTGAGGGCAAATGGCCTCTCCTAGGAACTTGGGGTGTGAGTCCAGTGGCTCCTTGGTTCATAGATGTATACAATACGTGAGTCTGGTGGTGGTGGGCCTAACCTGCTTCAACTCTGGGCTCCCACATGATGGAGAGAGAGCTCAAGGGACACTGGTCCTTCATGGCTTGAGAAAAACCTTTTATTAAAGAGATGGGAGCTGGAGAGGTGGGTCAGTGGAGAGATGGAACACTGGCTGCTTCTGCAGAGGACCCAGGTTCGATTCCCAGTACCCACAGGGTGGCTTACAACCATCTATAACTGCAGTTCTGTGAGATATGACATCCCCATCTGGCCTCCACAGGTATTGCATGTGTAGTGCACAGACACATCTAGCCAAAGCACCCACACACAAATACTTTTTTTTGTTTAAAAAGAAAGGGTGGAGGGGCTGGAGAGCTGGCTCAGCGGTTAAGAGCACTGACTGCTCTTTCAGAGGTCCTGAGTTCAATTCCCAGCAACCACCTGGTGGCTCACAACCATCTGTACTGGGATCTGATGTCCTCTTCTGGTGTGTCTGAAGAGAGTGACAGTGTACTCACATACATACAATCTTTTTTTTTTTAAAGTGGAAATGCAGGACAGCCAGGGCTATACAGAGAAACCCTGTCTCAAAAAACAAAAACACAAAAGTGGAAATGCCCCCTCACAGGGAAATGTTCTCTCTGAAGTGTGCCCTTGCCTCCTAGGTTTCCTAGGTTCCCCTGGCTCCTGTATCTCCATCCTTGGGTCCTGCCCTGGGCCCTGCCCTACCAGCTTTAGTGACTTCGCCCACTCCCAGGACAAAGGTATCACCCCTTGTTCAGACTGCTCTCCCATGCTCGGACCTGTCAGCACCTGACCCTTAACAGAAGCAGATATGAGCTCAGATTTTCCAGAGATTCTTAGGATGGTGGCAGGGGTAGTATGGCAGGATTGAGGCCAGCCTGGGCTACAGGAGACCTGTCTTAAAGAAGAGCAAGCTGGTGGTGCATGCCTTGAGGGAGTCTAATTGTTGTGCTAGCCTGGTTGACATAGTTCCAGGATAGCCAGGACTACATCCTGAGACCCTGTCTTAAGAAACATGAAGGGCTGGTGAGATGGCTCAGTGGGTAAGAGCACCCGACTGCTCTTCCAAAGGTCCAGAGTTCAAATCCCAGCAACCACATGGTAGCTAACAACCATCCGTAACGAGATCTGGTGCCCTCTTCTGGAGTGTCTGAAGACAGCTACAGTGTACTTACATATAATAAATAAATAAATCTTAAAAAAAAAAAAAAAAACATGAAGAGGCGCTAGGGAGAACGAGGGTCCAGTGGGTAGGTGGCCTTGGGATTGAACAGGAGGCAAGCAGCGAGTGACACCTGGTAACAGGGTGTGGAGGTCAAAGGACAGCTAAGTGAGATCAGTCGGTCCTACCTTCGCACGGGTTCTGGGTTGCCAAGCCATTCCACCCGCTCCACACACCCTTAATCGTGGCTTCGTGGGAGATGGATACCCTTTGAGAAAAGTGGCTGTTGCCTGCCCATCAGGCCTCCCCCACAGCATGCAGCATCTTTCCCAAAAGCCCATACCTGTTCCCACAAACAACTCCACGGCTCCTGCAGTCAACCATCCCTGTCAAGCCCCACCAGCAACCATGCCGAGGCTGAGCCCAGCTTCCCCCAGAGAACGCCAAAGCCCCTACATAGCAGAGGCCACCTCCCTGTCTGCCTTCCATAAATTGTGGTTTCATGGGGCACAGGTGAGGTGCAGTGACCTAGCAGGAGGATGGGGACAGCCATTTGAGTAGACATCCAGGTGAGTGTCACTCCTCGAAGGACACTTTGACTCGGACCACCAAACATACAAGGGAACCCATTTCAGTGTGGTGTCTGGAAAAGAAAATCCCACTTCTCAAGAGACCTCCCAGCATGGCCAGCCCCAGGTGATTGACCTTCTTGAGACAGTGTCAAAAAGCTCAGGCTGGCCTTGAAATTCGGATCCTGTCTCCTCCTACCTCCTCAGTGCTAGGGTTACAACCATGTACCAAACATAGTTTATACTTGTGAATAACAACTGAGTTCCTAAGCACTGTACCAACTGAGCCCCAAAATGCTAGTAACTGAGCTACAGCACCCCGTCTTCATTTCTTGTAGATGAGGCTGTGCTTTGTGGCCCAGACTGGCCTGCAATCTCCCTACCCAGGCAACCTGAATGCAGGGCTAACAGTTCAGCCTGACACTTCAATTCTGAGGATTCTGGCTGAACTCTGAAGGCATGTGACTGCCACCACCACCCCAACCAACACACACACACACACACACACACATTGGCCTCACCAAGCAGTCTTAGCAGGCTTGCCTGGTCGTGGCCACAGGACACGTGTCCACACACAGCTGAGAGATCAAATCGCTTTAATTGGGGATGGCTCCCGGGTCCAGCCTGGGTCCTGTGGTGGCGGCTGTGTCAGCTGGGCCTGTGGTCTGCCTGTGTCTGCTGCCTGGCTTCCCTTTCTTGGTGGGCGTGCTGGGTTTTTTCCCCAGTTGATGGGACCGCAGGCCAGGGGCCACTGTGTCAGTGGCAGGGACCCCAAGATGCGGCACTGGTGGTTCATCATCCAGGGCCTTGAAGCTGAAAAAGTAGTCCACATTGGCCACCGCATCTAGGATCTCGGGGACACTGTAGTCAAAGGACAGCAGGTCATCTGGCAGGTGCAGGGAGCGGATGTCGGTTGGAAAGTCATCCCCACCGCCACCACTGTCCCGCAGTCCAGGGCCAGGACCCCTGTGCAAGGCCACCTCAGGCTCAGTGCCACCAGGGAGACAATCAAAAAGTTTCATGGCATCTTCAAGAAGGACCTTGTCCGGTAGGAAGAACGCACGTGGCGCCTCGGGAGGCATGGTCTCGCCTGAGCCCACTGCGGTGACGTCCTCCACCTTGGCCACCTTGGCCTCTACAGGCCCAGGTGGGAATCGCAGACCTGGCCTGGCCACACCACTGCTCTGCAGCTCCCTGGAAGCCTCAATGGGCCTCATGGTCACCTGGGGTGCTGGGAACTGGCTGGCTTGGCCACCGAGATGGCCATAGGGCCCGGGTGGCAGCGTGTGTGCCGTGGGGACTGTGATAAGCAAGGGAGATGGCGTAGTCTCTTTGGGGGTTGGCGGAGGTGCCAGGCGGTCTCTGAGCATCTCCATGAAGTTGAGAGGCCCTCCGTCCCGCATGAAGCCCAGAGCCTCAGGCACAGGCTCCTCCGCAGGAAGGTAATGTGTGAGGTACTGTGGCCCGCTGGGGGCCGGCTGGTAGTGGGGGTACAGTAGAGGTGGTGGCCCTGGGGCCTTGAGGTAGGATGGGGCCTCCAGCAAGTAGCCACCAGACAAGGCAGGACCCCCAGCCACTGCCACTTTGTACAGGGATGACTGGCCAAAGTCGGAGGTGGCCCACTCAATGCGGTAGATTCGGGGGTCGAAGAAGCAGCCGCAGGGAGCCATCTGGAAGCCTGTGGGTGGCAGACACCTGAGTGGAGCTCCATGGGGCAACCAGGCCTTGGGGAGGGGGGCGGGATGCCCAAAGCCCAGGCACGTAGGACACAGCCCTGACCTCAGAGGAACCTTGTGACCTGGCCCTGATTACCAGTCATCTGAGGACTCGTGGGGGGCAAGACACACAGAAACTGTTGGGGTTCTCTCCTCTGATGCCCCTCAGAGGAACAGCGACCTGAGTTTGGGTGCCCAGGCTTCTCAGAAAGCCTTGCCTAGTAGCAGCTGCTGTCACCAAAGCAGGCTTCGGCCTGGTCTCCAGTGTCACTTTGAAATGTGACACATGAGTTTA
The DNA here is from genome assembly GCF_978045245.1 of Mus caroli. Taxonomy (NCBI): domain Eukaryota; kingdom Metazoa; phylum Chordata; class Mammalia; order Rodentia; family Muridae; genus Mus; species Mus caroli. The sequence continues at coordinate 38,118,025 of NW_028227273.1, forward strand.
GCTATGGGGAAATCTGTCTGGAGTACAGAGGGGACCCAGGATCATTTTAGGGTCTCATCTCGGGTGAGTATGGAGCCTGCTCATAGCAGGGCTCAGGGGTGCTGGCTGATACCTGCTGGAGGGGCTGGAAGCACATCCTGGTCCGAGCCGGGGGTCTGATAGTGCAGGTTAGCATTGGCTGTGGACAAAGGCGCCCGGTGGGTGGGGCAAGAGCCCAGGCCCCATGGCCATCACACACCCCTGCCCACCACCACCATCGTACCTACGGTGGGAAGGGGTTCTGGGCCACCTGGCACCTCAGGGCCCTCCAGGCTCTGCAGGCTGAAGCCTTCCTGGGGTATGGCTGGGGGATTCAGGGTTTTGGGATGCTGCATGGGTGAGACAAGCCACCCCGGGGGGACCTGGGTGGCAGCAGAGGCACCTTGGGGATAGAGTCCCTCTGGGTTCTGTTTGCCCCGTTGCTAGGTGGAGGGTTCCAGTCCAGGGCAGGCTCATCACTTGGGTTCCGGGGGAGGGGGAGGGGGTGGGCAAGAGATGACTCCCTCTGCTCCCTGAGCCAGGTCGCTGTTGCTGCCTTCACGCAAGTCACCTAATTCAAAGTCACAAGGACAGCCAGGTGGTGGTGGAACACTTCTTTAATCCCAGCACTCGGAGGCAGAGGCAAGTGGCTCTCTGAGTTTGAGGCCAGCCTGGTTTACACAGAGCAACCCTGTCTTGAAAAACCAAAATCACAAGGACACTGGCCAGCAAAACAGGACACCTAAAAAAAAAAAGCCAAGTATGATGGACGGTGAGTGCCTAGGATTCCAGGAGTTCAAGGCCAGTCCAGACAACAGGAGATCTTGTCTCAAAAAGCCAACAAAATAAAAGAAATGATAGAAGAATAATATTTATTGTCTGTGTCGGCTACTTGTAGGCATTGGCCTTGTGCTTGGGCAGGAAGACGAAGCCAGGAGGTACTGGTCCAAGCAGCATCTCACTGTGGGGATAAAAGGGAAAGGTCAGGCCTGGGCCACCCACCATCAACTCGCAGAGCCCTGGTCAGTGAGTACCTGATGCGAATCCAGTCTGCAGCCTGCTGGCTGGCCATGAGCGTCTCCAGGTAGTCACGGCCTAAGTAGTAGGGTGGCCTCTCATTGATCCTCTGTGGGGGTCGCTCGAGCAGGCCCACGGGCACATACCTGTGGGCCAGGAGGGTAGGGGAGGCAAGAAGGCCAAGTGAGGCCTGAGGCTCCGATCTCTTACCCTAGCTGCTTGCCTGTCCAATGCCCACCTGCAAAGAAAAGAGAGCCACTCAAGCAGGAAGCGCCGGGTCCGCTCCACACCCTGTGTGTCGGAGCCCCAGTGTTCTAAGCCGTAGTGTGTGAAGTCCCTCAGGATGTCCAGGCGCTCGGAGGACGAGATGTCCCAGTGCCTCTGTTCTTTGATCTCCGTGAACAGCCAGGGCTTGAGCAAGGCACCACTACAGAGGGAGACGCCCAGTGAGGACTTGTGCCTCTGAGCTCCATCCCTTCAACAGCCAGGCCTTGCCCTCACAGGAGTGCAGAAGGTCCTAGCACTGCTGCCCCAGCCCAGCTGCTGCTCACCGGGCAACCATGATCCCCGCAACGCCTGTCTGCATGGCACAGTTGGCATCCTCAAACGAAAGGATGTCCCCATTTCCTGAGGAGACACAGTGGGGTCTTGACAGTGGCAGGCCCCATGGACATGGGGGGCATCACCAATCAGTCTGGAGATTTCCAAGGGACCCAGCATCCCTCCCAGTCTTCCCAGTTGAAAGATGTGACCCTAGTGGTTCTGGGTACCTACCAAACAGGGGCATGGGGCTGGCCACCTTGGCACACTGCTCTATGTAGGGCCAGTCGGCCAGCCTGGTGTAGCGCTGTTCCCGGGAGCGGCCATGGAGCTGGGGGTGAGGCAGCAGTAATGATGGTTGAAGGTGGAGGTAACAGGTCGAGGGGATCAAGAGGTGAAGGGCAGGAGGGGGCACAGAGAGACAGCAAGAAACCAAACAGAGAGAGAGAACGAGGAAGCGGGAGAGCCACAGGAACCCTGACGTGTGACCGCACTGCCCGACACCCACCGTGACCAGTGCGACACCCCAGTCCCGCAGTTCGGGCAGCAGTCGGTGTGCCAGGCTCACACGCTCCTGGACGCCTGTGCGCATCTTCACAGTCAGTGGTACGTCCAACACCTTTCAGGACAGGGGCAGAGGGGGAGCAAACAGCGGGACTGGAGGCTACATGGCAGAATCACTTGGGGACAGAGGAGAGGCATAGCGCTCAAGAGCCGGGTTACCTCATTCACGCCCCGCACGATCTGCTGGAACTTGGCGGAGCGATTCATGAGTGCACAGCCACCACCCTGTGGGACACAGAGACCCTGGTGAACTCCAAGACACACACACACTTCCTGTAGGCACCCACATACAGGTGAACTGCCTGCCACCCAACTCCGTGTCCAGATGGGGAAACCGAGGCACAGGGCCAGCAGGGCAGGGGCCCGGGCTTGGCCCACACCCAGCCCAGGCTCCAGGGCAGAGCAGCCATCACCTTCTTGTAGACGAGGTCGATGGGGCAGCCCACGTTGATGTCCACGAAGTCCACGTCAATGGTGCGGTTGAGGAGCTCCGCACATTTGGTCATGGTGTCAGGGAACGCGCCCTCCAGCTGCACCAGGCAGGCGGAATCTGCTCAGTGACTGGCCGTTCCACACACAGCCACAGCACGTCCCTAACATGGCAACCTCCTCCAGGGCAAACACTGACCTGCACCCCAAAGATGTCCTCACAGGGGTGGCGCTTGAGCAAAGCCCACTCAGACATCTGTCCCTGGAGCAGGTTCGTGCACACGGCCATCTCACCGCAGGTCACATCCGCACCAAAGCGCTTGCAAATGCGGCGAAAGGGTAGGTTTCCACACTGACCGGGACAGGGACATGGTCAGTCCTCAGAGATCAGGAAAGCAGGCACGCTGGACCAGCAATGCCCCAGGGACCACTGGGCCGCCCACCCCCAGCCACCTCCTACCGTGGTTAAAGGAGCCAGATACAGCTTTCCGCTGATGTCTAGCTGGAAGGGAAATGAACACATCAGGCCTCCTTCCCCCACTAACACGTCCCTGTCCCCCTCCCACACTCCTCCCCTCCCCCCCTCCCCCCCGCCGCCATCCCCCAGTGGCCTCCCTCTGCTGCTGGCCGCTGTACACACCAAGTTCACTTGTCTTACGGGGAAAGCTCGCCAATGACTGGCCTTCTGTCTGGAGAGCTCCTATTCAAGCTCTGAAACCCTAGTCTCGGTGCCTGCCCTTCAAGAGCCTTCCATCGTACCCTTTTCTCCCTTAGCCCTGATCCTCTGGGGCAGTTCAGGCTCTTGCTGCTGAGACAGGACTTGGACAACGCAGGAATCCAGTTCCCATGCCTGCACCTTACCCGCTTCTTCTCACAGGGCCGCAGCCGGATCACGTCCTCGTCTGTCAAGGGGCCACAGGTGGGCACAGGGCTGCTCTGCGGGGTGCCAGCCCCTCCTACGGTATCTAGCTGGGCATGACAGCTATTCTGCTTTGGGGTCACCATGGCCACAGTGGTCTCAGGGACAACAGTGGGCATGGGGCCCTGGGTGAGGCGGTTCAGGGCCTGCTCAGCCCTCTCAAAGCACACTTGGCGCTTCCGCAGCTGCTGCTGCAGGGCCCTGTCTAAGCCATTCCGCACTGAAGGGAGCTGCGCACAGCGGGCCACCACCTCTTCCTGCACCAGGTTCTGCCCCTCGGGCCCCAGGTGTGCTCCAGCAAAGCGACAGGTCATGCTGAAAGGGCACCGGCCAAAGGTGTCGAAGAGCACACAGCGGGGGCCCAGGTCTGCCGGTTTGGTCTCCAGGTAGCGCCCCACATCGTGCAGGAAGCGGCAACGGTCTCCGAATGCACATGGGGTGGCCGGCTCCTGTGAGGGACAGGAAAGGACCAGGAGAGGACTGAATGGCCAGGGTGGGCAAAGCGCTATTCTGCCATCTGCAAGTCCTGGGGAAGTGTCCCCAGCGTGCCTGTTTCACCTAAAGCTGGAACAGTATCAAGCTGGAGTGACAGGTCCGAGGTCAAGAACCCCAGCTACTCCTGCACACCATGTGGATTTGATTTCCCAGCTCACAACCACCTGTAACTCCAGCTGCAGGACATACAAGACCCTCTTTAAAAAGGTAAATTAAGGGGGCTGGAGAGATGGCTCAGAGGTTAAGAGCACTGACTGTTCTTCCAGAGGTCCTGAGTTCAATCCCCAGCAACCACATGGTGGCTCACAACCGTCTGTAATGGGATCTGATGCCCTCTTCTGGTGTTCTGAGGACAGCTACAGTGGACTCATATACATAAAATAAATAAATCTTTAAAAAAAAAAAAAGGTAAATTGAAATAGCTGAGCACACCTTTAATCCCAGGACTTGGGAGTGCTCTCTGAGTTCAGGACCAGCCTGGTTCACAGAGTGAGTTCCAGGTCAGCCAGGGCTACACAGAGAAACCCTGTCTCAAAAAAAAAAAAAAAAAAACCAAAAATAAATAAATTCAAGTGTGATGTGTAGATAGGTCAATGACTTTGAAGGCAGCACCATGGACCAAGGCAAGGCACTACTAGGTCGAGTCCCTGTAGGTCAAGGGTCACGTATATTTGTCATAGCACAACATCTGCAGACTTTAAGCCAAGCCTGTAGAGCGACCCCTCACCTGGAGGAGGGACGGGCAGAGCCTTTCCTTGTCGTAGTGTGCTGGCTTCACGTGGGGCCGGCTTTTGTTTTGGCCACGGGCCCTCTTGGGCATCTGCCTTTCACGGGACTCAATTGCCACCTCTGTCTTCCCATTTTCCTGCCCATCTTCCAGGCGAATTCTTTTGGCCCCTGGCTCAGCTGGGTCTCCTGTGGGCACTTCCTGGCATGCACCCTCCTGCTTGTCTCCATCCAGATATTCGTGGAACCGTTCTTTGGTTGTGCGGTACCTGCCAGAGCGGGAGAGGCTCGATGTGCACAGGTAAAGGGGCTTGGGGGCTAATGCCAAGCTCACGTGCTCCTGCTTGCAGGAAGCTTTCCCTACTTAGAACCAGCCATTTTTCAACAGTGCCGCGGGGACACCTGTTTTACACTTGAGGGAGCCATTTGTGTCCCTGCTCTGAGAACTGCATTGCCTTAAGGGTTGCGACACACAAATACCAATATCCTTGGTAGACTACGAAGGGACTACAAACCCCAGCATGCTTGGCAGCGAGACTCAAGCTACTACCCTTCCCAGGTCTTTCGCCGCGAGCCATATTTTTTTTTTTTTTTTTTTGCCCTTCGTGGAGACTACAAGCCCCAGCATGCACCAAGGACCCTGCTTCTGGTTCCCCAAAGCTGCCTATGTGCACAGCCGGCCTCACTGCTTGTGACAACCAACACATGTAACACATGTTACACTCGTGTGACAGCAGAAGGTAGGTAAAGACTTTGGCGCCTCCGGGATGCCGCTCTCCAGGATGCCGCCACACCTCCCAGCATGCACCACTAGCACCCGCCACGGACGCCGGGAAGGCCACATCAGCTTCGCTGACGGGCACCAGCGACTCACTGAGCTTTAATGGGCGCCACCCCCCGTTCGCACGCGCCAACCCCGGAGTCACCGCCACCACCGCTCTCCGCTGCCGTCTCCGCCATCGATGCCCGTCACACCAGCTCTGGAGTGTGGCAGGAAAGTCTTCCGGGTCGCTCGTGTCCTCTGGAGCCTACAGAAAGAAATGCGCACGCTCAGACCACACCAATGCTGCTAAGGCGCGCGCGCGCACGACCGTGGGGGCGCCGGCGGGGGGCGTGGCAAGGCTGCGCAGGAAACGGAAGTGCTCAAGGGTCCCCGCGGGGTTCTCGTCGGTCATCCGTGGGTCACTCTTGATCCTTGGAAGTGAATCTGGGGGTGTGGGTGTGGGTGCAGCTCACACTCACCCACTTTGCTTTTGTCCCTTTTACAAACGTGTCTGTTATTTTATAATAATAAACCGCAGTCTGAGCGGTGTTGCGCACGCCTTTAATCCCAGCACTGGGGAGATGGAGTCAGGTGAATCATGAGTTCGAGGCCAGCCTGGTCTATAGAGTGAGGTCCAGAACAGCCTGAGCTCCTCAGAGAAACCGTGTCTCAGAAGACAAACAAAAAATACCAACAGCTTTGAAGGATCAAATGACTTCACGGGGACACGCTGTTCTTTCACAGTGTCCTTCGTGAGCTATTGTAGCCCATAAACGCGTGGCAATTTGAATTATTTTCATTGTACTGCCTTTTCTTTTCTTTTCTTTTTTCTTTTCTTTTCTTTTCTTTTTTTTGAGACAGCGTCTCACTATGTAGCCTAGGCAAGTCTCAAGCTCAGAGATCCTCCTGGCCTCTGCCTCCCAAACGCTGGGATTAAAGGTGTGTGCCTGCGTTACTTTGAAAGTGACATTTACTCATCTATTATGTGAGTGTGGGTCTCCTGTGTGTCACCCTTATGTGGAGGTCATATGACAATTGGGGGGGGGGGTTCCCTGCCTCCCCATGTTGGTCCCGGGATTGAATTTAGCTCCTTGAGCCTGACATCAGGCACTTCTCCGTATCAATCCTGCAATTACTATTTTAATAAAAACGTGCTTAAACATGTAAGAACGGCACTTGGGTGGATCGGGAGGTAGTGTTTTTGTTTTTGTTTGTTTGTTTGGGGGGGGTGTCGAGACAGGGTTTCTCTGTATAGCCCTGGCTGTCCTGATGTTTGAGGCCAGCCTGAGCTACATGTCTCAACCAAAGCCAAGTCAAACCAATCAGTATTTAAATTTATTTAATTCGTGGAGATGGGGTCTCACCCTGTAGCCCAGGCTGTCCCGCCACGCACGAACTAGACTCTGCTGGCTGTATAACATAAGGGGAAACTGAGGCCCAGAGAGGTAAAGCGATTAATTAGCCTTAGACCACAATAGCACCCTGTTTGCGCCATTGCTCTCTACCGCCCCTACTGGGAAAGATGGGAATAACTGCATTTTAAGGCTGGGGCTCCTTTGTAGCGTCTACAATTGGGTTGCGATAAAGACACGCTCTTGGAAGAAACAGGGCTGCAAAGGGCAACGACAGGAACAAGATCCCTTCCTCAAAGCGACTCCATCCTCTTCTGTGCAAGAAGAAGGCGTGACAGCCTGGTAGTTGATAACTGTGAAACGGTACAGACCGTTAACCATGAGGTGCAGCATTCATGGTGATGTGAATACAATGGTGCTGGCCCCTTACCGGGAGCTCAGCAGCTAGTGAGGGTTTACTGTCCGCCAGGCCCGGTTCCAACCCTGAGCACAGACTAGCATCTGGGCCTCCATTTCTCCTCCTACCCCACCCCTAGTCCTTCCGCGTCCAAGGATGACCTACTCCGTACTCTTTTTGAACCAGCCTTCCGTCCTAGTCTCCTCCAGGTACACCATTACACCTAGCACGGAAAACACCCCCCCCTCTTTCCTCCTCGGCCAGTTTCCACACCCGAGTCCCCTGGCAACGTGCCTCCCGGAGAGTCTGTGGCTCCCTGAACTGAGGGATCCAGATAGCCCCCTGGAGCTACAGCTCCAGCCTGATCTCAGCTGACACCAGGAAGTGAGGGAGGCAGGTGGCTGTGGCCCTGCTAGCACTGGAGACCTGGGCACCAAGTGGGGGCAGGGAAGACCAAAGGGCCCCACTGCTGCCTCCTCCCCTATTCCTCTCTGTGTGTCTCTTCTATTCTTCCTCAACGGTTTTATTTTATTTTTATTTTTTTTTAAGATAAGGTCTCAGGTAGCACAGGCTAGTCTCCAACTCACTATTGCCAGAAATGACCTTGAATCCCTGATTCTCCTTCCTCCACCTCTCAAAGTGTGTCTGCCACCATACTTGACATTCTCTCTCATTTTTGTCCTTTTGTGACAAAGACTCGCTTTCCATTCCAAGGCAACCCCAAACTCACGGCAATGCCCCTGCCTCATCTTCCCAAATGGCCTGGCTTTACAGGCTGGGCTCCCTCCTTTTCTGTCTCCAGTTCTGTGTCCACCTGGGTACCCCCACCCCCACCTCTGGGCCGCCCCTCCCCCCACTTAGGTCTAGCAGGTGCAGTCCTGGGCTGGGTGCCCACGGCTGGCCTCCCGGATTTGTGTGGCAGATTCCTTTATCTACGCCTGCAGCTGGGTCCTTATCTCGGGGCTGCAGGTCGGGAGCAGAGGGATTAGAGTAGCCAGGGCCAAGCTGGTTGCGGAGAGCTCAGCGTTACAGCAGCTGGCGGCGCCGCAAGTGTGCGCGTGCGCAACACAGCCTGCGAGCAAGCCTGCCCCCAGCCCCGCCCACTAAGCTAGGTCCCGCCCATCCCCGGCCCCCCAGCTCCTTCCGCAGGAGCCGCTGCCCAGGTGGCCCGCCTGATGCGTTTCCCACCTTCCTGACCTCGGAGGCGGCAGGGACCCGGCCTCCACCTCTGACCCCGTGCTGTCAATGGCTCCCAGAGGAACAGCTCCGGTCCTGTTTTTACCATCCCAGCCTAGATCTGCAGCTTCACTCTTTCCTGCCGCCCACGGGCTGCTAGGGTCCCTTCTTGGCCTCGGTTTGCCCGTGACACCCCACCCCCACTAGAGTGTGTCAAGTGATGCAGGAGGGTCCTCTGCGTCTCCCAAACTAAGCGTGACAGTCACCCCAAAGTCCCAGAACCCAATATTGGAAACCCTGGAGGCAGGAACATGGAGATTTCCAGGCCAGCCTGGGCTACAGAGCACAAAGCCTTGTCAACCCAGTGCTGGTCTCAAAGGGTGGAGCCCTCGCTGGAAGCGCTGAGGCCTGGTTCCATCCCTAGCACCTCAGAACCAGCACAGGGAACATGCCCCGAGAATCAGGAGTTCAAGGTCATCCTTGACTGCATAGCAACTAGCCCCCAAACCCAACCCATGCTAGAAGGGAGCTCTGAGGATAATCCTGTCCTATAGGGGGTGCCCAAGGCTGGGCCTGGAACCACCAGTTTACAGATGGCCAAACTGAGGCTAAGCAGTCTCTTTGATCTCAACACACACTGCTGCATGGTGCATGGGAAGTTAACAGTCATATGAGATGGCCAAGGGGGATAGAGGACACACTGAGTTCCCAGCCACCTCCAACCCCTCTGGGCTGGTCACTAGGAGTTCCCTCGGCAGTGGTGGTGGCGGTGGGGGGTCCATCCTTCAAACAGCTGAACCTGAGCCAGTTCCTAAAGCTAAGATGGAAACTTCCTCACCAGCCAAGTTCATGTTTTGGCCAGAGGCCGCCAGCCTCCCAGAACCTTGGCCTGGGTCTCCACCCAAAGACAGAGTGTTTCCCCTTGGGACTGATGGCCTCCAGGAAAGGCCAGGCTGGCTCTGGAAGGGGGGTGGAGGGGGGTGGACAGGACCCTGACATTCTGCAAAGTCCCCAATGTTGTGATCATAAAAAGATAAAGAAATATAAGGAGACATGTTCTATGGGGGCGTGGTGAGGTGTGGGGCGAGGGGGTGCCCCACCGGGCCCATGCCAAGGCATCCCTTCCCCCTGAGAGACCAGCCACATGAGGGTATAGTATAGAATAGAGTTTATTCAGGGCATGGGGAGGAGAGTTTAGAGGCAAAGAAAGGCAGAGAGAAGGAGAGAGTAGAGAAGTGGAGGCTGGCTATGGCCACGTGGAGAGAGTAGGTTAGGGAATGGGGAGAGAGGAGGCAAGTGGGAAGCAAGATTAAGAGAGACAAGAGAGTAAGAGAGGGAAGAGTGGCCAAGCAGCCCCTTTTCTAGTGGGCTGGCCTAACCCGGCTGTTACCAACTGTGGGGAGGAGCATAGCTGGCTGCTGCCAGGTAACTGTGAGGGTGGAGTCTGGACAGAATACCAACACCCAAGACACAGACTCTTGCTGTGTGACCTGGAGCCTGCTGCATGACTTCTCTGAACCTCTGGTTTCACAACAACCTGTCGATTACCAAACAGGCTGGTGGCAGGGCAGGCTGTGGCTGGTGTTGCTTGGAGATGCGGGAACAGATGCAGAAGGAAAATGAATTCCAGCACAAGGTGGGTGGGGGCTCTGAACTCAGGCTGCCACCATCTCTATCAGGGCCCAGCATTCTTGTTGAAATGGATCAAAGAAAGGGACTGCGTGTGTCTGTGCATCTTTGAGCCTCAGTTTCCCCATGCTAGGCTCTGATAGGACACCAAATGCTACCCCACATTTGTTCCCATGCTGTGGGAAGTTCAAAAGTTGTTGAAACTGGTCCCTAGTCCTGCATAGCCTGCATCCGGGACAAGAGTCTAAACATAAAATACTGTAAACAGTGAAGCCCAGCAGCCCTGGGGTCAGCTGCCTAGATGGCTGTGACCCTTCTCCAAGGGAGGTGACATCAACTGGCTGGTCTCCATGAAGCATGTCCCTCACCCAACAAGATCCCAGATCCCAGTTGGGGATCAGCCTCATCTTAGCTGGTGTAAGAATGAAGAATTCTGGAAGAATTCTGATTCTCTCTGTCTCTGTCTCTGTCTGTCTCTGTCTCTGTCTCTGTCTCTCTCTCTCTCTCTGTCCCAGTTCCCAGCTGAGGTGTGACTCACAGAACACGACAGGGCGTCTGTCAGTTGCTGTCTGTCTCAAGGGGTGGCAGAATGTGTGGGTGATCTGGAAGGCTATTGGAATAGATGACACTTGTATTTCTGGTGTGACCACGACCAGCCCTGAGCAAGGCAGCCACTTTGTGTATCTGAGGCTGATGAGATTCCCTGTAAGTCTTTGTAGCAAACCATGTGACTCAAAAATGGGGTCATAGGTGGATGCATGTTCTGTGTCCCCACCTTTTGCTCCTGACTCGCCTGACGGTGTCAGCTCTACCCTTGCACCCCTATCCCAGAGGAAGAGCCCAGTCTTTCAAGTTGCTGTTGCCAGGACAACCGTTTTATGAGCGTCCACATGGTGGGCACATGTGTGTGTCCTGCACTCCATGTGTCTGTCTGCCCCACCCCCAGTCACAGCTGGGCCGGGTGAACAGAGGTGGCCACCGGACGGCTGGTGACAGCTTCATGGGGGCTGGCCCAGTAGGGGTGGGCTCTGGCTAGCTCTGTGTGCAAGGAGGCCCTGGCCTCCCACACCAGCCCCCCATGTGTGTCATGTGTGTGCCTGAAGGAGCTGTGGGATTTTCTTGCACATATTGTATGCTCGGGGGGGGGGGACGACTTTGCACCAGTGGTGGGTGTGACAGAGGAGACAGGGAACAGCTATATTGTTTATTATGTGTATTGCCTGATGTGGGTCTGTGTGTGTCATCCAGCACCAGACTGTAGCAGAATTGAGTGTGTGTGCAGGAGCCAACCTCAGGGGAGATCCTCTGTGTGTAAAGTCAGTTTGCCTCTGGTATGTACAGAGCCTACAGTTAAGTGTCCTACTGTCAAACTCTGTATGTGCTAGCACGCACTCACCAGGTGTCCAGCTCTGAGTGACAACAGGGATGGAAAAGATGTACCTTCATGTAAAGCACAGGTTGGAAGGACCCATCCTGAATGTCCCATCTCCACATGCCAGGCCCTTATCGGACTCCTCATGAAAGACCCTCACCTGTCTGTCTCCCCCAGACCCCCACCCCGCCCCACCTTCCCCATTTTCCCCGTGCCACACCTTTGCCCTATCTCCCACACCCACACCCTTGCCCCATCTCCCTGTCCCATCTCCCCCCACACACAAACACCCTGACCCTATCCTCCACCTCACCCCCTGCCATGCCCTGGGCCCTGGGAAGCCTCAGGCACAGGAAGGAATCAGCCTCAGGTCTCTGAACATACAGGTGATTTTCAGAGTCTGCTGTTCTGACCCTGCACCTGACATGCACATGAGCACAAACTTCATGACCAGCTTAGGCCCTTGGGAAGGGGTGGGGCTGTTTGGGAGGTTGGTCCTGAAAAGGCTTCTGGGATAAGTGAACCTTAAGTCAGGGGCAGGTGGCAGCCAAGGGAGCTGAAGAAGATCTGGCAAAGGGTGCCAAACAGGGAGGAGCCTCAACCCTGGTTTCTCGGCAACCAGGTGTGGCAGGGGCGTGGCCACAGTAGGTCTCGCCCCACCCACCCCGTCTCTGAGTGACCGAGTCCCGCTAGGGGGCGCTTGCGGATCACAGGAAGAGTAGGGTGTGGTGGTTTTGAGTGATCAAGTCCCAGATAGGGTGCTTTTGGGAGGGAAGTCATTTGTGAGAAACAGAGGTCGTCCCTCCTCCCAATGGTGCTCTGAGGGGCAGGATGGTGGGAAGAATTAGTTCACTGCGGACAACAGGATCTTCAATTTTACATAATCTAGGTTATCTAAGACACGGAACTTAGTTTCCCTGGGAGGGTTTTCTTGGAAAGGATAGAGGGGTGGGCTTAGGGGTGGGGAGGACTTGTGAGGGGACCATGGGTGAGTGCAGAGTGGCCTTTGTTTGGGAGGGAGGGTCACGGGTGTCTTGAGATTCTTAGATGGCTTCAGAGCGCCGGAACAGCAATTTGAGTTGAGGGGCGATGCTATAGAGATTCTCCCTAGTTGGTAGTTTAGTGGAGCTAGATAGGGAGTTGGAGACCTGAGGCAGGAATGTGCAAAGTTAGTGAGGACTAGATTCGGGGCGCAAAGTCTCGGATAAAGGAGAGTCCCCGGTAGGAGTGGATCGATCGATTGATCGATGGAGTAGTGTGGCTGTTTAGGGCCTCCCACGTTCCTGCCACCTGCTCTCCCGGAGCGCCCCTACAGCTGTGGGCAGGACGAGGGCGGTTCCCGAGCCCGGGAAACCCTACGCCACGCCCACGTCCACGCCTCCGGGAAGGCCACGCCCCCTCGAGCCCAGCCGGCCTGAGGTGCGCGGCGGGAGCGGAGGGAGAGCGCGCGGTGGCTTCGTCCGTGTGCCCCGCGCCCGGCGCTCCTCGCGTGGCCCCGCGTCCTAAGCGCGCTCCAGCCTCCCACGCGCGCCACCCCGGGGTTCACTGAGCCCGGCGAGCCCGGGGAAGACAGAGAAAGAGAGGCCAGGGGGGGAAACCCCATGGCCCGGCCCGTGTCCCGCACCCTGTGCGGTGGCCTCCTCCGGCACGGGGTCCCCGGGTCGCCTCCGGTCCCCGCGATCCGGATGGCGCACGCAGTGGCTGGGGCCGGGCCGGGCTCGGGTGGTCGGAGGAGTCACCACTGACCGGGTCATCTGGAGCCCGTGGCAGGTAAGCGGAGTCCCGGGGTGCAGTGCGGGGGGGCGTCCCCAAATTCCCCCTACCAGGTCACTGCCGGGCTCCGTACACGACGGGGTGCGCTCTGGGCTCTTACGACCCCCGGTGCCTGTGGAAGGCTGCTGGACCAGCGGGCCCCCGTGAGCGCCCCGTCGGTCAGGGAGAATGGAGTAGGGGTACTTCTTGGTCACAGGAAACCCTGGGAGGGGGCCCAGGCGCGCAGCCCTGCGGCGCACAGAAGTAAACAGTCAGGGGCGCGTTCCCTGCGTTCCCGGGGACACCGTGTCCTCCCCGGTAAGGGCCGGGCCACTGGGCTCCTGAATCGCTGTTCAGCCACAAGAGGGCGTGGGGCTCTTTGGTGGAGGGGGGGTCCCTTAAGGGCAAAGCTCAGATTAGAAACGGGGGTGTGTTCCCCACTTTCCGAGTTCTTGTTCCAGATTATCCCCAAATAACTCGGTTTATGGGTAAGAAGTCACCAGGCCCACCCAAGTTTGCTGCAGAGAGTGGGCAGACTTCAGGTGGGACCGGGAGGCAGAAATCCTAAAGCCCAGGGTAGATGCTGAGATGCGGGGTGTGTGTGTGTGTGTGTGTGTGTGTGTGTGTGTGTGTGTGTGTGTGTGTGTGTGTGTGTTGAGGTTGCCACTTGCCTGCCTCACTGGGTCTGGCTGGGGAACTTCGAGGGGGCGAGAGTGCTGGGAACGGTTTCTGTCCCACTGCTTTCGTGGGGCTTCACATCCCTGGTGTTCTGGGACACCCTTTGTGTGTGTCAGCGCCCCGAGCTGAGGAAGCCCCATGGGGTATGACTGGCAGGATATCAGCAGCAGGTAGATTCCAGCCTGACCCACCCCAGCCCCTAGCCCCAAGCCCCCCCCCCCCCATCCCTCTTGCTCTTTCATCTGCTTTTTCATAGGGGACCTCCTGAGCCTGCTGCAAACCCCTATGCTACCACAAAGGGCTGGCTGTGCCAGGTAGTGAGAAATGTCCCTCTCAGCCAGACACCCCCCTCAGCCTGGTTACACCCCATCACCCCAGGTACCCTCCTCAGCTGGGTACCCCACCTCAGCCGGGCATCCTGTCCCGAAATACTACCATCCTGTTTCTCAGAATTAAATAAAAAACAATCACACAAACTCGGAGTCAGGCACGCAAAACAAAACCAAAAACCAAACCAAACCAAAACAACACAAAAGCCAGAGGTGTTTTTGACAAATGTTTGCCTGTGGGCAGTGTCTTAGAGGCAGACACGCTGGCATGCACAGACGTGGGACGTGGGAACTCGTGTAACTAGGTGATGACCTGAGACTCTGGAGGAGCAGGAGACTCAGGGAAGACTTCCTGGAGGAGGGGCATTACAACTGGGGCTGAGCAGGATGAGTAGGAGTTTTGTAAGTGGGGAAGAAAGGGACAGTGCTTGACTTGTTTGGGGACAGTCAGGGTGACCCGGTGGTGGTGGTGGTGGTGGTGGTGTTGAGAATATTCTGGAAGTTTGACGGAGGAAGAATGGGGAATAGGTGTGGCACCTCTGGCCATTGTCAGAGCTACTCAGGATTTGGAGGGAGAAGCATCAGGAGTTCAAAGTCAGCCTTGGCTACATAGGGTCCGGCCTGGGCTACACTGACTGAAAAGAGAGATGAGAGCAAACTTACAAATAAGTCCTTGAGACCGGAGCTCTCCCTGTTCACCAAGCAGCCTGTGATGCCAGTTCGGGTGGTCAACGCCTCTGCATTTGCCTCTCATTCACACGTATATATAAAATAATGAAAAGAATTCCTTTAAAAGTTTAATAAGTAAACAGAATAAGAAGAGAAAGTGCCGGGCTGTCTAGACTCCCAGCTCCCGTCTGGGGAAATTAAGGCCCAGACGCGCTCCCATCTCCCAGCTGGGGAAACTGAGGTTCAGATAGGCTCCCAGTTCTCGCCTGGAGAAACTGAGGCTCGGAGAATTTGGGAAGGAAGGAGAGGACAGGCAAGTGCCCTCCCTCCCCACCCTGTTACTGCCGCATCCGGGGCCTGCCTCAGTTTCTCTTCTAAGCCAGATGGCCAGGACTCTAGCGGGTGACTCTTCCCAGCCACCCTCAGGGCCCCGCGCCAGCGGCTCAGCCCGCATTAGCCTGATCCGGTTATGCGCGGGGCCTCCTGCTCACAACCAGCTGCTGTGCTGTGTGCCCTGCCGCGCAAAGTCCACCTTTCTGGTTCTGCCTGTCGCGGGCTGGGGAGGGGGTGAAGGGAACAGGGAGTAACAGGGTGGGAAGGAAAAGGGCTTCCCAGCAGAGTCTGCAGAGTCGCGGAGACTCCACCCTTTCCCCATTTTAAGTCCAACTACCGAGCGACGTTTGAGCCACCACTGTCCTATGTTGAAGAATGTATGGAGACGGGGTGGCTAAGCTGACAGTTGCTCTTCGACTTCCGCACAGGCACGCTGAGGCGCGTGCTCCCCTAGACATACACATGGAAATAAGATGAAATCTCTTTAAGTGTAGGGGGCCACTGGAATTGGGGCTTTGAGGTATGAGCAGGAGTTTGGTCAAATACAGCATCGCTTGGGCTCTAGAGGTGTAGCAGCCCTGGGGGTCTTGCCCCTTCTCTCGACTGGGAGGGAGCGGCTATGTTCCCCCCTCAACCCATCAAGCCCCAAATGCCTCCCCAGGCCACAGCCCCCACAGCTCATCGGAAACAGCTGTGCTCCGCAGATGTTGTTGCTTTGCCCCCAGATGTGCGTCCCGCCAGCGGGTGGGGCCCTCGGAAGGAGGTGAGGACCCAGGCTCCGGGAGGCCTCAGTTTCCCCATCTGGAACCACTAAGAATTCATAGACTGTCTGGGAAAAACTGTGACTGGTGGGAAAACTAAAGCGTGGACTCTGGAAAGTGTAGGTCTGGGAGTCCCTCCTCTCCCGGTGCCCCCATGATTTTCTAGAATTGAATGACCTCCCCAAATCGCAGGCACATATCACGCCAGCACTCAGGAGGTGGAGGCAGGAGAGTCAGGAGTGCAGGGTCACCCTCAGCTACATACTTGGGCTACAGGAGACCCTGTGGGTTACAAGGAGTGAGCAGGCTGAGAAACAGGTTCAGAAAACTGAACTTCGGCCCTCCCTTCCCCCGCACCTTTTGGCTCTGACTGAAGATGGGGAAACTAAGTCACAGCGGGAACGGCAGCGCGCGGGGGGGGGGGCAGTTGCCATGGAGATGGGGCAAGGCAACTCTCCTGGTCCTATAGTGGAGGAACCAAGCTTTGAAGGATGAATAGGAGTTTGAGGCCGCTGCGGTTAGGGCCCAATTCCAGGCCCTGGCTACTAGCCAGGCTGAGCGCCACGGTGCCCGGGCATGCGCACACCTCCTCTGTATACACGTGTGGGTCTGCTGGACAAAACTGCAATGGGGAAACTGAGGCTGAGAAGAGGGAGGAACAGGAGAATATGACCCTGGGCAGAACGCTTGCCAGGATGCGGTGACCCTTGGCCCCCTTCCAGGAGCCTCTGTGCACCTACGTCACGCCCCCTAGGATACCCCCCGCCCCTTCCGTGCCAGACACAAACCAGTCGGGTGACCCCGGACAGAGGGACCATTGTTCATGGGTTCAGAGCTCAGCTGGGGGTGCGCGGTCCAAGACCACTGGGTGGGTGCAACCGTGCCACCCCCAGTACTGGCATTTCCGCTGTCATGCTTCCTCATAGAACCCAGAGAGGAAACTGAGGCACTGCCAGAGGGATAATGATAATAAGGCGCAGGCCTTGGGCGTGAGGGCGGTCATGCCAGGACAACTAACTCCGGGGCCGCAGATGCTAAGGACACGGGTTTGGTACCTGCGCGTGCGCAGCGCACAGGCCCCTGTCACTCTGCCCCGGGGACCCCACGTCCACTCCTGGCTTCCATGGGTAGTGCATGTGAGTTGGACTTGAGTTGAATTCAGAGTGGAGCTTAGGCAAACCATCGGCGCCCAATAAATGTCAGACGAGGACAAATACACGCATGGTTTACTGGTACAATGGACAAGGGAGAGTCTTGAAGCCTCAGTATACAGTTGGTGTTCAATAACCAAGCGGGCCGGGGCTGCAGACTGAACCCCGGGTCCAAGCAGGGAAGGAGGATGAGAGCGCAGGGTCAGCCTCTGATACACAAGAGTTTCAGACCAGCCTGGGGTAAATCTCAAAAGGAAAAACAAAACAAAAAATAGCCAAACCAAGCCGGGCGTGGTGGCGCATGCCTTTAATCCCAGCACTCAGGAGGCAGAGGCAGGTGGATTTCTGAGTTCAAGGCCAGCCTGGTCTATAAAGTGAGTGCCAGGAAAGCCAGGGCTACACAGAGAAACCCTGTCTCGAAAAACCAAAAAAAAAAAAAAAAAAAAAAAAAAAAAAGCCAAACCGGCTGCTGCTGTCTATGGCAAGCCTCTACCTGCTCCGTGCCTCAGTTTCCCCAAATATCTCCTGCGTACTCAGCATCAGGCCTGGTACACAGTTGGCACCTGTGTTGGGGCCACGCAAACTGAATGCAAATGTCTTCCAGGCCACAGCACACTGGGTAAGATAGGAGGTGGCCTAGCCTCAGGGAACGTGAGCACTGTAGTTGGGAGTGTGCCGGTGTTTAGACACAGTGAGCAGGAGTACTAATACCTTGGTGGAAGAGGTACAGCCTGGTAGGGAAAACTGAGACACATAGTAGGTTACCAAGGGTAGAGCCCACCTCCTGGGTCACCTTCTGCTGTCACCCTCTCCCTACCTGGGTCCCCTATCCATTGCTAGGACACGCCAAGCACCATGAACTTCAAGGCCTTTGCACCCACCATTGCCCCAAATGAAATACCCACTGTCCTCCCTCCATACCCCGCCGCGCGCACACCCACCCTCCCTATCATCTCCCCGCAGGCCGAGGCCCAGGATGAGGCGCTGGAAGGCGGCGGCCCTCGTGTCGCTCATCTGCAGCTCCCTGCTATCTGTCTGGATGTGCCAGGAGGGTCTGCTCTTGGGCCACCGCCTGGGACCCGCGCTTGCCCCGCTACGACGCCCTCCACGCACCCTGGACGCCCGTATCGCCCGCCTGGCCCAGTGTAAGTCCCGCCCCCCGGAGGGAGGGGGGTAGGGAGGGGGGTTTCCTGGAAAAGGTGCCTGGGGGGGGTCCACCCTCCTGTGGGGGAAACCAAGGCACAGGCAGTCGGAGGCGGTCATGGAAGCAGTCAACCAACGCGGACCAGAGAGGGTGTAGCAGGCTGCAATGCTGAGCCCCTTAGCTTTGGGGGTGTGATTTTTTTACTTGATTTTTCTTTTTACTTTTGTCGACAGTCTCTTGTAACCCAGAGCAGCCTCAAACTCACAGAGTATCAGAGGATGCCCCTGAAGTAATTCTCCTGCCTACTGAACCCCCTCAGTTCTGCACACACTTCAACTACAGACAAGTGTGGGGGGGGGGGAAGGGGCAATGGCAGCCACAGGGATGCTGTAACCAGGGTGTAAGTCCCCTGGCACTCAGGACTGCGCACACGCAGCGCGGACCAGCGCCCTCGCGACCCAATCCCTCGTCTCTTTCTTCCCGCCCACAGATCGCGCTCTGCTCCAGGGCGCCCCCGACGCGGTGGAGCTTCGAGAACTTTCTCCCTGGGCTGCCCGCATCCCGGGACCGCGCCGTCGAGCGGGTCCCCGGCGTCGGCGGGCGCGGCCGGGCGCCCGGCCTTGTGGGCTGCGAGAGCTCGAGGTGCGCGTGAGCGAGCTGGGCCTGGGCTACACGTCGGATGAGACCGTGCTGTTCCGCTACTGCGCAGGCGCGTGCGAGGCGGCCATCCGCATCTACGACCTGGGCCTTCGGCGCCTGCGCCAGCGGAGGCGCGTGCGCAGAGAGCGGGCGCGGGCGCACCCGTGTTGCCGCCCGACGGCCTATGAGGACGAGGTGTCCTTCCTGGACGTGCACAGCCGCTACCACACGCTGCAAGAGCTGTCGGCGCGGGAGTGCGCGTGCGTGTGATGCTACCTCTCGCCCCCCGACCTGCGAAAGGGCCCTCCCTGCCGACCCTCGCTGAGAACTGACTTCACATAAAGTGTGGGAACTCCCGAGCCTCTGGTCGTTCATGCTCTGCGGGGGGCCAGGGTGTGCATGGGGGTTGTGCCCAAGGGAGGTGACGGTTCCCGATGGCCTGGGAGCAAAGGGAACTAGAAGTGAACGAAGAAAGAGCAACCATGGGAAATGGCCTTGCTGGAAGAGCCCACAGAAAATGATGCACATGGCCGTGGGGTCTATAACCAAGGCACTGGACAGATAGCACAGGCCCAGGATAGAGCTCAGAGTTCACCATCTGTCTTAAGATATTTCTATTGCTGTGTGGAAACACCATGACCAAAAACCAAGTTGGAGAGGAAAATGTTTATTTGGCTGATTCTTCCATATTACTGTGCCTCAGCAAAGGAAGTTAGGACAGGAACTCAAGGAGGGCAGGAACCTGGAGGCAGGAGCTGGTGCAGAGGCCATGGAGGGTGCAGCTTATATTGGCTGGCTCAGTCTGCTTTCTTACAGAACCCAGGGCCAACAGCCCAGGGATGGCACCACCCACAGTGGGCTGGGCCCTCCCACATCAATCACTAATTAAGAACATGCCTTACAGCTGGATTTCATGGAAGCATTTCCTCAACTGAGGCTCCTTTCTGGGACGAGTCTAGGTTGTTAAGTTGACACACAGATCCTGGCAGGACACCCTCTGAGACCACCCACACATTGTTATACCATACAGAGAGACAGGTGGGCACTGGAGAGGCTGCTTGGCAGTTAGATGACCAAGCTGCTCTTGCAGAGGATCTGAGTTCGAATCTCAGCGCCCACATAGCAACTCACAGCCAGCGACTCAGCTCCACAGTGACAACCTCTTCTGTCCTTGGGTACCACATGCCTATGGTACAAACAAAACATACATAGTTATAATATGTCCATCTTCTTCTTCTTCTTCTTCTTCTTCTTCTTCTTTTTTTTTTTTTTTTTTTTTTTTTTTTTTTTTTTTTTTTGGATTTTCAAGACAGGGTTTCTGTGTATAGCCCTGGCTGTCCTGGAACTCACTTTGTAGACCAGGCTGGCCTCGAACTCAGAAATCCACCTGCCTCTGCCTCCCGAGTGCTGGGATTAAAGGCGTGCGCCACCACGCCCAGCTCCATCTTCTTTTTAAGAGAGAGAAAGAGTGAATACAGCATAAGGAAGGAGAGAGGAGAAAGAAGATGATGCCCAGCGTGGTTGTCCAAGTTTGTCCTTCCAACCCTGGGTCATGACTTTTAGATTAGCCCGGGCTGCACCAGCCTCCCCGAGAGCCTGTCATTTCTAGAGAACTGGCGCCAAATCTCCTTCCCTAGCTAAAAATACCCATTTCTCACTACTCACCTCCTCATGGGGACAAGTCTGGAGTGGGTCCCAGCCCTATCCAGCCCCAAGCTGGCACCTGCCAGGCATGGCTGGGTCCCCATTGTTGGTCCTGCATTTCTAAAACCTTAGCTGGGCATGGAAGGATGGGCTATACCATATGCTGGGGTGTGGATGTCTTCGCCTTGGTGTCACCTTGATGCCTGGCTGCCCTGAAGGTTGCCAGAGAGTGTTGGGTTCCCAGAGATCAGGATGGGAGGTCTGTGGGACCCACGATGGAGAATGGGTGGGGAAGGGTGCTGTGTGACAAGACTTTTCCTGAGGAGGTACAACACAGACAGCAGATAGACAGACACACACACACACACACACACACACACACACACTCTTAGGAGCCTATGACAGTTCCTACTATGGACACCACCAAAGTCCAGCGTGGTGCCATGAGCTCTATTGTCACTGACAGGCATATGCATGAGGGGTCACATACCAGAGCAGAAATGACTCACAGACAGCTGCATCACCAAGGCATGAGTGACAGCTCAGAAAGCTGGGAACCTGATGCTCACTGCACAGCCTGCAGGGAGGATGTCGGGATGCAGACTGTCCTTTCCAGTGCCTCAGATGGTCTGAGCATCTTCCAGGCAGACTGGTTTCCTGAGCTCAGCTTTTATTAGTGCTCACTCTGGCAGGGGTGGGGGGTGGGGGTGGCTAGTGAAGCTGGTCGGTTTCAGGGACTTCCTGAAGCTGTTTTAACTTACTGCTTCAAGAGCTTTCTGCAGATGGAATATTTCAATATCAGAGGAAAGTGACATTGATGGCAGTTTGACAGGTACATCACATCCATCTAATAAAACTGTAGACATTTCTTCCCTGTCAGGGTCTAGGACCTTCTCAGCCAAAGGTTTGATTCTGTCAGTGCCAGGTGTGGAGCATCTCTTAAGTCGGTTCTGAAGGTGGTTGGTCTCAACCACAACAACCAAGCCACTATTGTACATAGGCAAGTGGTGTCTCCGCACGTGGGATCCTTACTGAGCAGCAATGTTGGTGCCTGTGGTCTACCAGCAGCCTGTGTGACCTCTAAAGCCAGCCAACAGGTTGACAATTTCCAGGTCAGTCTCAGCTTAATTCCTCAGTCCTGAAGTCACAATGTGTGCGTGTGGTATCTTCAGCAGTGGGGTCTACTCCTGGATTAGAATCAACAGCAGCAGCCACAGTCTTTGTGTTTGTGGGAACTCAGCTGTCCACAGCTCATGGCAGTAGTCCGCCCAGCACTGGAGTCTTCATTCAATAACCCTATGACTTTGCAGAACATAGGGTTTGTTCTGGATTTAAATCTTTTTTTTAAAGATTTGTTTGTTTATTTTATGTGTGTGAGTACATCGTAGCTCACATACCAGAAGACACACCAGAAGAGGGCATACAGATCCCATTACAGATGGTTGTGAGCCACTATGTGATTGCTGGGAATCGAACTCAGGACTTCTGGAAGAACAGTCAATGCTCTTAACCGCTGAGCTATCTCTCCAGCCCCTGGATTTAAATCTTTTAGTTATTTTCTTGAGTCATTTTTCCTTCCAGTTAACCCAGCCCTGGCAGGGCTGTGAGGCAGGTGGAAGTGTCATTGTACCTGGGTGTCTCATCTGCAGGACACTCAGGTTGGCATTACACCATCTCTATAACCTTGTCCAGAGGATGGGCAGGACCCAGCAACATCCCATAACAAATGGTGGGGTCACAATGAGGCACTATCAAAGTTCATTTTCCTCTGTACTCAGTGATAGGAGTCCACAACTAAGAAGATATGCAGGTGAACAGAATCATGGGAATTGTTCATTCGTTTGTTTCAGTCATTTCCCACACAGATCATGGTTGGGGGCAAAGCATGGTTAGGAGGCTCTACTTAGCTCCCCGCTGCCCTCAGTCATTGATTTGAGTGTCCTGGAGTTCTTCCTGAGCCTACACTTCTTCATGTCTGATGAAATCAGGGCGCCTGACTGAATCCACTCAAACCTGCCCAGAGCCAGACAGCACAAGACCATGCTGTCCTTCCCCCACACACCCCCCTGCACCAATGGCTCACTGAGTCATACTAGCCCAGGTTGGCACAGCGAACATAGCTTGGTCATCTGTGTTCTTTCATGCTCCCAGCATGCAGCAGGGGTTTTCTATCAGTTCCTCTGTAGGAACTCCACCAGACACAGGTCTTGCCACATTTCTCTGTGAGGAATGCAGACAGACTTCCTCGTCAGCGCTGGTGATTGTTCATTCCGTTCTCTTCTCAGTATTCGGCTGTTCTTTACATGTCAATCTAAGTCACTGAGATCTGCCAAAGCCTTTACTACTTCATAAAGCTATTGTCATCCTCCCAACCCCCAAGAGGCTCAGTGAAGCCACCAAAACTGCAGACCTGTTCTGAGGTCGCCACCGGGTCAGCCTTTTCTTTAATCTGCTGTAAACACAGTTCTACCTGGCCCGATAAACTGGAGTTCAAGCACAGCTCCATTTCTCCCTGGCTCCCTCAACAGCACCTGCCTCCCCTCCATGGTCCTCCAGATCCTATATGGAGGACCTTAGATGGAGATAACCAAGTGTCCCTAATAAGCCAGTCCCTCAGGGACTGATTCACTAGCTGGTTTGCAGCCTGTGCCTGAAGGTGGAATGGCAAGTCACATGGCTGTTTCCCTGTCTCCACAGCCCTCAGACTGCTGCCATCCACTCCCATGAGCACGGCCTCAGGCTTACCTCAGTTCCATCAGTGCAGATGTTGAGCATACCAGGGTCCCTGTACCTTCTCGTGCTAGGTATGGTTAACGCTCCATCTGCAGGCTGGATCACAGATGTTCCCTCTTTTCTATTAAAGGTCAGAACAGACCTGCAGACATCTTCTGTTCCTTTTGCCATGTCCCACTCCCCTTCACTCTGACCCTTCCCATGGTTCCAAGTTCTTGGTTCCTAGGAAGGGCTTTCAGCACTGATGTAATTAACATCTGCTTGCATTTCCTTCTGGCCTGAACCCTCAAGCAACACACACACACACACACACACACACACACACACACACACACATTCATAGGGAGCCTATGACAGTTCTTAGTATGGATACCACCAAAGTCCAAAGGCCAGCATGATGCCATGAGTTTTACTGGGGTCACTGACAGGCATATGTATGAGGGGTCACACACCGGAGCAGAAATGACTCACAGACAGCTGCATCACCAAGGCATGAGTGACAGCTCAGAAAGCTGGGAACCTGATGCTCACTGCACAGCCTGCAGGGAGGATGTCGGGATGCAGACTGTCCTTTCCAGTGCCTCAGATGGTCTGAGCATCTTCCAGGCAGACTGGTTTCCTGAGCTCAGCTTTTATTAGTGCTCACTCTGGCAGGGAGAGACCTAGTGAAGCTGGTCGGTTTCAGGGACTTCCTGAAGCTGGTTTAACTTTCTGCTTTAGGAACTTCCTGCAAGATGGAATTTTTGTCTAAAAGGAAACTTCACCCAGCAAAGGGCAAGGCCATTTGGATCTCAACTCGCTATGGCATCTGCAAATACAGGTGCCCTGCAGGGATTCATGGTGCTGCTGGCCCCAGCCCATGGCTGTTCTCTGGAAGAGGAGTTGGAGCCAGGCCCCTGGCTGGGAGCTCTATCCAGCAGCCTACAGCATTCTCGAGACAGGAGGAGCAAGGAGATGGATTTCCCACTCAGTTTCAGCTGAATCAGCCGATGGTGGCCAAAACACCAGAACCTTCACGTGCTGTGGAAACCCCTTAGGGGCTGTCCCTGGCCTCAGGTTCTCCAGTGTGGTCAGAGCAGAGTCTCAGAGTTGGTCTGGGAGTCCAAAGCTGTACTCCTTGAGACTCCTTTGCCCAGGTGGGTGTGTGTCCCCATGCAGGGGAAAGAAACCCCCACCCAGGCCTGCAGGGACCTTGGCTTCCTGTCTCCCACCCACTTCCAACATGCCAGCCACAGAGTGGGGTGGAACCCACCAGGAGATGGAAATGTAAACAGTGTCTCCCACAGCCTGGGCTCTGCACCCAGTCTCAGGCTCCACACAGGGCCACCCAGAAGGCCGAGCGTCCCGGTCACACCCACTCCCAGTTTCTGTTGTTGCCAACGGTCTCCAGGAGCCCAGGGTCGCCTCCAACTCAACGAAGAGGAGGGTGGCTATGAAGCCTTGGTCATCTTGCCCCATCTCCCAGGTGTTGATGTCAGTTGTGCCTCATTGCTCTCAGCTGTGTACTTCCCAGTGAAGGTGACACCCTCAGGAGCCTCAACCCTCAGCCTGTTTTCCTGCCCAAACACCTTGGCTGAGTGGCCCACCTAGTGTGCCAGGCAGCCTGGTCCCCTTTCTCACCCCTGCTCAGCCTGACCAGACCCTCTTCCTGGGGTTCACCCCAGGGGGCATCAGTTGTGAGAAACAGCAAAGCTGGAAGCTGACTGAGCAGGCTTTTTTTGTTTGTTTGTTTTTGTTGTTTTGTTTATTCAAGACAGGGTTTCTGTGTATAGCCCTGGCTGTCCTGGAACTCACTTTGTAGACCAGGCCGGCCTCGAACTCAGAAATCCACCTGCCTCTGCCTCCTGAGTGCTGGGATTAAAGGCGTGCGCCACCACGCCCAGCTTGACTGAGCAGTTTTATGCATGTGCACAAAAGATGTGGAGGGCACAGGCAGAGGCTTGGGTCATTCTCTCTCTGTAGCTCTTCACAGTGCGTTTTGAGGCAGGGTCTCTCACTGACAATGCAAGTACTGATTGAGTGAGACTGCCTGGCTGGTGAGCCCAATGGTCTCCTTTTCCCTAGCTCCCAACATGGGGACTCAGCCATGTTCTGTCACACATGGCAGTTTACATAAGTGCTGGGGATCTGATCTCAGATCCCTTTGTGGGCCATGGTATTTCCAGTGAATTGGGATGGTCCCCAGCCCCCTCTCCTCTAAGGTGACAACCACAGGTGGTGACACCAGGCACACGAAAGTCTGAACATCCCTAGGGGAAGGACACATGGTCACCCTGGGTGAGACTCATAGATTAAGGCCCCATCTGAACAACTGTGACAGATTCTGCCCGCACCACCTCAGGAGTTAAGTTTTTTGTCATAAACACCACAAGCAATTGAGGCAGGTGGCTTCTGAGCAGCGTGTGTCAGGAGCAGGTAAAGGAGGTGAGGTGGCCTTAGGGTTTCTGTAGCTGTGATACAATGGTGTGACCGGTAAGCAACTTTGTAGGAGCAGAATTACTTCAGCTTCCCTGTCTCAAGTCACGTGTCATCATCCACAAAGTTGGGTCAGAAATTCGAACAGGCTCCTGAAGCCCGAAGCTGATGCAGAGGCCATGAGGACTGCTGCTGACTGGCTTGCTTAGCCTGCTTTCTTTTTTCTTTTTCTTTTCTTTTTTTTTGTTTTTTCGACAGCCCTGGCTGTCCTGGAACTCACTTTGTAGACCAGGCTGGCCTCGAACTCAGAAATCCGCCTGCCTCTGCCTCCCGAGTGCTGGGATTAAAGGCGTGCGCCACCACGCCCGGCTTCAGCCTGCTTTCTTATAGAACCAGACCACCAGCCCAGGGACGGCTCCACCCACAGTGGGCTGGGTGTTCTTACATGAACTGTCAGTCAAGAAGATGCACCCCAGACATGCCACAGGCCACTCTGGTGGTGGCATTCACTCATTTGTGACTGTTTCTACTCAAATAACTCTGGCTTGTGTCAAGTTGACATAAAGCTACCCAGCAGAAAGTGTCTGTCATCCAGGAGTGACCCTCCCCTCTCGGTGGCACGCCACCTCAGCACTTAGAAAGGAAGTAGCTGAATCAGATTCAAGGGCATCCTCAGCTCCAGAGTAGGTAGGAAGCCAGACCCAGTCTCAAAGACACAACAAGGAAGCCAAATTAAAAAAAAAAAATCACAGAAAAGGGAGAGAGAAAAACAAGAACATGATGCCAGCCCCTTTGTTAGCAAGAAGCTCCAGGCAGGGGGATGGATAGTTTTGGAATTCCTCTGTTGCCTGTTCCTTGTCAGGCCGGTTTCTGTCTTCGGGCTCCTCCTTGCATCCTGTGTATGTACTTTTGCCACAATGTGCAGGGGCAAGAGCAGTGAGCGTAGCTAGCCTTGAACTCTTTAGAAAACTTGATTGCGCCGGGCAGTGGTGGTGCACTTTAATCCCAGTGGGTGCCTTTAATCCCAGCACTTGGAGACAGAGGCAGATGGATTTCCGAGTTTGAGGCCAGCCTGGTCCACAAAGGGAGTTCCAGGACAGCCAGGGCTACAGAGAGAAACCCTGTCTCGAGAAAGAAAGAAAGAAAGAAAGAGAGAGAGAGAGAGAGAGAGAGAGAGAGAGAGAGAGAGAGAGAGAGAGAGAGAGAGAAAAGAAGAGAGAGAGAAAGAGAGAGAGAGAACTTGATTGATTTAATGTAGTTGACTGGCCACGCCCTGTAACCTAAAATGACCTTAAATGCTTGTTTCTCCTGCCTAGGGTTTCCAAGTACAGGGTTAACCACTACATCCAGAGCCTCACATTGAGGGGGGAAAAAAGTTTAAATGTTTCCCCATGAAACTGACTTTTGATACTTTTGTATAAGATCATATGTTTCCATCACAGGGGAACTTTGGCACCCAAACAGATGTTTCCTAAAGCATAAACATGCACCTCTGCTCTCAGGGATGAAAGAAGGGAAGGGACGGTGGAGGGAGGGATCAGCCTGAGTTTGATCCTTAGGTCCCACATGGAAGAGCACCAACGCCCGTAGTCCACCTCTGCCTTCCACTTTCGTTTATGCACACATGAGGCACGCACACAGACCTGCACACACACATAAGTGCATGCATGCACACAACGCACATGAATGCACACAAAACCCCACATCCATGCACATACAATAAATAAACATGCTTTTAAAAAGGAGTGTTAATAATAACTTCATTTGTGGGTCACAGGTGGGGGTATTATGGTGGGTCTGTTGGACTCTGGGGCAATTTGGGGAGCTGCCAAAGTTCTGGAGACTTCAGGGATAGCTGATGGTAGCACATCACACATATCTTTTCTAAAACTTTCCTCTCCTTCTGTCAGGGATGGAATGCAGGCTTTGGAGCAAGTAAGAGGGGGCTGAGCACTGGCCCCAGTCCTTTATTGAGGGATTCTAAGCAGGGGCTCCACCCCTGATCACGCCCCGAACTCCTCACTGGGGGAGTATATCTGAACATATAGTTTTGTTTTCTTTTTAAACCACATGTACAACTGTCTGCATTGGTTGGTGTACATGGGCATGGGTGTCCACAGGGCACAAAGGCTCTGGAGCAACAGGCTGCTGCGGGCTGCCCGACTTGGGTACTGGGTACTCAAGTTCTTGGCAAAAGCGTTATGAGCACTTAGCCCTTGACATCTCAGTTTCGTTAGGTTAGGTATCTTAAACCCCTGAGCCTCTCCTGAGTGCTGGGATAATGGACAGGCCACCACACGAGACCTATGAGGGTCTTCTTTTTGATTTTTTAAAGAGACAAGTTATCTATCTGTAATGGAGGATAGATATAAATTCATGAGACGCCTCTAGCCTCAGTCTCCCACGTATTGGTATGCTCCTGTACTGTTGCAAGTCTGTACTCCTGGCACTCCGGAGGCAGAGGCAGGTGGATGCCTGTGAGTTCCAGGCCAGCCAGGATGACATAGTGTCCCTAATGCTGCACTGGCCAGGAGCCCCACTGCACTCGACTCTTTAAATTTAGAGGGCTGGAGAGATGGCTCAGCAGTTAAGAGTACTGACTGCTCTTCCAGAGATCCTGAGTTCAATTCCCAGCAACTGTATGTTAGCTCACGACCATCTGTCATGGGATCTGATGCCCTCTTCTAGTGTGACAGGCAGCTATAATGTACTCATATCCGTAAAATAAATAAATAATTTAAAATGTTTAATTTTTAAAAATGTAATAATGTACGTGTGCATGATGTGGGGTCTATGGAGGTCTGGGATTAACTCCAGGGTGCCCTCTCTCTCCTCCCAGCTCCGTGTGGTTCATGTGGGTTCTGGGTCTCATGCAAGGGGTGAGGGAGGCTGACGCAGGGCACTAGGCTGTCTTGTTTTGGTTTCCTTTTTGGTCTTTGGAGACAGATTTCTCTGTGTAGCCCAGGCTGTCCTGGAACTCACTCTGTAGAGCAGGCTGGATTCAAACTCACAGAGATCCTCCTGCTTCTGTCTGTCCAGTGCTGAGATTAAAGGTGTGCACCCCCACATCCAGTTTTTTTTTTTTAATTATTTCTTTTTTTGTTTGTTTTGCTTTTTTTTTTTTTTTTTTTTTTGGTTTTTCGAGACAGGGTTTCTCTTTATAGCTCTGGCTGTCCTGGAGCTCACTCTGTAGACCAGGCTGGCCTCAAACTCAGAAATCCGCCTGCCTCTGCCTCCCGAGTGCTGGGATTAAAGGCGTGCACCACCACGCCCGGCTCCTGACCCTGTCTTAAAAAGCAAAACAAGCCAGGCGGTGGTGGCGCACGCCTTTAATCCCAGCACTCGGGAGGCAGAGGCAGGCGGATTTCTGAGTTCGAGGTCAGACTGGTCTACAAAGTGAGTTCCAGGACAGCCAGGGATATACAGAGAAACCCTGTCTTGAAAAACAAAAAGTAAAAAGCAAAAACAAAAGACAGTGTCTCTCTTTTTGTAGCTTAGCTGACCTGTAACTCACTATGTAGACTAGGCTGGACACCAGCTCACAGAGACCCATCTGACTCTGCCATTTTGGGAAGATTTAAAAAAAAAAAAAAAGTCACTTCAATCCAAACTGTCTTTGGCAAACTTTCCCCTATTCTTCCTGCCTCAGCTTTTCAACTATCAAGGTGAGAGGCATGTGCTACCGGGCCCCTCTTTCCTAGAGCAGGCATCCTAAGACTGACTAGTCCAGGAGACAGAGTAGGGACAATGGCAGCCTACTGGGGTCCAGATGGAGGGAGGAATAAGAGCCCTCTTTGGGGGGAGGGGGTTGTTGAGTCACGACCCAGAAGGGAGTTTGCGCACTGCAGAGCGGCGTGGGCTAAGGCGGGATGTGGAGATGTCATCACCCCTGTACCCTCTATCTCCCTCCTTCACGGACTGAGCCCTATTGCAGGTACCAGGGATGCGGCAGATCTTCAAGAACTTTATCCGCAGGCTGACAGAAGCTGGAATTTGCGCTGTGGAATGTCAAGTGGTGTCGCATGTGCAGAACTGAGGGCTCCACAGGCAGCGCATGCGCAGTCCCACTCCTACCCGATGACCATCAGGATGGGTTCTCAAGCGCCACAGTCAGTCGAACCCATCTGCGCGTGCATGCCACTACCTCGAGGCTGCAGGACTTTCTCAGACACTGAACTCATATGGAATATGGGGCCTCGAGCTTCAGCGACCAGTGGATCCAGTGGCGGAGATACAGGACACGTCTCTCTCTCTCTCTCTCTCTCTCTCTCTCTCTCTCTCTCTCTCTCACACACACACACACACACACAGAGAGAGAGAGAGAGAGAGAGAGAGAGAGAGAGAGAGAGAGAGAGCGCAAAGGCTGAAGCAGGTTGCAGCGGCATACAAACTTGGTCACATTTCAAGTTCTAGGCCTGCCTGGGACTGTCTCAAATACAAACCCAAACAAACAAGATATGCAGAGGTGTCAGCTGTACGTGACAAATGACTGTGGAGTGTACAGCAATGGCTGTGCTGACCCATGCCACTCACGATGTGTATTTTCAAGGTAAATGAGAGATACAGGGTTGGGTCATATGGATGGAAGCCATAGCATTTATCTTGTTGAAGAGTTTGAGGTCTGGGT
This sequence comes from Mus caroli, assembly GCF_978045245.1. Classification (NCBI taxonomy): domain Eukaryota; kingdom Metazoa; phylum Chordata; class Mammalia; order Rodentia; family Muridae; genus Mus; species Mus caroli. Next base: position 38,148,297 of record NW_028227273.1, read on the forward strand.
GCACCTCAGCACCGGACGGGCTTCCGGGGGCCCTGGCTCTCTATCTCCTTTCCTAGCTAAAAATACCCTCTTCTCGCTACCCACCTCCCCGCGGGGACAGGTCTGGGGTGAGTGCCAACCCCATCCAGCCCCAAGTCAGCGCCTGCCGGCTCCACTGGGTCCCCAAGGACCTGGACCTTGTATCCTTAAAACGTTGGCTGGGCATGGAATGACAGGGTGCACCATGTGCTGGGATGCCGGGCTGGGGTGCGGGTGTCTCTGCTTTGGTGTTACCCCGACGCTTGGCAGGCCTAAAGGGTGGCAGGCAGTGTCGGCTTCCCAGAGATCAGGGTGGAGGGGGCCTGTGAGGGGAAGGGTGAGGCTGCATTGACCAATTTGCTACGACCTTGGCATCTGCAAATACTTGGGTTTTCAGGGGTGTCTGTCCCTGTCCAGCTTTTCCAAAGATCTTTGGGCTAAGGGCATGCACCCCTTACCAGAGTAAACACTCCCAAAACCATCCCTTCTTCATGCAGATCAACTCAACAAGGTTTCCCAGGTGCCCTGCAGGGATTCATGCTGCTGGCCCTAGCCCATGGCTGTTCTCTGGAAGAGGAGTTGGAGCCAGGCCCCTGGCTGGGAGCTCTATCCAGCAGCCTACAGCATTCTCGAGACAGGAGGAGCAAGGAGATGGATTTCCCACTCAGTTTCAGCTGAATCAGCCGATGGTGGCCAAAACACCAGAACCTTCACGTGCTGTGGAAACCCCTTAGGGGCTGTCCCTGGCCTCAGGTTCTCCAATGTGGTCAGAGCAGAGTCTCAGAGTTGGTCTGGGAGTCCAAAGCTGTACTCCTTGAGACTCCTTTGCCCAGGTGGGTGTGTGTCCCCATGCAGGGGAAAGAAACCCCCACCCAGGCCTGCAGGGACCTTGGCTTCCTGTCTCCCACCCACTTCCAACATGCCAGCCACAGAGTGGGGTGGAACCCACCAGGAGATGGAAATGTAAACAGTGTCTCCCACAGCCTGGGCTCTGCACCCAGTCTCAGGCTCCACACAGGGCCACCCAGAAGGCCGAGCGTCCCGGTCACACCCACTCCCAGTTGGTATGGATTGTCCCCAGGGAAAGGACACACAGTCACGCTTGGTGAGACTCATATATTAAGGTCCCGTCTGGACAGCTATAACAGATTGTCCCCCATCCCCACAGGAGTTAATTGTGTCATAGACACCACGAGCAATTGAGGCAGACCTATCACCAACCAGTGGGAGGGATTCTGGGAAGTCAGTGGTCCTGGAGCAGTGTGCGTTAAGAGCAGGTTCCCTTGATGCCGCTCAGGTTTCTGGCTACCCATGTCCCTGGTGGGCAAAGTTCTATGTGAAGATCCCAGAACCAAGGCTCTGGGCAGCTGAGATACACACAGAGGGGTCCCAGATAAAGATGTCTGTCACCCAGGGCCTCCAGATGATATCTTCTGGGTGAGCCACTCCTGCCTGCAGGACCCTGGTCAGCCACCTCACTGGAACCAAGAGGCCACACTGGGGACTGTCTGGTACCTCTGGTTCCATTGCAGCTTTCTGCATGCCTTGCAGAATGCCAGGGCTATGCTCCCCAAACAAGGCCTGAGTGTCTCCCTTCATCGAAAGTATCACCGGTAGCCCAGGCTGTCCCTGTTTGGCTCCTGCAGGTACTGAGCCAGATCCCCTGGGCTCTCGAAGTTATCCACATGGATAAAGGCATCAGGGGGCTGGAAGCGTTCTTAGCTCTTCCTGCTGGGCCCCAGGACCACTGGCACGGCCCAGGTTTCCAGAGCATCCTTCCACAGCTTCTCTGTGATGTAATTTGGGTGGAGGGAGTTCTCAAATGCCAGATAAAACTTGTATCTGGCCAGAGTCTCCGCCATGTTCCTTTCAGAGAGCCTCACATGTCCTTGGCCATACACATCCACGCGGAGGCGACTCCGAGGCACCTGGGCTGACTTGGAATCCCAGTTGGACACGACTCAGTCTTGGCAGAGATGTTGGCCTGGGTTTGGACTAGAGGCTCCAGCCACAGCTCCAGCCAGCCACAGGGCATGAAGATGTCCGAGTCGCTGCAACAGGACATGGTGAGGGTGAAGTAACCGTCCAGGGCTGATAGACTGCAGCAGTGACTGGACGACTACAGGAGGACAGAGCTACTGACCAGTGGAAGGGGCCATGTCCACAGTAAGATGAGGAAAGGCCGGAGGACACAGGTGGCTGGGGTGGAGGTTGGTCCTGGGTGGCTACCAGGAGCTGGAGGGACAGGTTGATCATGGGGTACTTGGACACAGGAGAAGAAGCACAAAGCCAATAGAAGCTGCTGCAGCAGCCCTGAGAGGCACACACACCAGGAACACGGTGCCCTGGCTACTTGGGTCATATCCATGAGCCAGGAGACCTGGGAAGAGGAGGGAGGTCACTAACTGCTGTGACTGCTGTGCTGTGTCTGTGTGTGCTATGTGAACATGAGGTGTTAATGTTACTGGCCACTTGAGTTTTTCTGAAGGGACTCATGTAGCCTACGCTGGCCTCAGATTGCTCCGTAGCTGGGGATGCTGTTGAACGCCTTCCCTCTCCAGCGTGGACGTCCACATCCAGCCAAATTTGATAGAGGTTGTTCTTGTTTCTTATATGACTGGTGACGGTACTCAAGGGAATGTCATTTACAGCAAAGAACCACAGACCCAAGGACCTGGCCTCTGGGGTCCACCTCCTCCTAAATACAGGAGAAATGACCCTCCACCTGGGCAGGCGTCTCCAGGAAAAGCTGCTCTCTGGTTTCATCTGGATGCCACACCTTCCCATACTCTTCTCTTGTTTGTTCTGGATAGAAATTCTCACCGAAGTTACTGGAGTTTTAATTCTAGGATTCTGGCTGGAAGGGGTAAAGACGACTTGTAAGGTCTGAGGTTACAGGTGAGGTCCCATGGTCATCTGCAGAAGAAACTCACTGCGAGGGCCTCTGCACTCCCCCAGTCCTGGAAGCATCCATCATTTAAATGAGGAAGCTGAGTGTCAGAGACAGGAATGTATCCAACCATGTACAGTCAGAGCCACTGATGACCCAGACCCACCCTTATCCCTTCCCGAACACCTCCCAGACTTACCGAGTGCTGCCCCAATCTACACACAGCCCAGACCTATGGACTGATGGGGAAGTCATCCTTGGATGCCATCTGACTAGGGGACCACAGAGCCCTTTCTGCATGACTGTTGGGAGCTGCATAGGTCAATGTCAGGTGTCTTCCTCAATGTTCCCAGCCTTATATTTTGAGACAGAGTCCAGAGCTCATGCCTGATCCTCCCGGCTCTGGGATCTGAGGAATGTGTGTGTGTGTTCCTGCAGGCTTTTCTGTGAGTGCGGGGGACTTGTGCTCAGGTCTCCATCCTAGGGCAACAGACTGAGCCGACTCCCCAGCCCTTACTGTTTGGATTTTTGAGACAGGGTCTCATGTAGCCCAGGCTGACCTCAAACTCATGGTGATCTCCCAATTGCAGCCTCCCTGGGTGCTGTGGCATTTGACCCTGCCTAGCTTAAGGGTCCTGCAAATCCTGGCACTTGGGGCTGGCGATGACTGGGCAGTAAGAACACTGGGTGCTCCTGCAGGGGAGTCAGGTTCCTCCATTCCCATCTCCCACACAGCAGCTCACAACCGCCTGTAACTCCAGCTCCAAGCACTACACCGCCCCCCTCTGGCCTCTGCAGGCATTGCACCCATATACATACAGGAATGAATAATAAAATACACCTGGGGGTGGGGGGAGAAGCAGTAGGAACAAAATAAGGAAAGAAAAAGAAACACAGGTGCTGAGCACGGCTGTCACTAAGAAATTCCACATGAAAATGTCGATCTCTGTTTCCTCCTACTGCCTTTTCATTGCAACCAGGACTCTTGGTCCTACATGGTGGAAGGAGAGAAGCAATTCTTGCCAGCTGCCATTTCACCTCCACACACGGGCCATGGCATGCATGCATGGACACATTATACGTAAATTAATGCAAGTTTTAAAAATAAAGTAGCATGTATATTAACTTTTTTGTGGGTCATATGTAGGAATATCATGGTAGGTCTGTTGGACTATGGTGAAGTTTGGGGAGCTGAAAAAGTTCTAGAAACAGATGGCCAGGATGGCTGTTAGTCTTCCTAAAGCTTTCCTTTCCTTCTGTCAGGGATGGAACCCAGGGTTTGGGGCAAGTAAGGGGAGTGAGGCTGAGCCCCACCTCCAACCCATCACTGGGAATTCTCTGCTGGCTCCACTCCCTGACTATGCCCCTGCCCCTCACTCCCTGGTGTAGGGTGTAGAGTGGAGTTGGAGGTGTTCTAGGCTGGAGGTCCACCCCTGTTCTCACCTATCCCATAACCCTCCTGTTTACATTCCCTGCCCTATAAGTTGAATCAGGCAGGTAGGCAGAGTAAGGGATAAATCCAGGTCCCTAGCAAGCTGTCTGGAAAGAAAGAAGCAAGCAGCACAGCAGGTTGGCCCAGCCTTGGGTCTGAATGGATCCTCTCCTGTACCTGATGATTGCTACTCCAATAAATTATGTCCCTCAAGGATAGAGAGTTCAGGATCAGAGTTTACATAATCCTGGGATGGGCAGCCCTAACCCACTGAGAGTGACGGCTTCCAAAAGTGACCCGAAGAGCACAGATCAGAGAATAAAGAAGGGGCCCAAATTCTGTCTACACCACAAGGTACTTTCCCTAGAACAATGGGAAAAGCCCACCTTCCTGGAATGGAACAAAAGCCAGTAAAACCCAAGCAAACAAGAAAAATGCCTGCAAACCACAGCTTGGTATGCTAACACACTTCTGATCCCAGTACTCCAGACGCTGAGGCAGGAGGATGCAGCATTCAGGGTCACCAGGACTCTATGGCAGCCCCATCCCAAAACAACAGAGGCTCTCAGTGGGCAGTGCTCACCCAGCATGCACGGAGCCCTGGGTTCTGTCCCACAAGCCAGGCATGGTGGCACCCACTGTCATCCGGGCATGGTGGAGGTAGAGACAGGAAGATTAGGAGTCCAGGGTCATCCTTAGCTATATAAGAAGTTTGAGGCCAGCCTGTGCTGTGTGAAACCCTCAGAAAGAAAAAAACAACAACAGGAACAACTGAAAAGACAGTCAGAAAAGCCCCTCTCTGGATATGTTGTGTGAGCAAATGAACAGACCCAAGGGCCCAGGTAGCCTGTGGACTATATGATTTCCAGTCCAGCTCTGGATCAGCATAAGGTTTAAACTCCTCTAACTCCATCCCTCAAAAGCCAGGAAGAATCTCCCTGCTCCACAAACCCAAGCTGGTGGACACTGGCTGCTGGTTCTGGTCTGGACCACTCTGCAAGCCATCAGACCCTTCCCATTGGTCCTAGACCAGCCCTGGCTGCTACAGCAAGGGCAGATTAGAGGAAGGACAGACTAGAATGGTCTCTTCCAAGAAAGATGTTCCAGAGTGAGACAAGCGCAATTGTCATCCCAGGTGGCCTTACCTGGAGTAGGAAGCAGCCTCGGCCCAAGAGCTCGTCAGCACCAGTTGCCTTTCCTGGGTACTGAAGAACTGAGAGAAGAGGAAGAAGGAAGCGTGTGTCATTTTATCCTTTATGTTCCCAGCCCATTTCCAGGGCTATCTCAGCCACAGGCATCAGCCTCCGGAGGAACAGTGCCCTGAATTCAAGGTCCCACCCATGCCTTTGGCTGAGGCTGTGTGGCTCAGCACACTAAGGGTTCCTTAGCCCCTTATCTAGATGCGAAGGAAGGGGCTAAGAGCACCAGAGCTATGAGGCAGTATAAGTCCAGAGTGCTTTCAGCAACTGTGGAAATGTGACAAAGACAGATCTTCATGACTGCTGATGACGAGGCTGGGGGGGGGGGGGGCGGTCACACAAAGTCACCCTTGAGCACAGGGCAACTGGAGCCAGAGAGGCATCAGGTAGAGGGATGGGCACATGGGCATGTGGCTCGAGTCACTGTTCCAGCAGAGCAGACACACTCGTGTTTGTAAAACCATTGTTTCCTTACATAACTTGTCCTGGCGATCAAGGAAGCTTTCTCATGGCAGACAGAGAATGTTCTGGAAAGTTAGTTTTGAATCAGAATCTGTCTTATCTTGGAGATGTAAATGGAAGCCTGAATTCTCTGTTCCACCAAGTTTTTTTTCTGCGTTGTGCCACCCGCAGTCCTGTCATGCTGCGTTTATGGGTATCCTGGCACCCTTGCTGAAGGACATGCCCATCCTCTCTGGGGCTGAATTAGTCAAGCAGAATGACTTCTGAGTTGTCTATCTTAATGTTACCTTGCCCTAGGCCCATGGCCAAGCGTAGGATGGGTGGGTGCTCTGTGGGGCACCTCTTCCAGGAAGCTACCCTGGGTTAACACCCCAGTCCTTCCAGCTCTCTGCCTCCCCTGAGGCCCCAGTGGCTCAGTTTGTTCCCGCTGGCTGGATTGTCTGGTGAGGACAAAGATGCTAGGATGACACAAAAGAGCCAAAAAGATGTTGGATTTATTTCATGGAATAAAATGACTTCTTGAAGCACGTCTACGGGGCAGCGCCGCAGCGTTCTTGTTTAATAGGGGCCCGCTGTCTGCAAGTACCCGGGGGTTACAACCTTGAGCCTGGCTTTGGTCACCGAGGCAGCCCAGAGCTGGGCTCTTTTCCCATTTCTACAGCACACCTCCCTGATCCACGGTCTAGCAGCGGGCTTCTTCGTTGAGATTTGGTTTCTAGATGTCCCTAATTGCCATAAAGAGAGCTTGGCCGTCCCAGCATGGATTGCCGACGTGCCAGGAGGCTTTGCCTTCCCACCCAGGAGGTAGTGTACAGAAGTCTGAGAGGTCCAAGACCCCTGCATTCCATCCAGTTCTGGCGCGAAGTGGCTCACTCTCATTTGACCCATGGCCAGATGGATTGTGGGGGTGGCGCTGGGGATCGGCACACATCAGCACGCAGGTGTGAGGGCCCCTGAAAGCCCCTGGAGCAACAGGCATCCATCCATCAGCAGCGTGGGCCGCAGTGGGCTCCAGCAGGCCCCGGGGCTGGCAGGAATTTTCCACAGTCCTAAGCCCGACCCTGCTGAACCTCCTGCAGGCTGGAAGCCCCTGGGTGCAGCCCAGATCATCCGGCCGGTGACAGGGAGATGCTCCCAGGGGCAGAACCATAAGCCTATGACCCCAGGCTGAGCCCTGATCCTCAGCTGAGCCTATGACTCTGGGCTGAGCCCTGATCCTGGTTTGACATGGTGACAGCCATGCCTCTGTCCCAGGTAGTGGCATCTGAGTGCTTTGTGGATGGGAGCCTGGCACAGACCAGTGTGACAGAATCTGCAGCCGAAGCTGTCTTTCCTGGGACTGGCAGGGGATATACTCTTTTCTCTAGTATAACACTATATGCTCTTGGTGGCTTTTTTTTTCCTTTATCACTTTTTCTGTATTGAGTGCAGTAATATCATAGTAAAAAATTCTTAATAATTCTAAGGTGGATTTTTTTTAAAAAAAAGTATGACAGAATTGAAATAATGATTATTGAATCAACTAGCAACTTAGAAAAAGTTTTATGAAGAAGAGAATATAAATTAAGCAGTTTCCCCTGGGTACATAATTATTCTTAGAAAGGTACAGAGAGGAGTCCTTGCAAGAATAGATTGAGGAAGTTAATGAATACACATGAACATGATGACGTGAGTTCAGGAACAAGGAACTCATCTATGTAGATTCCAAAACCTCAAGTAGTTAGAAAATAGAAAAGGTTGGTCAACAGACAACCAGACCGTGTGTCAATGGAATAAACTTTCTCATTACGGCCATGGCTGTGCAGGACAGAAAGAAAGATCCTGCCAGTGTGAGCTCTCAGGTAAGCACTTGGAGTAGGTGTTTAAGACACAGGGTGCTAACTGTGATGCTAAAGATGTGATACCAGCGATGGGCAAAAGGTTCAATATCTGCTGGGGAAAAGAAAGCGCATAAGAAAGAAACTGATAAAGATTAAAAAAAAAATCTTCACAAAGTTATCAGCTGCTTCCTTGGAGCATGTTTGAAGATTATAAAACCGAAACCGTATGCTTTGTGACACTGGGATGAAGTGAAGAGAGAGACTTGAGCTCCCGTTTTTGAAACATGCTGGATCTGGCCTCCAGCACCCGGCCTTGGGCTGAGTTCCTAACCTACGCTGAGCCCAAGTCCTAGCTGAGCCCCAACTTGGGATCTCAATTGCAGATGAGGGAGGGTTGGGGTTCAGAGGTCATTCAGAACTTCTCTTCCATGCTGTTTCTTCTGACCCCTTCCAGAGAATTCTATCTCTTCATGGGAACTAGGAATGAACCTGCAGGTGTGTGTGTGTGTGTGTGTGTGTGTGTGTGTGCATGAATATGTGCATTCATTAAGTGTGTGCAGGAGTGTGTGCATGTGTGTATGAGTACATGCATGTGGATACATGAGTTCATGTGTGTGTGCGTACAAGTATTTGTATGCATACATTAGTGCACCAAGTGTGTGCACGTGTGTGTGCATGCCCACGTATGTATTGAGTGTGTGCATGCATGTGTATGTATATGAATGTATATTGTGTATAAATGAGTGTGTGTAGGACAGAGGTCAGCCTCAGCTGTCTCCCTTGTTCTCAGTCTTGTTTTCTGAGGGAAAGTCTCACTGGCCTGGACCTCACCGGTCCATCTGGTGATCAACAGGTCCCAGGCATCCTCCTGTCGCCTCCTTCCAGTGCTGGGGAACAGGCACACACCAGTAAGTGTAGCTTTCCCATGGGTTTTGGAGATTTAAGCGCAGGTCCTCATGCTAGGACATCCACGAGCCCTTTGATGGCAGGCAGGACTGCAAGAGTCACATCTTCCCTGAGTACCCTGCCCCCTCACAACTCTGTCCCCAATTCAAGCCACCTCCTCAGCCACTGTTGGCTTTTATGCCTCCTCTTCTGCAAACACTTTCTTTTCAGAAATGTTTTGTACTACCTGATCTTCCTGATCCCCACCATGGTCCCACAGCCGGGCAAAGTAGACAAGGACTTGAACACAGCTGCCCAGCCCCATGATGAGCAGAGGGACCAGCCACTGACTCCCCAGAGCCATTCCTTGAGGACAGGGGACCCCTGCCCAGTGGGGGACCAGCATTCCTCCTGAGATGCTGTAGGACCTGAGGCTTCTTTGGACTCTCTCTGAGCGAGGGATGCCGTCCGTCTAGGCAGGGGCTGGAAATCCCTTCCCCAGACTCAGAACCATCGCCCATTCTGATGAGGGTCTTGGCTCTTGTTAGGTCCTAAGAATGCTTCCCTCAGCCCCAGCTTACAGGCCTGCTGGGGATTTCATCCCTGAGACCACAGGCTGCAATGATGGAGGGGACCTGTTCCCAGGCTGGGGAATGCTTCACCACCCTGGGTGTGGGGCCCCATGCCCATTCCCCATGGACTCAGGACCAGCTCTTCTCCTGCTGCTTCACAGAAACTCCAGTAGAGGCCTCCTGCACCCCTCTGCACACACCTGAGTCAGGTGTGCTGTGTGGGTAGCTCAGAAGCCACAGGTACACAGGATCTAACTCAGGTCAGGGTCACTGGTGGCTTTCAAGGGCTCTTTGCATCTTTCCACCTGGGCTAGCTGGAACATACCACTGGGTTCCTCGTGTACTCACTGTGAAGATGGGGAGGCCTTGATTCACCACTACCCACCCTATCTCAGTCTCCCCCTAGGCATTGTTTCTGTTTGTTTTCTGAGACAAGGTTTCTCTGTATAGCCCTGGCTGTCCTGGAACTCACTTTGTAGACCAGGCTGGCCTTGAACTCAGAAATCTGCCTGCCTGCCTCTGCCTCCCAAGTGCTGGGATTACCACGGCCTGGTTCCCTCAGCATTCTTGAGAGTAGCACCCCTACTCCAGACTTAGAGTGTTCCAGAACATTTCAGATACCCTCATTTACAGTCCTAGCACCCTCCCCCCCCACAGCAGGTGGGTCTGTGGATCCATCTGACCTCAGGCTTCTTGCTTGGGGCTTGGGGCGTCCACCATTCTCTAGAAGCTGTGTGTGTTTGGACTGTAGCCTCCCTGGTGCTGAGATAGACGAGGCAGGCTGGTCCAAAGGCAGTGAGTTATCTCAATTGATTGTTCAGTCAGTGACAGACTGAACTCCTGATCTACTCATTCCCCACACTACTGCACTTGACTAGAGATAGGGTGAGACAAAACCCACCTACCCTGGAACTCCCCTAATGTGCCTTAAATTGGGCTTTCGAGCTCATTTGGGTGTCTCTCTATCTTGGTAATGGGGAGAGCCCATCACTCTGGACTTCTGCAGAATAAAGCACTCTTTGTGTTGACATACTATTTGAATCCAGGGAGTCATTCTTCAGAGAATCATGGACCCTTACCGTGCCAGCACCGTCTGTGGGGATGGGAGGCTTTGTGACATCCATCCAGGAACCTCAAGGGTCTTTATATATGTTTCTACAGAATTGTGAACAAGAGTGGGAAAACACAGCATCCCAAGCCTAGGCCTCAGTATCCTCCCCCTGTTATTGTTAAGAACTTGGCCTGGACTGGTGTGGGGGCACACATCATTAATCGCAGCAGTAAGGAGGCTGGGGGGGGGGTGAGGGGCAGACCTTCATGAATTTGAGGCCAGCTTGGTCTATAGAGTGAGTTCCAGGACAGCCAAGACTATGTAGAGAGACCTTGTCTAGAATGAATGAATGAATGAATGACTTGGCCCCTCCCTGCCTCCCATCCCTCCAGTGCTGGGAGCTGTGGAATCCAGCCAGAGTGGGGCGGGGGTGGGGGGGACTCCGTGTGACAGAAACCTGGCATCCCCCTTGTTGCCCGCCCCCGGACTGTCCTCACTCTGGGGCCCCTGACACGTTGGGGTCTGCCTGCCCTGGCACTCCAAACTTGCCAGGTTCATGCTGCCTTGGTTTCAGCGGGTGGTGGGCGAAGAGGTGGGCCAGGCATGCTTAATCTCCAATTTCTGGAAATAAATGTCACCAGGCCATCTTTTGTCAAGTAGAGGGAAGAAATTTAAAAAGAAAAGAAAAAAGCCCCTTGCCAAATAGTGTGTGAAGAAACAAGACCTTGTAGGTGCAGGGCAGCTGGGAAGCAGAGAACATTCCAGAGACCATGCTGGGACGGAACAAAGGGGCCTTTCTCTCAGGCATGTCTTGAGGAGTAGAGGTGTGATGGTTTGAAAAGTTAAGAAGAAAGAAAGGGAGAAGAGAGAGAGAGAGAGAGAGAGAGAGAGAGAGAGAGAGAGAGAAAGAAAGAAAAGAAAAGAGAGAGAGAAAGAAAGAAAAGAAAAGAGAGAGAGAAAGAAAGAAAGAAAGAAAGAAAGAAAGAAAGAAAGAAAGGAAGGAAGGAAGGAAGGAAGGAAGGAAGAAAGGAAGGAAGGAAGGAAGGAAGAAAAAAAGAGTCAAGAATTTTGCCAGAAGGAAAACAGTGAGGCTGTGAGGAAGAGGTTAAAAAACATAGGATTTTTAGGGCTTTTATTTGGGGGACTTTCTTTTTCTAGGACACCTGTACCACACTAGGATAAAAAAAAAAAAAGAGCTAGAATGTCAACAACCCGGGCAACAGGCCCAGCGCCATGGGGAGCGTACGGAGATGCCACGTGCTGAAGATGCTCTGGAATTTGTCCCCATCCGCCCTGCCATCCCATTAGCATTCTCTAGAGAGCCATAATTTCCCCTTCCCTGGACTCTCAGAATGTTCCGGAAGCTCTCATTTACAGCTGGAATCCACCTGCCAGCCGCTGAGCCTTTCAACAGCCCAGCTGCAGTCCTCAGACCTGCCACCTCCCAAATCAGCATGGTGACAATTCCAGAAACTTTCCTGTCCAAATGGGAGGAGAATTGGGTGTAAGGCCAATCTCTGCCCCTCACCCTCCCAGGACCCTCTGCTTCTTCACTCTTCTGACCCCAGGACCTTTGTGCATGTGGAGTAGCACCTCCCAATGCTGTAGGGACTGCGACTCAGTGGGTAAAGGACTCATCCAGCATGTATGGAGCCCCAAGTTCCACCCCCAGCTACAGAGCAAGCTGGAGGCCACAGTCTGGGTGGGCTCCGTGAGACCTGCCTCATGCGGGGAAATTATCCTCTCACTCCCTGCTCCTCCTCAGAGAAGCATCCTATGCTACAATCCTTGCATCATTTATCCTGGCTTATTCATCTATCTCACCAACTCCTTTGTCTCTGACATTGTTTCCTGATGGAATGGGAACTCAGTAAATTGAATGAATGAATGAGCATCCTATGTTTGATTCCCAAACCTCCCCACCTTGACAGACTCTACCCCCAAACCTGTGGAGCACGATCTAGATCCCCAAGTCTCCGAAGGGCAGTGTCTGAGTGGGCTTGGACAGACTCTGGGGTCTGGGCTCCCAGAGAGACCCCCCGCTGGACCCTGAGAGCTCTTAGCCCCTCGCTGGCCTTGGAGAGGCCTCAGGTGAGCTGGGTCTTCCAGGGTGACACGGGTGGGGCGACACTGGCTCTGGACAGAGTCCTGGGTGGCAGGCACAGGCTGGCTGGGGCTGCTGGGCCAACAAGAATGAATAAACAGCATCTTTCCGCGGCGGGCTGGGGGTGGGGGACGCTTTGAACCTCCAGCTTGACTGGGGATGTTTGCACAGGGCTGGCAGCCAGGGGGGTGTCATCAGGACTAAAATTAGCCTGTTTCCCGCTCAGCCCCTCCCTGCCGGCCAGGAGGGAGGCTGGAGCCTGGCGGGGCCCGTAAGTATGGTGGGCCAGACAGGAGGCATAAATCAGAACGGTTGATCCAGGGAGCCACCCGGGTGTCCACATGGTTATTGCTGGCCTATTATTTCCATTTGACAGACAGAAAAACTGAGGTATGGCGACACAAATGAGCTCACAGTCACAGGGCCCACAAAGTGGTAAAGCCCCAATTCGATCCAGGGTCCAGAGACTGCAGCATCGCCTTTGACAGCTCCCTGAAGGCTGAAAGAACCAGAGTAATGTGACTGGGAAGAGGCACAGGGCCCTCGCCTTACTTGGGAACTCGAACATTCAGGGCGCTAAGGGGTATTTTCTCTCTGCTAATGTGCTAAGGAACCCAGGGCCTCATTCAGGACTCCACCCTGACCACGCCCCCAGCCCCTCCCTGGGGGATTCTGGGTGGGACTTCACCTCTGATCACACCCCCAGGCCTCTCACGGAGGGATTCTAGGTAGGTGCTCCACCTCTGAACTTTACTCTAAGCAGCTTTGTTTTTTTCTGGGCGAATTCCCAAGAGGTGTGGGGCCAGGGTCCCCAAGTTTTCATCTCCGTGGCTCGGCTTAAGGTTGCCTGGAGAAGGATCTAGAGTTAGTCCTGTACCATTGACAGGTTGTCAGTCATCAGGGACATCTGCTTCAGTTTGCTTACGTTCCCAGTCACGCTGGGTCGCCAGGAGTCCCAACCTCCAGCAGACAGTTGGAACAAGCACAAGCCTGCCGTGCTGGGAGACTCCCTCTGTGATTTCTCACCTTCTGTGGTTCCTCCTGTAATTCAACTCAGGCAGCTGCAGCTCCCCAGAGCCATGCAGCCTTAGAACAAGGTTCGAGCTGGCTTTAGTGGCACATACCTGTCATCCTAACGGGAGGCTGAGTGAGGCAAGAAGAGGATTATGAGTCCCAGGCTGACCTGGGTTGCTTCGTGGTAAGAGCCTGTCTCAAAACAGAAAAACAGGCCTCAGGGGTGTCTAATGAGGGCCACTCAAAGAGGCCTCCTCTCGTCAGTCAGGTGACTACTGATGGTCTTTCCAGGTGTCAGGTGTCAGAGACCAGCTGCATGGGAGGGGACAGCAGGTCACTTCTCTCACCCTCCTCTGCCTTCCCCTGCCTGTCAGTCCCTGCTCCACACTGCTGGTGATTTATTCTTAGTGGGGGCAGGGTAGGGAGGCAGGATGGTGTGGGTCAGGACAGTGTGGGTAGGAGGGGGCTGGATAATAGGAGTCAGAAGAAATGAAGGCAGACCAGGAAGGGAGACCTCAGAGGACCAGCCCAGGACAGGAAGTGACCACACCCTGCTCCCCGCACTCACGCACATTCAGTTTCTTCTAATGTTGAGGGGAGAGACCAGAGATGACCTTTGGCTGTCCCCAGACCATGCAGATGGGGACCAGGTCCTGGACCTCTAGCTGCCAAAGGGGCGACTGTGGGGCCAAGTGAGGCTGCACATGTGACAGCCGGACATTTGGATCTTCACAACTGTGCTGGGACTTGGAGGAGACTCGGCTCAGGGAAAGGACTGAGCACCCAGCACCCTGGGTTCTCCTAGCCATCCCACTTTCCGTCCTTAAATCCATCTCCCATGCTGCTCCTTGCTTGTCTTCTCCCAGTAAACTCCTACACATGCTTCAATACCCCTTACTCCGTGGATGTCTGGATATAACAGGGATACAAGTGTTGTGGCACCAGTCAGATTCCTGGCTTTCTCTCCATTTGCTGTGTGACCTTAGAGATGTGGTTATCCTCTCTGAGCCTTGTCGTCATCGTTGTCTTCGTCTTCTTCTTCTTCTTTCTTCGATTTATTTATTTATAAGCACACTGTAGCTATCTTTAGACACGTATCAGATCTTGTTATGGATGGTTGTGAGCCACCGTGTGATTGCTGGGAATTGAACTCAGGACCTTCAGAAGATCAGTCAGTGCTCTTAACCACTGAGCCACCTCTCCAGCCTGAGTCTTGTCTTCTAAAATAGCAAAAATAATTACCATGCTTCCATCAAGAGGCTCAAATAACAACAGATAAATGAAGCTTCATGCACATTAAGTGGGCTGGGGGGGGGCTCACAATGGCACAAATGAGGACCCGGGGCCAAGGGTACTTACTCGGCTGCACTGAGGAGGGGCGATGGTGATCTCCCACAAAGCTAATGTGCTCTGACCACAGGATCCCACTGTCACATTCTTAGTATTTACCCAAAGAAGATAAAAACTTGTGTCCACGCTGAACCCACCTCTGTTTGTTGATTTTTTTTTTGTTTTGTTTTTTGAGTTTTTGGTTTGTTTGTTTGTTTTGAGACAGGGTTTCTCTGTATAGCCCTGGCTGTCCTGGAACTCACTTTGTAGACCAGGCTGGCCTCGAACTCAGAAACCCGCCTGCCTCTGCCTCCCGAGTGCTGGGATTAAAGGCGTGTGCCACCACGCCTGGATTGTTTGTTGAACTATTTATGTGATCTCTATGATTTGGAGACAGACAGGATATCCTTCAGGCAGGATATCCATCGGTAGCACATGCCTGGCATCTCTGCACCCAGGAGGTGGAGCCTTGAGGATGAGTTTTAGGCTACACAGTGAGACTATATTGCAAAGAGCAAGGACAACAACAAATATCTACATGCCCTCCCCAGTGAACGGAGCACTATGCAGTACGTCTAGAAAATGGAATAGTATGCAGCTTTAAAGAAGGGGCCAGTGGGCATGAAGACTAGAGAAGCCCTTTAAATGGACATGACTGAGTGGAAGGAGCCACTTTGAAAAGTTGGTGGTCCTTGAGCTACAGGGCAGAGGAGTGCAGCAGTGAAACATGGAGGGTTTTAGGGTAGAGCAGTGGACACTTTTGCACACTCAAGGCTCTGGGGTCAGCTCTTGATAGGACCTATCAGCGGCAACAAATGTCCCTGTTCCTACAAGTCTGGGACCTGTGTGAACAAAGGAACAAAAATGGTGATTTATGGGACTCTGTCCTTCAGGCTGTTTCACTGGAAACTGAAAACCGTTCACTGATTAGCACTTTACAGGTTGTGGGCACAAGGCAGGCTACCTGGGGAGTGGGCTTTAATGAGGGTTGGGGAGGCATACTCTTAAGAGGGCTAAAATATTATACTGCCATTAAAAAGAGCAGGCGGGACTCCAAATGCTCGGTACGATGGGATCCGAGCTGCAGTTAGAGAACAGATGAAGTCAGTAGAGCCCCGAGGAGAGAAATACAAAGTCCCGAGGCCTGTTGGCAGGAGAAAGGGGACACCAGGAGGGGTGGCCGAGATTTCTGCGGAACCTTCAGGCCAGCCCAAGTGTGTTTTCCTTATTGAAACACACACACCATAAAGTATATTTTAGACATAGAAAGACAGAAGTGATTTCCTTAATGAGTGGGCCTGCAAGTTTCAAGCTAGGCCCTGGCAGCTGCGGCCCGTTCCATGCAGGTGTGGGCGGGATGCTCAGCAGCCCCCCTTCCTCCCCACCCACGACCTGGCTCACACCTTCCCTGCTCAGGTTTAGGGCCCACGGGGCCTCTGGAGGTGAGGGAGGCAGCGACCACCCAGCACTTCTGGGAAGCCCCAGGGGCCTTGGCAGGCTGTGAGGGGCCTGCCTGTGTGCTGATGGGGGTGGGGAGGAGGGGTGTGCTTCCAGGAGGACCCAGGAATAGAAGGCAGGCCGTGTGTGCCTCGGTTTCCCTTGGGTTAGTCTGTCCTTGGGAGAGGGCTTTACTAAGATGACTTTTTTGCTGTTGTTTTTTCATTTGACTTTTTCAAAACAGGGTTCCTATAACCCAGGGTAGCCTGAAACTCTCTATGTGAAAAATGATTCTCCTGATTCCACCTGCACTACTGGGATAGCACATGTGTCCCACTCTCACGTGACTCAGGCGTGCTCTGTGAGTCTGCCTGAATGGCTCCCACCCCATCTTGCCTTGTCCTGTGGGAAATATACCTTAGCTTAGGCTTGACCCAAGATAGCTGGCTGTCCTGGCTAGGCGGCTCTTCCATAGGAGTCAGACTCCCACAGTGCATTTAAAATCACATTTATTTGTGTACTTTGTGCCACAGTCAGAGGACAACCCAGGGGAGCCTGTTCTGTTTCCGCTGTGTAGATTTTAGAGACTGAACCTGGGTTGCTAGTTCAGGCCTTGGTGGCCAGCAGCTAACTAGAGGCCTCACTCAGACAATAATTCCATGTGCTGGGATGGGACGAGGGGTATAACAGCCAAAACCTAGCCTAGTTCCACACAGGGACACACGGGACGAGATGACACGTGACAACATGGTGCAGCCGCTGGAGCAGAGAGGACTTGAGCCTTGGCCCTGAGGTAGGTGGAGGCCAGAGGTGGGACTCCTGTTAATTCCTGTGGTCACCAGCAGTGCCTGTGGGCCACCTGTGGCCAGGCCAGGGCTCTGGAAGCCTTGTGTGTAGGGGTGGGCTTCAGGAAAGGGGATGCTCAGCATCCCCAGATCTGTGATCGACCGAGGACATCCTGTCTGCTGATTGCCCTCCCTCTTAGGGTCTCTTCTAGGCCTTCAGGGGACAAGACTGGACCTGTGTTGTCATGATGGTCCTACTGCTCCATACAGAAGGCTGCTGGGACATTCCAGATGGGGGCCTCTGTGTGGAGGTGACGTCAGCCTTTCTCTGGCTAGTAAATGTTTATAGCCAATGTAGCCTGGGTTTGGGGCTCCCTCGAGTCTGGTGAGCAGTCACCCCATCCTGCCCCTTTCTGGAGGTCTGGATGCCGGCAGGGGGTTGGGGGTTGGGGGTGGGCTGGCAGGCCATTCTAGCCCTGGCAGCTGGCCCAGAAAGGGCTGGGTGGGCTATGTGCAGAGCCAGCAGCACCCTGAAAGGCAGGGGGCAGGGAGCAGGGAGCAGAATGGTATCAGCTTTGAATGCTCCTTGTCAGGCCCATGGAAGACAAAGCCATGGTGACCAGTGGGCAAGGCAGCACCATGCCAGGTCCTGGTGGAGTGCCTTCTGTCCCTCAGGGTGGATGGATAGTAAAGAAGATGGAGGCCTGACGTGAAGTTACAGGACTGCATTCCCGAGAAGGTACTCCAGTCCATCGAAACCTTTATGGGGACACAGTCAGATCCAAGTACACAGGGCCCAACTGGGAGGGACCTGTCGTGATGACCAGAGGGAAGTCGTTCTTCCCATTTCTGGGGCAGAACTGAGGCTTGGTGCTTGTGTTGAGGGACACAGCCAGGAGCCCAGGTTCAAAGTTGGAACCCATCTGAGCTACAGCACTCTGGGGCCTGGACTCCTGTGCCTTCTGTGCCTCTTGGGGTTTCCCATTCCTTTCTTGGGGAGCCCCAAGTCCAGCTCACACAGCCCTCATGGTAACCCCGAGCTGGCACGTGAGGCTACAAAGGATGGGATTCAGGGAGGCAGGGGATGCATACCACCAGGCTGGCCCTCTGATCAGGTCTAGGCTTCCAGGAGGGCAGACGATGCGGCCCTCTCCCAACAAGTGTCTGGGTCCAGCAGGGGCCTCAGGAGCTAGGTTTCTCAGGCAGGACCCAGACCTTGATTTATGGCCCCAGAGGCTGCTGGAGCCCACTGCTTCCTCCACAGTTGCCAGGAAGCTCGGCCAGTGCTGGGCTGGGCGTCGCTAGCATTCCAGGGCCACCTAAATCAAAGGCTGTCAGCTGCTGGGCAAGGATCCTACAAGGCAGGGACTGGGCCCTGTGTCACCTGGCCAGGCTGAAAGACTCCATCCCTGGCCTTGGGCTTGCGGAGGCCTGCAGGACAGGACAGCCCATACAGGGCTCTCTGCTCCATTGCCCAGAAATTTGGAGAAACTGGTATGTGGGGCCCAGGCATGTTTTCCAGAAGCTGTTGGCTTTGGGAATAGGCCCAGGAGGGGAAGCCCACAACCCGAGCGTGGGGGTGGCCAGGTTGCTACTCACTGGTGGCTGACCATGGGGCTCTGAGCTGCATCTGCAGAGCCAGGTCAGTGGCCTCTGGGCAGCCCACAGCAGGCTGGCGGGCAGGCACATGTGGGCTTCCAGGCCTGCCTGTGAACCCTGTGTGCCAAGTACAGGCCCAGGCCTCTGTCATCTTATCTGCCTTCTGTTATACCCCCTCCCCATTGGCCATCTCATGCAGCAAGCCTGCCTTTAGGACATTGCACACAGGAAAATACAGCGTTTATTTGCCACAGGGGTTTGGCTCACACCTTGGGGGTAGGGAACAACTCCCAGCCTTCCAGCTTGCCGATCTTGAACAGGGCGGCCGCAGTGCCCATGTAGACACAGCCCACGGCTGCGGTCCCATAGCTGTGAGCTGTGGAGAAGGACAGCATCAGGTATGGGGTGCTCCAGGTGTGATCCAAGAGCCTCCCAGGAAGATGGGGTCTGATAGAGCGAGGCTTCCTCAGGGGCCTCTCTAATAGCCCAGCAACAGAGTTAAGGGGATGGAGAAACTGAGGCCAAAGGCTATCCTGCATCAATCCCTTTAACTCAAGAGACATCGTGTGGGGAGGGTGGATGTGGTCAGCCCTGACTCCTGGCAGTGGGGGTACTCCCCTGCTAAAGCCTTTTCCCACAGCTGAACTGTAGCTGGCATGGCTTTCCTGTCCCCAGACCCCTAGGAATACAAAGAGGGAGACAGGCAGTTTGGGGCTAAGTCTGTCCGAGTTAGAGTCAGGCTGTGGGTCACACCCCAATAGTGAAGAGATGGGCAGGGATGCCTACTGCAGGGCACAGTCTCCCCTATCACGGAGCTGCCTGCTGTTGAGAAGGCAGCGACTGCCTTAGGCAGGGGACAGAGTGGGAGGGGCTGGAGTGATCAGTGGTTACATACTGTCCCCAGGGAATGGCCACTCACTGCGAGCTCCCAATGTCAGGCCTCCCGCACAGCCACCAATGAAGTAGTTCAGGGGGTCATCTGGCTTCTCTCGGACCTGTGCACTGACACAGGTGGTAAGGCCAAACATCGCTCCGATAGCAGCTGTAAGGGGCAATGGGGGTTGGAGGTGGGGAAACTGAGGCAGTGACTGTCCTGTGCAGATAATGCTGGGTGCCACCACCCTCTGCCCTTCTGAGCCCCCTAGTCAGTCTTGTAGTCAGTGTCCTAGGGCCCCACTCAGTGGTTCCAGTCGCCTCTGAATGGCCTGTGTCACTGTCAGCAGGACACTAGCTCACCTGCAGTGAATGTGTACCGGCCGACTCTGGCCACTGCTTCCAGGGTGGAATCTGCGGGGTTGAGTGTGACGCTGTAAGCGGAGCCAATTATGCCTGTAGGAGAGAGGGAGAGAGGGTGGAGGTTGTTGGGATGTCTTTCCAGAATACAGCAGAACTCAAATCCAGGGCCACGGCTGCTAGGCCAGAGCCCAATACCTAAGGCAGAGCCCTGCCCCAGTGGGTTGATGCTGGTCCACGACCCCTGACCCAGACCTCCAGCCATCAATATGCAGCTGCCACAGTGCCTCCTCCAGGCTCATCAAAGGCCATAGTTTCCAAGGGTCTGGGACCTCGGCCTAATCCAGTTTGGCAGCAATAGGGCTCAGGATGCCAATCCTTCCACGTGCCGGCAGCTCGGCCCAGACGTGTCCCTACATCTGGCTGGCTCCATTCCTCCCACGCCAACCCCACTGCCACCAGTCAGCTTTTCCATCTCCTCCACCCCCTGCCTCTCCAGAGTTTACACCATGGTTTACATAGCAAGCTGAGGCCAAGGTGGGTGCTAAGTCAGGAGCCCAGGCAGGCCTTGGTGGGCTACAGAGCAGGCATCACAATCAGGCCAGACCAGGCACAGGCAGCCCCACATCACTCCACTGTGCACAGCTCTCTGGGGAAGCTGACACAGGATCCTTGCTACAGGGGCGACAAGACCCACTACCGCCCCTCACCCTCCAGGCCGGATGAATTCTGCTGTTATTCCTTTCATCGGAGTTGAAGTGGCCCAGAAAAGTAGCCTAAGCTGGCCCAGCATAGCTGGTCATGGGGCAGTGGGTGTGGCCGCTCAACTCTTCTCCAGCCTCTGGAGATGTCACACACACCCTTCCTGGTGAGCTCTGGAGTTCTGATCTGAGCACCGAGCACTTACAGATCTTGAGTTTCAGTATCAACACAGACTGAAGACCCTAGCAGGGCCTCAAAGATGAAGCTGGGCACTGGGCTGGAGGCCTTGAAGACATTGTAGCTCCCCAGCCCAGCCATCCCTCTGCCTCAGCATCACTGTGGCTTCTATGTACATGCACAGAGTGTGAGAATGCTCACGCGGGAACCCAACCTCACTGTTGGAGGTTGCTGGGATGTCTTTCCCAGATGCAGCAGGACTTGAACCCAGGGGCACTGGGATTCTTGATTGGGACTGGTGAGGCCACAGGGACCCTGGGTGACTTTGGTGACCACACCTAACAAGCCAGATGTCATGGGACCCAGAGTGACTGACTGCCCTTCACCATCTAACTGCTCCCTTGAGATTCTCCCATGGCCCAGCCAAACCACAGCCAAGCCTCAGCACCACCTGTAGCATGGGACCCTCCAGAAGTACCACCTGCAGCATAGGACCCTCCAGGAGCACCTCCTGCAACATGGGACCCTCCAAGAGCACCACCTACAGCATGAAGCCCTCCAGGAGCACCCAGGAGCATGGGACCCTCCAAGAGCACCACCTACAGCATGGAGCCCTCCAGGACTCTCCAGGAGCACCAGCTGCAACACAGGACCCTCCAGGAGCACCAGCTGCAGCACAGGACTCTCCAGGAGCACCAGCTGCAGCATGGGACCTCCAGGAGCACCACCTGAAGCATGGGACCCTCCAGGAGCACCAGCTGTAGCATGGGACCCTCCAGGAGCAATAGCTGCAGCACAGGACCCTCCAGGAGCACCAGCTGCAGCATGGGACCTCCAGGTGCAGCTGCGCCCAGGAGCTATCCATTCCTAACTGCTGTGCCGGCAGGACAGGAATTCATTCATTCATTCATTCATTCATTCACTGTGTTGCACAAGCCACGTTCATTTATTCATCCATCCTTCCACTGAGGCCCCAAAGACCTCCCTCATTCAATTGTGAGTTCCACCATGCCTCCAAGTTGCTAGATCCTGCTGGGAAGGCAGGGTCACTGCCTTTCTGCAATATCCCCCTTAGGGGAGCCAAGCAGGGAGCTTGGGAACAAAGGAGTTAGGATATAGGGAAGAATTTTCAAAGCTGACATAACTGTCCACTTCCTCCCTCAGTAGCTCTGACATGGCACCTCTAGCAAGGGCCTGCCTATTCTCCATGTCTACCTAAGACAGACTCCAGCCCGACACCAAGAGTGCACACAGTCATCCTCTGGATCAACACCCATGCTCTCTCCATGGCCTCCCTCACAGAGATCTGCCTGCCTTGCCTCCCAAGTGCTGGGCTCAAAGGCATGCACCACCATGACCAGGCTTGTTCTGTCCGTTTTAAAATCCCCCAATCACCTGACCCTACAACACCTGCTTTGTGGGAGCAAAGCCTTGGGTAAACTCATGAATGTGAGGCCTGTGGACATACCGGAAATGTATGACTGAATGAGGCTTTGAGGGATAGCATAAGTAAGTGAGTGAGTGAATGAACCAGGCATGAGGGGCACCTTAAGAGTCTCAAATGCCAAAGGTAACCCCATGACAACCTCAAAAGGACATCTGACCTTCCAAACAAGTGTGCCCTATTTGGAATCTTCCAGAATTAGGTCCTCATGGTGGTGCATACTTTTAATCTGGGAGTTCAGGAGGCAGAGGCGGGACACTTTCTTTGAATCCCAAGCCAGCCTGGGTTACATAGGGAGACCATGTCCAAAATAATAGTAAATCATGCTGCAGAGATGGCTCTCGCTCAGCCCTTCCATTACCTGGGTTCAACTCTCAGCCCCGACACGGGCACCTCACAACTGTCTGCAGCTCCAATTCCAGAGAATCGGACACACAAGACATACAGGTAACACACCAATGAGCGCAACACAAAACTAAATCATTTTGAATCATTTAAAAATAATAGCAAATTAATATGCTCCGTGGTGGCGGAAAATAGAAACAAAACAAAACAAAAATAACAAAAACATCTTCCAGAGGCTAGACTGGGGTGTAGCCCTGTCATCCCAGCACTTGGGCAGCTGAGGCAGGAGGATCATGCAGGCCAGACTGGAGACAGGAGAATCAAGACCTCAAGGCCATTCTCCGCTACACAGAGGGTTTGCAGTCTAGCCTAGGCAACCCTAGAACTTGTCTTCAAAAACTCCGATGACCCGATCACCCCTTAACCCTAAAAACTCCTGAGGACGCTGAAATGACCTTCACATTTTCTCCAGCTTTTGCTCCCTGATATTGACCTACGACCTCTGAAGCCCCATAGGCACTGACGAGTCTACGCCCCTCAAAAGTCTCAACTTCCTCCGCCTTTACAGCCATGGGCCCCGGCGCCCCCGGGACCTCCGCGCGCCCTCTGACCTTTGCTTCCTGACCTCCGCCCTCCGCCCGCCCACCGGCCCGCGCTCACCGCAAATGCCGCCTAAGGCCGTGGTGATGTAGGTCTTGCGATGACACTGGGTGCCGTCGGGGACCTCATGATAGGATTCAAAGAACCGCTTCACCATCGCCATACCTAGCTGGGCTCGCTCGGCCGACCCTAAAGCGTCTGGGCGAGCTCAAGGGTAGCGGGCTAGGCCAGCTCTCGCGAGGTTTCCAGCGCGCAACTTTATTGAACACCTTGGACGCGGACAAGGCGTGCGCGCATGCGCGCGGGGCAGGTTTGTACCGAGTTCTTATTAATCCCGTAGCAAGATCTGTGTCGTGCTCGGTCCACAAGTGAATCTGGACAGAGACGTCCGTGACGTCAGGAAAGGTAAACTGCGGCCATGAAGAAAAACGCCTCCAGCCCTAGAGAAGACGAGGTTCCTAGTACGGAGAATGTTGATAGTCCATCCAAGGAAGGGATTGACAGGTCGCAGGACAGCCATTACACTGTCAGGCAGGTCAGCGATCGAAACTGACAGAAGGTAGGACAATCGCAGGGCAGATATTACAGCGCGAGGCTAGTGATACCTTAGTTAGCCGGAACTGCACTGATGCGGCGGGACACAGCGCAAAAGCGGCTGGCTCATCAGGGTTCCGGACTGTGTAGGGGTGTGGTTTCGTGCCCATCTCAATCAGGACCGCGTGTAACTATTTGGGGGCGTGGCCAGACTGGGGGCAAGGGAACCAATCGTGAGGATATAGCGTGAGGATTATAATTGACGGAGACCAGGCCCACTCTGCTTTGGTTTTAAGTCCTTGCTGCACTCGGAGGAACAGACTCAGGAGCTGGTCCTGAAAGGGACGGGAGCATTGGCTACGGGGCGTGGCCGCACTTAGTCCTGCCCCTGGTAGAAATGTGGCCAATAGTGAGAGCCCAAGAGGAAGCACACGCCTTCCTCCGGGGGGCGTGTCTCTCTTGTCGTTACTTCGAAGTAGGGCGGGGCCTCTTGAGAAGGTTTAAATTAATGCAGCGGCAGCCTGGCAGCTGCAAGGAGGGGGGGGGGGGGCGGGGGAGTCGGGCCCAGGGGCGGGGCTTCTTGCGTTGTGGGCGTGGCCCGGCAGGGTGGGGTGGAGCCTGCACGGCAGCCCGGGGCCATGTCTGCGCCGCCACCTCTGCAGATCCGGGAGGCGAACGCGCACCTGGCGGCGGTGCACCGACGCGCAGCGGAGCTGGAGAGGCGGCTGCTGGCGGCGGAGCGCACGATTGGTGCGCAGGCCGAGCGCCTGGCCTGCCACGACCAGCACCTGCGCGCCGCCCTGGACGAGCTGGGTCGCGCCAAGGACCGGTGAGGCCCTGGAGGAGGCCCGGCGGACATCCCAAAGGAGGCGGGTGGAAAGGGCTGGGAACCGAGAGCAAAAATTTCCGGAGCACTAAATGCCCGGCATCACAGCACTAGGGGGGGTTGAGACTGGAGGATCAGGAGTTCGGGCCATCCTCGACTACATGGGACTTTAGAGTATAGCCTGGGTTACATGAGAGCATTTCAAACTGTTAAAATGAAGCCAGCTGTCCCACCCACAAGGCCGAGTCCGCCGTAGGTGTAAGAGTATTGTAGTCTGATGATCGAAGGAAGCTGCTGGGTAGGGGGCCACAACGGTAGACAAAGGCACAGAACACCCCTATATAGAAGTCAGATCTGTGACAACCATTTGTGACCACGCGGAAGTCCTACCGAAGGACACACAAAACTGGCGCTGTTTTGTTTTTTGAGAGAAGGCTGGCCTTGAAGGCACTATGTAGCTTTCAACCCCTGATCCTTCTGCCTTCATCTCTGGAGTGCTGAGATGGCAGAGCGCCAGGCCTGCTGTGGGGCTGAGGGTGCTTTACCAATGACATCAATGGCTCTGTGTATAAAGACACTCACTTGCCACTAAGAATGACAAAGAATTTGATCCCATGGGGCAGAAGGAGCGAACCAACTCTTGAAAGTTGTACCTTGACTTCCACATGTTTGTTGTCACATGTGTGCGTCTATGCACATAAACAAGCACACAAAGAAGTAGTGCAGGAGGAGACACCGGGAGTCTCAGAGGATTCTGGAGCAGGTAGATGCCCCACCCCCACCCCCTGTAGGTAACTACCTTATTTGGTCCTCTTACCAGGGAGATATCTGCCCTCCAAGAGCAGCTGCTGAGCTCTGAGGCCACAGTTCGCAGCCTGCAGGCCGCAGTGGACCAGAGGGACCAGATGATCCAGCAGCTACAGCCTCGGGCTGACCTGCTGCAGGACATCACTCGCCACCGACCACCCCTGGCCGCACTGCTGGCCACCCTGGAGGAGGCAGAGGAACTGGGCTCCTTGCCGGCCAGCCACAGCCATAGGGCCCAGCTACTTCCTGATGGGCCTGGCCCACCCCTGGGCAACAACATGGGAAAGGAGGAGGGCCAAGATGACCAGGACGACCAGCAGCCTGCTGTGTTTGGGACCACGGTGTGAGCTGTCCTGACAGATCTCAGAATCTGTGGTCACGGCCCCATGGAGATTCCACTCTTAGAGTCCTGGACATCACCTAGAGGGGTCTTGAGACATTACCCAGATCCCATCTAAACATCAAAACAAGTGAAAACTCAAGATCTCATTTAAAACAACCCCCCCACCCCCCACCACCCCCAGTGCTGGAGTATCTGCTACATTCCACTGGTTTTAAATAGTTTCAAAAACAAATGAAGGCAAGGGTGGTAACTCAGTGGGAGGAGCATTCTCCACCAGGCATGCACAAAGCCCAAAGCCAGGTAGGCACCCCAGTATCAGTGAGATGCTGGGGACTGACCCTGAAACCGAGGTGTTTCCTGTTTGAGACAAGGTCCCAGGTAGCCAGGCTTGCTGTCTCAGGAGTGTGGCGTGGATCCCTGCTAGGCTGACAGGCTCCCACTACAGGCCCTACCTGTGGGGAGTTTGTCTTTTTGCTTGAGATGGGGTCTCTCTCTATAACCCAGGCTTCCCTTGAATCCTCCTTCCAAGTACTTCGAATCTAGATTTGAGCCACCGTGCCCTGCTGATGGGAACCCTCCCTACCTTTCTCACTCACTCTTGTGCCTCCTGAACCACCCTTAATGCCAAGACAAATCATTACTTAATCTTGGATCTCTCTCCCATAGCTCTACCCTTCCTTCTAGGAAGAACAAGTGGGTTGAGACACCACCACCCAGAGTGCCTCAATGTCTTTCCCTGATTCCACACTCAGTTCCTTGACACTCAGGTCTCGCTCAAATGCCCCCTTCTGGAGGGGCCTTCCAACCAGCATCTCTGAAGTCATTCCTGCCAGCTGGTCACTGACTGCCCTGTACTGTGATTGTTTGGTCTAGTTTTTCTGAAGCTTAGTCTTATGTAGCCCAGGCTGGCCTCAAAATTTTTTATGTAGCTCAGGCTGGATTTGAACTTTTGATCCTCCTGCTTCAGCATCTCCATTGTTGTATGACAGGCTTTGTGCAAACACCCACAGCCCCATGCTGGGACCACCTTTTCAGTGGGAAGGCAGTGGCTATGAAGCAGGGAGTTTTGTCTTCTGTCTCCATCAGTGCCTAGCACAGCCCAGGAGGCCCTGCCTTAGCCAGGAGCTTTCTGGATACCTGATGAGCCCTTTCCTGGTTTCCAGGGACAATGGTGTTTTTGTAGCAAGTCTCCTTTTTGATACCCTAAGAGAATCTATTTTTTCAATCCTGGTTTCTGTGCTGCCTAGAGCCTACGATGGGGAGGGTGCATTTGTTAGAGCAGTGAGAGGAAGGGGCCCCACAAGCCCTTGCATCCAGAGGTGGTATCTGTTGAATTCCATGACCCGTGCGCTCAGGGAAATTGTCCTTGAGCAGCCACCAAGATAAAAGGTAGGGGCTGTTCGAAACAGAAGGGCCTCCAGCCATCCAGTCTGCCCAGAGTCTGACAGGGACCCTCAGTGTGGGAGACAGAGGCCCATTTTTCTCTTGGGGATGGAGGAGAGAAGGGAGCTATCTGTATAGAAGGCAGGCTAGGGCCTGTCTGCACCAGAATAAATTGGCTATTTCTCAACCTGGACTCTACCTTTTTTCCTGTTGTAGGTAGCACGCTGCTAGGCCTTATACACACTTGACAGTGGAGGGGGCTGGGGCTAGCCAGCTGTCCTGCAGCTTCCATGTCCAAGTTATTCCCAGAGACAAATTGAAACTCAGCCCGAAGAAGTGAAGGAAAACTTCTACTCTGCACAACTGAGGCCACTTGCAATTCAGGGGACAAGAGGAATATCGAAACTCATATTACCCAGGCTTTCTAGCCCTCACTAGGGTCACGCCCTGACCACACCCCCAACCCCTCACTGGGGTATGTATCTTAGGTGGGGTCTGTAATGCTAAGCTATCCCTAGCCTTGCATCTTACTGTTAAGACTTGGAATAGCTTGGGCTGTATCCTAGAGGTTGGACTAGCTTGCCAAGGGCTGAGACCGTGAAAGGATTCACTGCAGCAACTGTAAGAGATAATTATGTTTTACATTACTCTATAGAAAAGCAATAGGGCCTTGGGTGTGGCTTAGCCACATCTGCCTGGCATGCCAAGGCTCTGGGTTCCATTGCCAGCACCAAAATCTGAAAACAATGAGAATTTTCTGCTACTCGCCAGCCAATGTTTGGAGCCTAGCAGGCCATCATCTATTTGGGTAGCAAAGTGTCACTTCAGCTTCTCATTAACTGAATCATGATGCTGGTTGGCTTGCAACCCCATAATTTTTAACATTGAGACAGTTTCACATAGCCTGAAACTCATCCTTCCTCCTGAGTGCTAGGATTATAGCCATATGCCACCAGGTCCCCAGTTTTCAGTTTTTAAAGACAAGGTTTCCGTTGGTAGCCCAACTTGGCTTTAGACTTTCAGATTTGTCCCCATCTCAAGTGCCACCATGTCCAACTAGCCCTAGACTGGCTTTGGCTAGGCTGTTCTGTGTAGTGCAGAGTGGAACAGTGTAGGCTGAGTGGCACAAGAAACAAGGCCCTTTCTCCAGCCAAACTTGGAAGTACTGTGGCCAGGGGTGTGCACAGTGGGTCTGGGAGTCACTTCACCCAGCCTCCTTAGCTGGCCAATGTGCTTGACATGGGGTCACAGCAAGGGCCCTCCCAGTCCCCAGAATCATACTGCCTAGCAACAGCTGTGCCAGGTAAAACACACAAACCTACCTGGAGCTCCAGGGCAGGATGCAGGGACACAGACAGGCTAGGTAAGTGGTACAGGGAGCTCTGTTTGGGCTGTACAGTATCACTGAGGTCTGCGCCAGGCTGGCTGAGTACAGAAACTCATTGGGAGTTCTGTCCCACCACAGCTGTTCACCTGTACCCATAATGGACACTGTGAACACCATCATGGAGGGGCCTCAGGCATCCTGGGACTGGCCAGGTGAGCCTTCACCCACAGCAACCCCAGCAGATTCTGGCCTGGGTAGTCCCTATCCATCTAACCCCACCTTGATTCTCAGGTTTTTCTGTCACCTGGACAAGGATGGCAGCTGGCCCCTGGATGAAGGGGAGCTGAGGTAGGGCCTGGCAGAGCTGGGGCTGGAAGTGGACAAGGCAGAGGCATTATGCAGGCGCTGGCACTGGGACTGGGTGATGGCAGTGGGACCCTGGACCTGGAGGAGTTCCTATGGGTGCTACAGGTGAGGCTGGCCTGTACTGACGGGCTGGTGATGGGTGCTGACCCCTGCACTCCACAGTCACTGTCCCCCTCCCATAGGCCCCCATGTCCCAGACTCTGGATGCTGTCACTACAGCTGCTTTTGCCAAGGTGGACCAAACTGGGGATGGTGTGGTGACTGTAGATGACCTGAGAGGGGTGTGCAGTGGGGAGTGGATGGAGGATGCTGCCTCCCCCCAAGGCAGTGTCATTGGTCTAGGTCCCCTCACAGCCAGCACATCCACAGGTCACACTAGCTGAGTTCCAAGACTATTACAGCAGACAGCACCTGGCACCTCTGACATAGCTACTCTGACCTGCCTAATAGCTGCACTTAGCCTAGTCCCTTGATCCACCTGCCACCCTGTGCCACCACTGTCCTAGGGGGCCCCAGCTAGACACAGGGAGGGGGGGATGTGTGAGAATGGAGGCTGAAGAACTGGCTGGACCAGGTCTCCTGCAGGGCCACCCACAAGCCTAGCAATGGCTGGATTGATTACTGACCCCGTCAGGGGCCCCATGGCCAAATCCAGCCTGATTGGCTACCAGGTGCAAGAGTCTGGGGCTTTAGTTAAAAGTTTTAATGCAGTTCTCAAATACATTTCAATCTTACATAAATGTTCCAAAACACATGGGTGACGTCTGGATTCACTTGTCACTGGCTGGCTAAGGCTGGAAGCAGTGTGACCCATCTGCTAAGGCAGCCTCTGGTGTCCTTGCTGGCTCCCTGGAAGTGGCCTGGCCAGAGATGGAACCACACAGTCCACAGGTAAGGGCTTCATCTTCTGCCCGGGGACAGGCCCTGTACAGGTTCCCTTTGCCTCTCAGGGGCCCTAGGTGGTCAGTCACCTCAGGGCTGGGTACCTGCTAAGGGAGACCCAGGTGGTTCAGGCAGGCAGGCAAGAAGGCAGGAGCTCTCTTGGTCTCATCACCTTTGTCCAGAGAGGTGTTCTCAGGCCCAAACCTAGTGAACCCCTGTGGGGGCCGGGCACCACCCATAGGAGCATCAAGTCAGCTCAGCCCACGTGTAGCTTCATCTGTGACCTCAAGAGCCAAGCCACCAGAAATGAAGGAGAGGCACCTGCCATGTGGACCTGGCAGAGTGGAAAGCTGAGCAGGTAGCAAGTTACTCAACAAAATGCTGAGCCCGGAGTTCTCATTGTCGCTGCCCAGGGAGGGACGGTCACCACAAAGCTGTGACAAGTGTCAATGTGCCATTTCGATCGGAGGAGGGCGGGGGAACGTTCTTTCTACTCATCAATATGATGAGGTCTGAGTCCCAAGCCGCATCCTGGCGTCCCCGTCTGCTGCAGAGGGGACACTCGGATCCAGCCTGTGGCCACCCCGGCAATAGACACCACCATGATGCGGCCTGCAGGGAGGGACGGGCAGCAGACAGACAACAAAGCAGCAGCCTGGTGCAGTGGCTCCGCCGCTATGTGCTCCCAGGAGCCTGGCCATCTCCTTCATCACCTGTGCCTGTGGAGAGAGCAGGTCTCTCAGTCCCAGCACACAATCACCAGCTGGGGTCCCTCCCACTGGTCCCATGGTGCTCACCAGCCCCCGTGACACTGGAGGGAGCCAGAACAGCATCCTCATCACTGTCTTCCTCCTCGGTGGCCCGGGTGGCTCCTGGCTCAGGTGGGGGCGCCTTGGCCTCCTGTTCCTGTTCAGCCCGGCTACGCAGAGCCAGGATGCGGTGGTGCAGTGCAGCATACAGTTGGCCTGTGTCTTTGGAGCTGGCCTGGGGAGGCAGGGTGTGAAGTGGCAGTGTGTGGCTAGCGGCCACACTGGGCAGTGTTCACACATGTAGGCCCTAGCCTGTGACTAGGCCACACTGGCCTGGTCAGCTGACTTCTATAACAAGAGACTACCAACAAGGTGCCCTTTGGAGAATAAGGCAGGACAATGAGGTCTGGGATCTGTCATTCCCCCCCACCCTCCACACTCCCTCCCCACCCTTGATGTCTAACCGAGGGGACAGCAGGTGTGTGCACAGCCATCAGGAACTACCCAGGGGAGGTTTGTGTCCGGGCCTGCCCACTGGTAACATCAGCGGTCTTCAGCACCGAGCCAGTGTGCCACCCCCACCTTCCCTCAAGCTTACCGAGATCAGGAAAACCTTGACACCCTGGTCCTCAGCGTCGGTTGCTGTGATGCGGATGCTCTTTTCACTGGCCTTATCCATCTGCATCTGTGCCCACAGCTTCGTGTTCAGGATGAGCCGCAGGCTGCCCTGGGTCCGCATCACTGCAGCAAGGGAGCTGCTTAGCAACACCTGCCCCAACCTGCAGCCCACGTCTGCAAGGGGCAGGGGAGACATGCCCTTGGGGAAGGGGCTAGCCTGCAACAGGGCAGGTAGGGTACACTGAGATGGAGACTGCTCCATCTCACCTGAGAACCGAGCCTGGGCCTAGCACATGTACGGGGCAAGTCCTAACATGCCCCTGGCTTGCCACCTGCTATGGGTCCACAGGGAAGAGGTCACACACAGTAACTGCTCAGCAGGTACTGTTGACATTGACTTTAACCTTTCTTTTTTTTACTTTTCTTTCCTGATGTGAGAGGGTCTCAGTAGCCTGGACTGACCTCAAACTCTTTTCAGTCCTCCTGCCTAAGCTTCCCAATTTCTGGCCTTAACTTTTAAGGGGAATGTAACCAAATGTTAGGACACGACAGGCTCAGAGTGGACCAGGCCAGCCTGGGCTAGAGAGAGACCATTTTCACATCAAGTCCCCCAAACAGGAGGGACAACTCTAAAACCTAGGCTGACTTTTCCTGCCCTCACCTTCCTTCCAAGCTATACTTTTTAGAAGTCTATTTAAGATACTTGAGCAGGAACCCAGTGTGGGGGCAGCAGGCCCAGGCCAGCAGCAGGTGTGGGGCTCACTGCTGCCTTTGCTCACAGTCATTTCCCTGCTCCAGCTGTGGAGCCTACACTTCTTTCTGGCTTTGCAGCGACTTAAGCCCACCTCCGAGAGGGTCTGTCCTTCCCCAGAGCTCACCTAGCCGGGACTGTAATGTGCCATCGTCGGTTGATGCCATGTCATTGAGCCTGAGAAGTCCCCGGCCACGTTCCACCCATGACTGTGAGGTCTTATCGAACACAAACAGCTTACACTGGATCTGTAACACACGGGATCAATGACCAGGCTGGGGGTACCCACACCCTCTGCACCAGAAGCATGGGCCCCACTTCAAGCTCAGAGTTAGCAGTGAGGCTGGGGTGTCTGACAGTCCACAGACTAAGGCCAGGACACTGAGGACAGTGGGCCGCTTTGTCACTCTCTGTTCAATCATCTGTTGTATGGCTTTAGTTTCTATGGTGCTGGGAACAGAAGCCAGGGCTCCTACACACGAGGCTCTGGCCTGGAGCCATGCACCCTGCTGCCCAAGGATGTAAACAAGGGTGACTTTGGAAATACAAATCCAAGCACAGAGAGATGCCACCAAGTTCTCACAGCAAAGGAGCACTGGATGCCGTGAAGAAATACTCAGCTGTAGGGAACATACGGGGGAAGTCCCTCCTTCTGCCCACCCAGAAAACAAGCACGTGTCACACTGCCTGGAAGAGTCTCAAAGTGGAAAGAGGCCAAGTATCAGCTCTCTGACAGCAAGCGTTCCCTTCAGAGCATTCCTCAGCTAGGAACACAAACAATGCTCACACAAGTCTAAGCACAGACTTAAGGACACTATGCTCAGGGATAACGCCAGACACAAACTTCATGGAATACTAGAAGAAATTTCCATCACAGAGAAAGTGGATATGGTGAAGCCTTGAAGGTGCTATGGTGCTAGTTCATTATGGGCAAGCCTTATTCAGGAGTAAGTTGTCACAGTGCTTGTGGAACACATTTTTGTTTGTTTTCCTCTAGACAAAAAAGTTCCTGATTGGCCTGGAAATCTGTAGACCAGGCTGGTCTCAAGTTCAGAGAGATCTGTATACCTTTGTCTCCCGGTGCTGAAGTTAAAGGTGTGCACTAACACACCTAGCTTCATTCTGTTGTGTACTATGCAGTATGTAGCACAGCATGTCCCTCTGCCTTAACACTCCTGTGTTTGGTCTCACCTGCAGCACATTGCTCTCTGCCTCCTCCCCCGTGATGACCTCCACTTTCTCCAGCAAACACGTCCACGCTGTAGCCTTTGTATAGGCAGCGGCTGACTCTGCCAGGGACTCTGTATAGCAGTGGAGACCCAAGGAAAAAAGCACAAATCAGCAGGGCAGGCCTGATCCTCCCAGGGACCTGGGGAGCCCTGTTGTCAGCAGAGCACAGCCACCCACTACCCATAATGGGCAATTCAGGCCAATCTCTAAGGTCTATTATGGTCACGGCTGTCCCTAGCTGGGAATCAGGAGTCTCCCCTGGGGTGCATGCAGGGCTGTTCCTACCTTTCTTGGGGGCGGCCTCCTGGGATGACGACTCAGAACCTGACTGGGCATGTGTAGTCTCCCTGCTGGTGTCTGAATTGGCTTCATTCAGCTTTGGGGGGCTCTGAGGAAACAAGCGTGCCAGGGCGGAGCTGCTGTGGGTGCTAAGGACAGAGCGAGAGGCCCAGCAGGGACGGCCGCTCAGCACTTCCTGGAGGCCTGACTCCTGTGCCCTGCTGGGCCTGTCCTCAACAGCCATTCCATTCCCAGTTAGGCCCAGCCTCTCAGGGCCACAAGAGTGCCACCTGTGTGTAGCAATCTGGGGTAGTTCCGAGAAGGTCAGAAAGCAGGGAGTGTACACATGCCTGCGTTCTATCCTGGCTGCCTGACTGTAGAAGTGGCAGGCATGGCTGACTCCGTGGACAAGAGACACAGGGCATCTGACTCAGTGGTGCAGCTTTGAGTGCTACAACTGGCTCTGGCCACAGGAAAGCCTATGTCAGTGGATAATAAAGATAGGAAGGGAGATGGCAGCCCAACAGCTCTGTGAGAAAGCCTTTAATGAGTGGAGCTGGTCTTTCTCTCATTCCTGCACCAGAGTGTCCTGTCTGACAGTACAGGAGACAGCATGTCAGCCACACGCTGTATGCCCAAGTGGAAATAGACACCAAATCACTGTGCCGGGGCCACTCACCAAGACGCGCTCACTCATGTTCTGGCCAAACACAAACTTGGTGGAGTTGTCAGCACTGTGGGTCGCGTTGTCTGCGCTGGAGAGGAGTGGCACCATCAGTGTGGCACATGGGGAACCAGAGGCACAGTACAGGAGAGCCACACATCAAAGCATGTCTGCCTCCCTCCTGACATACTAGCACACAGGCTAGCTCCCCAGCCCAAGTCATGGGGCTTGGTAGGAAGGCCCTCTGGTCCTGGCAGTTTGGGAAGACCCCACCTGCACAGCACAGTGCACTCACCTGGAACTGATGTACTGAAGGAAGTAGTTGGTCGCAGAGGGTGTTTCTGAGCTGGGATGTGCAGCACTGTCTACATCTGCCACGCTGGCATTCTCATTCATTAACTGCAGAGACACAGGGAAGCAGGTTGCTCATGTGGCCCTGTCTGATGAGTGTTTGCCAAGATTAGCTACAGATAGACTGCATATCAGCTAAGGGGTGCACTGCTGTCAGTATGGCTGCAGCTGACACAGCAGTTAAGACACAGAGACAAGCTGGGCAGGGAGGCCCATGCCTTCAGTCTCAACCCTGAGAGACAGACCTCACTCTCTGAGATTGGGCTAGTCTAGGCTGCACAGTAAGACCTTGTTTCAAAGAGACAATGGTCTAGTGTGGGCCCACACACCTGACATCACAGCACTTCAGGAGGCTGAGGCAGGAGGAGCTAGAGGTCAAGGCTCAATCACTTTGATGGGCATCCTGGGATCTGTAGGGTGCTGAGCAACACCCTAGTCCTCTCCATGTCTGCTGCTCGCTCCACTATCTTGGTGGCTCCCAGAAGCTACAAGTGGCCCTGACTCTGCTTAAGGGGGTTCCTGGCAGCCTGAAGCTGGAAAAGAAGGAGCTGGGTGTCTGGGGCGCAGCATTCTTCCAATACTGCAGGCATCTGATTCAGTTTCCAGGACCAATCTGATCTGCTGATGATTCTGTGGTGCACCCATGGCCCTGGCTGCTGAGGCTGGGGTGAGAGCTGTTGATCCCAGGCCCCAGCTCACAGCACAAAATTAAGAGTTTGTGTGCTTGAGGCTCACCCAGTATGCTTGAGCTTTGGGTTCCAAGTCCAGCACCACACAAGTCAGGTCTGCTAATAGACAACTCTCATCCCAGTGCTCAGAAGGCTGAGGACAGAGGATCTGAAGTCCAAGTCCAAGGCAGAGCCACACAGCCAGTTCAAGGCTAGCCCAGACTATATGAGATCTTATTTCAAAATAAAACCCATGTGAAATCTGTCACGCAATCATTATTTTATAGTTTAGCTATTAGAAAGATGTTCTCGCTGGGCGGTAGTGGCTCGCGCCTTTAATCCCAGCACTTGGGAGGCAGAGGCAGGCGGATTTCTGAGTTTGAGGCCAGCCTGGTCTACAGAGTGAGTTCCAGGACAGCCAGGGCTACACAGAGAAACCCTGTCTCGAAAGACCAAAAAAAAAAAAAGAAAGAAAGAAAGATGTTCTCAGGTCACCTGAAATCCCTAGACTTGAGCCACATGAAACATTACCCCCAAAAGTGGAGGGATTCTTAGTGGGATGAGGGCCCTGGGCAGTGAATGTCTAGGAATATGTGACTGTCACATGTACCGAGGCTACACTTTTGTTCAAGTGCCCAACGCCCACCAGGCCAAATACCTTCACTCTGTCTCTCAAGTTCTGTCCAAACACGAAGGCCTGTGGGGCCGCCTGCTCCTCTTCACAGTGCCCCTCCTCTGAGGTGCCGTGTGGGGTTTTCTGAGGCACCTCCTCCTATAAGGAAAAACAAACAGACAAACAAACAAACAAAACAATATTTACCAACAAGACAATGGAGTGCTCAGGAGCCTGGAAGTCAGCCAAGCTCACACTTTCCTGGAAGCTAGGATAGACTCTCTTGGAGTAGGCACCATTAGAGAAAGGCCTGAACCCCAGATCTCTGCTGTGGGCCCCGGGATCTGAGAGTTGGGATGATGCTCGGCCTGAAGCTTAGCAGCTGGCCAACACCAGCAGTCCCCTGCTTCAGTAGAGCTGAGGGACGGGATGTTTCCAGCTGGATAGCGAGGGGGCCTTGTGGAGAGCTCAGGACCCCAGGGCATCCCTCTGAGAGGCGGACTGGCTTGTGGTGCAGAGAAGCCCAGGTGGAAATGAGGCAGACTGTGCGTATCACAGCCAGTACTCAGAAGACCCCTCCAGGCCCATTCGTGGGACCTACAGCTCAGGCAGGAAGACTCTGCACATCACCACACCTTGGTGCCAACAGACCTAGAACCAGTACCAAGGATCCATCAGGCAAGGGGATAAACACTCAGGATGTAAACTATAAACAGTAAATGGCAGACACAGCAGCTACCAAGTAGCAGATCAGATGAGCCTTATGATAGTCACTAGAGGAAATGGTGCGATGTGGGTCACAGATGTGAGATCCCACTGCAGAGAGGACAGCAGGGAGCCTAACGTCCCAGGACATTCTCACTTCCACCTCACAGTTTCAGTACGTAAGTGTTTTACACCAGCTTACATTTATGTGTGTACATGCCTATGTGTGCATGTACAGAAAACCAAGATCAACCCCCTGGACCAGTTGGAAGGATTCACCATGTGAATCCCTGGGATCCAACCTACGTCCTCAGATTTGGAAGGAAGCATTCTTAATTCAGTGAGCCCTCACTGGCCCTTCTAAATGCTTTCTTCTTACAAGTGTGACTCCTCTGAGTAAAAGGTCTTGATCACTCATGTGACCTGGATAAAGAGAACTTGAGTCCAATACCCTAGCTGCACATGGACGGTGGGGTAGAAGAGCTCCAACAGGTCTATGACAGCAACTTGCAGTGTACGGCAGGGTGGTGAGACAGTTCTGAGTTCTCTGCTAGGCTGTTAAGAATTCAAATGTTTCTAGCTGCTTGACACCTTATAAATCTGGCTCCATTCTGACTCTCTCAAGGCCCCGTGTCTACACAGGGAGTCTGTGACATGTGTGCGCAGCCTTTCATATCCCTTTGGGTTCTGTACCCCACTGAGAACCAGCCCCTGGGCCTGGCATGGCTCTCCATAGGTTTCTACCAGGATGGGGAATCTAAATCCCAGAGTTCAAAGAGTTCCAGAAGCCTGTCTGGCATGTGTGTCACCAGGTGGTCATCTCCTAGCCACAATACCACTCTGTCTTCACTGAGCTCAGCACCACTGATCAGCTGTGTGGTGTTGGTACCACCTGTGAATCAGGAATGGCTGACAAAGTCAGGGTCTTGCCTGCTCTTTCCTTTTTCTTTTTCTTTCTTTTTTTTTTTTTTTTGGGGGGGGGGTTGTTTTTTTTTTTTGTTGTTGTTGTTTTGAGACAGGGTTTCTCTGTGTAGCCCTGGCTGTTCTGGAACTCACTTTGTAGACCAGGCTGTCCTTGAACTCAGAAATCCACCTGCCTCTGCCTCCCGAGTGCTGGGATTAAAGGTGTGCACCACCACGCCTGGCCTTGCCTGCTCTTTCTACATGATCAGAAATAGTGAATTTGGTGACCCTGTCCACTCCAAGACAGCCTGGGAGTAAGGCTTATATCTGGAATGTGCAACTTTGGGCTCAAATCTGGGGTGGCACAGAGAGAAAATTCAGAGTCAAATCAAAGCTGGATACTAAGAACCCAGCCTGCTAGTAAGGTGGAGCAGAGTTCTAAGCTGAAGGAGTTGCACTGTGGAGGGAGTGTGGAAACTGCAAGAGGGTGACACAAGTAGACCCTGCATGGTGGAGCTAGATGCTAGCATAGCCTGGCTGGAATCCTGTACCTGACTGGAAGCTATTCCTGCCCCCACTTAGGGCACTGAGGTGGGATGGACATTTTCTCAGTGAGAACAGAGACATCATTACGCCTGTGACTCTACACAGTGGCCAGCCTGGGAAGCGGGTCACCATCACAGCCTTCATCTAGCTGCTGCTGGCACTGCCCCTAGCCTTAATCCTGGGTCTGCACAGGCACCTCTTCTCTCTTACGCAAGCTTTTCAGGGCTGACTGCCACAGCACCAGTCATTCTGAGGGTTCATCTGGGACACTGTGGGGGAGCACTGGACCTCGTCATGGAGACATAGTAACTAAAGTTGTTCACAGGCTCTCTGACAGTGACTGACAGCCTATCAACCAATGCCAGGTGTCCACTGGTTAGGCTCTCAGTCCCTGGTGTGGTGTGGGGAGGACGTTTGACAGGATCGTGTGGAAGTGAGTTACAGGGGCACTGTCCTTGGCACTCTGCTATCCTTTCCAAGACTGCCCATGTCATGAGCACTCCCAAGTGAAGTGGGCTGTAATCAGCTAGGGGCAGGAGAGCCACAGTCATGCTATTCATATTTCCAACTTCTAAAACTGTGAGCCAGTAAATCTTGTGTCTCTGCAAATGCCCTTTCTGGAAAGAGGACTAGACTGGGAACAACCTTGTATAAGAGCATGCACAAACCCAGGCAGCCTAAGAAGCTGCCCAAACTGAAAGTGCTGGGAACTGCTATAGGCCTTTAGAGACCAAGAACCCACACAGACATCACATCAGAGCCTGGCACTGCAGCCCACCCACCCTGGCCGTCCCCATGACTGACCAACCTCAAGTGTGTGTGTCCCCTCGGCAGACTCAGAGGGACTCCTCTGCGTGAGGTTCTCTGGTGATACAGACGTTGCTGGCCCCGTGCAGTCTGCTGGCATACTGACTCCATTGGTGCCACTGCTGGGGACTGCAAAAAGGAAAGAGAGAGTGGACAGGTGTCCCCCAGCCCTTCAGCAGCTAACTAAGCTGCTAGACTCTGAAGTTCATTCATCCTAGGCTGTGTACAGTGATGAGAGCTTTTAATCTCAACATTTGGAGGTAGAGGCAGGTGGATCACTATGAGTCAGAGGAAAGACATCTAGACAGCAAATTCTAGGTCAACTAGGGCCACATTTAAGAAAGGAAGAAAGGAAGGAACGAGGGAGGGAGGGGAGGGGAGGGGGGAGGTGAGGGAGGAGGGGGAGGAGGAAGGAAGGAAGGAAGGAAGGAAGGAAGGAAGGAAGGAAGGAAGGAAGGAAGGAAGGAAGGAAGAAAAGTCATATATTCTTAAATTAGTAGGCTCAAAACTCACAGACATGAAGAGCTGCTGCCTTTATTCTAAAAGACACTGTGTTGGCATATAGCTCAGGATGCTCAGGGCCTGGAATTCATCCTCAGGACTACACACACACACACACACACACACACACACACACACACACACACACACAACATGAACAAGAACTGGCTTCCAGTGAGCTCAGAAGCAGGACTCCCAGAAAACGAGCAGCAAAAGGAAATCTATCATAGATTGCTCCATGCAACTGAAGGAGAGCCCGGCCTGTGTGAGGTCGGCATCCAACCCCAGCACCCATCACAAAGCCAGAAGGAAGCTGGAATAGTGGTGTGTGCCCACTATTCTGTGAGAAGGAATACAAAGTGAGTTCAAGAGGAGCCTGGGCTGGCTGCACAGGGAGATACTGAGTCACAAAAATCCAACTAAACCAGGACAAAATGACAACTGCCCTACATGCCAGGTCTATCCTACTTGCCCCCAAATCAAGATGGAATGAAACAGGAATCTTTAAGGGTCTATCTTTGTGTATACTATGGCTCTATCCGGTGGACTCTGAGCAATGGACCCAAGCAGACTTTAGGTGATTAATCAGCATGAGATTAACCAGGTCCAAAGTGGCTAGGTTACTTCTGAGTTTTGAGTAACAAGACCAAAACCCAGCAAAGCTGGAAACCCTTGCAGAGCAGCTTAGGAGGTCGACAAGAGACCTGGGGACACAGAAAACCTTGGCAGTACCCTATTCCTCCATTGAGGTTCCCCTCAGGATAGGACTAACCCAAAGGGTCCTCTTGCCTCTGTACTTCAAACTGTGACTCAGTCCCTTACCCGTCTGCGACAGCACCTTGGGCTGAGGGGCCTGCAGCACAGCTGGACGGAGCACACCACGCTGCTGTTCCCTGGGTTTCTGGCTGGGCAGACCTGGAACACAGTGGATTCTAGGAACCTTGACCCTGCTGCTCCAGGGCACATCAACTTCAGTGGTTGTGCAAGGGAGGCCACACTTAACACCAACACTTTATAGTGACAGACACCTGCCATTGAGACCTGTGACAAGGTCCAGGTCTTCCTTTGCACTGTGCCTCCCAGAGTTTGCACGGTGCAAAGGAAAATGGCCAGGGCTGGTACAGGGTCACATGAGTTCCCAGGAAGGAGATACCCTGCTCCCAAAGGTCAGAGCAATTTCCCAGGGCTGCCTCCATGTCAGTCCCAGTCCCAGGAGCAGACTGGGCCTACAGCAAGGGTCCTGGAGCCAGGCAGAGGCCTGCAAATGTCACCCACCTGCACTGGGTGCCTGACCGTGGATGAGTGTTGGGGGCTTCAGCCGGAAGCCGCTGCTCTTCTCCTCTGCAAGCACAAGACACAGCTGAGCTCAGCCTGTGGAGGCAGGAGCACAGCGAAACAGGGTGCATGGTAGGCCTGGGACCCCAGAGAATGGTCCAGGCTATAACAGGAAAGTAGGAGGTCCATGTTAGAATGTGGTTCTGTGGCAAGGCCAGCACAGGGAACCTGGAGGATGAAGATGCTGAG
Source organism: Mus caroli (assembly GCF_978045245.1). Taxonomy (NCBI): domain Eukaryota; kingdom Metazoa; phylum Chordata; class Mammalia; order Rodentia; family Muridae; genus Mus; species Mus caroli. Next base: position 38,188,772 of record NW_028227273.1, read on the forward strand.
ACAGAATGACATATCTGCTAACTCTGGGCCATTCCTCCCAGGAAGGTGAGTGATGGCACTACTGGGCAGGCCTACAATAGAGGACATGTATGCTCACAACCACAGGACTGGGGCAGGACCTGCCTCCCAGACATGCCTGTTACTCAGCACCAGCTCTGCCAGCCACTCACAAGAGCTAGGAGATAGAGCTGGAGCTGCAGGGACAGCTGGGAACCCAGTGAGTCTGCATCCTGGTGACCTTGTCCTGGTGACGGACAGCTAGTCTAATGTGACCCAGGACAGGAGAAAGGCATGAAAAAATGCACAGGCCACAGGCAGTCTTGGAGGCTCATCCATCAAGCAGACAGATGTTAACCCCATCCCCATATGCACAACCCTCCTGAAGGAAGCAAAGAAGAATAAAACCCATGGACAGAGGCCAACAGCAGACAACCCCCAAACACAGAGCTGAGAGACTGGCTCAGTAGGCACAGTGTCTACTGTGCAAGCATAAGTGCCTGAGTCCCAAGCCGGCCGTGGTGGCGCACGCCTTTAATCCCAGCACTCAGGAGGCAGAGGCAGGCGGATTTCTGAGTTCGAGGCTAGCCTGGTCTACAGAGTGAGTTCCAGGACAGCCAGGGCTACACACAGAAACCCTGTCTCGAAAAAATAAAAAAACAAACAAACAAAAGTGCCTGAGTCCCGTCCCCAGTACACAGCACAGCTTAGTCCTAGAGCTGGGGATTTATGGGAAGAAACAGGAATGTCCTGGAGCTCTGTGGCCTGCAGCGCCAGCCAAATCAATGAGACCCCGCCTGAGGAAGGCAGACAGAGTAATGAGTATTGGCAATGACCTCTGGTCGCCAAATGCACATGCACAGGTGAGCACGCTAGCCCCCCACAACACATGCACATACACACATACAAAAGGCAGAGTCTTAAGTGAAGAAAAGCTGCCATGGTGCAGGGCCCATGGATAGGAAATATCCACAAGTGGAGGCAGGAGGCAGATCCATGATGCCCACAGCTGAGGATGGAGGAGGCTGAAGAGGGACTGCTCACAGGGATGGAGTTTATTTGTATGTGACAGCTTGATACTGAACACACTGATGCCACACCAGCATCTTGTCACATGGGCTGATAGGAAACTGGTCACACTTGAAAGCCCAGGGGACACCTTGGAGGACACCTAGTCAGAGCAGCACTCAAACCCCGGGAATAAAGAGCTAAGTCTACTAGCCACACGAGGCCTGGACATGTGACAAAGCAGCCACTGGAGCCAGCTATGGAGTGGGATAGAGGCCTTTAGGGGGACAATGCTGGACCACACTTTTCAAACCTGAGATCGAGTTCATAAACTGTATAACTAGAGAACCCAAAGGCTGGCTTTAGGCACCCGTGTCTTGGTCATAGGTCTTTAGGGTCCTGTTCTCCACACAACCTTTAAGATTTGAGGGTAAGCCAGGTGGTGGTGGCACATGCCTTTAATCCCAGCACTTGAGAGGCAGAGGCAGGTAAATCTCTGTGAGTTTGAAGCCAGCCTGGTCTATAAAGTGAGTTCTAAGACAGCCAGGGCTACACAGAGAAACCCTGTCTCCAAACCCCAAAGACTTGAGGACAACACAGCTGACCACAGGGACTGTAGCCACTCACCTGCACCAGTGTGGGGCCCAGAGCCTGGCCATTGTGTTGGCATGCAGGAATCCAGCAGGGCACTGCTGTGACCAGATGGGACAGACAGAAGGCAAGCCTCCCTGTTGACACTAAGTGGGCAGCCAAGGCTTAGAGTTCTGTTCCCAGCCCCACCCATAGAGACATACACCCTGGGCTCTTCTCAGGTCTTGTAAAGACTCACTTTGCTAACAGTAGATGTTACATTGCTCAGGACCTGGGGAACCCAGGCTTCACCCTCCTATAGCTAGCTGTTGGGTATATGCCACAGATGGGGCAGGAGGGGAATGACTAGGTGAGGGGGCGCTCCCTGCTTAGTTGGGAATACACTAGAGACTGAGCCGAGTTGGCCTGAGGCTGACAAAGCTCCCAGAGCAGTAGCTGGTGTGACTGGGCCCTGGGCAAGAACACAGCTGGCCAGGATGGCATGGCAAGAAGATGACAAGAAGAGCCAGGTTTCTTCCTCAGGCTCAATGTATAGCTGAAAGTGACACTGAACTCCTGATCTTCCTGCCTCCACCTCCCAAGCACTGAGATGACAGATGTGTGTCTCCTCACCTGACTGCAACCAGGCTTCTTTTTTTGTTGTTGCTTTTTTTTTAAGGAGGGGTTTCTCTGTGTAGCCCTGGCTGGCCTGGAACTCACTATAGAGCAAGCTGGTCTCAAACTCTAGAGATCTGCCTGCCTCTGCTTTCTGAGTGTTAGGATTAAAGGTGTGTGCCACCACCATCCAGCTGAAACCAGGCTTCTTAGTGTCAGGAAGAAGGGATAGGGCACTAAAGGACACTACCACTGCTGACTCTATAGGCCAGGTTCACACCCTGTGGGCCAGCAAAGCACCAAGCTCCTGGTTCTAGAGGCTGCACCCTAATAGAAAAGAAAGACAGATCCCAGGACTGAGATGGAATGGTGAGCAATTTCCCTGTGGGGACAAATCAGAAAATGACCAGGGACAGTCTTCAGGTTGTTTAGGTCCCAGTACCAAACACAAGATTTGTGACAGCCCAGAAACCATCAGGTCAGGAAGATCCGAATTCACATCTATCCTGCTCAAAGACCTGAGAACAGGATGCAGGGAGGGAAGGCTCTGGGAGTCACTGGTGGGACAAGAATAGCGAGGCAAACAAGGAAGTGAGTCTCCTACACAGAGTGGAGCATACCCATGCTGGGAAAACAAACATTGGAGGTAACGACAGAGACAGGATAGAAACTGTGCCCTAAGAAACCAAGTCACCCTTACAGATACCCCAAAGACAGCCCTAGCCTGAAGACTGTCCTCAAAGGAACTCAGTTCTACAGAATCCAAGTCATAGGAGATGGCTGAGTGGGGAGAGCACCTGCTCTGCAAGCTTAAGGCCCCGAGTTCACATCCCAAGTATTCACATAGAAAAGGAAACCAATGGATGCAGAGGATGGATCCTGAGCTTGCTTGGCCACAGAGCCTAGGCCCAACTGTGAGCTTTTAGTTCAGGCAGAGACTCTGTCCCAAGAAAGCAAAACAGAGAGAAGCTGGAGGCGGGGGCGGGGCGGGAGTTGGGGTGGGGGTGGGGTGCAGGACCATCAAGGAAAATATCTGAGGACTTGCTCTGGTTCCCACACACATGAACACACTACACAGCAGATACACTCTTACAGAGTAAAGGCAGGCAGGCCAACAAGGCTGGGGATTCCCTTTGTGCCACCTCTACACACCCACAAGCTGGCATGGGGCCTTTAAACCAAGGTGGTGTACAGCTGTCAAAAAGACTGCAATGCCTGTTTTGCAGGACCACCATGCTCTAGGCATGGGACAAGGAGGGAAACCTCCTCCACAGAGCAGAAGTGATACCTGCTGCCCAGGATGGACTACCAAGACCAGAACCAGAACCAGAACAGGCCAGGACACTCTATGGTCTAGCCCTTCAGAGCAATCACTCCTAACCATCCAGGCAGCAATCATTCCTAACCTGAGGGGTGCCTATGTGTGAAAAGGGCTGCTGGACTTTGCCTGCCTCCAACTGAGCATCCCCAGAATCTCTCAGCCTAGATCCAGCCTCACTGCTGCACTGGTTGAAGCCTGGAGGCTGGCATCCCCGTATATGGGTGCCCCTCAGTCTGACTACCCACAATGTCTGAGCTGGGAGCACAGATGAATGAATGCTCTCCAACTGGGCATGGGCATGTACATGGTACCGAGTGGGTGAGAATCCTATCCCATGCAGTCCATATCAACACCATGTCCTTGCAAAGACAGCCAGACTCACAGGTGATGTACCCACAGGGCTTGACAGGGAACCTCCCAACTTCCCCGTACGGCAAACGTGTCAGCTTTCCTTGGCCTAGGTATCACACCCTTGGGGCTGGCACTACCTGGCTCTGGAGGATGTTGCTTACCTGAGTGCGTTAGAGAGGATGTCCGCTCACGCTTGACAGGAGGGCAGTAGTTTCCATCCTCATGGTCAGAATCTACTAGACACAGAGAAGGTGGAGTCAGAGAGTGTTCAAGTTTGCTTCCAGGATTTGGCTCATGTTCTAGAGACTTCCTTACCTTCTCCGGCTTCGGGACTGGAGCTGCCAGCAGATCTCTGCAATGAGAACACAGAAGCGGTGAGAGGCCCCAAGTGTTCCAAACCTGTGTCCCCAACTCCCCTGTACCCTGCCAGGGGCTAAGGATGGCCCTACGTAGGTCAGGTCCAATGATCCATGGGCCACCTTCCCCAGACAGCACAACCCTCCCTGGCCTGCCTAGGGCCTTGTCTGGGGACAAGGGCATCCTGGCTCCCATGCTCACCCTAGAGCATTCTATAGCACATATGCACACCTGCTTCTAGGTTGTCAGTTCCAGTACAAACAAGCTCTGATGTCTGGGCCAAAATGTTCAGAGATGTGCCAGGCTGCCAGGACCCTTCTTCAACTAGAAAGAGGTTCCACGTCCCTCCAGTTCCAGCCTGGTATTCAGGTGAGGAGTTGCCAGCTGAGATCAGGAGCTTGTGTCCACACTTAGTACTGTGTTATCCTTCAGACCCCAAAGCCAGAAGCAAAGGCCAACGGTAGGTAAACCCACGCCCCTGGTGGACGCTGGCAACTTAGGAAGGCACAAGAGCCCATTTCCCTAGAGTCCTAAAGTGCTTCAAGCTCAAGCTGAACCAAGTGGGGGATACTGCCTTTAAGAAGCTGCCAAGAGGGCTGGAGAGATGGCTCAGTGGGTAAGAGCACCCGACTTCTCTTCCAAAGGTCCGAAGTTCAAATCCCAGCAACCACATGGTGGCTCACAACCACCTGTAATGAGATCTGATGCCCTCTTCTGGTGTGTCTGAAGACAGCGACAGCTACAGTGTATTACATGTAATAAATAAGTAAATAAATAAATCTTTAAAAAAAAAAAAGCTGCCAAGATCCCATGCAATCAAAAAAAACACTAGCAGAGACCCTCCTGCTGTAGACCAGGACCCATTTTTCCCATAAATGGCCATAAAGCCAGCACTTTTGGCTCACAGGTCCCATCTCCTCACTTTTGCTTATAATCCTATAACAATGTAAACACTGGCTCAGCTCAGGAACTGCAACCAGATAGTGGGCTGGAGCCTGCAGCAGTGAGCCCAGAGAGGGTGAACACAATGACACACAGTAAATCTCTAACAGATTAGCACCCTGACCTAGGCACTCTCCTCAGTACAAGCTCACAGCTTGGGTCCGTGCCAAGAGAAGCAAGCCCATCACTCTCCTTCCTGGAACTGTTCTCTCATTCACAGAGCAGGAACACTGATGGTCCCCAGACAGGTTCCCATTCCCACCCGGAGACCTTGTCAATGGGACAAACCCAGGCTCTGCCTTCCACATGATGTCAAATTTCTTGGAGGTTGCAAAGGACATCAGGAAAAGGGTCCTGAGCCCAGGGCTCAGAGACTCTGCAGCACTTGGGTTCACATCTGATCCAAAGCTGCCCCACAAGGCTCAGGCGCTCCTCGGTCTAGCCTTGGGACTACCAGCCCTCTAAGAGGTTACCCACAGGACCATGAAGGGGCCACCAGCCTGAGGAGACACCCACACAAGGCTGTCCTGGAGGAAACAATCATCTGTAGTGAATCTTCAGGATGGACTGAGTGGAAGGAGGCTGCTGCTTCTGAGGTGCCAGTGGCTCTGGCATCACCAAAGGCAGAAGGAGAAGGTTTGTGTGTTCCTATCACCTTGGCCCCTTGGCTACATCAACACAGCTCCAGACAGCCTCACATGTTATGGCCACCTTGTTGCTGTTCAGCTTCATCAAGGGAGCAGGTTCTTAGGATCCATGTGGGATATCACCGAGAATGCACGTGGGAACCAAAGTTTCCCAGGAGAAGAAGCAGTCCCACTGCTTCCAGGACAAAGGCTCCAGGATGACACACCGAGAGACACAGGTTGCCTAAGGTGTCCACCTCACTAACCAGGGATCCAAGAAGAAAAATCCAGGCCAGCATTCCAACGGATCCTTGGATAGATGGAGGAGGCTCACAGAGTGATCCTTACCCACAGCTTCGGACTGGCTCAGTTTTGCCAGCAAGAGCACAGGAACCACAGACGTGGGAGGTGGAAGCAAGATCAGGATTTCAAAGCCAGCCTGACCTACATAAGACCCTGTTTCAGAAAAATCCTAAAACAAACTATGAACCTAGCTGATCTTGGCATAAGTGCTGGGATGAGAAGCACACACAGGTATCTTCTGTGTACTATGATGTGGTCAAATGACAATCAAAGAGGCCACCCTGAGGGCTGGAGAGATGGTTTAGTGGTCAAGAGCACTCGCTGCTCTTCTACATTCTACAGGATAGAGCCCTGTAGAATGTAGCCCTATATGATGCTACTCACAACCACCTGTACCCTCAGTTCCAGGAACATCTGGCCTCTGGCCTGCCTGGCCACAGACTGACATGCACATCTCCCACACATGTACACGCAACTAAAAGTTATATATACATTTTATTAATTACATACATTTAAGTTAAGTAAACATATATAGAAAGAGATGCCACCCTCAAGAACACAAAAATTCACCCTCAAGGCTGGCATCGCCCCAAAGGCTGTGAGCGATGCAGGGGCTCAGGTGCATGTGGGGTGCTGCACAGCATGGTCTATCCACAACCTCCAGGACAGCAGGCTGCTCACAGACTCTTGGTGGGCAACCGCACATCATAGATGTTTACCCTATATACCCTGGAAGAGTGGCACAGAGCACAGACAGACTGCGGTGATGAAGGAGCTTACTGGGCAGCCACGTGGTTCTCTAAACTAAGACTTAGGGCACAGCAAGATAAAAGCCCACTCTGCAGCACAGGGACTGGTGAGCTCAGCCTGGTGTCCCCAGGATCAGATTCCACCCAACATGATTTACAGCCCAATTCACCCAAATTATAGTACATCTATGCAATGCGCCAGCCACAAGACTACTTTTGGCAGACAGCCCAGCTTCCCCACTGGAGTCCTACACTGGCCTGGTGGCTCAGCGCTGTCACCAAGTGGTATGACAGTGCTGCTCCAGCCACTGTGAAGCAGGGGGTGGAGATGACCTCCAGCTCCCCTTATCTGGAGGCCCCTTGCCCTGGCTGATCTGGGGACTATATTGCTCAGGCTTACAGCCGATGAGAATCAAGACACTGGGCTTTATGGGCCCAGTTCGCCACACAGGACACTGGCTCTGGTGGGCAGCTACTGTCATGAGAGCTCTAGCATGAACTTGCCGTGTGGCTCAGCTTAGAAGCCAACACCTGCAGAGCCTTGCATTCAACCAGGCTATTCTCTCAGCTAGAGCCTCTGCACAGAGGCAAGCGGCATCTGGATACAGTTAACAAGGATTCTCTGTCCAGAGCAAAAACAGAGCACCCTGATTCATGTGGCTTCTGTTGTCACCCACTCTTCTGCAGTACAGAGGAGGAATCTCCCACAGGCCCTGGCACACCATAAAAATCTTGCTTCTTTCCCCTCAAAGCCTGAATCCCCAAATTACAGGGCAGGACCCCAGCCTCACCCTGGGCAGAGCTTCTCCTAGCATGACTCAGTGTTGGGAACTGGGGCTGGTGTGCAGGGAGGGGCCACTCAAGCCTAGAGGATGCAGGCAGAGCCTGGCTGTGCTATCAACACATACCATGTCTGGCTCTTTATGTAGGTTAGGTGCTAGGAACTTGAATCCAGGTCCTCCTGGTTTCACAGCAAATGTTCTGAATTCACTGAGCACCCACCTCTGTAGCCCTCACTGATCTAGCAGTAAAGCAGACATTCCCTGGCACTGAGGTATAATTTACTCACTCACGTCTTCTGCCTGTGCTAGAGATGGACAGGTGCTTCCCCTCTTCCTGCTTCACTGCAGCCCAAGCTCAGAGTCTCCAGAGCCCTGGGTTCCTAAGACCCTGAACTTTGCCACTCAGATTCAGGAGGAGAGAAGTGGGAGGAAGCCGGTGAGGCCAGGAAGGGCCTGGAAGGCAGTGCTGCCCAGTTCCTCTTGAGGCCCCTCCCATCTCCCAGGAAGCAGACCCCATCACTGGGTAGGGACAGTAAGGGGCTTGGTCACTCTATCTGGTCAGTGGCATAACTAAAGTGAGCTAAGTAAGTCCTTGCTGCCTCCTCCCAGATGCCTCAGGTGGTCTTGGGGTTGAAGAGACAGGGACTTAGGCCAGGGAATGGAGTGCAGGGTGGGCTGTGGGCACTTACCCCTGCCAATTCTCGCACACAAGGAGGCTGGGCTGCAGGAGCAGGGGGCGGAAGAGAGCTGGTGGAAGCGCTAGCAGGGGCGGAAGGGTCTAAGGCATGCTCCCCAATGGATTCGGGGTACCCTGTATCAGGGCAGGGTGCCTCGGCCTCCCCCTGAGGCTCCTCTCCCGACTCCGGCAAGTCTCTGTGCTCTGTGGAGGACTGGGGGGCAAAAAAGACAATTTTCCTTCAATGTACACAAAAGGCCACATTGTAGGGAAGGGTGAGGGATAAGTGTCAGGGGCTGTATGTGGTGTGGCCTCTGGGGACAAGACAGGCCACTGGAGAAGGGGAGGGGCCCTGTCCCTACCTCTGCCTTTCTGTATCGGGCTCTTGGGCAAGTAGGGTCTAAGCTTCCTTTTCAGAACAATGGTGCTCTACTGCTCTCAGCCACTCCAGCCAGATACTAAAGTGCTGTCAGTGGACACATCAGTGACAGAAGAACCAAGACACCCACAGATTTTTGGCCTCTGGTTTTCCCATGCTCACCCCACACACCCTGGGTGCGGGCTTATTTGGAAAAGGGCAAAGGATGCAAAAGCTAACATCCAGCAGCCTTCGTGGTAGACCTGGGGGCTCTATGGGCCTCTAGGCCAAGCACCTGTGGCCCCAACTCTTTCTCAGAGGTGATGTCCTGCCACAGTGGCCCAGGGCCCCAAACCCCATGGCACTGTCCACCAGTTGTTCTCAGCCCATAACTAAAATGGCTGTGGCTGTCTGCCAGAAAGGAAGGAAACGTCTCAAGGGTGTGACTTGCCCACAGGGCTGTGCTGTGATTTGAGTCTTGATGCCCAGGTCACCTTGAGTCCTGTGATCCAGGGGCCCTCTTGTCTCAGCCTCCCGGGTGGCTGGGACGCAGGGCTGTGTCACCAGACGAGGCATGGGTGCTACTTTGAAACATGACCCCCATCAAAAGAAAATACAACAAACGCAGAGCCCTGTGGAAAGAAACGGCTCCATCAAAGCTCCTTCAAGGCCGGCTGTAGTGGAACAAGCCTGCGATCCCAGCACTAAGGAGGCAGAGGCAGGAGGACCTCGAGATCCAGGCCAGCCTAGGCTATGTAGTGAGACCCTAGCCCAGAGGAGTGAAAAGAGCTTACAAAGCTTCTATACAAGTCACTTCTTGCCTAGGTCTCGGCATCAAAGGACACTATCAGCTTCCTAGGTCACAGTGGTCACCACCAGCCCCCTACTGCTACCCATAAGAGTAAAACTTAACCCCTTGCTGGGAGCAACAGCCAGAATCAGCTGACTAGAATCACATGGAGGGTATACAGTGGGCTCTCAGGGGCCAAGAAGAAAGACAAGGAAGAAGGGCGTTCTACCTCTGTCTTCCATTACTGGACTATACCAATGCCAGCCTGCTACCCAATGCTGGCCCTGTCATCCCCAGGGGCAACCACACTAAAAAGCCAAATGGTCCAGATGCCATATGAACAATGGGCACAGATGCACTTGCCCAGGGAGGACCAGATGTCCAAAGTCAGTGATGGGGCTGAGCAGCATTGACTTCTGAGAGCTACTGCTGAGGTGCTGAGGGGAGACTGACAGCTGTGTTCTGTCACTGACAAAATACAGCAAGCACAGAGGAGAAGCAGCTACCTCACAGGCACACAGAGCGATGGCCTCATATCCACACCACACAGAGAACATTCCTAGGACATGGGGATAGAGAGGGTAAGAGGACCCTGTGCTGCCAATCTAGCCACCAGTATTCAGGTGTCTAAAGTCTGGAGTCCATGGGGGTACATACCTGTCACCCCAGCACTTAGAAGTGTGAACTCAGTTGAGCAGTAGTAGCGCGCCTTTACTCCCAGCACTTGGGAGGCAGAGGCAGGTGGATTTCTGAATTTGAGGCCAGCCTGGTCTACAGAGTGAGTTCCAGGACAGCCAGGACTATACAGAGAAACCCTGTCTCAAAAAAAACAAAAAAACAAAAAGGAGGAGGAGGAGATGGTATGTGAATCCCAGCCTGGGATACAAATCAAGACTATCTCAAAATAAAATAAAACAAAATAATCTGGTCTGTGGCTCCATTGTAGAGCACTTGCCTCACATGTAGAAAGAAGGTCCTGGGTTCCACCCTTAGTTCCCATCCCAGCTTCCCACTTAGGAGGTAAAGGCAGGAGACTCAGGAGGTCAAGGCTAGCCTGGGATACACAGTGAGCTCAAGGACATCTTGAGCTATAAAAAACTCTGTCTTAAAAATTATGAGCTGGGCGTGGTGGCCACCCTCCTTTAATCCCAGCACTCGGGAGGCAGAGGCAGGCAGATTTCTAAATTTGAGGCCAGCCTGATCTACAAAGTGAGTTCTAGGACAGCCAGGGCTATATAGAGAAACCCTGTCTCGGAAAAAAAAAAAAAAAAAAAAAAAAAGACCAAAAGGCTAGAAAGAGGACTCAGAGAAAACTGGGTATTCTACAAGACAGGGGTTGGATTCTCAGTGCCTAACTGACAGCTCACCACTGTCTGACATTCTAGTTCTAAAGGACTCAACACCCTCTTCTGATCTGCTTAACACCAGTCAAGCACAGGGTGCAGGCAAAACACTCATATACCTAAAATAAATTACTAAAAACAATGACCACCCAGCTAACTCAATCAGCAGACATGAGACTGTTTTTGTTGTTGGCTTTTTTTTTCCCCCAAGACAGGGTTTCTCTGTGTAGTCCCGGCTGTCCTGGAAATCACTGTAAGATAAATAAGACTGGCCTCAAATTCAGAGATCCACCTGCTTCTGCCTCCCAAGTGTTGGGATTAAAAGTGTGCACCACTACCACTACCTGGCTATGAGGCTCTCAAACTCCAAGCATGAGATTTCTAACTCAAAAATTAATAAGTAAGGGGCTGGAGAGATAGCTCAGTGTTTAAGAGCACTTACTGTTCTTCCGGAAGTCCTGAGTTAATTCCCAAGAACCAACCACATGGTGGCTCACAACCACATGTAATGGAATATGAGGCCCTCTTCAGGTGTGTCTGAAGACAGCTACATCGTACTCAAATATACATAAAAGAAATAAATCTTTAAAAGATTACTAAGTAAACTAGGCGTGGTTGTGCACACCTTTAATCTCAGCACTTGGGAGGCAGAGTTAGAAGTTGGCAGATCTCAGAAACAGACAGAGTTCAGGACAGCAGGCTCTACACAGCAAGTTATAGGTCAGCCAGGACTTCACAGTGAGGCCCTGTCTCTAAACAAAAATAATCACTAGGAACTATTAAGTAAGCAAGTAAACAAAAGCTTAGACTGGAGACATGCTTTGGTGCTAGAATGCTAGGCCAGCACACAAGCCACTGGTCCCAGCATTAAAAACCAAAGCCAGGGGCTGGTGAGATGGCTTAGCGGGTAAGGGCACTGACTGCTCTTCCAAAGGTCCTGAGTTCAAGTCCCAGCAACCACATGAAGGCTCACAACCACCTATAATGGGATCTGACGCCCTCTTCTGGTGCGTCTGAAGACAACTACAGTGTACCTATGTATAATAATAAATCTTTGGGCCAGAACAGTCAGGGACTGAGCGAGTGGGGCTGACTGAGTGAACAGAGGTCCTAAATTCAACTCCCAACAACCAGATGAAGGCTCACAACCATCCGTACAGCTACAGTGTACTCATATACATAAAAAAAAAAAAAAAAAAAAAAAAAGGAATAATGACAGGAACAAACACCAATGAACAGGAGTGGGTAGATTCCCTAGTCAGGCAACAGCAGGAAGTGGCAACCTGTCACCCTGGGCCCTCACCACTGCACAGCTGCTGATGCACCTGTTATGGAGGTGAAAGCTCCTGGCTGGCAACCAAGCTACTTGCTCTCTTCCAATCCTGCACTACTGTTTAGTACATCCTGATCTACATAGACCAAGTAACCCAGGCTGGCCCAATCTTGCAGTCCTTCTGCACACACGCACACTGGAGTTTCACCCCCGACTAGCCTCGAACTCACAGAGATCCACCGGCCTCTGCCTCCTGATGCTGGAATTAAAGGGTATATATTACCATGCCCAGCCTTAGCATTATCTTTTCTGAGGATTTGAGAATTTTCAAAATGAGACTGAAAATATAACAGCAAACCAACAGAGGAAGAGGGAAACAGACTCCTGAAAGAAGCCTGGCTGGTCCTGTCTGGGGACAGAGGGACAGAAGTCTCACACTCTTTGTCGGTGATATTGCCTGCTTGCTTGACAGACAGAGTTTTTTGACCCAGGGGCCTCTCCTTGCAGAGAGGTCTAGGGTTTGGCTCCCAGTGAGGTAGAAGAGACTACCATAAACATAACAGAGCTGCTGCCATAAAGATTTGGCAGTACATTTGCTTTGGAGACATTAATTAAATCAGGAAAGGAACTAAGCTAAAAGGTGGCTTCTCCAACCCCCAGAGATAAGCAGTAGCTACTCAGAAATGTTAAGAGATAAGCAGACAGCATGCCAGGCTGTGAGCATTTGTTCACAACACTGACAAGCCATCCCCCAGGAACACACCTCTGACAGGCAGCCACAGCCAACGTCAAGTCCTAGCCTCTTCAAAGCCCCTGAGTCTCTTCTGGAGAAGAGCAAAACTCTATAAGGTAGGCAAAATGACCTGGGTAACAACATAGTGTACTGAAGAAATAATTCTGGCAAATCTGCCCACGTGCCCAGACTTGCAGTCTCCTGGCTCTGTTTAAATTGCTCAAAGTGTAACCCAGGGCAGGACCTGAAAGAGATGACCTCCTGTGTGGAAAGCAGGAGCCTAAGCTATAACTTAGGAAGCCTCTATCTGAGCCACACTCCTCTGTGGGCAGTAGCTGGAACCAGACGAGTTCTATTAAAGAGCCATCCCTTCGTTAACTCACTTGTGCACAGGGATTCCTCACAGGAAGTTATACTGTATGTAGCAACAGCATCTACATCAGGTGGCTCACAACCATCTCTAGCTCCATCTAGTCCTGGGAATCAACACCCTCCTCTGGCCTCCACAGGTACCTGGCACACATGTGGTATACAGGCATGCTTGCATACAAGAATCAGTAAGGAGATGGGCCTTCACTATGTAGCCCAAACTGGCCTGTATCTATCACTTCTGACTGGTGGTCACACTGCAGAAACAGCCCATGACTTTGGTAAGAATAGGTGGCACTCTTAGAAGCAAAGCCATCGCGAAAGGCCAGTCATGCGCACCATTTGGAGAAGCTGAACCCAAACCAGTGATCTCATGTGACCCCCAAGGTCTGTGACAATTGGTGGGTGTGCTCACACTTAGCCAGGCCCCTAGCATCACCCTCAGAGCTGTACCCTGCTGGCAGGCTTGTGGCAGTTCCCACTGGGAGATTCCTCTGCAAGACTTGGGCAGCAAGGACCTTCTGTGTATGGAACCCTGGGCAATGGCATTTAAACCTCAGAGCCACCAAACTGCCCGAGTACAACAGGCCCCTACTGTGGGTCTGTCCACAAAGCAGCAGAGGGGCTGCTGGAGACTGTGTGGGGGTTTCAACATACCCAACTAAAGCTGCCTAACAGATGACTGCAGGAGGACCTAGAAAAGTCCCAATAGTACCCAACACTGAAGAGAAACAACCGAGACAGATCTGATACGACTCTGACTCCTACCAAAGACTACACAGAGGATGCCAAGGCACAACTGTCACCAAGCAGGGGACAAAAGTCCACATGGCATTTTGGAAACCACCCAGTCACCAAAACAAACTTGCAGCTTCCTGTGGCCTCCAGATGTTACAGCAAAAAATAGAAATGGAGAGCCAAGCCATTCAACACCACCACTCAGGTAGTGTCACCCTGGCAGGCATGGGAGTGGAGTGTACAGCAGGCTTCCTTCACCTAAGTAGACACATGCGAGTGCGCGCGCGCGCGCGCACACACACACACACACACACACACACACACACACGGTGGCAACTGTATGGCCAGCAGCAGCCCCTAGCTGACTACCCAAATCCCAAATACTGCCAGTCTCTCAACAGGATGCAAATACACAGGATTCACACAGGTTGGGAGCCCTGCCACCAGCAGCTACTGTCTTCTGATATGTCCAGGAGGGGACAAATGATGGCCTTGAAAAAGACAGTCAAGAAGGCCGTGGCATCCTGGGCTGTTGCCTCTCCACATCTAGCAACGGCCAAACATGGCACCCCCTAGACATGTAGTACAAATGGCCTCTGGGGCAATGTGCCCTCCAAGAAGGAGGACTCAGCTCCACAGACAGGGAGGAAGGGCAGAAGAATAGTAAGCGGATTATTCCAGATGCAGCGACATACACTGGCTGGGACACAGTCCCCTAAGACACTCTCCTAGGGTGCTTGGAATAGAATGGGGGCTGTGTGCTAAGTGTATGCTCTATGCACCCTAAAATGTGCATAATACTTGCTAGTCTAGAATTTACCAACCTCTCTCCTTCCCGCTTCCTTTCTCAGTCCTTCTGCCCTGGCTCTCCCAGGATAGGGAGACAATTCTAAGACACAGTATTGGGATCTGAGACCATGTCAAGAGCTGATGTTCTGGTTCAAGGTAAAGTTCAGAGGTCCCATCAGCCTGGCCTTCAATGGCTTATTATGTGACAGAGCAAGCTGGAAGAAGGTATGTATTCAGAGTGCGCAGTAGCCCCTTACCTTCTGTCCTTTGTCCTTTTGAAACACAAAGACGGACGGTGCGACGGCAGGCTTTTCTGAAAAAAGAAACATCAATGTTTGCTGAACACTGCATGAGAATGGTCAACATGGCTCTTTTGTTTCTGGTCAGGTGGACACCCTAGTGTAGTATGCCAATGAGTGCCCACAGGTAGCCAACAATACTCATATATGCAACGTACACAAAAACAAATTAAAAAGCAGCTCACAGAACACCAAGCTGCTCAGAGGCTACATCAGGGAGCACACCAGTGACACAGTCCTGTCCTTTTCTACAAGCACAGTACTGGGTTCAGGATTCAGGACAGGGGTGCAAGACACCAGAGCACCATATGACTCCTGCCTAAAAGCTGAGTACCAACTTGGTTGTTTTGCTGCTATTTTGTTTTTGAGACTGGGCCTCACCGGTAAATCAGGCTAGCCACAGTCACAGAGATACCTCCCAAGTGCTGGGATTAAAGGTGTACATTACCCGCCTGACTGGCAAGCAGCTGGTCCTCACACTTCTGCTCTCTAGACAGCACCCCTAGAAACCCAAACAATCTGGCTTCCACAGGTGCTGATTAAACAGGACTTCAGCAGCACTGCCATGACGTGCTGCCCAGAGGCAAACAGTGGCAGGTTCTGCATCTGATGGGACAGGACAGTGCCTTCCTGGCTGTGCTAACTCCCATTAGCACCATATGCCCCTGAGGTTGAGTAGAAAGAGGCCTGAGCACTTAGGAGGCACGATGCCAAAAACAGCCACAGTCCTGAGATGGCAGATGTGCACACATCCGCACTCAGCACATGTGGAGAGGAGATGGGGAGGAAAGGACCACAGGGTAACCATTTGAGAGCAGGCTTGAGGAGGGACACGAACATCAAGGCCGTGACCACACAGACACCCCCCACTCACCCATAACCCAGTCCTAGAGAAGCAGGACACTGAACTTAGCCTGGGTCACAGAACTTAAAACATGCAGTCTGCTGACAATGACACTCTCACTACTTCAGTCCCCACTGCCTCGTGCTCCTGTGACCACCTGTGTTCATCTGTCTTATAGCCCAAGCTGGCATCCAAGCACCACCAGACTCATGGCTCCTGTAACTACAGCTAATACAAGTGATGGCAAGGAAACAAACTGGGCAGACAGGAGCAGCTCACCACAGTCTGTGCCAGTTCCCCAGAGCCCTGTCAGCACGTCTGGGCCCAAGCTTAGCAGCTGGGCCAGTGCCCATCCATCCGCAGATCTGCCTCTGCACCCAGCATCTGTGAGATGTGCAAGAAGCCGTCTTGGCCATCTTGGTCCCTTTTCACCCAACCCTGGCTCTAGGATTGCTGAGGATAGCACCTCAGCCCAGGGGATACTACCTCATAAATATATGGCTGGAACTATGAAATGAGACGCTTTTTTTTCCCTGCTAGGACTGCCTGTCCACCTGTCAACTACTGGGACTTACAGGGCAACTACAGAGTGGACGGCTGGAGCCTCAGTTCCTAGGTCCTCTGTGGGGCTGATGAGCCTCAGATGTTGGTCAAGCCAGTAAATGGTGCCTGCTGCTGCTGAAGACAGCATAGGACTGCAGCCTGGGGAAGTCACTCTTTCCTTTCCTCAGAGGCAGCCCCAACACAGCCCCTTAGTACAATGGGGTATGTGTCCCCCAAAGAATAGATCAGATCAGATACTGCAGAGATCAGCATCAGGTAAGAACAGCTGTAGAAAATCCAGAGGCATGTTCAGCTGGGGACAGAAGCAGCCAGACAGGTGACATCAATGCAGACCAGATCTACTTTGGCCTAGTTCTCACTTGAAATCATCCAGACCTTCCTTTCTTGCATCTGCAGTCATCATGGCCCCAGGTGTGGCAGATGTCTAAAGCTACCATGCTTCCAAGTTACTAGGGCATAAGATCCACCAGGAGGATGGGCTGGCTGCCTTGCACCATGGCTCACTCCTGGGGCCAACATGCAGACAATGTCCTCAGCTTGCATCAGCACAGGGACACCAAGACAAGCTCCCAAAACGTCTGTGGCCAGCATGTCAACCAAAGTATGATACCTAAAATCCACCCACTCTCTAAGCAGGGCACACGGCTGCATGTCCATCCCCAACACCACAGAAACCACATGTAGTGTGGCACACACACCTGCACCTGCACCCCTTACCAGCACTGGGGAGGTAGAGGCAGAGGATCAGGAGTTCAAGATGACTACATGATACATTGGACTACCTCAAAAACAAACAGGGCTGGTGAGATGGCTCAGCAGGGTGAGATGCTTGGTGCCAACTGGACTGTGGAACCCACATGGTAGAAAACCTGTCCTGAAGGCTGTCCTAAGTACAAACAAAACCAGAAGGTGCTAGAGAGCCACTCAGCCACTGAGCACAGTTCCTGTTCTTGCAGAAGACCTGGATTTGGTTCCCAGAACCCACATCAGGTAGCTCAAACCACAGCCTCTTCGGGGCTCCACCAACACTATAGTCATGTATACCAATTCACACATGTAATTAAACTTTAAAAAAAGAAAACACCCTACTTCATAAACAAGACCCCATGCAACCCACAGATATTTATTGAATGCTGAGTTCCAGAACTAAAGTGGGTGACAACGCAGGCTATAGCTTGGCCACTCTCCTCTCCGGGGCAGCATACAAGGGACGGACAGAGCCCAGGGCAGGAGAGGGTGCAGGTACAACAGGAGCCCCAAGGCTGGGGACAGGAGTAAGCCTTGAATTCACTGAACCACACAGGGCTTCACAGACATTACAGCAGCTGTCATCTAACCCCCAGAGGATAAATACCTGGGAGGAACTTTGGGGCCTGAGTCCACCAAAGCAGGGCAAAGACAGAATGGCAGAAGGAGCTCTTATCTCATCACTGCCTCCTGATGCCGCCTCACTTTCCAGATAGCCATCACAGCTGATCAACCCCCACAGGCTCAGCACCATGTCAGCAAGGCGCCTCCATCTCCTTATCCAAGAACACCATTGGTAAATATTTCTCTAGTACCCTGGGTCCTGAGTCAGCCACTTTAATCCAGTGAGGACAGTTACAAATGCCAGCTGTCAGTTGCCTGAGAACAATCTGCACTGGACAGAGGCAAACCCTTGCCATACAAGTCTCCACTTGTCATCACTGGTCCCCTATGAGCTCCACGGTGGGGAAGAATGAGGAGGCCTCTGGCCTATGTGTCTCAGGCTTCCTGGCCCTGACTGGCAGGGTGGCATCTGGAAGCATCTTCCCGTGAAACACTTCTCTGAAAGTTCCTAGCTGGGCTGGTAGAGGAACTGGGGACAGCACTGCTTGGGTAAGCACACCATTTGTGCTTTACAGTTCCCACAACAGGGGGAACAGCACTCCACCGGTAGCCGACACATAAAGCACCTGTCATTCTCACTCATCTTTAATGCCATTTTCCTACTGTGGCCAGGTATTGAGTGTCTAGGAGACATAGCACAAGCCAAGGAGGCCTGGACCCCAGGGGTGCCCTACTCCTCAGTACTACTAACAGCAGCTAAAGACCAACCTCTGAAGTGAGGGAGACCACGCCCACTGGATCAGCTCCTGAGAAGGACAGGCCACATCTGCTGCCTCCTCCATCCTGCTGTCCCTTCAGCCCAGGAAGAGTTTGCTCACACTAAGTCTGGCAAAACCCCAGTGAGCTCATAAAAAGGAAGTGATATAGAGTCCCTCAGTGTAACAAAGGCAGAAAAGTGCCCTGCGTGGCCCGACATGGACACAGTGAAGTGAAATCGAGGAAAGGCTGGTGGAGAAAGTAGCCCAGCTAGAAGAAAATCTGAGGCCCCAGAACACACAGCGCTGGGCAGCTGCCTGAGATTGGCGGTAGTAGTGTGGGTGCAGTCAAGGCCTCAGCTATGCAGATCCTGGTGACTGTGAAACAGGAAAGGGTAAATAAGAGCTGTGTTCAAGTGCTTAAGGACGCAGTGACCCACTGCAGGATCCAAGGCAGTGTCAATCCCTGTCACTGCAATCACATCCAAGGCCACATGACAAATCACTAAGGCCATCTGGAATCGAAAGCTGCTACCCTTCAGGTGACCAACAATGACGTGCCTGAGGCAATGCCCGGTGGCTGGCAATCCCAGAGGTCCTAGAGGCAGATTCTGAGGGAAGACAAGATGAGCTGAGAACCTGGTGCCAGGCCCGAGGTCACCAGTGGGGATGAGATCTCAGCTAACTAGGGAAGCAAGAACCAAGCAAACATAGAGCAGCTACATTCATGGAGGGGACAGTCTCACAGAAGTAAGTCGAGGAGCCTAAAATGTAGAAGGCACTGTGGTGATCAGTGCCAGGAGGTGGGAGGGGCTGCACTTCTGGCATCCTTCCTGTCACCCAACAATGACAGAATTGCCAGCAGTCATGGTACACTGAAAAGGAGGGCAGTCCACCTCACTTGGCTGGCAGGCAGTTGCCCTCACAGTCTGACTCCATCAACTCATGCCATACAAGGCTGCCCACAACACTTACTGGGCACAGCAGATGGGGAATGGGGAGGACTAGCACTCACAAAGCACAGGACCAGGGAGCCACCAACCCCAAGCTTTAGCACATGCAAGATCAGCATTCCCATCTTAACATCATGGGAAGAAAAGAGGTCAGGTCCCTGCCCATACTAGCCACCTGATCACACTTGACTGAGACAGATGCCATCACCCAATAGAACCTAGCTTCAGGACACCTCTCTCTCTCCCTGGCCTCACAGGGCAGATCTCTGGGGTGCTCAGGTCTCTCCTAACCTGCTGATTCTTTTGGTGACAGAGGGTGAGTGAATGTGGCTGATGCTCTGGGAGGAGGGGTCACAAAAATCACCGATCATCCTATGCTAGCCCCAATGCTAGTCTATCCTGCAGAGAACATCTTGATCCGCAGCCAGCAGGACTAGCATGTATTCCCACACTCTTCAGGGGCAGTCACTTGGGAACAGCCCTATCCCGAAACCCACCAGACTCCTCTTCCTGCCCAGCTTCCAGATGCAGGAACTGAGACAGGAGCCTGCTGGCTAGACCCAGGCAAAATGCCCTGAGTTGCAGACAATTCACAAACCCAGGCTCCTTCCTGGCTCTCAAGCTTTTTGGCAGTAGGACCCACTACCATGCCATCATATGACTCAAGGCTGTAATACCTTCACAGATGGGGGCAATGGCTGCCAAGACCCTCACCCTGTGAGAAAGGAGCCCGGATTTATCTGGGGTGTTAAGGACACCAGGAAAGAGTAAGAGCTGACCTAATTTCTGGTGATCCCAAGGCCTTTGCACATGTGAAACAAGTGCTCACCAGAGGCACAACCCAGTCAGAGAGGGCATGTGTGTTTGTGTGTGTGTGTATGGGTGTATGTTTATCTTTAAAAAGTGGTGGTGTATCGGACAGTGGTGGCTCACGCCTGTAATCCCAGCACTTGGGAGGCAGAGGCAGGCGGATTTCTGAGTTCAAGGCCAGCCTGGGCAAAAAAAAAAAAGTAGTGGTGCACACCTTTAATCCTAGCACTCCAGAGACAGAAGGTGGATCTTTGAGTTCGAGGCCAGCCTGGTCTACAAAGTGAGTTCCAGGACAGCCAGAGCTACACAGAGAAACCCTGTCTCTAAAAACAAACAAATAAGTATTTGAGCCTGCCGGCACAGGCCTGTCATCCCAGCTAGCTGGCAGAAGCTTGGGGTCATTCTGAGGTGGCAGCAGCAGTGGTCCTCAGACCATGAACACAGTGAAGCTTCTGACAGAGTCCTACACAGTTACTGCAAACCCTTGGAAACACTTAACCAGCATACAGCAGGCAGCAGCCGCTCTAGCACAGACAAGTGCAGTAGGCATTGAGGTGTCCAGGGGTACACAGTCTCTCTAGACAAGGGGCAGCAGCTGACCTCTAGCCCCAGCAAACCCCAAATGTGCAAGTTGCTCCAAACCAGTTCCTCATTTTTCAAGACAAGTCAGAAACCTGCTGCTTTCCCCGCAATTGCAGAATCTCAGGCCAGTTCCTAATTAAAAACTAACGCAGAAGCCTCATTAGAAGGCAGCAGCTCCTCCGCTGTGCCCCAGGGAAGGTGACAATTTCTGCCCATGGTGTTCCACTTTGCCTTCCTGGAGATTGTCAAACTCTCTAGCTGCCCTGGGCCTCTGTAACCATCTCTGGCTTGTGTAGCCTCAGCATTGACCTGGCAGCCAGTGCTGAGAGGACACTGCACACCCAGGGCACAGTGGAAGGAGTGGAAGGGCAGGTTACACTGTAAGCTAGCAGGGGGACCCAGCATTCTAAACTACATGCTTCTCTCCACCACACTGAGGAGACCCCAGGACAGCAGAACCAAAGGTCCTTAGGACAGACACAGCACTGCCACTAAGCTGGAGTGATGGAAAGGAAGCTCCTTGGAGAGCTATCAGCCTCTCCTGCATCAACAGGTCTAGTGTCTGAACTGAACTCTTTCCCCACCAGTCCCTGGCTCTTTCCTTTTCATTTGGGGCTCAAGACAGGAGTTCTCAGTGTGCCCCTGGCTGTCCTGGAACTCAATCTGTGCACCAGCCCTGCCTCAAACTTAGCTTGCCTTTGCTCCTCCGTTCTGAGATTAAAGGTGTGTACCACCACCACCACCACCACCTAGCTTCAGGCATTGTTCTTTTTTTCCTGTTCTGAATTTTGAGACAGGGTCTTGCTAAGCTGTCCAGGTTAATCTTGAAATCACTATGGATTGTAACCCAGGGTAGCCTGAACTTGAGCCTCGCAAGTGCTAGGACAACAGGTCTGGGTTCTCCAAGCTCAACTGCCTCCACACTCCAACTCCCTTCTCAAGCCAACCATTGAACAGACCAGTCAGTTCAAATGGCTCCTGACACCTGCACTTTCTGCAGCCCAATTGTCATAAAACCTCTCTGCCACCATTCCACCTCTGCTAGAGAAGCAAGAGTCGAGGCCAGGCACAGGGCCTCGTCCAAAGACATACCCAGGGCCACTTGTCATCCATCTATGTCAGCACACAGCCCTGTCCTCTTCCCTTGACCTAAAGGTTAAGTGTAGGTCATGAAAGGTAAAGAGAGGCCAGGGGCCTGGTGAGATGGCTCACTAACTACTCTTCTGAAGGTCTTGAGTTCAAATCCCAGCAACCACATGGTGGCTCACAACCACATGAAATGAGATCTGACACCCCCTTCTGGTGCATCTGAAAACAGCTATAGTGTACTTATGTATAATAACAAATCTTTGGGCCAGAGTGAGCCGGGCCAACTGGAACGAGCAGAGGTCCTAAATTCAATTCCCAACAACCACATGAAGGCTCACAACCATCTGAACAGCTATACTCATATACATCAAATAAATAAATAAATAAATCTTTTTTGTTTGGTTGGTTGGTTTTTTTTTTTTTTTTTGGTTTTTCGAGACAAGGTTTCTCTGTATAGCTCTGGCTGTCCTGGAACTCACTTTGTACACCAGGCTGGCCTCAAACTCAGAAATCCCCCTGCCTCTGCCTCCCGAGTGCTGGGATTAAAGGCATGCACCACCACGCCCGGCAATAAATAAATCTTTAAAAATAAATAAATAAATAAAAGAGCCCAGGAACCAAGTCCAACTCTAGAGGGTCATAGGTGATACTTGAGGCCACACAGCAGACAGGACACCTCGCTACAAGGACCTGTAATGCCTAGGGCAGCATCCTCCACAACCAAGAAGCCCACCCCAGATGTCAAAAGTGCCCAGGTTGAAAAGCCCTGAGCTACAAAATCATACAATGACAGGCAGACAGGATTCAGACAGAGGACGGCTCCCATCAGCCACTAAGTCAGGGTCATTCTAGTGGAGCAGAGACAACACAACTTAAAGACTCACTCTACCTCCTCCCTTCCATCCATCCATGTAAAATTGTAGATGGAACCCAAGACCATACCCCCAGCACTTTTCATTCTTTTCCTCCCTCTCTGATCCCCCACTGAGCCTTTGAATTGCCCAGGGTGGTCCAGGGTGGGAACACAAGGTGCCAGTGAGTACTCATTATCTAAGGCAGAGATTCATCAAGGCTTACAAGCACCATGATGGAGACCATGATTTGCATTGCCATTTTGTTAGTGGGGAAACGGAGGCCTCAGTTCAAGGCAGTGAGCTTGCTTGCTCTAGAGTAGAGCCTGTGCCTAACATCCCCTGGCACCCTTGAGCCTGTCTGGGAGATAACTCTGCAGCTACTCCCACTCCCAAGGTGGAGCTATGTACTGAAGTATTTCAGGAAATCATGGCCCTAGGACAGGAGACAGAAGACAGAGTGCTACTATCATCCACTTAAACACACAACTGTGGTGCTAAGCCTAAAATGCATAGGACAGATCTGTGCAGCTCAATGTGCTCCCAGTTCCCATTATGCACATATGCAACTCAGCCAGACCTCAGCTGGTCACTGAATAGCTAGAAGCCACTGTTTTGGGGATCCTGCTCTTCTGTGCTATCAGCCGTCCTCCACCAGAGTCAAAACTGTCTTCTGCACCCACCAGTGTTGAGGGACTCCCGAAACAGAACACAGAGCGAGGGTGGGAGATCTTGGTTCCAGGCTGCCTCTCTCCCAGGAGAGAAGCAGTGCAAGGGGATTTCTCAAAGCCATGAGTTACAGAAGTTCTACAAAAGGGCTGTGAGAGCTGCCGGTCCTTCATGATCCATGAGAGCGCCATGGCAACGAGAGCCTGCAGGCTACAGAGCTGGACCACAGCTGAGGATGGTTCCTTACATATGAGCAGGATGTACCTCACCTGAACTGTACAGAGTAGAGCTCTGCAGCCTGGTCTGCCCTTGGTGGTACAAGGACCTAGGAATCTCCAGATATGGACGACCTTGCACCACACTGGATAGAAATCAAGCACCTATGGACTGAAGCGGGCTGGGAGCTGGGGGAGGAGGAAGATGACGCTGAATGCCCAGTCATGTCAGACAGCTACTACCTCAGAATGCCTGAGACGGGAGAGAGCCCAGGACAGAAAGATATGAAATGAAGACAGGGACTTGGGATCTGGGCCTGGAAAGACATGAGCCACAGCCCAAGGGAGCTCATAACCACAGGGTAAGTTTCAAAGCCTCAAAACACACAAGGAACAGGGCTGATGCTTAGAGGCTGAGCACTAGTCCAGTACGAAAATCCCAGGGCTCCATTCCCAGCATCACTTCAGTCAAACACTTGTCATCCTAACACTGGGAAAGTAGCCAGGCAGTGGTGGAGCACACCTTTGGTCCCAGCCCTTTAATCCCAGCACTTGGGAGGCAGAGGCAGGCGGATTTCTGAGTTCAAGGCCAGCCTGGTCTACAGAGTGAGTTCTAGTACAGCCTGGGCTACAAAGAAAAACCCTGTCTCAAAAAAACAAAAACAATACCAAAATCCAAAAACAAACACTGGGAAAGTAGAGACAGGAGGATCAGGAGTTCAAGGCCTTCCTCTGCTAGACAGCAAATTCAAGGTCAGCCTGGATTATATGACACCCTGACTCAAAAGAAAAACCAACACCACACAACTACTTTACAAAGGGGACAAGATATCAAACACCATGCTAGGAACATGCTCAAGAGATGGGGTATTCTGGAAACACAAAATGACTGATTCAGATGTGATGAGGCACAAACCCTTCACCTCCTGAGAAGACTGTGACAGATGTAGTGTCAGAGGATAAACAGCAGGCAGGCACAGACCTTCCTAGCCACAAACTTCAAAACCAAACATTCTCCATCTTAACTTTACAAGCAGTGTGTATTGATAGTGAATAATGTATGGGCACCACAAGAAGACTGAGCCCTAGGTGACAACATGCAAACTGTCCTGTCTCCAAGGCAAAGTGTACTCTCACTCCCAGTCAGAGTCCTGATCAATAAACTCCTTCCACCAACAAAACCTTCCTTTTCCATGGAATAGCTCTTGGATGGCCTCTGTGTCAAGCACTGCTCCAAAAGCAGGAGCCTACTAGTGATGGAGAAGAAGAAACTCCTGCCCTAGCAGTGCTTCTGCGCCAGCAGAGCATGGCTTAGCCGGCTGACTGACAGCTGAAGTCAAGAAATAAAGCAGGGCAGAGGGGACAGGAAAGGTGGC
Organism: Mus caroli; assembly: GCF_978045245.1. Classification (NCBI taxonomy): domain Eukaryota; kingdom Metazoa; phylum Chordata; class Mammalia; order Rodentia; family Muridae; genus Mus; species Mus caroli. The sequence goes on from NW_028227273.1 coordinate 38,213,780, forward strand.
CACCAAAAAAACAGAACAGACCACCAGGGAGGGGGCACTCCAGACAGAGGACATATAGGAGCCCAGTAAGGAAGAAGAAGGCTGGTCAGAGCAGAACCAGTCAGGGAGGAAGGGTCTGTGTAGGAGATACTCTAGCTTCTGATTAAGGTGCTGGATGAAAAGAGGCAGAAGGGAAAGAGGCCTCCTTGGAGGCAGTGGAGGCAGGCACAGAAGAGGACTCCTAAGTACTTCAAAGTCTTGGGGTAGGAGAAAAATTCTCATTGACAACCATAACAGGTTGAGGTCTGGGTGACATTCAGGGAGGGGATTCTGTTCTACACAGGATATTACCCACTCTAAAGGAGACCTCCATGGCATGAGCCCCATGTTCTGTACATACCAGTCATCCCAGCACTTGGGAGGTAGAGTCCGCAGGGTCAGGACTTCAAGGGTAGAGCTGTGAACCTGAGAGCAACCTGGGCTATATGAGACTTTGTCTCAAACAAACCAACTAAAATCCCCTAATTTTTAAAAGGAGTCTGTGTTTAAAACACATCCATGCCACGAAGTAGTGGTGTATGCATTTATTCCAAGCACTCGGGAGGCAGAGGCAGGCAGATTTCTGAGTTCAAGGTCAGCCTGGTCTACAAAGTGAGTTCCATGACAGCCAGGACTACACAGAGAAACCCTGTCTTGAAATACAAACAAACCCACAAAGCACATCAGATCAATCTGTACTTCCCTGGCTCCCTCTACTGCCTCCATCCTCAAAGGCTTGTGTAAAATAGGTAAGAGTTGGGGGAGGGGGTTTTCATCCAGACTACCCAGGTTCACACAAGCTCTGCTTTCTGACCTGCCCCTAGTAACTGACTTACCTACATCTACCCTTCAAGGCCTGGATGGAGTGTAAATACCTCCCAATGCTCTGAAGTGCATGTCCCTGGGTGTTCTACAGAAGCCTCAGACTACATGTCACCGCATAGTGAAGTACCACGTCCCTGCTAACAGCCTGACTGTAGCTGTTAAGGAAAAAGGACAGGGCTGAAAATAGACCTCTGGGGGCTAGAGAGATGGTTAAGCAGTTAAGAGTACTGACTGCTCTTCCAGAGGTCCTGAGTTCAATTCCTAGCAACCACATGGTGGCTCACAACTACCTAATGGGATCCTATGTACTCTTCTGGTGTGTGTCTGAAGACAGCTCCAGTGTACTTTGATAAATAAAAATAAATAAATCTAAAAAAATAAAAGACCCTGAAGTCCCCAAACTGAACCCTGGAGGAGGCCCAAAGGGGCCATCACTGGGTGTCAGGCTTCAGGCTAACTGACTGGGAAAATGTTACATCCCAGAGTGCTCATGTGGGGAGTCAGGGCCACAGAGCAAAAGGGGGTGTGGAAACAATTAGTACATCAGTGCTCAACCTGTGGGTTGCCACCCCTTTGGCAAATGTTTATTTCCAGAAACATTTACATTACCATTCATAACAGTAGCAAAGCTAGTTATGAAGAAGAAACAAAAATAATTTTATGGTTGGGGTCACCACAATGAGGAACTATATTTAAGGGTCACAGCATTAAGAAGATTGAGAACCACTGAATTAGGAAATACAGATCAGGTGGCCAAGCCTAAATCAGGGGATGTAAGCGGCACTCCAAAGGACTCTTAAGACTGGTAGGAAGAGACCTGCAGGTTCTGCAACAACTGGGTAGTCCTACCAATATTCAAACCCCTTAAATGGGATGTCAGACTCCAGAGGGGAGGTTTCACGGTGTCAAAAATAAAAACGGGATGTGAAGAAGCAGTTAGGAGTTTCAAGATCAGATGTCCAGGTCTAAATGGGGGGCATCAAGTGCACCTCAAAGGACCTGGAGCCCTGTGGCGGGAATAGGGGAGTCCGGTCCGGGTTTAAGCAGACCTCGAGGTGCAAGCCACAGGTCGGGGTGTCGGAGCACCTTCACGGGATGAAGGAGAGCCGGACCTGAGCCTGAGGCTATGCCGGGGAAGGAGGCCCAGGCCCCAGGAGAGGGAAGCGGGGAAGGGAGCGTGGCGGGCTGGGCCCGCGAGCAGGCTCGGAGGTCTCGCCCGCCTCGCTCGAGGCCGCGGAGCGGCGTCTCAAGGCCCGTTGGGCTCCCGGGGCGGCGTGCGAGGCCGGAAGGCGTGGGGTGGGGGTGGGGGGGGCGGTCGCGGCGCGGCCGAGGAGCCTCGAGGTCGGGCGGAGGCAGAAGCCGGGGCTGCCGCGAGGAACCCGGCCGGGGACCAGACTCCACGGTAGGGGGGCCCGCTGGGTGCCCAGACCGGGTGAGGCCGAACTCCCACAACCTGAAGCGCTCGCCCTTCGACTCTGGGGCTCCCTCGACTTCCCGCCCCGCGCCCGCCCGCCGCCAGCTGGCCCCCGGCGGCGCCTCCCCTACCTTCGTTCGCCAGGTCCGCCATTTTACTTCCTTAAGCCCTCCCACAAGGCCCCGCGCCCGGCCCCCGGGCTCCGACGGCTTTCTGCTGGGAGAGTTCTGCGCCTGCGCATCCCATAAGCCAGCGCCGGGGTGAGGAGGGAAGCTCGCACCCGCTAGCGCTCCGGCCGCGCGCCTGCGCAGTAACGGCTCTCCGCCCGCCTCTTCCCGCCCGCAAAGGGAAGAGGGTGTGGCTAGCGTGGCACGCGTGCGCACAGGCAGCGCCAGTTTGCCATTGGTCCTGAGCTCCCAGCATTGGCAGCGTGTTAAAGAGGGGCGGGGGGGGGGGCGGGGGGGGATGTAGGATGGCCGAGCCCCACGCATGCGCAGGAGAGACGTGCCGCTGCTTGCTGTTCTGACTGCCGTCCCGCCACTTTCTCTGTTTGTTTCTCTGGTGTGAGCCTAGGCAGGCTTTTTAGCGATTCCGCGTACAGGAAGGAGTGGCCCGTGTCCCTGAATCAGAATCACACAGCTTTCCTGTGGCCATTTGGGGTGGTTGAGGAAGAGGCAAAGTCAGAGGTCACCCTAGATTTCAAACACAGGATGTCCTAATAAAACTAGACTCTTAACCTCTCTGGGCATTAGACTGGGCATTGGTGCGCACGCCTTTAATCCCAGCACTCAGGAGGCAGACGCAAGAGGATCTCCGTTTGAGGGCAGCCTGATCTACAGAGCCAGGTCCAGGCCAGCCTGGTTCAGGGCTGCACACACTATGTCTTGAAAACAAACAAACAAACAAATAAGTAATAAAAAAGATGTATTTGTGTTTGAGTGCTATGTGTATGCAGTGCCTACAAATGGCTAAAAAAGGAAAGGCTATCCTGGAACTGGACTGTGGGTGACTGGTCTAAGCCAACTATGTAGGTGCTAAGAACCCAGGCCAGGCAGTGGTGGCACACACCTTTAATCACAGCACAGTGGAGGCAGAGGCAGGCGGATTTCTGAGTTCGAGACCAGCCTAGTCTACAGAGTGAGTTCCAGGACAGCCAGGGCTATACAGAGAAACCCTGTCTCAAAAAAAAAAAAAAAAAAAAAAAAAAAAAAAGAAAGAAAGAAAGAAAGAAAGGAGGAAGGGAGAATGGAAAACCAAACCTATATTCACCTTATACTGACATGACACCTGAAAGCAGCTATTACGTATTTTAAATCTTTGGGTATACTCCTATAGATCTGTGAGATAGGGAGACACTGTCACAGTGTAGTCCAGTCTGGTCTTGAACTCAAAATTCTCCTGCCTCATCTTCCCAAGTGCTGGGGCCACAGATATAGAAATATCTCTCTCTCTCTCTCTCTCTCTCTCTCTCTCTCTCTCTCTCTCTCTCTCTCTCTCTCTCTTTCTCTCTCCCTCTGTCTCCCCCACCCCCAATTTTGAGGATTTTATGTAGCCCAGGCTGCCCTCGAAATGGCTTTGTAGATGAGGATGCCCATGCACTTCTGATCCTCCTGCCGGCATAGCCAGAAAGTTAGGCTAACATATGTCACCATCAAACCCAGGTTCAATGGTTTTGTTTTTGTTTTTGTTTTTGTTTTGTTTTTGAAAGAGAGTGTCATTACCTAGTTCAGGCTGGTGTGGAGTTTTCAGTAATCCCCCGCCTCAGCTTCCAACTCCTGGGAACATGGATGTGTGCATACAACGCGCAACCTTCTGTCTCCCTGGTGTATGTGGTGAGTGTGGATGTATGTGCACAGCAAGTGCACATGAAGAAGTCGGGGGCTTGGGGGTCCTGCTCTATGTGTCTGCTTTATTCACTTCAGACAGCCTCCCTCACTCAACCTGGAGCTACACTGGGCTAGGGTCACAGGCCCTCCCAGCCATCCTGGCTTCTCACGTGGGTGCTGGGATTTGAACTCCGGTCTAAATGCTTTACCAGATGAGCCATTTCTCCTGGTCTTCACAGTCCCCTTCTCCCCTGTGGCCCTCCCTGTCTCTGACCCTGTGACCTTCCATCACTGTGATGTTTTCCTGAGTGCTGTATGAGCCTTGCACAGTGACTCAGTTATCACAGAACTTAATACCAGCACCCAGGAGGGAGGGGCAGGTGCATCTCTGTGAGATTGAGTCCAACCTGATCTACAGAGTAAGACCCTGTTTCAAACAAACAAACAAACAAACAAACAAACACCCAATAAACTCCTAAACTAGTTAAACTAGTGGACCTCGAACTTCGTAACACTGCAACCTTTTAGTACAGCTCCTCATGGTGTGGAGATCCCCAGCCATAAAAGCATTTCCTCGCTACTTCATAACTGTACGTTTTCTACCGTTCTGAATCATAAGGTTAGTAGTTGATGTGTGACCCTCAAACGGGGGGACCATGTGAGGACACTGCCCCAAGCCATAACAAAAAGATCTTTGTAAACTGAACAAGGAAACAGGCTGGAGCTACAGCTCCAGGGTTCTGCACACTGGTTGCTCTTGCAGAGATCCCGAGTTCCCTCCCCAGCACCCACATCAGGCAATGCACAAGATCCTGTAAAGCCCAGCTCCCAGGGTTGTGATGGCCTCTCGTGGCCTCCATAGGAACTGTGTTTACATGCACCAAACCCACGTACAGACACACAGATGTCCATATGGAATAAAAGAATAATTTTTTTATTTTAAAATTATTTTCTAAAATTTAAATTTAAAAATTTTAAAAAAATGTACTTTAAATACTATGAGCTTTCTACTCAGGTCCCTGGCGTACAAGTGGCCAGGCATGGTACCTTCTCCCTCCAGGGAGATCCCCAGCCATACAGTACCCAGGAGTTAGTTAGAATTGAAAATTAACAACGGTGCTGACATCCCTGTGTCAGTAAATCTCTGTACAGTCTGAAGCTATGTCACACGTCATGTTCTGCGACACCTTGTGACCAACTGCATAGAATCCAGCAGTGGCTTTTTGAGGGACATCAGGAGACTCAGGAGCTCTGGACCCAGTAGGCTAGGTTTACACTATGAGTTGATTCTGCTGTGGGTGGCTGGTGGCCTCCTGTCCCTCAGCCTTCAGTTCCACTCAGCCAGTATCCCAGGAAATAATTCTTCGTGACTGAGAACTGTGTGTAGAGGGGATTGAAATCTGGGCTGTAGCAGAATCGGCCGTACAGTCCCACAGAGTGCACAAGGCCAGGCTTCCATCTGCAGCACTGCATAAAACACACGCTTGTCATCCTAGCACCAGCATGCAAGGTAGGGGAAGTAGGGGTTCAAGGTCAACCTCAACTACACAGTGAGTTTAAGGTCAGAATGAGTTCCATGAGTTCAAATATAAAATAAGAAAGGCCCAGGCAGTGGTGGCACACACCTTTAATCCCAGCACTTGGGTGGCAGAGACAGGCAGATTTCTGAGTTCGAGGCCAGCCTGGTCTACAAAGTGAGTGCCAGGACAGCCAGGGCTACACAGAGAAACCCTGTCTCGAAAAAGAGAGAGAGAGAGAGAGAGAGAGAAAGAGAGAGAGAGAGAGAGAGAGAGAGAGAGAGAGAGAGAGAGAGAGAGAGAGAGAGAAGAAGAAGAAGAAGAAGAAGAAGAAGAAGAAGAAGAAGAAGAAGAAGAAGAAGAAAAGAGAAAAGAAATAGCTCAAGTTCTTTGGCTCACTTCTCATCCAGAAATAGGGGTCCATTTCATCTCCAGTAGGACATGTGTCAATCAAAACCAACGTAGCTTGTCTTCAGTGGAAGTATATCGCAGTTCCTACAGGGGACAGGAACACAGCTTCCCTTCCTTTGAGAGTAGGTTTGTCGTCTTATTATTGTTTATTATTATTATTATTATTATTATTATTATTATTTTGAGCCAGGGACTCATGCAGCCCGGGCTGGCCTCGCACCACTCCCTATGTAGTCGAAGATAAACTTTACCCTTTGACCCTGCTGCTCCAGTTCCCGAGCTGGGTTGTGAGGTGCATGTATGCCTTTACTGCCATGCGCTGGTTGGTTGTATTTCTGACACAGGGTTTCACACTAGCCCAGGCTAGCACAAATTTGTGGGAGATCCTCCTACCTCCCCTTGTCCTGTACTGGATATGTGGACAGAACCTGTGACGCCTCTAGATCCCCAAATCCAAACTTGAAAGAGGTTTTGCACAGTGACCACTGGGGAGCAGCAGAGGACTGCTATGTCAGAGCCAGAGCGCGCTCGTGCGTGAATGCCCGCCCATGCGTGTGCGTGCGCGTCAATGAGGGGCCAAAGGTAGGCATCAGGTGTCTTCCTCACTTTACCTAACGGTACCCCTGCGCCCTGTCCTGCAATCCCGGCGCCGTCATGTGCCGCCATGCACCCCGGCCCAGCAGCGCTGCTGTTCAGCTGTTGAGGGGAACAAACTGCAGTCTTAGGATCACAAAGCCCTTCCCGCACTGAGCCGGCTTCCCAGTTCTGAAGTCACAGACCCTGCATCCGGCTTCTCTGTGGATTCTGGGGAGCTGAACTCATGTCCTCAAGCTTGCATGCATCGGCCCTGCCCAGGACTTGTAGGTCGTCTGGGCGACATCTAGTGCTCTGGTCGCCAGCACCAGAGCTGTGCGGTGTTTAAAGGACTCCCTCATTCCGCGGAGAGCTTCCTGGACCCGAGAGTCCCGCAGGACAAGGGTGCACTGTTCAAGGGAGGAGGAGGGGGAGAGGGAGGGAAGCAGGAGGAGGAGGAGGCTGCGGCGGTGGCAGCAGCGACAAGGGTCAGTTCAGTCTTGGGACTGGGAATCCAAGGAGGAATGAAGGACGCATCCTCCACCCAGTCCAGTCTCGCCAGCATGTATGCATTGAACCAGGCGCTCTGTTCCCCACTCTGGCTACAGGGGAACTCAGCCATAGTAAGGAGATGGAGCCTGTGATCTGAGATTCCTGGAAAGGGAGAAAATCCACCCCTGTGGGAAGAATCTCTAAGACTGGTGGTTAGAACATCCGACATTAGAGGGTTGGAATGTTGCAGATCCAGAGCCAAATTATGGACTGTTTAGCCCCTTAACAGCTGGTGTGGTTTGCCCACTCTCCCTGCCACCCACGCCACCCTGTAGACTCCTGTGTGAATGCCTGGTCCATAGGAAGTGATACTATTAGGAGGTGTGGCGTTGGTTGAAGAAGTACATCTGAGAACAAAGAAATCTGCCTGCTTCTGCCTCCCAAGTGCTGGGATTAAAGGCATGTGATGCCAATGCCCAGCGGCTTTGAAGTTTTATCAGCTCAAATCTGGCTAGTGTATCCCAGTCTCTCCCTGCTGCCTGTGGATCAGGATGTAGAACTTTCAGCTTTGTCTCTAGCACCATGTCTGCTTGCATTCCACCATGCTTCTCACAATGTACTCAACCTCTGAAACGCTAATTCCATGCTGCCCTGTGGTCATGGTGTCTCTTCACACCACAGAACACTGACTAAGACAACAGCCATTCATTAGTCACTTCCGTGTCATCGCTGTCCTTGTATCAGCTGGGTGAGTCTTTTTGAACTGCATAAAGAGACCACTGGCTTCTACCTGTCCCAAGGCTAAGGATGAGGTCGGGCATCATCGTCTGAGACCCACAGCAGAAGTTTTCAGCTTTGGGGTTACTGGCAACCTAGTGTGCATGCCGATCGATGTCCTTGTGAAGTGCTGAACAGTGACTTTCCGCGTCCTCTTTCTATTAGTACTCTCCACGGCTGTCCCTTGTGGTATTTGGGGAACCGTGCTCTTGGCATCCGAGGCATATTCAGCTTCAGAATATAACTCTCTTATCCCCTATGAGGTGACAACTGCGTTTCTTTACATTGTCAAGCCCCATCCATGCTCCCAAGAATCTGGCTGGAGCCTCAAGAATTTCAACACAATTGATGTTGGCTGCAATTGGACACCAGCATAGACAGAATAATAATTATTACTGTTTTAGATGGGGGGGGGGCCTCATGTGATCCAGGCTGTCCTCAAACTCACTGCATGGCTGAGGAGGACTCTGAACTGACCCTCCTGCCTCTGCCTCTGCCTCTGCCTTCTGCTAGGATGACATGCATCATCATGTCAACACACTCAGCCTGGGTGGTTGGGTTTTCAAACCCCGGGGCTTGGTGCATGCTACACACTCTACTCACTGGGTCCAGGATCAGCTCAAAGACAGCTGTGGGTTTGCAGACAGAGATCTGGCGCAAATGTTGACTTAGCACTGAGCAGAGCCCAAATGCATGCAGCCTTTGTCCTGCCCAGCCTGAAACCTGCAGCTTCTCTGGTTTTTACTGGAAGCCCAGTTCATCATAGAAAGACTCTTCCCATGGTGTCAGAGTGAGCATGCCCCTCAGGCCCATATGTCAATGCTCAGTCCACAGTTACTGGACTGCTAGGGAAGGATGAGGGGATGTGGTCTTGCTGGAGGAGGTTCAAGGGCTCGCAGCAGGCCCCGTGTAACTCTCCAGCTGCTAACTGCTCCTGTGCCTGTCTGCTCCAGCCATGATGATTATGGACTAACACTCCTAACTGGTAAGCCAGCTCGCAGTTAAGAGTGGCCACGGTCATGGTGTCTCTTTGAAAGGATGACATTTGTCTCCATTTTAGGACCACACCTGATTTCAAAAAGAAAGCCACCAGTCCCAGGAACTAGGCCATAGGTCACCAGCTCCAGGAACAGACCATAAATTCCAGGAACAAGGTCAGAAAACTCCCTCCCAAAGAAGAGCCTAGAGATAGCCACAAGAAGGGAAAATCTCTTAACTTGGGCCCTCTGTGCTGGGCAGCCCTATCTCATCCTGTGGTTAAGGATGTAGACCACTGGGCTGGAGAGATGGCTCAGAGGTTAAGAGCACTGACTGCTCTTCCAGAGGTCCTGAGTTCAATTCCCAGCAACTACATGGTGGCTCACAACCATCTGTAATGGGATCTGATGCCCTCTTCTGGTGTGTCTGAAGACAGCTACAGTATACTCATATACATAAAATAAATAAATCTTAGAGTTACAGAGACAAAGTTCAGAGCAGAGACTGAAGGAATGACCATCCAGAGACTGCCCTACCCGGAGATCCATCCCATAAACCACCACCAAACCCAGACACTATTGCATATGCCAACAAGAGTTTGTTGACATGAGCCTGATAAAGCTGTCTCCTAAGAGGCTCTGCCAGTGCCTGACTAATACAGAAATGGATGCTCACAGCCATCTAGAAGACGGAGCACAGGGTCTCCAATGAAGGAGGTAGAGAAAGTACCCAAGGAGCTGAAGGGGTTTGCAGCCCCTTAGGAGGAACAACAATATGAACTAACCAGTAACCCCAGAGCTCCCTGGGACTAAACCACCGATCAAAGAAAACACATGGAGAGACTCATGGCTCTAGCTGCGTATGTAACTGAGAATGGCCTAGTTGGTCATCAATGGGAGGAGAGGCCCTTGGTCTTGCAAAGATCATATGCCCTAGTATAGAGGACTGCTAGGGCCAGGAAGCAGGAGTGGGTGGTTTGGGGAGCAGGGGGAGGGGGGATGGGATAGGGGATTTTTGGAGGGGAAACTAGGAAAGGGAATGACATTTGAAATGTAAATTTAAAAAAAGGAAAAAAAATAAACAAATCTTTAAAAAAAAATGTAGACCACTGGCCACCCAGCACAAGCCAATCAGAAGCCGACCCCCGTGACCCACCAATGAAATTTTAGATTACCTATCATGTTCTCTAAAAATAAAACTAACATAGTTGCCAATCAAAGCTGTATTAATGTTACTGCTTTGCCGCTGCCACATTAGAGATTATCTGGTTCTTCTAGAGAGCTCCCTTAGTTCCCTATAAGAGGGCCTGCACACCTTCGTCTGAGGTCGCCATTTTGCACAAGAGTTGCTGCTGGTTGTCTCTGCAGAATAAATGTTCTTTGTCTTTGTATACTCTCTGGGTCTGGGGTGGTCCTTCAGTGATTCCAGATCCTCACATCCTCACAGTGATGGAACAGTGACTGAGACTCCTCTCAAGCCCCACACATGAGCCGTGTGGCCGCTGGCTTATTTTTTTTTTTTAAAGATTTATTTATTTATTATATGTAAGTACACTGTAGCTGTCTTCAGACACTCCAGAAGAGGGCGCCAGATCTCTTTACGGATGGTTGTGAGCCACCATGTGGTTGCTGGGATTTGAACTCTGGACCTTCGGAAGAGCAGTCGGGTGCTCTTACCCACTGAGCCATCTCACCAGCCCCCACTGGCTTATTTTTAACCTGATCTCATCCCAGGCACCTGCACAGGCACCCTGCAATCTCATAAACCCCAAAAAGATGTGGAAAGGTACACACCTTTGACCCCAGCACTTGGGAGGCAGAGGCAGGAGGATCTCCGTGAGTTCAAGGCCAGCCTGGTCTACAGAGTGAGGTCTAGGACAGCCAGGGCTACACAGAGAAACCCTATCTCAGGAGAAGACATCAAAATCCAAGTAAATAAATACCAGTGAGATCATGTGACTTACTGTTCTCAGGGACACCCTATGAATCCCTAGCCTCTCTTCCTGTTGTCAAACACAGTGTAGGCCAAGAGGCTTCTCTTGGACTCTTCATTTAGGGTGCTCCATCACCATGGGCTGTGTGGGGGGTGATCTTGGGAAGTTTCAGTCAGGTGGCCCAAGTCCCCAGCCGTGATATCGGTACTTCCTGCTGGGTAAGCCATTTACTATTGTCCCATCCTTTCCCAGTGCCTTCACTCCACAGCTCAGCAATAAGGACAGTTGGAATGAGTCACCCAACCCAACACTCACTTCCCCCTACTCATGCTTCTGACCTAGAGGACCCTGCCCCAACTGGCTTCCTTCTGAGCTCTTCCCCTACAGTCTCACAAGCACTAGGAGAGCAAGGGAAAGAGAAAGGGAGCCAGGACAAAGAGGGGCGTGGTCAGAAGTGGTCCCCAGTGAGAAGCTGGAGCGTGCCTTGGCACTTATCAACCTGATCCCTTCATTGTTAACAATTTATTGGGACAAAAGCCAACATGGACACAAGTGGAGGGGAAGGGAAAGGCCTCTCACTGGAGCTCACTCTGAGTCTAGGGTGGCCCCTATGTCTCTGGATGTTTCTGGGCAACTCGCATCTTGCCTCTGTTCCGGTCTTTCACCCTTCTGGGGCGCAGCCACTGTCTCAGTTTGCCACGAAGCCAGGTGCAGAAGCAGACCCCTAGGCAGAACTGGAGTATCTGGTAGCAGAAACCCAAAAGTCGCTGGCCTTTCTCACTCCTCAGCTGTTTGGGGATAGCATAGGCCAGCCACGCAGTCAGCAGCGTTGTGGTGACCATCAGGAGGATGGTGAGCGATGGTTGGAACTTCGTCACCGGTAAGGCCCCGTGCACGTACACGCTGAATATGGTGTTCAGGTTGCAGTAGCTGCAGGGGACAGCGGACACAGCCTGTCAGGTTGTAAATCTGGGTCCTAGATGGCAACACTCATCCTTTGATCACACAGCTGAATCTCTCTGTGTGAGGGTGTTAAGGCTTGCTTGCTTGCTTGCTTTGGTTTTGGAGTTTTGCCCAGGGAATACTAGGACAATTTCATCAGAGATAGAGAGAAAAATGCAGTTAACAGGTCTTCAGCTTTCCCAAGAGGAGGACAATGGTGGGGGGAAGGACAAAGCTGAAGTGCTGAAGTTGAAGGTTAGTCACACAGAGGATACACAGCCTTGGCGAGGGGAGGGAGTCTTTAGTGAGGGCAAGAAGCCCCAAGTGTCAGGGGGATAGAGAGCAGGAACAGGAAGAGCAGGCAAAACCTCCCCTAGGAGGTAGCTACAGCGCTAGCTGCCTCTGTGTGTGAGTTTTGACACAGGTCTCTTGTAGCCCAAACTAGATATGTAGCCAAGGATGGCCTTGAACTCTAGGTCCTTCCTGTGTCTGCCCAGCTCCCTATCATTGGGATGAGTGAGGTGCACTACCACACCAGGATCTGTGCCGCACCTCTCTCTCCTCGAGGCCCCCCAGGGGCATTGTCCCCCCCACTCACCTGTAGTATGGATCCACCACAGACAGATGGAAGGTATAGATCCCATTTCTTTGGCCAAAAATAACCCTGTTGTTTGTCCGGCCACCTAAGACCTGATACTCGACATTCGGCCACAGCAGGGGGTTGTCCTTGTTGTCTTCATGGCAGCTGACATAGTTCTGGGGACAAGGACAGAGGTGCTATTCCCGATGGCCTTGGTCTTGGCCTTTGTCTTCACACAGCACATACTCACTTCCCCTCAACTTCTAAGCAAACCCATGTATGTAGGGTCTTGGGCTTCATAACCCTCGAAGCCTCCTCCCTCTGCCCTTCCCAGGACTCCTGGCAGGATATTCAATCGCCTCGCCAACCACACAGGCATGAATTGTGTGACCTCGGAATATGATCTTATTCAGAAAACCAGTCTTTTAAGTGGTCGTTACCTTATCTGAGAGACTTTTGTGAAGCCTAGGCTGGCCTCGAACTTGCTCTTCAGTCTCCAACACCACAGGGATATGATGGGATGACTGAAACCGGCGCACAGCGGCAAAGGTGCCAGGGTTTCATGTGTTCTGGTGACAGTGGACAGTGGGGGCAAGTGCGCCTACCTCTCTGTTCCAGAGGAAAGGTTCTTCCTTCTCAATATCCGATTCAAAGGTGCTCCAGTTCTGGGGCTGTGACCGGCAGTTTGCAGTGGCAGCTGTCAAGGAGTATGAATAGGTGGCTAGTCCATTTATCTCCGAGATGACATACTCTGCGTTCATGATTTCTTCTACAATCCCATTCTTCCACCTGCAACACAAGGCGAGGCTGACAGCCTCAACCACAGGACAGCGATGGGGTCAACCCTACAGGAGGACACTGACAGGGTCATCTGGACCGGAGGACACTCATGGGGTCATCGGCCAACCTAGACAGGACTTCAAGGCTATGGAAAGCCACGTCTGATGGTCCATGCCTGTGGTCACACAGCACTCCTGGGGGTGTCTGTGCAGGAGCTCCAAGCTAACCTTGGTTGTAGAGTGAGTTTGTGACCAGGCTAAGTGAGACACTGCCTTAAAACTGTCACAGGACAGAATCATGTTCCAAAGACAGCTCTTAGCAACATGGTCATTGAAGCTTCCAGATAGTCAGAGGTGATCGCAACTTATCTGACAGCTTCCAGCAACTACAGAAGTTCTACCTCCAGAAAGCTTTAGCAAGCAGTCACATACACTCCCCAAATTTCTGTATATTTAGGAGAAAGTCTGCATGTATTCAGCCTCCACACAACTTTTTAGCAAGATTTTCTTTTTTTCCTTTTTCTTTTTTTTTTTTTTTTTTTTTCGAGACAGGGTTTCTCTGTGTAGTCCTGGCTGTCCTGAAACTCACTCTGTAGACCAGGCTGACCTCAAACTCAGAAATCCTCCTGCCTCTGCCTCCCAAGTGCTGGGATTAAAGACATGTGCCACAGCTGCCTAGCAAAGTTTTCTTTTAAAGACAGAATCCTGCTGTGTAACCCAATCCTGCCTCAACTTCCTGAGTTCTAGGATCACAAGTATCTACAACTGCACCTATCTGAGTGTCTTTGAGTCTCTATGTGGCCGTGACTTCATTATCATCATCTGCCTGACAAACTCCTAATCATCCTTCAAAACCCAACAACCAATCATGGAAACTCAAACAGTGCTCCAGGTGGGGGGAAGGAGTTGGGAGTGAAGTAGATGAAAGGAAACCACAGACTGCATAGAAGGGGTCGGAAGAAAAGATGCAATCCTGGTAAAGTGGCATAAGACATTGCAGTACCTGGAAGGTTGAAGCAGGAGTAGTTCGAGGCCAGGCTGAGCTACATAGTGGGTTAGAGGCTGGTATCATATGAACAAAAATAGTCAGAGGGCCACTGTGTGGATCTCAAGTCAAGAGGAAGCAACCCCGGGGATGAAAGTGTGTCTCACACTACAACCTGGGGGTGTGCTGCCTTAGCTTCTGGCTCAGTAGCTGAGCCAGCTATGGGGCTGGCTCAGGACAGCCAGAGTTGGTGTGAAAGGCCAGTGAGGAGAGAGGGGCAAGGAGGAGAAGCTGTCCAAGGGGGAGGGAACGGCCGGGGTCTTACAGTTCCACCACAGGTTTCCACGGCTTGTCGTAGTAGACTAGGCGCGGGCAGCCCAGGTCCTTGTACTCGTAAAATACTATCAGGTCATCCTGGGCTTCACCATTGTGGTTGATGGGGTCATATGCTTCCCTTTGAAGAGACAAGGCACACAGTGACCAGCCGCCAGCCAGCCGCGGCAACTCACGTTTGTTTATTTTCTAAATCACAGGTTCCAGAAGTTGAACTCAGTCCTGACCGCCACTGAACTCTCCCCAGCCCAGGGCTGACCTAAAACTGAACCTGCTCCACCTTCTTTCTCCCAGACTCCTGTCTGGTAAGACTGATGGGGGAGGGCCCAGCCCATTGTGGGTGGAGCCATCCCTGGGCCAGTGGTCCTAGGTTCTATAAGCAAGCTAAAAGCAAACCACTGGGCTTTCGCATCATTGAGGCAAAAATCTTCTGAGAAGTGTTTCCTCACACAGAAGCTAAGGTTCCAGGCGGCCAAGGTCATACCTTGTGCTGCAGCAAAAACTTGGTAACATGCAAGGGTCACCCAGGTGGGGCTGGTTCTGACAGCGTGAAGGCACTGAGAGGCCACAAGAGGCCATTGATGAAGGTTCAGCCTCAGTGGCAGTTGATGGCCCCTGACTGAGGGGTCACACAGAGAGGGTGAGGCCTGGCCTCATGGTGAGAGCCTGTGCTAGGCCATTGGTCAAAGTGTAGCCTCTTTTCACAGAAGATTCCGGGACTGGGGGCAACCACTGAGGACAGCAGCGGGTGTGAGGTGGAACCAGCCTGTGTCTAGCCCACAAGCTGTGTGTGCTGCACAGGGCAGAGCTGTGAAGGCCCTGTGGAGCCCAGAGGGTCCTGGGTGAGTCCCAGATGTGGGGCACCGAGCTCGGGACCACATCTTCAATGCTGGATCTTGGTTTTACTTTGATTCGGGTGGCTGAGGCTTCGCTTGAGGCAACATGCCATGTCAAAGGAGAAGCCTTGTGAAGGGAGGGCCCCCTGTACCCACTAGCAAGGTGCCCCTGGGCCGATTCAGTTTTAAATCAATCACCCTTGTTCCCTGGGGTCTCTCTCCCAGGGTGTGGAGGACTGGGAGGTGTGCAGCATGGGACTTACTTCTCAATGGTGTAAGTGTAGTTCTTCTGCAGCTGCACGGGGTTCAGGATTCCCATGGTGCAGGCGGAGATCTTGCTGTAGTGGAGAGAAGTGGGCAGACCCAGCAAAGGGACTGGAGACTCTGGGACATGACAGTGGTGGCGGCAGGGCAGGGCACTAGAGGATCACCAGCCAGGCTGGGGGTGGGGGTGGGGTGGGCAGAAGCTGGGATACCTGGCCCCGGGCTTTGGAGGGCAGGCACTCATGATGATGCCAGGAAGGATCCCAAAGCCTTCTTAATCAGTTGAAAATGTGAAGCTTACAGAGATGGCTTACACTGGGGAGGGGCTCACAACATGTGTAATGCCACCTCCAGGGGTGTGACACTTTGGCACTTTGAAAGAATTTCTACTTTCACACCCACATGATCATACAGTCTCACACACACACACACACACACTTACTCACTGTGGCTGGCTAATTCCCTCCTGACCCAGGATGGGCTGTTTCCACGGATGTAGGGTTTTGGGGTTCTGACTTATTATAGAACCATTAAGCATATACAAAAGTAGATGGACTGAGGTCACCTCGCTATAGTGATGTGCCAGCCCCACCCTGCCTCCTCCAGCACCAGGGCTGTTACACTTACTTTTGCACAACAATTTTCTTTGTCATGTCACAGCCAACTGAGATGAGCGTGGACTGCAAGTAACCGAGGCAGAAAGGTGGTCACTCACTCCATGAGGAGCCACGGTCCACCCTGCTGTGCTGGGGTACTAAGTGGGACAAGCTCCCACACCTGATCCTGACACAGTGCCTTTTAGTGCATACCTCATCACCCCAAGTTGAAGCAATGTCTCCAGGGATTCCCCTCAAAAGTGCACAGCCATACACATTGTAACTTTGTGTAAAAACTGCATCTCTTCTCCTTTTTTTTTTTTTTTTCCAGACAGGATTTCTCTGTATAGCCCTGGCTGTTCTGGAACCCATTCTGTAGACCAGGCTGGCCTCGAACTCAGAGATCTGCCTGCCTCTGCCTCCCAAGTGCTGGGATTAAAGGTGTACGTACACCTGGCCTGTATCCCTTCTTGATGAGTAATATGTGATTGACATACAGGTCATATATTCTGTTTGTCTGAGTTTCCCCACCTTTTTCCCACTGTTAATAATACAGCTGCCAATAATGCATGCACAGGCTTTTGCTTGCAGGCATGTTATTTTCAAGACTCTGGAAGCATCTAGAACAGAGGTACTTGACCTGAGGGTTGTGGCCCCCTCTAGCAAACTTGTCTCCACAACTATTTACATTATAATTCTTTTTTTAAAAAATTAACCAATCAGATTTAAGTATCAATAATATCATAATTTACAAGATGCCAACATAAATTTCAGAGCCAATTGATAATGATAAAAGCTTTATCCCAATATTTCTAACCTTGTGAAATCATAGCTACTTGTGGCTGGAAAATGCTATGCAGGTACAGGTCAGCAGCCATCTTCCTTCTCCTCACATTACAGTTCTTAACAGTAATAAAATTATAGTCTATGAAGTAGAAATAAAGTTTTTGTTTTTGTTTTTCGAGACAAGGTTTCTCTGTGAAGCCCAGGCTGTTCTGGAACTTTCTCTGTGGACCAAGCTGGCCTCAGTCTCACAGATCCACCTGCCTTTACCTCCTGGGTGCTGGGATCAAAGACATACAGCACCACTGCCTGGCAATGAAAATAATTTAATGGCTGAGGGTCACCACAGAATTTGGAATTGTACTGAAGGTTCGTGACATTAGGAAGGCTGAGAACCTCTGTTCTAGAAGTATTATCTTCTCTTCTTGCCCACGGATGATTCTAGAGATAACCAGTAAGAAACAGCACTTCCGCTGAGGACTCTCAGGAAACCTCCGCAGAGGGTTCTAAGGAATGGCAGTGGGCAACAGTGACCCCAGCAACCAGATAATATCACTGTAATTTTGCTTCCAAACTAGGGCCTATCTAGTGTGGTAGGACCTGCTCCCGTGACTTAGCACAGGACTCAATGTTAGGCAACACAGATCCGCACATACCAGAGGCTTTAGGTCCACACACGAAAGTGTCTTGTCAGCTATGTCCACGGTTACGGAGGAGATGGCATGGCGCTTGATGCTGCAATGTGACAGGGACAAACCTTTCACCCATTCTGCCACACCATCCATCTGTCCACCCCCTCAATCTTATACCCTTTGTCCATCTGCCTGCTATCATATCTGTCATGGCTACTCTTGCTGGTCAACTTGACACTGGCATGAAGAGAGAGAACCTCAGCTGAGAATCTGTCCCAGTCAGATTGGCCTGTGTTTTTCTTGATTAGTGATGGATATGGGAGGGTTCGGCATAAAGTGGGTGTTGCCATCCCTGGGAGAGTAGTCCTGGGTTGTATAAGAAAGCAGGCTGAGCTGGGTGTGGTGGCACACACATTTAATCCCAGCACTTGGGAGGCAGAGGCAGGCGGATTTCTGAGTTTGAGGTCAGCCTGGTCTACAGAGTGTGGTCTGGGACAGCCTGGGCTACACAGAGAAACCATGTCTTGGAAAAACCAAAAAGAAGACAAAGAACAAGGAGAGGGGACTGGTGAGATGGCTCAGCAGTTAAGAGCACTAACTGCTCTTCCAGAGGCCCTGAGCTCAAATCCCTGCAACTACATGGTGGCTCACAACCATCTGTCATGAGATCTGACTCCCTCCTCTTCTGTAGTGTCTGAAGACAGCTATAGTGGACTCATATACATATAATAAATAAATATTTTTAAAAAGAACAAGGAGTGGAGGAGGAGGAGGAAGAGGAGGAGGAGGGAAGCAGCTGAGCAAGCCATCAGGAGCAGCCAATGAAGCAGCTGTCCTCTATGGCCTCTACATCAGTCCAACTTCATTTTCTGATTCAGCTTCCCTCAAAGCTGGACTGTGATTGGAATGTGTAAACCAAATAAATCCTTTCCTGTCCAAGTTCCTTTGGGTCATACTGTTTATTAGAGCATCCAAAAACAGACTAGGATACACACACACACAACAAAACACTTACACACAACACACACTCACACGCAGACACACACTCATACACACACACAGACATTAACATATACTCATACAGGCACACACTCACACACACCCATGGAGTGGGTTGGCTTAATACTGCTCATATTCTAATGCTAATTTGGGGACCCTCAAGACTCTTTGCTCTAAAGAGTCTACAAGTAACCCCTGAAACCCTGCTCCCAAGTTAATTCTGACTGGTGAATATAGATGCCATAGCCAATAGCTTGGGGAGAGAGAGAGAGAGAGAAAGAGAAAGAGAGCGCTGTGCTTGCTCACAAGAGCACCATCATGGGATAAGGGCCAAGACAACGAGGCCCAGAGGGCTGACTAATGGAGCTAAGAGCAACCCACATGAAACATAGTAAGTACTAAATGGGGTTATCAATAGGAGGTAGATTCTAACAGCATGGAGGGTGGGCAGCTGCCCAGCTCTTGTGCTGCTTAAAGCATTTTAGAATATAAGGCTGTGTGTGTGTCTTTCATACACATGGGAACATAAATGGTCTAAGGCGGGAAGAAACCATGTGCAAGGATTTGTTAAGTATTTTAACTCTACGCACTTCTCTCTCTCTCTCTCTCTCTCATACACACACATTCACACACACACTCTCTCACACACACAGACACACAGACTCTTTCTCTCTCTCTCTCTCACACACACACACACAGACACACAGACTCTCTCTCTCTCCCTCTCTCTCTCTCACATACACACACACTCACACACTTTTCTACCCAGGCTGGCTTCCAGCCAAGGCTGACCTCAAACTCCTGCTCCTCCTGCTTCCATAGCACTGAGGTCACAGCTACACGCTGCTGCACTCAGGACCTGAGGTGCTGGACCTAGAGCTCCATGCATCCTGGGTGAGCGCACCACCAAGGATGTCCGGGCCCAGACCCCGCACAGAACTTCAGATCAATTTTATCATCATGTTCCAAAGCTGAGGTTGCAGCTCTGCCCCGCTTCTACTGTGCTCTGGGGACCCCTGTAGATATCAGTGTGGAAAGCCTAGGGCCCCGAGACTGGGTTACATACCTGGCAGTGAAGTTGAAATCTGAGTTGCCCCAGTGATGCTGCTGTTTGAGTTCAATATCCTATGAAATGGTAGCAGGGGCAGACACCAGATAGACAGAGGGAGGGAGATAGACAAGACACACGGATGTCAGCCGGGCATGGTGGCGCACGCCTTTAATCCCAGCACTCGGGAGGCAGAGGCAGGCAGGTTTCTGTGTTCGAGGCCAGCCTGGTCTACAAAGTGAGTTCCAGGACAGCCAGGGCTATACAGAGAAACCCTGTCTCGAAAAACAAAACAAAACAAAACAAAACAAAAAAGACACATGTATATCAACCCATTGGGATGAGCTGGTAAGAAAGGGTGACTGGTGGGCACCATGGGGGTGCCTATCTATCAGCTGTCCAGCCCCACTATGTTCTATGTCATGAGTGACACCAGTCCTAGGTGTCCCCCATGAGCTGCAACTGTCTTCCTGCTCCACATTTAATATCCCAAGGTGTTGCTTGAAGTATAGGCTTGGCTAAGTCCTGCCTACCAAGGTGATGTCATGTAGACTGGCCATGTGTTCCAAGGTAGCAACACGCAAGTCCAAGCTCCTGCCATGATGGGTGCCAGGGGAACAGATAACATGGCTCTAAACATTCCTGTGTATGGTGCTTCCCTGACTTCCCCCGTGACAGGGCATGTGTGGGTGGTGGCTGCCTGTCTTGCTCAAGGAAGAGAAGTCAAGGCCTGTGTCAGAAGGGAGAAGGGAGATTGATCTTTTCAGAGCGCACAGCAATGCTGGCACAGGGGGGTTGAGCACAGTGGCCCATTTTTACCATCCAGTCCTTGAGAGGTCAGGGCAGGATGATATCTGCCAAGGCTGTCCTGGCCTAGAGAGCAACATTATGTCTCTCTAACACTAAACAAACAAGCAAAAAATGGTGCCTGGGGTGTGCTTGGGTTTTAGTCTAGACTCCCAACACAGACACGGACACATACCAGTTTGTACTTAGAGTTGCCGTCAAACGTATTGCCAAACTCATTGAGGCTTGCCTTAAACCCCAGGGCATGGGGATTGCTGACCATGACCTGAAACAGAATGCACAGACAGTTGTCCCCCAGGTAACAAGACACTGGGGGGACCCCTGCGTACCCTCAGCAAACAGAAGCCGGTTCTGAGCACAAGCTCCTAGGTGCAGCATAGTTAGTCACCTGGAATCTGCCTATTAGCTACAGTCTTAGAGCCCAAAGGTCACTGAGCTGTAAGGCACAGCAGAATGGCAGGGACAAGAGAGGGAGAGTGGGAGTATGCTGGAAGAACCCTGACTAGGAGCAGGAAAGAGACAAAAACAAAAACAAAAACAAAAAAAAAAAAAAATGAGCCGGGCGTGGTGGCGCATGCCTTTAATCCCAGCACTGGGGAGGCAGAGGCAGGCGGATTTCTGAGTTCGAGGCCAGCCTGGTCTACAAAGTGAGCTCCAGGACAGCCAGGGCTACACAGAGAAACCCTGTCTCGAAAAAACAAAAAAAAAAACAAAAAAACAAAAAAACAACAAAAAAAAAATGAGATGGAGGAAATGATAGAGGAGATGGAGGAGGAGATGATGGAAAAGGTGGAGAACGAGATGGAGGAGGGGGAGAAGGAAGGAAAAAGGAAAAGGAGGAGGAGGAAGAGGATTAATGTGGAGGGGGAAGGCAAAGGGAGAAGAGAGGAATAAGAACTTCTGGGGTTACAGCCTGGCAGCACTATGGAGTATGTAGCCTGTGGGGCAGAAAGATGTGGGGACAGGCTGAGGGTCCTCCTATGGTCCAGGCAAGCGTGTGCAGGCGGGCTCCATACTCACCACAGGGGTTGGGTTCTCGCCCTTCCGGGGTATCATGAGGGCAGACAGTTTCAGCTTGCTATTCATATCTATTGTGAACATTGTATTGATCATGGTGCTTTCCAGAAGTTCCACCTGGGGGCGGGGCGGGGGGCGGGGCATGGAGGAGATGGCAGGCTGCAGGAAAGACTGTTCCCCAGCCCAGTCTCCCGAGGCAAAGGACAGGTGAGGGGTGATGCTGTGTGCTACGCAGGGACTCTTCTCCTCCTTCTGCTGGAAGCCACAGCCAGACCCAGTGCTCCCAGAGAGCCTTATGGAGCCAAGCATCCCCGCTACACTTTTCTAGAAATCGTGGTCTTACAGAATGTTTTCTTTCGCTTGTTTCTTTCGCTACTGAGTAGTGAACCTGCACAGTGCCATAAGCCATGCATAGTCTCCACTCGTGTCCCCTCTCCCAGCTACTCACCAGGGCATTTTTGATTGGGGACCCACCCTTGAGCCACACACTTAGCCCCATGGTCATTTTTTTTTTCTTTAAAACAAAGTCTTGTAGAGTTGTCCAAGCTTGAAAAGAATTTGTAATCCTTTTACCATAGCCTCCCAAGGAACTGGGATCTCTCAGATTTTCTCCTTCAGTCCCCCCACACCCCCCCGACCATGCTAAAAGTAGAGATGAGCCCAAGGAGTACCACACTGAAAGGTGATTCAGCTCCATTGTACGAGGCCCTAGGTTCCCCGGGACACCAGCTCCCCGGAAACAGACAACCACAAAGCTCACGGGGTATTGACTTGCGTCCTAGGGATGCGTCACCTACGTTACATGGTTGAAGCGCCAGCTTTTCATCCATGAGAGAGGACTGCACATTCACTGTACACTTGTCAAAGTCATAGGCTGCAAAGTGTGGGTCAGCAACAGGGGTGAGGACCTGCAGTATGCCGATGTCCTCAAAGTGGATGCTTGTGTGTTTAGACCAGAGAGGCTGATGGGGCAGCTATGGGGAAAGCAAGTCCTGAGGTCAAATCAGATTGCTGCTTCTTTGCTCTCGGTCTTGTGTCAAAGGACAGGGTCTCACTTTGTAGCCCACTGGGCTGGCCTCACAAACACAGCAACCCTCCTGTGTCAACCCTCCAGAGAACTGTGAATGAAGTGTAGATCCAGCATAGTATGCCTAGCTGAGTACTTTAACAAGCACATTTTTATTGCCTTCATTTATTGTGTGGTGCACACATGGCAGAGGCCAGAGGACAACTTGGTGAGAGTCAATGCCCTCCTTTCAGTATGTGGTTCTTTCTTGGGGATAGAACTGAGGTCATCGGTTCAGTGGTATTATGAGTTGTGATCTCTGCAGTTCCTGAGTCCATGGGTCAAGTCTGCTTGGTGTGTGTATGAATAGAATGTGGCTTGGGCTTGGGATGAGCTTGGCCATACCTTGCATGCCCTCTCAGGAGCGACAACGTCGTCGCTGCTTCATATGTATATTTCACTGTTTTTCTTTGTTCTGCTTTATGGTTCTAAGTTTTTGGGGTTTTTTTTTTTGTTGTTGTTGTTGTTGTTTTTCTGAGACAGGGTTTCTCTGTGTAGCCCTGGCTATTCTGGAACTCATTCTGTAGACCAGGCTGGCCTCGAACTCAGAAATCCGCCTGCCTATGCCTCCCAAGTACTGGGATTAAAGGCATGCACCACCGCTGCCCGTTGGTTCTAAGGTTTTAACCTGGGGCCTGGTCCTGATTACATGGCCTGTGAGGTGTAGGGTGGGTCTCAGTGGCTAAAATGCTTGCCTACTATACATAAAGCCTTGGATTCGTGGGCAGGATACCTCCAAACTGGGCATGGTGGCAGCTGTCTGCCAAAAGAGCACTCAGGGGTGGAGGCAGGGTGATTAGGACTCCAGGGTCATTCTTGCTACATATAGGTCTAGCCTTAGCTACAAGAGACCTTGCCTCAAAACAAAAGGACACTTCACTGGCATGGTACCCAAGCTTAAGAAGGAAGGTTCACATCCCACTGTTAGCCAAACGCTCAGACACACTTTGATTACATAGGTTCCCATGTAACTCTGACTTCCATAGTACAGATGATCTTCTGCTACCAAAAAAGCCAGCTCGTAAGCATCTGGGGAAGAGAAAGAAAAAGGAGGGGTGATATGAGATGCAAACGATGGGGATGGAGTGGGGTGGGGTGGGGTGGGGGCTCAGCAGGTAGATGTGCTTGCTGTCAAGCCTGAAGACCTAAGTTTCATTGCTGGGACCCATTTAATAGAAGGTGATCCCGAAGTTCTGTAAGTTGTTCTTTGACCTGCACATACTAATCCAGGCACACATGCAAATAGCCTCACAGTTACCCTTGGCAAGAAATTAGCAGATGTCGGGCTGGGCATGGTGGCGCACGCCTTTGATCCCAGCACTTGGGAGGCAGAGGCAGGGGGATTTCTGAGTTCGAGGCCAGCCTGGTCTACAAAGTGAGTTCCAGGACAGCCAGGGCTACACAGAGAAACCCTGTCTCGAAAAACCAAAATAAAAAAAAAAAAAAAAAGAAAGAAAAGAAATAAGCAGATGAAAGAAACAAACAACAGAATGTAAACATCAGTCACCTCTCATCGGTAAATGGGCCAGAGGTCAGAGGCCAACTACAGCCTAGCTGAGAAGGCGTGGAACCCCAGCCAATCATACACACACTTTGGCCAAACACTTTGGCCAATCACAGGGCTGAATCTTAACCAATCATACTTGACTTTGGAGCTTCCATCCAAAGTGTGTGTGACAGGCAGGGCAGCGTTTCAACTAGTCAGTTGTATTGCTGAGCCTCAAAGCAAACAGGACAGGCAAAGCTTCAGCCAATCACAGACAGGGACGAGTAGGAGGGGTGGGGTTAGGGGGAGGCAGGATAAAAGCGAGCAACCTGAAACAGGTTGGCCACATACTTGAGGCAACACTGTAGATGCTGATGTTGGCAAGTTCGACATCTAAGTCCGTAAAGATCTTCTGATCTATCAGCCGCACGTGTTCAACAATCTGGCCTAGGAGAGGACAGTTAGGACTGTGATGACCCATAAATGTATGCCATAGAGGGCATCCACGGCGCTGCGGTGGGGCTTCCCTGCACTGCCTCCCTCTACCCCCCCCCATTTGGTTTTATGGCTTGCTATTCAAAAGAACAAGGAGAGAAGCTCTGCGGATACCTGATTTTTTTCAGAACACAAGAGACTAGTATACTCTAGGGAAATGGGACCCCTTTGAGTCTCTTTGGTGATTGGGCTCTGAAAAGTAACTACCGGACCCAATAAAAAAAACGAAATGTCCCATGTTCTCGGAGTGGGTGCCTCAGACTGACTTTTCACAGTCTATCAAGAAAAGGCTGGGGTTGGAGAGATGGCTCAGCGGTTAAGAGCACTGACTGCTCTTGCGAAGGTCCTGAGTTCAAATCCCATCAACCACATGGTGGCTCACAACCATCTGTAATGGAATCTGATGCCCTCTTCTGGTGTGTCTGAAGACAGCTACAGTGTACTCACATACATAAAATAAATAATTTAAAAAAAAAAAAAAAGAAAGAAAGAAAAGGCCTGCCTCATGGCTGGGTGGTGTCAAGCATTCCATGTGCGTTTGTGCACTCCATGTGCGTTTGTGCACTCCATGTGCGTTTGTGCACTCTTCATCCCTGACCCCTCCCCCAGTCCAACCCCTCTACCCTCCACCCCTATTACCCCCTCAAAGACAGTCTGATCAACTTAGTGAAATTTTGTATCAAATTAGCTAAGAGAGGCTTAGGGTGAGGTTTAGGGGTAGAGCACCCCCACCTAGAGTCCCCCAGTTGAGGAGCTGGGTACATAGCTTGGGAGTGGAGCCATCCTCCCAGTACAGCCCCTCTCCCCAGTGTAGACCTGACTTTAGCCCTTCAGCACCTGTGTAAAAGTCTAGACTGGTTTGCAATCCTAGCAAAGGATGCACCAGCAGGAGGATCCTTGGGACTTCCAGACCAACCAGCAAGTCCCAAGTTTGATGAAATTGTGTTTTGTTTTGTTTTTTAATGTGGAAATTAAAAAAAATAATTGAGCAATTGGTGAACCCCTTTGGTCTCTATGTGCACATATACAAAAGCCTGGGGTTCCCAGTCTATGTCCATCCCCACTGGTGGAGTCCTCGACAGGGTGTGGCTCACCTGAATTGGAGGACACCAATATACTTTTCTGATTCCAGAGGACCATAAACCCCCTCTGGTATGGTTTCATAATGACTTCAAGGAGATTCTTGTATGAAAACGATATCCCCATACTATGGTTCAGGGGGTACTCCATGTAATGAAATGTGCCCTGAGATAAGAGAAGAACAGAGTCACTGTGGCCTCAAGTCACCATGACAGTCCTGTATGGTCCAACCAACATCCTGAAGTGGCACAGAGACAGAGGAGCTTCAGAGAGAGAGTGTGGGGAGAGGCCAAGGTCATTGCCTAGCCCCAGGTCTTCCCAGGATACCACAGAGCACATGTCCTACAGGGAGACCTTCTCTGCTGTCTGACGTAATGAAGTGTGTGGCTTTTTCTTTTTTTAAAGACATCTAAAAATTACTGGTATATGTGTGGGGGTAGGTACATGTAAGTACAGGTGCCTACAGAGGCTCCGGATTCCTAGCAGCTGAAGTTGTAGGCGGTTGTGACCCAACCAATACAGATGCTAGGGACTGAATTCAGGTCCTCCTCAGTATTAACTGCTGAGTCACCTCTCTAGCCCTTGGTGGTCAGTGTAAATTGTCACTGACTGGATCTAGAGTCACCTGGGAGACAACCTTCCAGGCACCCCTAGCAGGGATTATCTGGTTTGGGGAGTGTGTTGATTAGGTTAATTGAGGGGATGATCCAGCCACTGTGGGTAGCCCCAGTACCAGGGCAGGAGCTCTCAGGCATGTAGGACAGTTGAGCAAGAATGAACGAGCAGCTGCATTCCCGCATGATTTCTGCTTCTGCTCTGAGTCCCTTACTTGATTTTTTTTTTCTAACACTCTGTGACTTGTATAACCTCCGTAAAGCCTTTAATCTCCAAAGTGGCTTTTGGTGGAAGTGTTTGTCACATCTACAGAAGGAAATTAAAAGGAACCAACTTCTTCACTCCCTATAGCCTGTGCTTTCAATGTAGGCAGCAGCATCCTAGGGCAGCGATGGGACAGGTGACCAGGGTCAGTGAGCGGGTGGCACAGAGTCTCTTGGGGTCTGTGATAGCTTTGTTAAGAGACATTTGTGGTTAGCTGGCATGGGAGATGGGGGTAGCAGGGATACCTGAGGCACCCAAGGGGAGGAGCTGGCTCCGCAGCCACAGCCCCGAGGCTGAGAAACCCTGAAGCTGCCTGTTTGGGAGCACAATCCTTCCTCAAGGTATATTCTGGCTGCCATTCTCACTGCCCAGGTTCCCATTATGCACAAGGAGGCTGACATGACCTTCCTCACAAGAAGAAGAAGAAGAAGAAGAAGAAGAAGAAGAAGAAGAAGAAGAAGAAGAAGAAGAAGAAGAAGAAGATTGGCTCCTTGTTATCATGTCCTTCTTCCAGGACAGTGACACCATGCAGCAGGCTTATGATGGGAAGCAGGGTCAGGAGGATCATGAAGTTACAGACCAGCCTGGACCTCATGTGAGATACCGCCTGCAGAAAGGCTACATGGGCTGGAGGCCAGGGCAGTGCTGGTGCACACCAGGAGACAGAGGCAGGAGGAGCTCTGTGAGTTCAGGCCAGCCTGGACTATAGTGTGAAACCCTGTTTTAACAAACTAAATAAAAAGAGGCTCTTGCAGAGGACCAGGGTTCAATTCCCAGCTCCATGTGGTGGCTCAGGCTGTAACTCCAGCCCAGGGATCCACTGGTCCTTTCTACCCTCCACATGCAGCAGGCAGTGGTGACGTGTGGTATTGACATACACTCGGGCAAAACACCCCACATATAAAACACACAAACACACAATTTGGCTGCCTCAGCTCTTGGCTTATAAAGGGTTAATGGTGTTGACTGGCATGGCCAGTGTGGAGGGAGCCATAAGGAAAGCCCACCTGCAGCTTTACAGACCCACAGGCCATGGGGTGAGGTAAACAAAAGGACTCTGTATAGAGTGAGGGGACAGAAAATCACCTTCAAAGTTTTGCTTTGGCTGGGGGTATGGATCAGCAACTGAGTTGTGCATAGGACACCCCCAAAAAGGGTGGGTGGGTGAGTGGATGGAAGGGTGGATATGTATATATGTAAATATGTATGTATGCATGCATGGATGGATGGATGGGTTGATGGATACATAAATGAATGGACAGTGGACAGATGGATGGTGAGTGGATGAATGGGTAGGTAGATAGTATGTTGGGTAGAAGAATAGACAGACGGGCAGATGGATGGATAGATGGATGGATGGATGGGTGGATGGATGGGTGGGTGGATGAATGTAGGGATGGATGGATGGGTGGGTGGATAGATGGTAAGATGGATGGATGGAGGCCTGGTCTCCAGTGGAGCTGAGGTCTTGAACCCCAGTAGGACCCGGTGGTGGTAATTTTCATCTACATGGGACGGTAGGCGGTCGATCATGTCTCCTGGACCCCTGGCTACTGTTGAAGTTACCACCCCCACAGCCACCATAGGAGAAACATGTGGCTAGCAGTCACATACACAATGTCCCGAGCTTCTGGGCTTCTGGCTAGACTCCTCCCCACAGTTACCCAGCAACAGCAAGATAAGCAGCCCACTATAAGAGGGGCTGCTTGGTCCCTCCTCGCTCTCTAAGCTCTCTCTCTCTCTCTCTCTCTCTAAGCCTTCACCTTTCTTACTCTCTAAATTTCTTTCTCTCTTTCCCTTCCCGCTTCTCTCCTCTTGGCCATGGCCGGTCTCTCTCTCTCTCTCTTTATCTTCTCTCTTTCCCCCTGCCTTTCTACAATAAAGCTCTAAAACCATAGACTGTCTCTGTTTACCAAGTCCCGGACTAAAGACACTCACCTGCGTGGAAACCACGTCCACCCCTCTTAACCCCTGACCTCTCTCCACTTATCTCAGGGGCTGAGTGCCGCCCCAGGGCCCCATTCTGTTCTCAGCTCCTCTGCCATATCCAGTGTGAGATGCCAGAGACTGGAGACTGAGAACCAGGAACTGGGGGCTTCCCCTTGTCACCCACCCCCCCCCGTGTGGGTCAGTGGCTTCACACAGCCAGATGCCCACCCAGGCTGCGTGGAAAACATCCAGCAGTCCTCCCGGGTCCGCCTGCCCAGAGCACAGGAACTCTGGCCGGACGTTGGCTCTCTCCCTCCCCTCTTCCCCTCTACCCACGGCCCCACCCCCCTCCACCCCCCTGCACGCGAGTACTGCTCCCAGTCTCTGAAGTAACTCTACACGCTGTGCTGTACTCACCAAATTAT
This sequence comes from Mus caroli, assembly GCF_978045245.1. Taxonomy (NCBI): domain Eukaryota; kingdom Metazoa; phylum Chordata; class Mammalia; order Rodentia; family Muridae; genus Mus; species Mus caroli. The sequence goes on from NW_028227273.1 coordinate 38,242,505, forward strand.
TTTCAACCATGAGTACCCCCACCTGAGACATGGAATGTAAGTGGAAGATGCCTCCTAGTGTTCCTCTCAGGTGACTCTATGAAAACAAAACAGAACAGGAAATGGTGCGTGCCAATTAAGCACAGTAGCATACTGATCATGCGATATAACACGGTATCTTGTATTTAGCCCTGAATATAATTTACATGATTCAACAGACCCAGGAAGGCAAGTTTCCTGCCGTAGGAATAACAGTGGCGACAGCAGAAGTGGGTCAAGCAAGGCAGCGGTCTTCTGGGAGGCAGCGGTGACACGGATGAGCCAATCCTGCTTTCTGTATGTCCCTGCTTCTTTAGCCCTACGTTTTTCTAAGATATAGATATATTTTTAAAGATTTACTTATTTATGTGTCTTAAGGATTTGAGTGCCCTATATGTGTGTACACCTGCATACCAGAAGAGCACATTAGATCCCATTATAGATGGTTGTAAACTACCATGTGACTGCTGGAAATTGAACCTCTGCAAGAGTAGCCAGTGCTCTTAACTTAACTGAGACACACACACACACACACACACACACAATTTTCAAAACGGGTTTTTTCTATGTATTATTCCTGGCTGTCCTGGAACTTGCTCTGTAACCACTCTGGCCATGAACTCAGAGATCTGTCTGTTTCTGCCTCCCGATTGCTAGGATTAAATTGCACTGGTGCCAGGCAGTGGTGGCACACGCCTTTAATCCCAGCACTTGGGAGGCAGAGGCAGGCGGATTTCTGAGTTCGAGGCCAGCCTGGTCTACAGAGTGAGTTCCAGGACAGCCAGGGCTACACAGAGAAACCCTGTCTTGAAAAACCAAAAAAAAAAAAAAAAAAAAAAAAGAAAGAAAGAAAGAAGAAAGAAAGAAATGCACTGTCACCGCCTAGCTCTGACATAAATATTCTTAAAAGATTTACTTTTTAGTCTTAATTTATGCCTGTGTGTCTACGTGTAGGTGAGTGCCGATAACATCAGAGACCAGAAGAGGGCATCAGATCCCTTGGGGCTGGAGTTCGAGGTAGTTGTGAGGTGTGTGATGGAACTGGTAGGATCTGAACTGATTCCTCTGAAAGAAAAGCCAGCTGGGAGGTGGTGGCGCACAACTTTAATCCCAGCACTTGGGAGGCAGAGGCAGGCCGATTTCTGAATTTGAGGCCAGCCTGGTCTACAAAGTGAGTTCTAGTACAGCCAGGGCTACACAGAGAAATCCTGTCACGAAAAACCAAAACCAAAATCAAAAGAAAAAGAAAGAAAAGCCAGTGCTCTTAACTAGTGAGCTATCTCTCTAGCCCTTCTGCCTAGGTTTTAGATATGAGGTTTTACCTGAGGCTGGGGCTCAGTCGGGGGAACAGTAGCCTTACATGCACAAAACACTGGGTTCCATGCCTAGGATCCCATAAACCAGGTAGAGGAGGTGGTGCTGGTCTTTCATCCCGGACTTGAGATGGGGAGCAGGAGGATCAAGAGTTTGTAGTCTAGAGGCTGAAGAGGTGGCTCAGTGATTAAGAGCACTGGCTGTTCTTCCAGAGGTTCTGAGTTCAATTCCCAGCAAATGCATGGCAGTTCACACCTGTCTGAAACGCCATCTCTACGAGTTCTGACACCTTTAACAGATACATATGCAGGCAAAGCACAAATGCACACAAAATAAAAAGAAACATTTTAAAAAGTTCAGTCAGCCCGGTGGCGGTGGTGGCTCACGCCTTTAATCCCAGCACTTGGGAGGCAGAGGCAGGCAGATTTCTGAGTTCGAGGCTATCCTGGTCTACAAAGTGAGTTCCAGGACAGCGAGGTCTACACAGAGAAACCCTGTCTCAAAAAAAAAAAAAATCACAGTCTGTAGTAATATAAATTTATGAATTTGTATTACTTTTGCCCCCCCCCAAACCTGAATTTTTGCTGAACCTTACAGGCAAATTCATAACATACATTGAGGTCACTTAAGACTTAAGGCTGAGGGCTGGAGAGATGGCTCAACAGTTAAGAGCACTAACTGCTCTTCCAGAGGTCCTGAGTTCAATTCCCAGCATCCACATGGTGGCTCACAACCATCTGTAATGGGCTCTGTATGTCCTCTTCTGTTGTATCTGAAGACAGCTACAGTGTACTCGTATAAATAATTTTTTAAAAATTAAAAAAAAAGTTAAGGCTGCTTAGCCAGGTGGTGGTAATTAACACCTTTAATCATAACACTGTGGAGGCAGAGGCAGGCAGATCTCTGAATTCAAAGCCAGCCTGGTCTACAGAGTGAGTTCCAGGACAGCTAGAACTCACTCCAAAGAGAAACCCTGCCTTGAAAAACAAAACAAATGCCGGGCAGTGGTGGCACATGCCCTTAATTCCACCACTTGGGAGGCATAGGCAGGCTGATTTCTGAGGCCAGACTGGTCTACAGAGTGAATTCCAGGACAGCCAGGGCTATACAGAGAAAGCTTGTTTCGAAAAACGAAACAAAACAAAGAAAAAAGAAAAAGAAAGAAAACAAAACAAACAAAACTTAAGGATGCTTGATGGGTGTGGCGCACATACATTTAATCCCAGTACTCTTAAGGCAGATGCAGGTGAATCTCTTGAGTTCAAGGTTAGCCTAGGCTACATAGGTAGTTTCAGGACAGCCAGGCTATGTAGAGAGAGCCTATCTCAATACATCTCGAACAACAAAAAGACTTAACACTGCTATCCTGTGTGGTCAGTCTGTCTGTTCAGCCTACCTTTTTAGAGAACAATGATATAACAGCCAATATTGCTATGCCCTAGATTTCCCATGTTACCATTTTGTACAACCTAAGGTCATACATAGCTGTATTTTTTCTTGATGGGGTGCCCGCATTAAAGTGTGCACCACCACACCCAGCCATAGAATCAACTTAAATGATGTACTCTTCCATGCCCTGGATGCAGGGGTGTGTGTGTGTGTGTGTGTGTGTGTGTGTGTGTGTGTTATGGTGATTGTTGGCTGTAAGCAGCCAAGGTGTTGGAAGCAACCTTAACAACAAATAGCCCACAGGTATCAGAAGTAACCTTTGCATTGTTATGGGGTCCTCTTAGATCCAACACAAATCAAACAGCAGCTTAATGCAGATAAAAAAATTTATTGTAATCAATCTGCTACTGATTGACCAGGGCCACAGAACAGACTCGGGAGCTGAACTGCAACCTCGAGCCAGAATACCACAGAATATTTAAGTTTCAAAACCACAAATATCTGTGCCAAGTTACTGTTATATTTTTCTCATCAAACAGGATTTAGGGATAGGGGCTTTTCACATGTGGTTCATTTATGTCAACTCATACAGAATGTAGGTTTTACGGTCCAGCCAATGAAATCCATTTGTTCTGCGTGGTTAGGAGCAGAAGATGAGTAACAGAAGCTGTGTAGATATTGGGAAGCCCCCCCGCCCCCCGCCCCCCGCCCAGCTCCACCAGGGACTGAAAACTTGGATTTAGTTTCCCCCATGATTAAAATGAAGTCTGAAAACAAAATGGCAGTACCTAGGAGGAGCTTCCTTTGCTTGTTCGAAACAGCATAGCACTTGGTAATGTCCATTTGCTAAAGAGTCATTTGGGGTCAGAAAAGTGACGTCTTCCTTGTAAAGTATGTTAGATATTTCTGTAGAGTCCTTTATCCATTGGTCATGGGGCTGTTTGCCTTTAATCCCAGCACTCAGGAGGTAGAGGCAGGAAGATCTCTGTGAGTTCAAGGCCAGCCTGTGATACGCAGGGAGACCCTGTATTTAAAATCAAAAACAAAATACCGAGAAATGTTCATCCCTTCCCTATGGTGCTTTCTGTAGTGTTCAATAAATGCAGGGCAGAGCCCTTTGTAAGTGACAGACCTGGGGACAGTCAGCCAAGCAGGCACAGACATATACAAGAGACTATAGATATAGCCCAGTAACCACAGGCTAGACTGACAAAGATATAGGGAGAGAAGTAGAGAATTCAAATTTGTGCTTGCTGTTGTTCAAATGAATCCAAGAGGACTTTGGCGTTTTCCTTCCTTAGTGGGACACCATGAACTTTGGTGCCTCTGAGGTCATTGTCTGTTGGTTGACTCACACAGAGGTCAGATACACGGCATGTTTGCGCCTGTCCTGGGTTACATGAGACCCTGTAGTCAAAAGCTAATTAAAATGCAGCATCTCTGTAATATGATTAATCTATTTGAATGCCACTCTTTTTCTTTTCTTTTCTTTTCTGTTTTGTTTTTGTTTTTTGTTTTTTCGAGACAGGGTTTCTCTGTGCAGCCCTGGCTGTCCTAGAACTCACTCTGTAGACCAGGCTGGCCTCAAACTCAGAAATCCGCCTGCCTCTGCCTCCCACGTGCTGGGATTAAAGGCACCACGCCAGCACACTGTTTTTCTTAATTTTTTAAAAAATATTATTTTTTTATATGTATACACTGCAGCTGTCTTCAGACACACCAGAAGAGGGCATCAGATCCCATTTACAGATGATTGTGAGCCACCATGCGATTGCTGGGATTTCGAAGAGTAGTCAGTGCTCTTAACTACTGGAGCCATCTCTCCAGTCCCTGAGTGCAACTCTTAAGGCAAGATTCCCAAATACATTTGTCATACTCTTGTCACTTTGACAAAGAATCTGAGGAAGGGAGCTGTAATGGGAGATTTCTTGTTACTCATCGGCTGAGAAGTTACAGTTCGTAGTTTGCTGGCTCGTTATAGGTGTGTGGCGGGGCATCTGCATGGTGGGAGTGAGGGAATGTGGAGAGAGAGACTTATGTCCTGGTAGCTACGAAGCTGTGCTGATTGTTTTTTTCTCAACTTGACACAAAGCCAGAAAGACATATCCATTTATAACACTACTCCCAAGAGGAAATCTCAATTGAGAAGTTGCCTCCATAAGATTTTCTTGTAGGCCGAGCAGTTGGTGGTACAGGCCTTTAATCCCAGCTCTCAGGAGGGACATAAATCTGTGAGTTCAAGGCCAGCCTGGTCTACAGATCAATTCTGGGACAGCCAGAGCTGCATAGACTGACCCTGTCTCGAAAAACAAAACAAAATAATAAAAAGTTTGCCTGTGCTGGGCAGTGGTGGCGCATGCCTTTAATCCCAGCACTTTGGAGGCAGAGGCAGGAGGATTTCTGAGTTTAAGGCCAGCCTGATCTACAGAGTGAGTTCCAGGACAGCCAGGGCTATACAGAGAAACCCTGTCTTCAAAAATCAAAATCAAAAATAAAAAGTTTGCCATAGTAAAGTCTATGGGGCTTTTTTTTTTTTTTTTTTGGACCAAGCCAGCCTCCATCTCCAACTGCTCCTGACTTCTGAGTGCCACCAAAGCAGACCATACGCATAGCCCAGGCTTGCCTCCAACTCAGAATTCTCCTGTCTCTTTCTCTTCAGCATATTCTACTGGTGTGTACCACGACAAATGGCTTATTCTTCATTGTGGTTGGTGTGGGAGGGCCCAGGCCACTGTGGGCGATTCCTAAGCAGATGCCCCTTGGGTACTATAAGACAGCAGGCTGAGCTAGTGAACAGTATTTCTCTATGGCCTCTGCATCAGCTCCTGCTTTTGGGTTCCTGTTCTGATGTCCCTCGGTGATCCAGTGTGACCTGATAGGTGTGAGGAGAAACAAACTCCTTCCTGCTCAAGTTGCCTTCTGGTCATGGTGTTTATAGCAGTGAAAGCAAAACTGAGACAGAAAGTGGGAGAGGGAGAGAGAACACTAGAGGGCTTGGCAGTAAGCTACATCTTTTGAGTGCATACTCTTTCAAGTCAGTCTCTTCCTCCCATCTCTTAGCTCCCAGTGCCTCCCAGAAGCACCAGTGAATAATAAGCCCATCAGTGGAGAAATCCATGAATGAAATCAGAGCCCCGGAGTCTCATCATCTGCCAACAGTCCCATGTTTAAGCAGTCCAATGAGATCCAAACCTTCACCACCCAATACTTTTGGGAACACCTCATACTCAAACCACAGCTTTCCTCTCACAGAAAGGCTTGGGGTCTCTCTCATGCTTCTGTTCTATGGCCATGTGCTCTCCCCCTCACTTCCATTAGCTTCTTTTTAGGACAGAGCTTTGAGATGCCATCTTGACATTAGAGGGCAGCCATCTTGAAATCAGCCAATTTAGAATTAGAGCGGTAGAGTCATCTTGGCGGTAGAGTCAGCAGGTACCTTGAACTGAGACTTCCTAGCCTCTGGAACTATGAGAAATGAGTTTCTGTTTTGTGGGGTTTTGTTTGTTGAGACAGGGTCTTTCTCTATAGCCAAGGCTGGACTTGGAATTTGCTATCCTCCTGTCTCAGCATGTCAAGTGCCTTTATACCCTAGCTGGTCTTTCTGTTTCTTATCTATCACCCACTCCTGGGTATTTTGTTACAGCAACCACAGAAAGCCTAAGACAGGCACTTTTGGGGGACCTGGGTGGACATAGATTTTTTTTGTTGTTTTTTTGTTTTTGTTTTTTTGTTCTCTCCTAATATATATGGGTGTTTTGTCTGCATATGTGTCTGCATATTTGTCTGCATATTTGTCTGCAAATGTCTGATACTGGTGGAGGTCAAAAGAGGATAACAGATCCCCTGGGAGTAGTGTTATAAATGGATGTGGGTGCTGGGGATTAAACCTGAATCTTCTAGAGGAATAGCCAGTGTGTATGTGTGTGTGCTTGTTTGCGCGTGTCTGTATGCACATGCACGTGCACCTGTCTGTCTGTCTGTCCTTAAACTCTCACTTGGAATCTTGCTACATTGCTCGACTAGTCACAGGCCCATGCAGTCAGGTCATCCTCCTGCTATGCATTCCTTAGTGGCTAAGACTACAGTTGCTTCATGCTCATATCTGTCAGTTTTTGTCTTTTGTTTTGCTTTGTTTTAGTTTGTTTTTGGTTTTTTGAGAAAACGTTTCTCTGTGTAGCCCTAGCTATCCTGGAACTTACTCTGTAGAACAGAGTGACCTTGAACTCACAGAGATCCTAAATGAACTTAGGGCAGGCGATGAAGCAGAGGCCACAGAGAAATACTGCTTCGTGGCTGCTTCTCACAGCTCACTCAGCCTGCTTTGTTTTTGTTTTTGTTTTTGTTCTTGTTTTTTTCAAGACAGGGTTTCTCTGTATCGCCCTGGCTGTCCTGGAACTCACTCTGAAGACCAGGCTGACCTCAAACTCAGAAATCTGCCTGCCTCTGCCCCCAAGTGCTGGGATTAAAGGCGTGTTGCACCACACTGGGCTTCAGCCTGCTTTCTTATATACCTACCACTATCTGTCTTGGTGGCACCACCCACGATGGGCTGGGCCCCCTACATCTATCGTCAATCATCAATCAAGAAAATGCTCCACAGGCCAGTCTAGCAGAGGCATTTTCTCAACTGTAGTTTCTTCACAAATGACTGTAGATTGTATCTGGCACACTGAGCCAATGAGTTCTACCAGGGTAGCCTGCGGGAGTGTGAAGCAGGCTTTATTCACAGAGCCACTGACCGTGGCTTCAGCACTGAAGCAAATGTCTTTCCTTGCTACCAGTGTTAACTGCCTGACAAACCAGGGAGGTCCGGACCTCCTCGAGCCACCTCCACTCTTTGCTTTGGACTCTCTTTCCCCAGCCACATACCAGTTTGTCAGTATTCATGAGCTGGAATGAAAATCCTCCGTTGTCAGAGAAATATATGTTGGTCCCAGGGATCTGGCCACCACGGAGATATGCAAACAGGTTATTTGATAACTCCTAGGGGGAGGAACACACAGAGGATGTCACAAGGATTCTCAGTGATGGACTGCTTTCCTAACCTGGGGGATGCCCTGGGTTCTACTCCTAGCACCACAGAAACCCTACTGCTGGCATATGCATGCTTCCCTGGAGCCTGAGAGGTCGGAGGGTCAGCAATTCCAGGTCAACCTTGGCTATACCTGAGGATTAGTTCCACTGACCTATCCTTGGGCATCTAATCCAAAAGAGGGGCAACTTTGTGTTTACATGGAAACCTATACACAAGTATAGGGACTATATATAAATTATTACCCATGGGAACATTCTCCCCTCACACCTGCCCACCCCAATTCCTCACCTCAGAGATATCTCACCACTTAGGTTATCTTATCAATACCCTAGGAGCACCTGACTGAGGTAGAGTTCACTAACTCCAGACCCTCACATGAACATCCTACCCCAGGGGCCCACACAGCTGGGACAGCAGGGAAGGGCCATGGCTTTGCCTCTAACAGTCAAAAGGGGAAAACAAACAAATTACTGGGCATTCTAAGGGGCTGAGGGATGAACGTAAACATAAGACTTGATGAGTCTCTGGTGAAGTTTGCTGATGCAAGCTCTAAGGCTACATCCTGTATGCTGCTGTTCATAGGCTCTGAGTGAGACCAGCCTCCATGAGCTCATGTCTGAACACTTGGTCCCCAGTTGGTAGAGCTGTTTGGGAAGGATCAGGAGGTGTAGCCTTAGTGGAGGAAGTGTGTCACTGGGGGTGACAGCAGGCCTTGTTTGCTCTCTCTTTCTCTGTCTCATACTTGCAGATAAGGATGTGAGCTCTAGCCGGGCGTGGTGGCACACGACTTTAATCCCAGCACTTGGGAGGCAGAGGCAGGCGGGTTTCTGAGTTTGAGGCCAGCCTGGTCTACAAAGTGAGTTCCAGGATAGCCAGGGCTATACAGAGAAACCCTGTCTCGAACACCCCCCCCAAAAAAAAACCCCAAAATAAACCAAACCAAACCAAACCAAAAAAGGATGTGAGCTCTAAGCGGCTACCCAAGCACCATGTGTATTGCCTGCTGCCATGCCCCCATCCTAATGGTCATGAACGGGCTCCCTGAAAATGTGAACCCCAAGAAACTCTTCCTTCAATGAGTTGCCTTGGCATGGTGTCTGATGACAGTGACAGGATAGTAACCAAGAGATAATTTCAAAACAGTGAAGTTACTTGGTGTGTGACTATTAAGGGTCTTAGTGAAAGGACAGTTCTGTGGAGAAGGACAAGATAGAGAGCAGTTTCCCCCACTCAGATGGCAGTGCTGTTGACCACGGCCCCATCTAGAGAAGATTCTTACACGATAAACAGAAACTTAAGCTCAGTGTTCCTCAGGAATCCCTCCGTGCACACTTCCATGTCAGGAAAACATCCCTTTCCTTGCCTAGCAATTTGTTCCCAACCAACTCAAACAGCCTGCATGAGCTTTCAGACCCTCAACTTGCCCACTCTCATATAAAACCCATGTGAGTTCCTGCTGAGCGGCTGCTCCATACTCTGGTGAGGCAGCCAGGCAGTTTGCTCCCCAAGAAACTGTTTTTCTACCCATGGAGTGATCTACCTTGCTGGTTTCATGGTACCTTGCTTACACCCTGTGATGGTTTCAACATGCTTGGCCCATGGGAAGTGGCCCTATTAGGAGGTGTGACCCTGTTGGAAGGGAAGTGTGTCTCTGCACAGATGGGCTTTGAGGTTTATTATGCTTAGGTTCCACCCAGTGCAGAAAAGACCCTCCTCCTGGCTGCCTTTGGATCATGATGCAGAACTCTTGGCTTCTCCAGCACTCTCTTCCCGCACACTGCCATGCTTCCTGCTTTGTTGATGATGGATTGAACCTCTGAAACTGTAAGCCAGCCCCAATTAAATGTTTTCCTTTATAGGAGTCACCACAGCCATGATGTCTCTTCACAGCGGTAAAACTCAAACTACCACACACCCCTTAGCCATGATTTCACTTTTGGTGGGTTCAGTGACACTCCTCTTCCTCAAGTAAGCCACAGTTCAAAAATATTATGTGTCAAATGTATAAGTAAGCTGTAAGCAATAGCATGTGTTTTGTGCTCCTCATACGTCACAGCTAACTGGAGGTGCTAGGCACATGGCTTCCCCGGCTACAGCCACCTACTATCAGCTTGGGACCGTCCAGTTCATCCCAGGGTTGCGCAGCCCCAGGATGGAAGGTTCTGTCCTGACCCACTGGGATGGGGACCTAAGAAAGACCTGTCTCTGAAAACCCCACCTAGTGAGGAGTTCATGAGGTGAGGAAAGCTGTTCAAACATCCAAACCCTCATCTCATACTCTCTTGACAGCCATATTTGACTCTTCTCTAGGCTGATGCCAGATTTTGCAAGGTTCAAAAACCAACTAATTTGCTTGCCCTGTTCTGAGTCTCCAGTGGCCTGAGTATGATGTCAGGATCATCACTTCTCACATTAAAAAAGCCTCCACCACCCCACTGAACCCCACTCAGACCTGTCCCAGCATATGCTGTACCTGAATCACATTTCTCCCCAGGGTTCCCACCTTGTACAAACTGCCTTCTCATTGGCCATCCTCAGGTGTCTCTTACTAGCTTCACATGGTTTCATGGGGCTGTGTTCAAGTGTGATTGCCTGTCTACATTCTATTCGTCTCTGTCTGTCTGTCTGTCTGTTTATCTGCCTCTATGTGTCTCTCTGTGTGTGTCAGTGCATATCTGTGTGTTTGTGTGTGTGTCTGTCTCTGTCTCTCCATTTGTGTGTGTATGTGTGTCTGTCTGTGTGTCTGTCTCTGTCACACACTGTGTGTGTGTATGTGTGCGTCTGTGTGTGTTTGTGTCTGTGTCTCTGTTTCTGTCTCTTTCTGTTTGCATGTGTTTGTGTGTGTATATTTGTCTGTTTCTGTGTATGTCTGTCTCTGTTCCTCTATCTCGCTATATGTGTGTCTGTGTTTGTCTCTGTGTCTGTTTCTCTGTGTATGTGTGTGTTACCTTTGCTCAGTGAACCCCTTGGGCAGTCTTTACTCCTTTTTGTTTGTTTGTTTCATTCTTGTTTTTTCTTCTTGTCTATTTTGTCTTGAGGTTCTCACTGTCTCACCAAGGTTAGTCTCAAACTCATGGCTACCTCCCTGCTTCAGCCTTTTGAGTGCTGCAATGGCAGGTATTGGCCCCCAAGCCCAGGCTCAATTCATTTTTTTAAAAAAGTGGTTTTGAGCTGGGTGATGGTGGTGCGCACTTTAATCCCAGCACTCGGGAGGCAGAGACAGGAGGATCTCTGTGAGTTCCCGGCCAGCCTGGTCTACAGAATGAGTTCCAGAACAGCTAAGGCTACACAAAGAGAGCTTGAGTCAAACGACAAACAGACAGACAAATAAACAGACAGACAAACAAACAGACAAACAAAGAGTTATGTGGGAGAGGGTCTGCAGCCTGGACACTACCATTCCTAGAAACTGTTGGTTATTATACAAAAGCCCCAAGCCAGATGTGCAAGCCTCCATGTGAGCCTTTGGTCAAGGGAGGCCCCGAGACCCCAAATAATCCAGGCTTCTTGGTCATCTACAGACCCTGCTGATGGGTGCCTATTGCTGGAGTTCCACACACCTTGGTCACACGATATAGAATAAACTAGCTGGATGCTTCCTCGTAGCCAGGAAGTGTGAGATGTAAGGGGATGGGGGGACAGATGTGCGACAGTGCACTTACCTGTGAGTGATAATGACCTTTGGGGAACAGCTGCTCTGGGGTGAGTGACAGTTCTATCTGAAACTGAGGCTCACTCCACAGAGGGAAGGAGCCAAAGCCTGAGCTTGGAACTCTGGGGTCACAGGCATGTGGGGCCCAAGACCATAGTTTATCTCAACTGAAAGCATCAAACGATCTCCTAGCATCTGTCTACACCAAAGCCAAACACTGCTCTGAGCCCCAGGCATGGGGAACTTCTAACTGGTGAGCAGCAGTGGATGTAGAGACTCAGGCAGTGCACCATCTTACTCCTCCTGGGGCACAGAGAGGGGCAGAGGAGTCTAAAAGCCGGGAGATAAGGTGAAGGACCGTAAAAAGGCTAGCTTCCAGACTCACAGCTATCCTAAGCTCCCAGGGGCAATCGGCAGTCGGACCTGGGGCAGGGCTTGCTCAAGCTGGCCCACTGCTGCTGCCCAGCTGTTGACCACCAGCTAGATCCTGAGAGAGACAATCCCTCTCTCTCTTCCTCTCCCCTCACCCCCATCTCCTTTCCTCTCTCTTTTTGAGACAGGCTCTAGAATGCCCTGAATAGCCTAGAACTCACTATGAAGACCAGACTGGCCTAGAACTCAAGAAGATCTGTCCAACTCCACCTCCTGAATTTACAAGTACATTAAAAAGAAAAAAGAGCTGGGTGTGGTGGCACACGCCTTTAATCCCAGCACTCGGGAAGCAGAGGCAGGCAGATTTCTGAGTTTGAGGCCAGCCTGGTCTACAGAGTGAGTTCCAGGACAGCCAGGGCTACACAGAGAAACCCTATCTCAGAAAAACAAACAAACAAAACAAACAAAAAACAAAAAAGAAAGAAAGAAAAAAGAAACCAAACAACAACAATAAAATCAGTGTAAAACAGTGTAAGCTGAGTGAGTCTGTCATCTTGACTCCTGGGAGGTGACACAGGGAGGATCAAGAGTTCAGATCATATTTGGCCTGGGCTGTATGAGATCCTGACTCAAAAAACAAGAAATAACCACACACAAAATAATAAAAGAAGACAGATTTTCAAATCCTGCTGACTGTTTGATCTACTCCCAGCTAGCTTTCCTGTGAGGTTGGGGGAAGGGACACCACCAAAGGTCACCACTACACAGTCTCTATTCCTAGGTCATGCCTAAGTGTTAGCATTTAGAACACTTTGAAAATGAAGGTTTCCAACTTACCAGGCAAAAGGAGCCTTTGAAACAACAAACGTCACCACTAATGTGAGAGACGGGTTCTGATATACCTGAAAGGAAGATAGGTTAAAGCATATACATTATAACCATATGCATTAACTCTTTCCTTTTGCTTGTGTGTTACGTGTATGCATATAGTGCAGGCACCTGAAGTGGCCAGGACAGGGTGATGGATTCCTGGAGATGGGGCCATAGGCCATTGTGAATCTCCAGTCCCCTCCTTCTTGCTTTTGTTTTGAGACAGGCTCTCGCTGGCCTACAATTGGCGAGACGCCCCTGATTGACATCCAGCTCATGAAACTCTTCCTGTCTCTGCATCCAAAAGGTTGGGCTGGGAGTCTTGTGCCAATGCATCTGGCTGAATATTTTGAATTCTCCAAAGTAAAACTTTAGGTTAGGCACATGCCTGTCTGTCCAGGACAGACTGAGACAGGAGAAGTTTGAATCTGAGGCCAGCCTGTGCTACATAGTGATGCCTTTTCTCAAAACACAGAGAACACCAACAAACAAGCAAAGAAACAAACAAACCAGGGGCTGGAGAGGTGGCTCGGGGGTTTAGAGCACTGGCTGATCTGTCAGAGGACAGGGGTTACACTTCTAGCACATGGTGGCCCGGGTGTTTACTAGTTCAAGGTCTGCTTGGGCTACTCAAGGCCCTGTGTCAAGAACAAGACTAAGCTCAGCAACAGAAAAGCAAAGGCTTAGGGCACACACCTTCCAATTTACGCCAGGTGTTCTCATGGTAATCGTAACTGTAGCCTTTTCCACTGATCACAAACAGGACTAGTGAGCCGGAGACAAAGTGGGCGCTTGTGATTGATGGCACCCCCACCTAAGAGCAGGGACACACACGGGATGAAGGTCTGCAGGGCTGGATCTAGGGTTTGTGCTGGCTCACAAGAGGGGGCGTGGTTCATCATGCCAGTGGGAGTGGGGGGTGGTTGGGGGATTGGGGGTCACAGCAGAGGTCAGGAGGCAGAGAGCTGGATGTCAGAACCCAGGTTGCTTTCATCCAGCGAAGGAACCCAGCCCATGGAGTGGTGGTACCCGCAGTTAACTAAGATGGGTTTTCCCACCTCAATACTGTCTAGAAACTCTCTCACAGACATGCCTGGGGCCGTTCTCCAAGGTGTTGCTAGAGCCCTTGTCCTGCAAGCTGTACCACTAGCAGCTGTAGCTAGTTAGAAGATTAGTTCAGAAAGCAATCACTGTAGATGCAGATTCCAAAACAACCTGGGTCAGTAGTACTCTAGGTTTGTTTTGTTGTTGTTTTGTGGAGTCCTAGCTGGACTCGAGACCTGCCTGCCTCTGACTCTCAAGTGCCTGGATTAAAGGTGTGAGCCAGCGATGCTTGCAGTAGGTGTCTGCTTGGTGTGTGTTTGCGCGTGCTCATGTGGAAGCCAGCGATTAATACTATGACCACTCTCCACCTTATTACTTATTAGAATTTATTATTTTTAAAGGTATAGCCCTGGCTGGCCTTGAACTCATGGTTCTTCCTGCCTCTTCCGCATACTCTTTTGATGGGGCTTGGCTTAGCAATTAAGAATACTGGCTGTAGCCGGGCGTGGTGACGCACGCCTTTGATCCCAGCACTCGGGAGGCAGAGGCAGGTGGATTTCTGAGTTCGAGGCCAGCCTGGTCTACAAAGTGAGTTCCAGGACAGCCAGGGCTATCAGAGAAACCCTGTCTCAAAAAACCAAAAAAAAAAAAAAAAAAAGAATACTGGCTGTTCTTCCAGAGGATCAGAGTTCAGTTCCCAGAACCTGCTAGGTGGCTTGCAGATACCTGTAAAGTCTCTCCAGGGGCTCCTATATTCATTTCTGGTGTTCCCAGGCACTGCACAAATGTGGTACAAAGACAGACATGGAGTTTCTCATACAAAAAAAAGAACACATCCTTTTAAAAAAAAAAAAGATATGTCCTTTTTACTTGTGTGTGTGTGTGTGTGTGGCTCATGGCTTTGGGTACCACCTTTTGGGTCAGATGAGGGTGTCATGTCTCCCAGAGCTAGAGTTATAGGTGGTTGCGAGCTGCCATGGGGGGTGCTGGGAATAGAACCCAGTGCCCTAACCCCCGAGTGAGCAACTCTGATTCGTATCCTGAGACCAGGTCTCACTGCACAGAGAGTTCTCTGTTTGGCTGGCCGGCCGCCAGTGAGCCCCAGGCTCCTCCTCCTTCTACCTCTGCACACCGAGTTTCTCTGTGCGTTTTGGGGGGGTTCGCAGTCATATCCTCATACAGTTATAGACTTAAATCACTCAGCCACTAAGTCATGTGCTTCTTCCTCCCTGGGGACCAGGGCTGTAGTTATCTGGCCAGATGCTAAGTTAGGAAGGCAAAGTTGCTCTTGGTTGACCTGTGTGCACCCTTCTTTTTCTTTCAACAGAAACTCCTGAGAGACTGGAGAGGTGGCTTGGTGGTTAAGAGCACTGGCTGCTCTTGCAGAGGACCCAGGTTTCCCAACACCCAAAGAAGCTTATGGACCACCTTTTAGACCACTTCCGGGGGATCCAGCACCATCCTTGGGTCTCCTTGGGCACCAGGCATGCAAGTGGTACACAAACACACATGTTGTCAAAACAACATACGTATAAAATAAAAGTAAACAAAACCTCAAATAAATATTTCAAGGGAAGGGAAAAAGAAGAGGAGAAAGGCAAAACCTACAAGTATGAAAGAAAAAAAAGAGGAAAAAAAGGATAGGGGAGGGACGGGAGGGAAAGGGAGAACAGGGGAAGGGCAGGACTCTATCAGAGATGGAAGAAACTAGATCCAGGCCTCCAACTTCATTGTAACTCAGCATCTCTAAGAGGATCCAGTAAAAGAACCCACAACTGATAGACCCCTTTCCTTGAACCCCAAGGTTTCCTCTGCGTGTAATTCTTTGGAGCTGCGGGTGAGGGAATATCTACCGCCAATGATTTGGGAACGGTGAGCGGCAAGAGGCTGGACTCAAAGTTGTTTATCGTCAAGAAAACTTTCTGCCTGTGATCAAGAGAAAAGGTAGAATTAGGATGCTTCTCCGCTGGCGGGCCTGTGACCATCTATCTCCCTGACAAGCTCCCTGCCAGCCAGAGTCACCCAGGAACGGTGACAACGTGCCTGTATGCTTTGTTTTTATTTTTTTACTTCAAGTGACATAGAGAGACAAAAGGCCACAACTGGAATAGGCAGGTGTTAAGTGACTCCAGCCTGCCTTCCTGGCACTTCAGAGGCCAAGGCTGAGGAACTGAGTCGCCTATGTGAGCCTGACTATCTTAGTTTTATCCCCAGAATTACCGGGATGGAAGGAGAGCAGTGACTCCCACAGATGAGCATCTGACCTCTACAGAGGCGCTGTGGCACACTCAGATAGACTCACAAATAAAGAAATGTAATTTTTAAAAATTTTAAGCCAAGAAAGGTTTCCTTTTTTTTTTTTTTTGGTCAATCTCTGGTTGGCAGAAGCCACAGGCTTGGCTCCTGTCCCCAGAATGGCAATGCTTGTGCCTGTGTCTTCCTCTTTATGTCCTACCCAGCCCAGCTAGGATTCCCTGTGGGCCAGAGCTGCTTAGTTTTCTTTTCTTTTCTTTTCTTTTTTTCTTTCTTTCTTTCTTTTTTTTTTTTTTTTAAGAGAAGCAGGGAGAGGGAAGGAAGGGAGTAAAAGAAAGTGGTGGAGAAAGAGGAGCAGGGGAGGGTGGGGGCAGGGGAGAAAGAGGGTTAGGGAGAGGAGAAGGGGGGAGAGGGCCGGGAAAGGAGAGGGGCAGGAAGGAGAGGGGTGGGGAGTGCTAGGCTCACCCTAGATACACAGAAATGTCAGCCTTGCATGCGTTCTTGAGCACAAATGTGTTGGGGAAGGCGTAGAACAGTGGGTCCTGCAGACAGCACAGACGGTCAACCAGGAGGAGGCGAGCACCAGAGGATCAGAGCTCAGGGCATCCTCGGAACATAAACAACAGAGGCCAGTCTGAGCTATGGAGACTGTGCCTCAGGAGAACAGAAAGAAAACGCTAGAAACCAACCTGCTCCCGCCCATCGCCCAGGCAGTGTAGGGGAGCTCCCTCGAGGTGGGGGGGGGGAAGAGCTGGCCCAGATCCAGGGCTTTGACTTGCTTGGCCTACCCCACCCACATCTACCCCATCCTGATCTGCTGCAGCGCTTAAAGGGACCAGTCTTGCAGATCCAAAGTTGCAGAATCTCCATGACACAGGGCAACAGCAGGGTATCTGAGAGGAGTCCCAGTGAGCAGAAGCCAGAGGCCTGGGATCAGACCAATGTCTCACTGCAGTGAACATTTGCAAGTCAAGATGCCCAAGCAGAAGCTTACACTGAGACACACTGCACAATGAGATTTTTTTTTTTTTTTTTGAGTTTTAGTTTTCTTGGCAGGGTGGGTGAGTTGCAAGGCCAGTGGGTGGATATGGAGGGACAGTTGAGTGGGGTTGGAGTGCATGATGTTAAATCACAAAGAATCAAAAGTCAAAAAGAAAAAAGAAAGGAAGGAAGAAGAAAAAGGAAATGCTCTGCCATATAGCCATGCTGATATGTAGGGGGCATGCAAGGGACCACCTACCCCTTGAAGTTGTACATTGGACTTAAACACTTTCCCGGTCCTCACTGTGTGTACCCTAGAGTGATTGAAACACACAGCCAATAAGTAATTTAAAACACACACACACAACTAAAAGTCAGGTTTTGTCTTCTAATTTATTCTATTTTCAAGAATTTTCCTATTTATTTCATGTGTATGGGTGTTTTGGCTGCACACCACATGCATGCTGTGCCCGAGGTGGCCAGAAGGGGGCGTCAGGCCCCTTTGAGCTGCAGTCAACACCTGGCTGTGAGTCTTCTGTGGGTGCTGGGAACTGAACAGGGTTCTCTGCAAGGGCAGCTAGTGATCTAACCACTGAGCCATCTCTCAGCTCCTTAACTTTTATTCAATATTCATCATGGTCTCTCCTGCCATGCTGCCTTTAGATGTAATGCACAGAATGAAGCTTTGATACTTTGAAAGGTCTGGGAGTTCTACAGCTTTGGGTAGTGATGGGAGATAGCTGCTGCCTCAATCCCCAGAACAAGTGTAAGAGACAGGCAGGGTGCTGTGGGTCTGAAAGCCCAGAGCACCTATCACAGAGGCAGGAGGCACAAACAGGAGAATCCACAGAGGCTTAAGGGCACTGGCCTGGTGTATTTAGCAGCAAGAAGAACAAAGCACCCTGATTTAAGCAATGTCGTAGGAAAGGTGTAATGCTCTTGCTGAGTCTGCAGAGTTTGTCCTCTGACATCAACATCGACAAACATATAACATCTGGGCTAACCACTAACATACACAAAATACTGGTCAGTGAGATGGCTCGCTACATAAAGGGGCTTGCTGCAAAGCCTGACATCCTGAGTTTGGCCCTGGTGGAGAGAAATGACTCCTGCCAAGTTGTCTTCTGACTTGTGCACATGCACACCTGTGCACATGCACACAGACACACCCACCCACCCGCCAATACATGCATATGAGAGAGAGAGAGAGAGAGAGAGAGAGAGAGAGAGAATATAAACTATCAGTCAGGTGTGGTAGCACGCCTTTACTCCCAACCCTTGTGAGGCAGATGCATCCTGTGAGTCTTGAGTCCAGCCTGGTCTACATTGTAAGACCCTGCCTCAAAATAATAACAACAGAAATTCAAATGAGGAGATGGATCTGTGGCTAAGGGCACTTGTTGCTCTTCTGGAGGACCCAGGTTTGATTCCCAGCATCCACATGGTAGCTTAAAACACCTTTAACTCCAGTTCCAGGGGACTTGCCATCCTTCTCTGGTCTCTGTGTGCAACGCATATGCATACAGATAAACGTAATATATACGTAAAATATATACGTAAAATAAAAGTAAATCTTGGGGCTGGCGAGATGGCTCAGTGGGTAAGAGCACCGGACTGCTCTTCCGAAGGTCCAGAGTTCAAATCCCAGCAACCACATGGTGGCTCACAACCATCCGTAACGAGATCTGGCGCCCCCTTCTGGAGTGTCTGAAGACAGCTACAGTGTACTTACATATAATAAATAAATCATAAAAAAAAAAGAAAAAAAAAGTAAATCTTGTTTTTAAAAAATATAGATGGGTGCTCTCATAAGGAGATAAAAGGACTCAAGAACGCCTTCAAAGGGCCCTAACATGTCCAGACTCTCCCTGACAAACCCAAGCGAGGAGGCCTTCCATGCTCTGCTTGGGGATGACCCAGGTGGTGGGGCCCTCACACTTCCTGATCTGGGCTCTCTGCCTTTTACCCACCCCTATCCCATCCCATGTACAGTGCTGGGGAATCCAACCCAGAACCTCCATGGGAAGGGGGCTCACTTCTTTGGGGGGGGTCTCCCCAGGCTCTTTTTATTGTTTATTCAGAGACAGGCTGACTAAGTAGTCCAGGCTAGCCTGAAACTCCCAATCCTCTTGCTTCCACTTCCTCACTGCTGTGATGGCAGGCATGGGGCACCTGCCAGGTTTCTGTGGTGCTGGAGTCGGCCCTGGCTTCACCAGGTGGGTCAGCCCTCAGCCCAGTGAACTCCAACTCAAGCCACACCAGCAATTACTTTTCACAAGTATTTCTTAAATTTCTCTACTTTGTTGTTGGTGAGCTTTTTTTTTTTTTTTTTTCTGGTTTGCAGCAAACAACTGCCTTTTGGGTGTGATGAGCCACCTGCCCAGGGCACCTATACCTCCCAGGTCCCATGGCTCTTTGCACAAGTTATCTTTACATGTAACATTTACTGAACTCTACAGATGGCCTGGGACACACAGATGGTGGAATGTTACCTATTACCACGGTACTTGGGAGGTTGAGGTAAGGCATTGTTGTATTCAGACACGGATCCAGCTATGTTGCACAGGCTGGCTGCAAAACTCACAGCAAGGGACTGCCTTGCTGAACTCCAGTGATGATAATCCAGAATTCAGGGCTTAAGAACTGAGGTCCCGGGCTGGTGAGATGGCTCAGTGGGTAAGAGCACCCGACTGCTCTTCCGAAGGTCCAGAGTTCAAATCCCAGCAACCACATGGTGGCTCACAACCATCCACAACGAGATCTGGCGCCCTCTTCTGGAGTGTCTGAAGACAGCTACAGTGTACTTACATATAATAAATAAATAAATCTTAAAAAAAAAAAAAAAAAAAAAAAAAGAACTGAGGTCCCCAGGAGACAGTTAGTTAGCAGCCTCCACGACAGGATGGCTTTCTGAGCTGGGCACCAAAAGTGGGAGACTTTTCCTTTCTCAGCAGGGCTTCCCTGTCTCTTCCTGTCTTTGTTTGGACAGCGTCCTTAAACACAGGTGGCTGGCCTCTGAAAGTGACCAGCTGCAGAACTCAGCACACACAGCCTGCTCTGGCTTCCCACCCACATGACCCATTGGCCCTTTCCACCTGTACCCCTCAAAAAAGCCCTTAAAGCCAGGCGTGGTGGCACATGCCTTTAATCCCAGCACTCGGGAGGCAGAGGCAGGCGGATTTCTGAGTTCGAGGCCAGCCTGGTCTACAAAGTGAGTTCCAGGACAGTCAGGGCTATAAAGAGAAACCCTGTCTCGAAAAACCAAAAACTAAAACCAAAACCAAAACCAAAAAAAAAAAAAAAAAAAACCAAACCAAACCAAACCGCCCTTAAATACGCTCTCATATCTGGAAGAATACAGCAGACATCATTTTGTCCATATTCATGGCTGTCTGAATCCTGCTCTCCACCTCTGCTCCTTTTGTCCCCTCAGGCTGGTGACCTCCGGGGAGAAAAGTGGGAAGGGGGAGGGCATACAGAGACATACTTGCATGTTAGCGATCAGAGATACTGCTGAGCCAGGTAGGGATGGATGGTGGGACAGATTGCAGACTGCACAAGGAATTTGGGTTTGACGCATGTCCAAAGCCCTGGCTCCACACCCAGAAATGGATTTTAGTGATTTGCTTGGGAGAGATATGCCAAATTTGATTCCTACAATTGGGCTGGAGAGTATGACTGGGCTCCAACAAGAACCAGCCCCATTCCTCCTGTCATAAACCTCCTAGCAGCAACCCAACCCAGTTAGGCAGTCGTACCGGCACAGTGTGTGAGCCCTGACCATGGTGGCCACTGCTGCTGTTAACATCAACACCAGCATCTTGCCTGGTTCTCCACAGCTAACACTGCTCTTCAACCGCCAAGCTTGAGAAAGTGTCTGAGCATGCGTGAGGTTAGGCCGCTTCTCTCCTACCCGCCTCTAGTCTGGGCACGCGCACCAGCTAAGAAGGCCACTAGCAGGACCTTTTGGACATGTCCGACAAAAGCCCTCTTAGGTCTAGGCAGAGGAAACTGGAAGGAGTGGGCATGTGCAATATGGAAGCAGAGCTCGCACATTTCAAACCTGAAAATTACATCCAGGTTCCCAGATCCATAAGTCAAAATCCAGAGCATGCCCAAACTTCAAGGAGGTCACCACAGCATTGGTATGAGCACACGTGGGTGTGGAAGCAGAGCTTTGGGCATGCATGAAATCCACTCCCTGCTTTGTGGAGCCGGAGCATGCACACGGGTCTCTTGGGACGTGTCCTGGAAGCTTCAGTGTTTTGGTAAGTGCCTCACGGACCACTGACAACAAAGGCAACCCTGAGCAGGAGCACCTGAGCACGGCCTTTAGCATGCCTGCTATAGGAGAAGCAAAAGCCCTCCAAGCACGCCTCCTCCAGTGTGGAGTGAAGATGCCACCAACTGCGTAAGGAGATGTAGTAAAACCTGTTGTTGTGTATTAACAAAGAACGCTGAAAAGACTAAAGTTAAAGGAGGGGTGCGCTGTACTTTTCTTCCTATACCTTCAGAACACAGAATTTACCCTGTAAAACCTTTTTGATGGCAGTAGAAAAACAGAACGCAGTTCTAAGGTACAGCTAGGACAGGACAGACCAGTTGTTGTAGGAACTGGGAGGGGCCACGCTTCTTCCAGGCCCCCTTCCTAGAGCGATGCCCCCCGCCCCCTCCGCACAAGCCTCAGTCTGGAGTCACCGCTCTGGCCACGCCCTCACATCAAGCCCCGTCATATCCCTGATTCCAGTCCCTCCAAGCCCTGCCTGGTGGAACGCCCCTCATCCGGACCACACACCAGTCCTGCTTTCTCCGTCATGTTTCCTCGAGCTTACTACAACACCTCTCACTTTTTCATCCAGATCGTCAAAGTCCTCTCTAGAACATCCTTCATCGAGCCACGCCCCCTTGTCGGCCAACTCCAAGCCCCGCTCTGAGCCTTGAACCACGCCCCTACTCCTCCCTCCCACCCCCAAGCCCAGTCTCCCTCTGACCACGCCCACTCACTCACCTTATTCAAGCTCCGCCTCTCCAGCTCGAAGCACGCGAGCGTCATCACGTGCGCAAACGGGGGGCGAGCAGAGATGACGTAAGTGCGGTGCGCCGTCAGTATGGCTGTTCCATGGCGGCGAGCACAGGCTACGTGCGGCTCTGGGCCGCTGCGCGGTGCTGGGTTCTGCGGCGGCCGCTGCTGGCTGTCACCGGAGGCCGGGTCCCGAGCGCGTCCGGGTCGTGGCTGCGCCGAGGATGTCGGGCCTGCGACATGTCAGCTCCCTGGGGCGGCCGCGTTCCTCCCGGCGGGGTCCAGTGGCGGGGGCTGTGGGACTCGGGCAGCCGCGGTGGCAGCGACGAGACCTCCGAGGGCGGTGCGGAGGACGGGGCCACGGCGAGCACCGGGGAAGGCCCGGTCGTCACAGCGCTCGCGCCCATGACCGTCCCGGATGTGTTTCCTCACCTGCCGCTCATCGCCATCACCCGCAACCCTGTGTTCCCGCGCTTTATCAAGATCGTGGAGGTAACCAGAGCCCCCGCTCCCCTGCTCTGCTAGCTGGACCGAGTGGTCTCTAAGCTCCCTCGCGTCTAAGAAACTTTTGGAACCGTACTCCTGCTTGTCATCGCACCACTCTGAGGCAAGAGGATATATACCACAGTCCTTGGTGGCTCACTTGGACACAAATTCTTCCCTTTTTTGGGTCCTTCAGGACCCGAGGTAGTTGAGTGTAGAAATCCCAGGCCGACTAGCAACAGTGTATAGTTATTTCGCTTCCATCCTGGTGAAAGTTTTGTAACGCCTTCTCAGCCTTTCTTGTTCAATGGTGTGGCGTTTATTCATTGAGACAGTCTTATGTATCTTGTCTTGAGACATTCTCTCCTTTCACACCGTTAATTACCCGCGTAATGAATCGGGCATAGTTGTGGGGATACAAAGTTACAGGCTTTGGGGACTACATTGTAGGAGTAGGAGAAAGGCCGGAATTACTGGAGTCTGAGTGGTTTACCAAAAAAAAAAAAAGAAGAGGACAGGATTTTTTTTTTTTCCCCTAACACTGTCCCTGACATCTGCCTCGTATTTACCCCTAAAAAGAAAGAAACTTCAAACAGCCTTTTAACTAAGGGAGGAAAATTCCACTGCAGGAAGCTGATCCCATCTGATCCTTTCAAATTAGCTGGCCATGAAGAGGGAGGGAGAACAGGATGATGAAATCAACAGAAAGCAGAGACTTTTAAAGGGGAATTTTCAATCTGCCATCTATTCCCCTATGTCTTGAGTTCACAGAGAGCAGTGGTTATCAGTTAACCTACTAGCAAGGTCATACAGTGAGTCACAGCCACATCACCCGCAGTCTCCCTCCATTCTCCTTGCCCTTCCAACTCTTGAAGGGAAGTGTATCAGCACAGATGTGGGGAGGGTTAGAGCGAGCTCCTCCACGTACCTCCACTCCCATGCTTCCAAGGCCCATCTCATGTTGTCTGTCTGGTAGAAGGACACACACATTTGCCAGATAACTTCTGTAGGGTGACACGACATCATTACCTATCTACAAGTTGCTCCCCGGGGCCTTAGTTTTCCTCATCTGGGAAATGGACATAATAGCAGTTCCTGTCTTGGAATCAAAGAACTCTTGTGGAACTCACACAAATTGTATGTAAAAGGCTATTTTGGTTTTGGTTGAGGCAGGATCTCATGTAGCTCAGGCTGCCCTTCTAGTTGCTGTGTAGTTGAAGTTGGCCTTTAGCTCCAGGTCTTCTATCTCTTTAGCTTTTGGGTAAAAAGTGCCTCATCTGGTCCTGAGTGACTGAGTTATAAGTCTCTGCTGTTTGCTGCTTGGAGGGGGTTTCTCGTACCGTGATGCTCATAGGACTTGTTATGTCTGGCAGGCTCTAGTAGTGTAGAACTGCTCTGGAGGCCCATTCTGTATCCTCTTTATTCTCAGGGCTTCTCGGACCAGGGCTGCCCACACCTGGTTCCTTAACCCTACTGTAGAGACAAATGTGTTCTGGGGCAAGAACAAAGAGATGCTTCTTCCAAGTGAACCCAGTGTGCCATTGGGAGCTAGCTATCAAGGCTGTGGTGTTGAGACAGTGGTGTGTGGTTTCCTGTTGGTATCACCTCATAAATGACCAGAGTCAGGGAGAAAAAGATGCTGAGACCCCATCACAGAACACTTAAAGGGAGCTAGTGAATAGTTTTTTATTTTTTTGTTTTTGTGCAAAACTCAGCTTTTAGTCCACAGCCATCAGACTCATGTGCTGTCTTTGGCTCTGCAGGCTGGTTAGGGTTCTGTGTAGACTGTTTGCTTATCATGCACGAGGCTCACACAGACCGGATGTAGAGTCAAACACATGTCATCTGAATGCTCAGAGAGTAGAAGGAGGAATCTTCCGATCAGGAATTCAGGGTTATCCAAGGCCAGCATGAGTTGCTGTGAGGAGACACTATGACCAAGGCAACTTTTAAAATAAAAGTTTTTACTTGGGGTTTGCTTATAGTTTAAGAACATCAAAGTGGGAAGTGCAGTGGCAGGCAGACATGGCACTGGAGTAGTTGCTGAGAGCTTGCATCTGATCCACAGCTTGAAGGCAGAGAGAAACCTCAAAGCCCACCCCAGTGGTATACCTCCAGCTAGGTGACTCCTCCCAATCCTTCCTAAATAGTTCTATGACCGGGGACCAATTGTTCAAATATATGAACCTATGGGAGCCATTCTTGTTTAACACCACAGACCCTATCTCAAAAAACAACAACAACAAATAAATAAAATCCACCTAAACTCAGAGTGGTACTGTCTGTAATCCCAACACATGGGAGGATGGATTAGAAGAATTGTCATGTGTTAAAGCCAGCTTGGACTACAGTGTGACCCCTGACTCAGACCAACAAAAGATATCCCCAAACACTGAGACCAAGGGTGTTGGGGGCCCCCTTCCCAGCCTTGCTATGTCAGAATTACACAGGTAAACTAGGTGTGGTGACTTATCCTTGTATATTGTACACTTGGGATAGTGAGGCAGGAGGATCACCCTGGGTTCCCAGTTAGAGTCAACTATGTAGTGTGTCCCAAGGAAACATAAATTACAAGGTGACTGGGGAGAGATTCCACAGATGACACCTGTCCTCAAGTGTGTGTGTGTGTGTATGTATGTATGTAAATGTGCATATATGTTTGTGCTTATATTTATGTGTATGCATATTTTCCTACACGTATGTACACCACTTGTATGCTTGGTGCCCATGTAGTTCAACATTATTGGATCCCTAGCAACTTGAGTTAGGGTTGATTGTGAGACACTACGTGAACCCAGGCCTCTGTAAACAACTGCTGAGCTGCCTCTCCAGCTCCATTGGCTTTTTTGTTGTTGTTTGTTTTAAAACAGTATCTCCAGCTGGTGAGATGGCTCAGTGGTTAAGAGCGCTGAGTGCTCTCCCGAAGGTCCTGAGTTCAAATCCCAGCAACCACATGGTGGCTCACAACCACCCATAATGAGATCTGACGCCCTCCTCTGGTGTGTATGAAGACAGCTACAGTGTACTTACATATAATAAATAAATAAATCTTAAAAAAAAAAACAACCAAAAAACAGTATCTCTGTTTGGATCAGGCTGGCCTGGAACTCACAGAGTTCCATCTGCCTTGTGTCCCCAGTGCAGGGTGCACCCATGATGGCCAACTAATCATCAGTTTTAATCCGCACCTGCTACAGGTGGTGAGAGGAGTTAGCACCAAGTAGCTCACAGGATTACTAGGAAATGGTGCTCATGAAGCTGGATGGAAACTGCCAGTCTGCAGGACACAGGAGGCTCCTGTTGGGACTCTGTTTTAGCCTGGGTTTCCTTGTGTAGCCCATGTTTACAGTCTCGAGCCTCCTGCTTCAGTCTTCCTGGTGCTCCAGGTCTGTGACACTAGTGAAGCTGTGACGCTGCCAGTAGCATTGGTCGTGCAACTAGATAGTCCGTTTCTCCTGTCAGAGTGCAGTGTCCCTGAGTCCTCACTTACTGCTCTCCTGCAGGTTAAAAATAAGAAGTTGGTTGAGCTCCTGAGAAGGAAAGTCCGACTTGCACAGCCCTATGTTGGCGTCTTCCTAAAGAGAGATGACAAGTAAGTTTTCCTCCTTTTCTCTACTCAACTGTAGTCTGAACTTTTCACATTGAGCTAAAAGGAGCCAAGGGCCAGGCCAGGAGTCTAACATACTGCCATTTTACTCTAGGACAAGGAGTTGGCTATAAAATCTCTCTGTGAGGAGTGACTTGGTGGGGAACACTTACCTAGCAGGCAGGAGACCCTTTCCCCATTCTGTGAAAAAGAGACTTCTGTGCTGCCCACATGGGGAATTGAGTTGCTAGCTCCCTGTAAATGTTGGAGCCTCTGGTATATTTGAGATTTTCGACTTCAGCATGGGTGCCATAGCAGCAGAGAAGTCCTGTATGGGTTCTCTATGGAGGCTGTGTTAGTCACATGTGCCGCCCAGGATTATAGTGCTGAGCTGGGAGTTGTTCCATTGCCCTGAAGGAGCCAGACAGCAGCCAGTAGTGACATGGCAAGTCTCTAGTAGTGGCCTGTAGAGGCACTTCTGTCTCCCTCCTACCCTTAGCCACACACTGCACACTGTACACTGCACACTGCTGCAGCCCAGCCAATGTGCCTTGTTCCATCTCCTCAGCAATGAGTCGGACGTGGTGGAGAGCCTGGATGAAATCTACCATACGGGAACATTCGCTCAGATTCATGAGATGCAGGACCTCGGAGACAAGTTGCGCATGATTGTCACAGGCCACAGAAGGTACAGAGGCCAGGGTGAGATGAGATGTGCCTGTCAGCATGCACAGAAGAGATTGTGGCTTTTATGGATTGTGGACAAGACCTCCACCCTAAGGTCTTGGGGTACAATGGGGTACAGTGTCTTTTCACTGAGCCTTAATGTTGGTGACACTTTCCAGTGTTCTTTGCTGTCTTGGATTTTTTTTCCTCCATTTTTTTTTGGAAGGCCCCGGGGTGACAGGGCCTTTGAAACACAACTCTGTAGCCCTGGTACTACCTGTGCCTGTCTGTCTGTCTGCAGGATTCACATCAGCCGGCAGCTGGAGGTGGAACCAGAGGGTCTAGAGCCAGAGGCAGAGAAACAAAAGTCCAGGAGGAAGCTGAAACGAGGCAAGAAAGAGGTGGAGGATGAGCTGGGCCCCAAGCCCCAGCTGGAGATGGTGACCGAGGCTGCCCCTGACACATCCAAGGAGGTGCTCATGGTGGAGGTTGAGAATGTAGCCCATGAAGACTTCCAGGTCACAGAGGAAGTGAAGGTAAGCAACAGTCACCTTGTGTGACCTACACAGATGGTGGGACATGTGGGCAGGGCTGTGCTGTGCTGTGCCACACCAGGCCCTTGGCTATTCACAGGAAAGGCAGGATTCAAACCCATCCCACTCTGGTTCATGACCACCATGCACAGGCTTCTAGCATTCTGTAGACCATGCACAGGCTTCTAGCATTCTGTAGAGTGTCCACCCTTTGCCTCCCTACAGCTCAGGAGGCAGGGCCCACTCTGATCCCAGATTAAGCTATCCTGCTGACTTAGTCAGGGTTTTTATTCCTGCACAAAACATCATGACCAAGAAGCAAGTCGGGGACGAAAGGTTTATTCAGCTTACACTTCCACGCCGATGTTCATCAGCAAAGGAAGTCAGGACTGGAACTCAAGCAGGTCAGGAAGCAGGAGCTGATGCAGAGGCCATGGAGGGATGTTCCTTACTGGCTGGCTTTCCCTGGCTTGCTCAGCTTGCTTTCTTATAGAACCCAAGACTATCAGCTCAGGGATGGCACCACCCAGAAGGGGCCCTTCCCCTTGATCACTAATTGAGAAAATGCCCCACAGCTGAATCTCATGGAGGCACTTCCCCTACTGAAGCTCCTTTCTCTGTGATAACTCCAGCCTGTGTCAAGTTAACACACAAAACCAGCCAGTACACCTGCCTTCCTTAAGGTCTCTATGGGTAGGATAATTAGTCAAGTTAAGCTGGAGCCTGAAGTGTACCCAGTGTTGTTGGATGCATCAAGAAGGGAACAAAGGCCTCTTCTAGAGGCTGATCCATCCGTACTGGTTGATTGAAGCTATGGGAAAGATGTCTCTGGACTGATTGTGAGCTATGTGGAAGGAATGCTGGAATCCCTTGGTGATGTCTGTTGTGAACTGGTGCTGTGTGGAGAGAGGAGGCCTCTGGGGTGATGTTGGTACTTTGAATTTCATGGGATTGCAGGCAGCCTAGGTATCGATCATGGCGGGGGGAATCATTCTGTGTAATAGAACACATTTCAAGTTAGAATAATGTCCCATGCTGGTGGCACTGTGCCAGCTTTACTGTTGGGCTCTACTCTCAAGTCATCAACTCTCAGAATAGGCTCCAGAGCCCAGAGCCCTTGCTCTCTTGCTCTGGTTTCTTTCTTTGGCTGTGGGGGACTTGGGCGGGGTGGGGGGGATTGAGGGGGGGTTTCTCTGGGAAGCCTTGCCTGTCCTGGAACTTGTTCTCTAGACTTGGCTGGCCTTGAACTCACAGAGATTTGCCTGCTTCTACCTCCTGAGTGCTGGCATTAAATGCCTGGGCCACCACTACCTCTGATCTCATCTACAAAGGTGAACTCAGTTGGGAACTAGACACCAGGCAGGGTGTTGTCCTATCTGGCTGTAATAGTGTGTGCCTGCAGTCCCAGGACCCTGAAGCTGAGGCAGGAGAATTGCTGGTGTTAGTATAAGATCCTGCCTGAAAAACAAAAAGCAAAAGCTAAGGAAAACGTGGAGAGTGGGGCAGTCACCCCATGCATCTGGAGGAGTGCTGGCTTACGTCCCCATTTTATCTTGTTTTCATATTTACTCATGGGGGTGAAGTGGGAGTACACAGTGTGCACATGGAGGTCAGGGGATGACTTTTGGGTGTCTAGGAGTTGGTTCTTCCTTCCACCATGTTGAGCCCACCAATTGAACGCAGGTCATCAAGCTTGGCAGCAAGCATCTTTATCCTCTGAGCCATTTCACTGGCCCTGGCTTTAGTTTTTACATCCCTTGCCCTGGGTCTTCCCTGCTGCTGACCTTAGATTCTGCTCTGTGGTCCCAGTGGATGGTAGTTGGCTGGGATGGGAGACTTCCCTTCTTTGATCTCATGACTCCTCATGGTTCCTGCCTGCCAGGCCCTGACTGCAGAGATTGTGAAGACCATTCGGGATATCATCGCCTTGAACCCTCTGTACAGGTCAGTGTCTGCAGGGCTGGGGAGGACAGGGACGGTCACTCAGTGACAGCTGCTTGACCCCGGTGCACCACACTGCACACTGGCAGAGCTATTTATCACTGAAGCCAGAGTATGTGTAAGGGGCACAGGACAGCACTCTAAGGCACTGGCACTGAACCCCTACAGAGAGTCAGTGCTGCAGATGATGCAGGCAGGCCAGCGTGTGGTGGACAACCCCATCTACTTGAGCGACATGGGTGCGGCACTCACTGGAGCGGAGTCCCATGAGCTGCAAGATGTGCTGGAAGAGACCAACGTGAGTGTGTGACGGGGTGTCTGTTCCTGTGCCAGCACCACTCTGGCTATGGTGGACCTTGTTCAGATACCCCGCTATCCTCTGTTGTTTGCAGATCCTTAAGCGGCTCTATAAGGCCCTGTCTCTCTTGAAGAAGGAGTTTGAGTTGAGCAAGCTTCAGCAGCGCCTAGGCCGTGAGGTGACAGGAGGGAAGAGGAGGTGAAGGGGGTACATCCCGGCTCTAACACTTTCATTTCAGGGTCCTCTCTTTGAAACAGGCTGACCCAGAACCTTGTACTTGTGCAGTCCTCCTGCCTCAGCCTCCAGTGTGGTGGGACAGGGGGCATATGCTGTCTTTCATTTTTCCATAGCAGATCCTCCCCTACTGAGGGCTATGCTGCAGCTGAGTGAACACAGCATAACCGAGGCAAGATGGACCAGGAGGCTCAAGAGTTCAGGGCTAGCCTCAGCCATATAGGGAGTTTTGAGGCCAGTTTGGGCTACCATGATCTGGCATAGACCAAAGACAAACAGAACACCTACTCTCGTGTATTGAGTGTGTTTGGGCATTACAACAACAGTCCAAACAAACTGCAAATTCCATGTCAGGGTGTCCTGTGGGAGCCTACAGGGTAGAAGCCTGGTCAGTGAGTGATTTGGGGTTCAGGTAGCATGTGTGAGGACCTCCAGTTCCTAGCACTACTTTAGATCTGGGCCAGGGGTTTCTGTGGAGGGGCTGTGTCCTGCCCTCCCCACCACACCCTGCCCAAGCTCCACCTGCCACAGGTAGAGGAGAAGATCAAGCAGACACACAGGAAGTACCTGCTGCAGGAGCAGTTGAAGATCATCAAGAAGGAATTGGGGTTGGAGAAAGATGATAAAGATGCCATTGAGGAGAAGTTCCGGGAACGCCTCAGGGAGCTTGTGGTTCCCAAGCATGTGATGGACGTGGTGGATGAGGAGCTGAGCAAGCTTGCTCTTCTGGACAACCACTCCTCTGAGTTCAAGTGAGTCCGCACAGCCATGGCCCATAGCCATCTCTGCTTGCTGTGTCCCAAGCCTCTGTCTTGGTCGTGTTCCTGTGCTGGGAATGTGCAAGGCCTCTGGGACCCTGTCCCATCCTCAGGCTTTGTCTACAGCAGCCCAGGAAGCAAGTATGTGGTAAGTCCACGTAGTCTATGAACACACAAGCCTAGCACCCTTGTGTGCCTGGGCTCCATGTCTAGACTCTACACGTTCTTTTCCTCAGGTTCTAGGCATTGCTTTTTTCCTGCTCAGGGACCCTGTGGTAGCTCTGGCCAAGATACTCCACGCTAACTGGTACTGGGACCCTAAGTTCAGTCCGTTCAGACAACGCCACTGAGTTGAAATTCTGACCTGAGGATGCTCTGTGACCCTGCATTTAGTCCTTCTTCTGTGTTACTATGGCACCTGACCTCCTTCAGTGACCACTTCTCAAAGGTCCCTGACAGAGCACTGCTGCTGTCCACAGCTTGGGGACTACCCAGGGCAGCTTCAGACTGCAGCAGGCCTGACTTCTGACCCCCCCAGCCCCTCCCCCGGAGGGGTGGTCACTCACTTGTCCTGGGATACCATATCCAGGTTCATTGATGTGGTTCCTGCCAGGTTGGCTCTGCAGCCCTGCACACTGCCTCACTAAGAGCATTTGGTCACCGTTCCTTGTCCCTGTAGTGTCACTCGAAATTACCTGGACTGGCTGACGTCCATCCCATGGGGCCGGCAGAGTGATGAGAACTTGGACTTGGCTCGGGCCCAGGCTGTGCTGGAGGAGGACCACTACGGCATGGAGGACGTGAAGAAGCGTGTCCTGGTGAGGCTCATAGCATGTGCACGATCATACTGCCCAGGGCAGGTTGCCTCATTTTGTCCTTATTCCTCCCAGTAGAGAACCAGTCAGCTATCCACTGGGACTCACAATGTCCCTGGTGGATGAGTGGCAGAAGCCTGGTGTACTGGGTGGGGTTGTTGTGACAAGGTATGCTTTGGGCCAGGCTATGGAAGAGGGGCCCCTAACATGATTAACACCCTCAACTCCAGCCTGTCTGACTTCAGCCCAGGGAAGCCACACGCTCCCACAGCCACAGCTCCAGTCAGCCCAGCCTTTGTGACACCGTGAAGCTGCTGGATGATAGCCCCTTAGTCTTTGCTCTGGGGGTCTGCATCCTATGCACTGAGCCATCTTGGCTTCCACAGGAGTTCATTGCAGTCAGCCAGCTCAGAGGCTCTACACAAGGCAAGATCCTCTGCTTCCACGGCCCACCGGGGGTGGGCAAGACCAGCATTGCACGCTCCATTGCCCGTGCCCTTGGCCGAGAATACTTCCGTTTCAGTGTTGGTGGCATGACAGATGTGGCAGAAATCAAGGGGCACAGGTAGGTAGGCTGGGCCTGCAACCCACCTGACTGGGCAAACACAGTGTGACCCAGTCTACAACCGTGATCCTGTTCTCTTCAGGAAGATTGGGGTTTGGATTGGGCAGAGTAGAGTACGCCAGGCCTGGGTGTCCATATGGTGGGGGTGGGGGTGGGGGCGCAAGGAGGTACACTAGTTGTTGGTCAGCCTGGACTTTGTTTTGCTTCTTGAGACTTGTTATGTAGCCTTTGCTATTATGGAATGCCCTAAGTGGACTGGTTGGCCTTGATCCTCCTACCTCTTCCAAGTGTGGGATTAATGACATGCATCTGAACTTCCTTTTTTTAAAAAAAAAAAAAAAGAAGTACATCCCCTAAATACACAGCTAGTGGGGGATCCTGGATGTGAGGAGTAGCCAGCTGCAAGAGTGTGGGAGGTGCTGGGCCATGGTGGTGCACATCTTTAATTCCAGCACTTGGGAGGCAGAGGCAGGTGGATTTCTGAGTTCAAGGCCAGCCTGGTCTACAGAGTGAGTTCCAGGACAGCCAGGGCTACACAGAGAAACCCTGTCTCAAAAAACCAAACCAAAACAAACAAGTGTGGGAGGTATGGGAGCCTAGCAGGCTTTGAGTTGAGCAGAGACCAAGCTGAGTGCAGCAGACACAGATGCCTTCATTATAGGCCTGTGGTTGTTCCAGGTCCCAGTGTGGGAAGAGGCTCTGTAGACAGAGGCCGGCACACTGTGCTGAGGTCTGCCCAGCTGCTAAGGCAGTCCTATAGTCTTAACTACAGGAAGTGCCTGGTGTGGGCAGAGCAGGTAGCCTCACAGTGCCTCATTTACCATCCCAGCACTCAGGGTTAGGCAGGTGACACACTGTGCTCTAGAGCGCTAGCCCACCTGGACTACTCAAGACCCTGCTTGGGAAACAAGAGCGGAGCTCCCATGGCTCCCACTGCCCTAGACCCTGCCCAGCACCATGGACCAGAGTCTCACTGCTCCCCTAGCTGCCTGGTCCCTGTCCCATGTACCTGTACTATCCATTCAGTTCCCTCTGGCCTATTTCAGCCTTGTCTTCTTTGTACCTCTCCTGTCGTCTCATGCATCTGTTCCCAAGCTTAGATGACATCCTTGTTCATCCCTTGCTGTCTGCCCTACTGAACCTGAGTGTGGGTCCATGCCCCTGTGAAGATTTATCCAGGCCAACCCCCACCTCTCAGTGCATAGGGAAGTGAGGTGGGCATAACTGCAGACTGTGTGGCCAAGTGCTGGCTAAAGGAGAGCATTGGTAACTACCCTGTGTGAGGTCAGAACGGCTTCCAAGTGGGCCATGTGGTGGTATCAGCACACTGACCCATACTGAGTGTTGCCTCCCACAGGCGTACCTACGTGGGGGCCATGCCTGGGAAGATCATCCAGTGTCTGAAGAAGACCAAGACAGAGAACCCACTAGTGCTCATTGATGAGGTGGGGTAGGCTCTGGGGACAGGAGGGACAGGTCACTGCACTGTTTATCCTGTAGTGTGGGAGCCAGGTATAGTCGGTCCTATGGCGCCTGCCTTTCCCAATTCAGGTGGACAAGATTGGCCGAGGCTACCAAGGGGACCCGTCATCAGCACTGCTGGAGTTGCTGGACCCTGAGCAGAATGCCAACTTCCTAGACCACTACCTGGATGTGCCAGTGGATCTGTCCAAGGTGGGTGTGACTCATGTGGCTAGGTGCTAGTGCTATGGGAGAGGGGACACCCAGCTTCCAGCATCCTGAGCCCCCCTTGTCACCCAGGTGCTATTCATCTGCACGGCCAATGTTATCGACACCATCCCAGAGCCACTGAGGGACCGCATGGAGATGATCAATGTGTCTGGCTATGTAGCACAGGAGAAGCTGGCCATCGCAGAGGTATGTGGGGTCCTGTGGGGTGGAGGGGCACAAGATCAGACTTGGCTCTCACAATAGTCCTGAGTGCCTGGCAGGTGATGGGCAAAGATCTTAGGTGAGCACTTTAGGACTTTTGTCTTCAGGACAGGGCTGTGATTCTCTACTCCTGGCCTGTGGCACAGGAGTCAGCCTGCTCCTCTGTGCTTCTGAGAAGGGAGGGCTGGGTTGGTACAGAGGGTGAGGAGATTAGGACCCTAGGGCACCAGGAACAATATGGTGGGTGAGGACAACAGGCATTGCTGACAGCGCTCCCCACAGCGGTACCTGGTGCCACAGGCCCGCACCCTGTGTGGCCTAGATGAGAGCAAGGCCCAGCTGTCAGCAGCAGTGCTCACACTGCTCATCAAGCAATACTGCAGGGAGAGTGGTGTGCGCAACCTACAGAAGCAGGTGGAGAAGGTAAGCCCGCCCACAGGCCCACCCACTACACAGGGCATGCCTCTGCCTAGCAAATGCCCACCTACACCCACCCACCCACTGCAGGTGCTGCGCAAGGCTGCATACAAGATCGTAAGTGGGGAGGCCCAGACGGTACAGGTGACACCTGAGAACCTACAAGACTTTGTAGGGAAGCCTGTGTTCACAGTGGAGCGCATGTACGAAGTCACACCCCCTGGCGTGGTCATGGGTTTGGCCTGGACTGCCATGGGTGAGCAAAGCACCCCACCTTTCTGCCTGGCCAGCTGGCTGCTACAGCTAGTGTAAATAAAGAGGGGCCTGCATTGGTAATGCAGGCTACCAGTGCAGAGTTGGAGAGTGTAAGAAACAAATTTAGCTTCTTCCACCTTCCAGGAGGTTCCACATTGTTTGTGGAGACATCTTTGAGGCGGCCCCAAGTTAGTGGCAGCAAGGAGGACAAGGATGGCAGCCTAGAGGTGACAGGTCAGCTGGGAGATGTGATGAAAGA
Source organism: Mus caroli (assembly GCF_978045245.1). NCBI lineage: Eukaryota > Metazoa > Chordata > Mammalia > Rodentia > Muridae > Mus > Mus caroli. The sequence continues at coordinate 38,277,156 of NW_028227273.1, forward strand.
GAGTGCCCGCATAGCCTACACCTATGCTCGTGCCTTCCTGATGGAGCAGGACCCTGAAAATGACTTCCTGGTCACATCACACATCCACCTGCATGTGCCTGAGGTAGGCCAGTCATTCACCGCCCCCCCATAGCACCCATCAGCGCAGCAACTCACCACTGCCTCTCCCCGCAGGGCGCTACCCCCAAGGATGGTCCCAGTGCTGGCTGTACCATTGTCACTGCACTGCTGTCCCTGGCTCTGGGCCAGCCAGTGTTGCAGAACCTTGCCATGACCGGGGAGGTCTCCCTCACTGGCAAGGTGTTGCCTGTGGGTGGCATCAAGGAGAAGACCATTGCGGTGAGTGTCTGCTGCCTGTACCCCTGGCCACCTCAGGGTGGGAGAGCACCCAGCTGACACATCTTTCCACAGGCTAAGCGTGCAGGTGTGACCTGCATCATTCTGCCTGCCGAGAACAGAAAGGACTTCTCGGATTTAGCTCCTTTTATCACAGAGGGCCTGGAAGTTCACTTCGTGGAACACTATCGCGACATATTCCGCATTGCCTTCCCCCGGCAAGAGCACAGGGAGGCACTGGCTGTGGAGAGATGACACGGGGGCCTGGGACTAAATAATCATGGTGTGGCGGAGCCACGAGCACAGCTGTAGAATCATGAATAAAGAAAGCCTTTCCAAAAGCCCCGAGCATGTGCCTCCGCGCCGCCGTGAGCACACACACAAAACTGTAGGAACCATCTTTTATTGGGGGAGGGTTATCAATCCTTCTTGGCCGCCGCCTTCCTCATGGCTGCCAGCACGTTGCTCAGCTCCTCCCGCTTTCTCTTGGCGCGGATGTGCGTGCCCACCTGCGAGGAGTAGTCGCATGTCACCCAGGGCCACTGCAGCCAGCCACCCCCCACCCGTGCTCAGTGCAGCAGGCTGCCTACCCTCTTCTTGATGAACTTGAGTGCGCGCTTGTCCTTGGACACTTTGAGCAACTCCATGGCTCGCCGCTCGTAGGGCGCGAAGCCGCACACCTCCCGGATCATGTCCCGCACGAACTTGGTGTGTTTGGTGAGGCGCTGCGAGAACAGCCTCGAGGTTACGAACCCCAAAACGGGCCTTACAGAGGGCCGAACGCAACAGCCCACACCCCGACTCCCAGTCTCAGACGCCCCATCAACGACGGGGCCCACGAACCACTACCACTCAGACCTTCCCATTCCAACGACACCGAATCTACGCAAGTGTCGATATCCCCCGACTCCACGCCCGTCCCCATCTCTGACGAGGCGGTCGCGTCCCCAGCACTCACCCCGCGTCGCCGGCTGTGTCTCGGCTTGCTGACGTTTTTCGTCACCTTGTGGCCCTTGTTGAGGCCCACGGCCATGGGGTAGCGCAGAGCCATGGCTGTGGGCAGCAGGGAGAAGACAGCGGCTGAGACACGGTACCTCAGCCCGCGCCCGCCCGCATGCCCGCACGCAGGGATTCCCCGCGGGGCCGGGAGGCCCGATGGGGGCAGATGAGCCCCGACGAGGCCCACTTACCTGCTGCTCTCCGATGGCGGCCGGGACAGGAAGAACGGCACCGCGCAGAATCCTGGGATATATGCCGCTTGCAGGCCTTTCCGGCTAGAGAGACAGGCGCGCTACGGGCGACCTCTGGTGGCCGGAGGTTCTACGGCACCCGTGAGACCTCGGCTTGGGAATCATCCCTTAGGTTAGGAGTTGGAAGGAATACTGCCTCACACTGTTGTTAGCTGTTGAAGTAATTTAATCGTTGACAATAAAAGTGCTTTTGAGGGGAATGGGCTCTGTAGAGATGTCTCAGAGGTTAAGAGCACTGTCTGCTCTTCCAGAGGTCCTGATTTCAATTCTCAGTTAACCACATGGTGGCTAATAACCATCTATAATGAAATCTGGTGCCCTCTTTTTCCCTGACTGCACACATGCAGGGAGACCGCTGTATACATAATAACTAATTAAGTAAACAAACAAATCTTTTTAAAATGACTTTAAAAAGTGCTTTTAAAAGTTTTTGTTTTTGCCGGGCGTGGTGGCACTCGCTTTTAATCCAGCACTTGGGAGGCAGAGGCAGGCGGATTTCTGAGTTCGAGGACAGCCTGGTCTACAGAGTGAGTTCCAGGACAGCCAGAGAAACCCTGTCTCGAAAAAGAGAGAGAGAGAGAGAGAGAGAGAGAGAGAGAGAGAGAGAGAGAGAAGCACAAGCCACCACAAACTTGCAGAGGTCAGAAGTCAGTTTACAGAATTCCGTTTGCCTTCGTCATGGAGGGTTCCGGATCGAACAGATCAATAGATCTGTCATAACAGTCACAACAAATCTGTCCGGATCAACAGACTTATCCTTATGAACTGTTTCGTTGAAGGAGTTTCGCATCCCCTGGAGGCCTTGGGGTAGAGAGGGCTATAATTTATCTAGAATCACAGGCTGTGCCCCTCACTCCTCTCCTTCCTCGCTCTTTTTCCGTGAGCTATCGTCTCGTGAAGCCCAGGCTGTCCTGATATTGACAGACGTGTAACACACCCATCTTAGGCCGATCAAGTGCTCCAGCAGCTGAGCTGTACTCGAGCCTCCTCCTCTCTTGCCTCAGCTTCCCACACTCCACGCTCTGTCAGCCCGATGAATTCCAACAGTAGAGAACATAAGAGAATCCAACTCTCATTACGAAGCAGGGCATGGGTGTACCAGGATGCACCTCTGGAAGGTGCAGAGGGCAAAACTCGTCAGCAGCACAAGTACTTGGACAAGAGTAGGAGGGGCCAACCCAGATAGGCGGGGCCTGTGGATAGCATCACCCTGGGATGGAGCCAAGGCGAGAGGCCCTCATGGGGATCCTCTGCCTGTGTGCCAAGAGGGTCCACCCTAGTACCCTAGGGTGGCTGTGCTGAGGATCAGGCCTGAGAAGAGTCCAAAGAGGGCAGGAATCGGGCCTAGAACACAGGAGGGAGAGGAAACTTGAGCAGGAGATGGGGCGAAACAAAGCTGGGCAGGGGCGGAGCCTAAAACACAGAAAGAGGGAATGGAGGAGAGGGGGCGGAGCCAACCTGGGCAGGGGCGGGGTCTTTTACGCAAGAGGGAGGGGAAACGAGCAGGACCAGCTGTCCAGACCAAGGTGGGGGTGGGGTGGGGTGGTAGAACACAGCAGGGGCTGGACTTGAATAAGGGAGGGAGGCTAAACTTGAGTGGGAGCTGAGGGCAGAGATCAAGTAGGGCAAGGGCGGGGCCTAGTATCCAAGAGGCAAGCCTCTGGCCCATAGGGAGTAGGTATTTCTGGATGCTCAGGGCGCCATCCTCCAATGTCCCCCTATATTTGCAGGTACACAGAGTATTTTGCTGTATCTCTATCCCTGCAGTTTCTGTTAACAAGCACACACTGAAAGGTATATTCCTGTTGACATTTAGTCAGAGAAGAAACAGCCTCAGGTCTGGAACAAGTTATAAGGAAGTTGGATGAAGAAAGTGCTCTCAAGTTCTCCCATTCCTCCCTCCCCATTCACTCATTTCCTACCCCCATCCCAGCCCTGCACCCACACACAGGGAGGCTCACCTTCGGTGTGTGAGCCTTGGTGGGACATAATGAAGATGTCCTGCTGCCAACATCCTTCCTTCTTCCTCAGACCACTCACTCTGGTCATTCTGGGAGTGGGGGAAAAACAAAGCCCTGGGCCCCTGGGGCCCTTAAAGGGTCCTCCAGGAGCCACTCCAAACTGCCCAGTCTGCTCAGCTTTGTCCCAGGTCCTGGGCCTGTGCACTGGCTGAGTTCTTGCTTGGACGCTCTTCCCTAAAACTTACTTCTTTCAAATCTTAGGTCCAAAGATACACTGTCTAAGCGCTACTGGCAATGCCACATGCTACCTTGCCATGTTCTAGGCTCCTCTCACCCATTCTTTTCTTAGTCATGAGGGTTGGTTTATTTTAGTTCTGGGTGAAAAAGGAGAAAATGTCACCATAGACACTGGACATGTCTGTAAAAGCAGGAATGAGGAGGTCCAGGCAGGAGAATCCAGCTTGGTCCATATGAGTTCCAGACCAATCACGTACAAAGAATAAGACCCTGTCTAAAAAAGAAAAAACCCCACAAAGCTGGGTGGTGGTGGCACACACTTTAATACCAACACTTAAGAGGCAGATGCAGGCAGAGCTGTGAGTTCGAGGCCAGCCTGGGCCACAGTGTGTGTGCGTGTGGGGGTCTTATGTATGGTTGAATCGGAATGATCCCTACAGTTTCATGTATTTGAATGCTTGGTCCCCATTTGGTAGAACTGTTTGGCAAGGATTAGGAGATAAGTTTTCTTGGGGCAGGGGTGACACTGGTGTGGACTTTAAGGTTTCAAAAGCCCACACAATACCCTGTAGTCTCTTTCAGCTTATGAGCCACAATGTAAGCTTTCAGCTGCTGCTCCAGCGTCATCCCGGTTTGCCTGCTGTCATGCCCCGCGTTACGATGGTCATGGTCCTCTGAAACTGGAATCAGTAAACTTTTCCTTCTATGAGTTGCCTTGGCCATGGTGCTTTGTCAGGACAACTGAGAAGTAATTAGGACAGTAGGTCTCCATAGACAATTACAAGGCATCCATGCATCCATGGTGCACATCTGCTCAGGCTCACCTTGCAACCGATGATGTAGAATTGGCCGCTAACCCCTCCTGCCGCACCTCGCACCCCAATGTAGCTCCTTATACTCCGGACCACCCACCGCCAACCCGTTCTCACATGGCCCCAAGACTTCTACCGGGCAGGGACCCTCCAGCGCCCTGGCCTTGGCAAGTCAACAGCCTCGGCAAGCGTCCATCCCACGGGCCATCTGTAGCCTCTCCAATCCTCCTAGGTTAGAGCCACACCCCTAACCGCTAACGTGAACGAAAGACCTGCTTCTCTGGAACAATCCAGTCCTCGCGTTGCCGTGGTAACCATCACTTAGGCTTGCTTCACCTGGGGGACACTCAATTCTCCGCGCGGGCGCGGGGAATCCGACCAGTGTCTTCGGAGGGCTCGTCTCTGTCGTGCCTCCAGACTACATTTCCCAGGAGCCTTCGCGGCCTAGCCCTTCTTTGGTCTTCTGCCTAACTAATACATTTCCCAGAAAGAATTGCGGCAGCCACGGACCTCGACCTACAGAGTCTAAGTCCATTGCGGCTGACAGCGACCACTACATTTCCCAGGAGTCTCAGCAGAGACACCAACCGGAAGCGGTGGGCGAATTACTTGTCCTTGCGCGGCGAGTGAAGCGAGAGACTAACCATGGTGGCTCGAGTGTGGTCGCTAATGAGGTGCGTGGACAATCGTGGAGGCCTTGAGAAAGTTCCCTGCTGTAGGCACCTCTGCCTCGTGGCTTAGGGTCCTGCGACGGCTCACTTCCGGTCGTGTAGGGACTTTTCTCACGGTCTGTGTAGGGAAACTGGCTTCAGCCAGCCCTTATCACCCTACTGCTTCAATTTACTCTTCAGTGCAATTGAGATGCGTAGGCAATCCTGCCCTTCTCCTCCCTCCGTAGCTTACTTGAGTAACTTGCGGGGAATCCCCGCCAGACACCCTGGAAGGTTTTGTGCCAGGGATCTTGAGTGTCCATTATCCTTTGCAGGTTTTCGAATGACCCACCCTGTCTCTCTATAAGACTCCGTTTACTACTAAAAGTCGTGTCACAAAGGCAAATGAAATGATCAACTGGCCGGGCGTGGTGGCGCACGCCTTTAATCCCAGCACTTGGGAGGCAGAGGCAGGCGGATTTCTGAGTTCGAGGCCAGCCAGGTCTATAGAGTGAATTCCAGGACAGCCAGGGCTACACAGAGAAACCCTGTCTCGAAAACCAAAACAAAACAACAAAAAAGAAATGATCAACTGTCTGACCCCTGAGACCCTGTCCCCCCACAGCGTCTCCCTTCATGTATTCCTGAAGGTTCCTCATTAAGGGAAGTGTGGCTGGAGGAGCAGTCTACCTTGTTTATGACCAGGAGCTGCTGGGGCCTAGCGACAAGAGTGAGGCTGCCCTGCGGAAGGCCGAGGAGGTTGTGCCACCAGCAATGTACCAGTTCAGCCAATATGTGTGCCAGCAGACGGGTCTGGAGATGCCGCAGGTACCTTGGCTGGGAGTGGGTGGCCTACAGGTTGCTTCAGGGTGTCCTTGGGGCCTCCTCTACCCCTGCTTGGTGGAGTTTTGTGTTTCTGGGTTTGGGAGACAAGGCTGTGACCTGTTCCCCGTGTCAGCCCGTGTTCCTCTTTCTTCCCAGCTCCCAACCCCTCCAAAGATTAAGTTTCCAAACTTCCGTGATTCCTGGAACTCAGGTAGGCTCCTTTGCCCCTGCTTGGGGGGGGGATGCCTGGGCACCCCAGCCTCTCTCCCAGCCCTGTTTACCTCATTGATCCTTTCTATTCCTCCATGTTTGCCTGTTTGTGTGCCTGTATATCACCTATGGAACTAAGTAGAAAGGACTGGGTATGGTGGCCCATGATTGTGACTTTAGTATTTGGGAGGCCGAGGCAGGAAGATTGTAGGTTCAAGGCCAGCTTGATCTATAGCCAGGACTACACAGGGAAATCCTTTCTCAAAAATAGGAAAAACAAAATACTTAAAAAAAACCCCAAGGGGTTGGGGTTGTAGATCCGTGGTAAAGATCTTTCCTAGCATGCATAAAGCTCTGGGTCCTATCGTCAGCACCCCATAAATCAGGCATGGTGTTTGTAGGTCTTTCATCCCAGCACTCAGTGCAGGCAAGAGGATGAAGGATTTCAGGATCATCTTTGACTACATAGGGAATTCCAGGCCATGTGGCATATATGAGACCTTGTATCCAGAAAAGCTGGATATTGTTGGACACACCTATAATCTCAGCACTGGGAAGAACTGAGGCAGAAGGACTGAGAGTTTGAGGATAACCTTGGAATATATTAGTGAGATGAAATCTACTTTTAAAACAGGGCATAGGGAAGGGGTCGTGGTTTAGATCCACACTGGAGCTAGTCCCATTCCTGCTCCATGCACTGCTCCATGCACAACTCCCCAGGGGTTGGCTGGCTGAGAGTGGCTCTGGCAAGGTGGGGACCTCATGGCACCTGTGTGCTGTCTCTGCAGGCATCATCTCAGTCATGTCAGCCTTGTCGGTGGCCCCCTCCAAGGCCCGAGAATACTCCAAGGAGGGCTGGGAATACCTCAAGGAACACAGCAAGTAATGGATGCCACCTGCCCCAGCATTATGGGAATCAAGACCAGGATGGTACAGATATCCCAGTGGGGACCTCACTCTGAGGGCAGCTTCCAGCATTGCTGGCCCAATAAAGGACTTGGGAATGGTCCCCAGCTGGTTTTCTGGTGTGTGGGGTATATAGAGCCTTAGGGACAGATTCCTGGCTAACAGGGATCTCTATGTTCCAGATGTAATGTTTGGAGCCCAGAAAGATTTTAGTTTTTATTTTTTGTTTTAACTTTTAAAAACTTTGTGTGATAAAAAACCATGACCAGAAGTAGCTTGCATAGGAAAGGGTTTATTTCAGCTTGTTATTCTCAGGTCATTCTCCATCACTAAGGGAAGTTAGGGCAGGAATCTGGAGACAGGACTGAAGCAGAGGCCTTGGAAAATTAGTTTATAGGCTTGTTCTCCATGGTTTGCTCAGCCTGCTTTCTAGTAACACCCAGGACCACCTACCCATAGTCATCAATCAAGAAAGTGCCCCTCAGCCCAACCTGACGGAGGCCTTTTCTTAACTTAGTGCTTGTGTGGGTATGCTTGTATATACACACTGGCACTGTAGGTTGTGAGCTCCCCATCATGGGTGCTAGGATCTGAACTCCTAGCCATGGAACCATGCCTCCAGCCTGTACAATGGAGCAGGTACTGTGGTCGGGGGAGCCTGGACTTGCGGTTGCCCTTAATAAGGGCTTCACTTGCAGTGGACCAGTTCCTTTTGACAGCCCCATTGCCCAAACTAGTCACAGCCACTCAGGACTCCCAGCCTTGCCCCGAGGGTCCCCTTTCCCAGGGACCCTGCCCCAGCATTCCTGTCCCATGCTGCACCAGCTGTCTGAGGCCTGAAAGTCTCCTCCCCTCTATTAATATCTCAGAAGTCTGTGACTGGCAGCCATGCCCGGAAGGGGCTGGAGTCATGGAGAACAGTAGCCAAGGTGGGAGGACTCCAGGCCTAGCCTCTGCCACATGGAGTTCTGCAGCTTGTTATGTGACCACATCCAACAGGATATAAGCCACTTTAGGAAACAGCCCATTACTCATGCAGTGTTCCCAGAGGCTGGGTGACTGGATGGACACAGGACTGTCAGGTTCACCCTGGTCTGTGGAAGCATATAGCATTGAGCTTACGGGATCACACTAAGTCCAGAAAAGCTGGTGACATGTTTTAAAACTCTAAAACCAGGGGCTACCTCTGCCTGTGACCCAGAGTCCTATGTAGGCCCTGTACTTCTGCCCTATAATTGTCTGTGGCCCACTCCAGCACCACTCTCAGCAATTCCAACTTCAATACCAGTAGCAGGTATGCTATGTCAGACACAGTAAGGAGCATAGCTGGCCCCAAGCCTGAGCTCACTTGTGTCAGACAGAATTGAATAGGCACCACCTCTGGCTGATGGTAGAGTGCCACTTTCCTCATGGAAATGAGAGGTTGAAAGTTTGAAGTAAAGGGCACTTAAACAGAAACACCTTTATTACAAAAAAAAAAAAAAAAAAACCACGAACAAAAATGAAAACAAATTCACATCGTAACAAGCTACAATATGGCAGCAGATTAAAAAAAAATTCCTTTGTACAATGGTGGGAGGGAAGTCCTAATAGGACTTGGAGGTCACGGTTGGGTGGCTTAGGTGCTCAATAGCGGCGGGTGAAGCGGGCATCACTGGGTCTGCTTCCCCGGCTCTGTCCTCCAAAGCCTGCCTGCATCCCTCCACGTGGGATAACATGGCCACGAGAAGCTCCTCCTGGGGCAAAACTGCCTCGCCTAAGGAGAAGCAGAGGACTGTTAGATCCTGAGGTCAAATTAGTCAGTGGTCCCCAATCAACCACTACAGAGCAACACTGCCCCTGCTTGGTTGGCAGTGTGGCACTCACCCTGACATGCCACCACGGTTCATCATGTGACCAGGCCCCGAGTGGCCAGACATGCTCCTCTCACCACCTGCAAGACAAAACACAAGTCCAAGTGGGCAGTTTGGCAAGTATGGAGTCAACAAGACCCACTGGCTGCAGCCAGCTCCACTTCATCACAGCCCTGATCCCCGCTCAGCAGGCAGCCCTGGCTCCCACCCGGTCCTCACCTTGCCACCTCTTATGATCACGCTCCATCATGCCTCCATCAGCCGTGCCCTGCCATGCCCGGTCATCTTCAAGTCGCCGGCCATGCTCCCCCCAGTCACGCCTGCCCCTTGGAAAGAGACACCTCTGACCTATGCTGCCACAGTATGGCCTCTACAGACAGTGAAGCTAGGGGGGCTCAGGTTCCACCAGGCAGGCTGACAGTCATACCACCACCACCACCACGTCTTAGTAGGGACACAAACCTGGGAGGAGGGGGCAGCCCCCGGCCTTCACTCAATCTCTTGTTGGAACCATAGCCCCAGCCATCTCGAGAGTCCCGGCCATGGCGTTCAGGTCCTCCATGGCGTTCAGGGTAATGCTAGACCAGAGAAAGGGGTGAGGTCAGTAGCATCCCTGATTCCTCAGGTGAGAGAACACCTGGTTTCACAGGTAACAACCTAGGTGGCTGGTGTCACAGCGCCCTCCCTCACCAAGGGTCAAGTTTATAGGAGCCCCAGCCTGTGCACAGCACCCTTGCTTCAGGAGAAGACTGAGCACACTGACACCCACACCCATGAACTCGTATGGTGAAAGGCCTCACTCTGTAGCCCAGGCTATCCTTGATGTTCCAGTTATGCCCAGCTCAAATCCTGGACTTGAGACCCTGCTTCAAGGCCAAGGCAGGAAGAGATCTGATACCTAGTGAAGCCCAACGTCCCCGGCTGCTGGGCCATCAACAGTCCTGGGACAATGGAGCTAAGAGCCAGCTCTAGCTCCCTTCCTAGCCTTCTGACCAGACACTGTCACCTGCCTTTTGCAAGTGAACAAACACATGGGGAAAGGGCCACTGCTAATGACCAGCTCCCACAGAGACAAAACAGCTGTGTGGAAAGTTGCAAAACCAGGATGACAACCTGACACCAATGGAGGCCCAGGGATAAGACACCCCTCATGCCAACCTGGGAATGGGAAGCTAAGGGTGTAGGATGGTAACTGAGAGGCAGTAAGGATGGCACTGTGCAGTGAGAACTTGACACAGTGGGTGAGCCCCTATCCTACAGACATGCTAGGTGCCTCTGGTCACCCTCTCTAAGGAGCAATGCAGCATACACAGAGCCGCAACCTCCCTACTGGATAGGGTGTACTGGATAGGGTGTACTGGATAGGGCATGTGGGTTATCACTACTACTTGCCATTGTAGGAAGGCTCAAGAGTAGCATTATGCTCGACTGGCAGTCAATAGACATGGGACCCATTCCACAGCTGAAGCAGCACCCTATGCTCACCTGTCCTTCTCTGTCTCCCATCATCGACCGTGAACCTTCTCTCCTAAAAAAGGTGGTTTCAGTGAGACCCAGATGGGGAGGGTTTGTTTGCATGCACACTGCCCTCCCAACATGGCCATGGGCTCACACCTATCCACAGAATGGTTGGGATAACGGCCTCTGTCTCTGTGGTCAAAGTCGTGAAAGCGGTCCTGGCGGCTGAAGTCTGAGTGGTAACGGTCATCCAGAGCAGCCCGTTTAGCTTCTGGCCAATAGGCATCATCTCGCCTGTGATTGGGTGGGAGGCAGAGGTGTGATCTAGGTGCTCATGAGGCACCCTAGAGCTTGAACAAATCCAGTGTGGCTCCAAGCCCTGACTAAACACTCCCACCTATGCCTCAGTGCCATTGTAGTGCTGAGTGTCTGGTTTTTGGCAAGGCTCCTCCTACCCTGAGCTGGCACGGAGAGAGCATTTCTCACACACTGATAGTCACAGCAGGCCCTGAGTAAGGTCAGTGAGTGTGACACATAGTCTGAATACATGGGGCCTGCCACATTGAGCACAGATCTATTTTGACATAGGGTCTGGTAGCCTGTATCTGACTACTCACCGGCCATCCACTTCATAGGGCCTGCGCACAGCAGGCCGGCGCTCCTGTTCATAGCGCAGCTCCTGCTGACGCCGAAGCTCCTCTCGCTCTCGGTGAATGCGCTCTTGCTCACGCCTCCGCTCCTGTTCCACGTGCATGCGCTCCCGCTCCAGCCGCTCCCGCTCCATGCGTTCACGCTCTAGCCGATGGCGGTGGAATGCCAAGCGCTCACGAGCAATCTCCAGCCTCTCTCGCTCCTCCCGCTCCCACTGGGCCTGCAGCCTCTGCTCCCGCTCACTGCGCTCCCGCTCCCTGTGTGAAGAGGCCCAGGTGAGGAGGACAAGTGAGGCAGAAGTCTCCCTGGGAGGAGCTGAGGGCATGCTAGGGACATTAAGGACAGTATCCCACACAGGTTAAAAACCAGAGGCAATACTTCATAGCAGGTGGGTCCCCAGCACGACAGTTGCTGCCCCCAGTCTGCCCCCTCCTTTCTTCCTTAAATAGGATTGGCATGACAGGTCTGCCATCAACCTGGCAGCCAATCAATGAAGTGGTTTCCTCCAGCACACTGGGAACCCAGTGAGAGGTTTTGAGATTATGTGCCCTAGTGTCCACTTTCAACACACACTCCTTGGAACAAAAGTAATGTTTTAGGAACTGCCTTTTGTCAGCCACACCAGTGCTGTGCCTAGCTGGACAAACTATACTTTCCCTGATCCTCCCTAGGTGAGTGAAGTCCCTTCTGGACAGCCTCACTGTCCCTTGCTGCTCCTGCTAGCTTTCTATGGTCTCTGAGGAGGGCAACCACCTCAGCACAGAGCCCTGGATGTACCTACATCTAACCAACACAGGCACACTCACCTCCGAGACTCTGAGTCTCTGGACTTTCGAGACTCTTTAACTTTGTCAAAGGACACAACAGACCGCTTCTCCCGGCTGGCCGACTTCCGGTCCTGACTTTTGGAGGCCTGGATTAGTAAACAGAAAGAGGATTAAAGCAGGAGGAACAGAGGAGCCTGGCACAGGGACAGTGACTGGCAGGAGGAGGCACTCACAGGAGAACCCAATGACTAAAATCAGTCTTTCTCTCCTTGAGACTGGGTCTTACCATTTAACCGTCAATGAACCATGTGGTCATTCTGCCTCAGCCTATCTTAAAGAGAAGCCTCTGCTGGGCTAATTCAAAACTTTTCCTCTACAAGCCTTCCATCTATACTGAAACTTTCTGGAGATGGTGTCTCACTGCCTATCCTTGGTTGCTGCAGTGTGTGGCAATGCTCCAGTCTTAATTCCTCCATGCAGTGCAACCCTACATGTATGCCCCATTCCTCAGGTAAATAGATGCCTACTGCTGAGACCACCCACCTCGGCCTGGAGCCCACCGAGGTGGAGCTCTGTTCTCACTGTCTAGCTGCTCTTTCCAAGACCAGAGGTAAAAGGCAGCCTCCTTAAGAAGCCAGTACATGGGGGCTGGAGAGATGGCTCAGCGATTAAGAAAGAGCAGTGACAAGCCAGGCAGTGGTGGTGCACACCTTTAATCCCAGCACTTGGGAGGCAGAGGCAGGTGGATTTCTGAGTTCAAAGCCAGCCTGGTCTATAGAGTGAGTTCCAGGACAGGACAGCCACGGCTACACAGAGAAACCCTGTCTCGAAAAACCAAAAAAAAAAAAAAAAAAAAAAAAAAAAAAAAAAGAGCAGTGACTGTTCTTCCAGAGGCCCAATTGAACTCTTCCAGAGTTCAATTCCCAGCAACCACATGGTGGCTCACAACCATCTGTAATAGGATCCGATGCCCTCTTCTGGTGTGTCTGAAGACAGCTACAGTGTACTCATATATTAAATAAATAAATCTTATAAAAGAAAAAAGAAGCCAGTACACATGAAAATGGCTAGAAATCTCCTGGTCACTTAGTAGTGTGCTATGCTTTGAGAACCTCAAAGATACTACAAACATATGCCAACCCTAGCCTGCTTGCTTTCCTCTGTCTCCTGTGGCTCCAAGGAACTTGGCAACCTATAATGCCTATAGTCCTCTAGGGGGGCTTGGCATGTGGGGATGTCTTGGGGAACCCAGACCCACCTACTAAAGTGGTCAGGCCTAAGAGTTCAGAATCCACCCGGGTCTGCAGCTATCCCAACTGTGGGTTTCCAGGAGGCAGGGAAGAGATGTGGCTAAAAGCCGCTATCAAAAAGAGCAAGTAGGCTGGCTCTAGAAGCCATTACACCCCTCTACATTCTAAAACGCAGCAAACTTCCCTGACAGGCCACTGGCCAGGAATCCCTGGAGCAAACAGGATGCTGTAAGTGCTGATACTTACTCTCTCTTTAGACCCAGATGTCTTCACACTGATGACAGGCACACCTTTGGACTTGTCCATTACCACAGTGCGTTCAGTGCCACGACTTCCTGTAAGCAGAGGGAAGAAATGAATTCAGACAGCCACATAAGCAGCACCCGACAGGAGGATGTTGTCATGGCCTACCTGACTTGGTCGTTCTCGAGCGCTCTGAAGGCCCAGGTTTCTGGTCATCTGCATCCTTGCTCTTCTCTGTGTTCCCATCATCTGTCTTCTTGGCATCGTCTTTTCTGTCACCTTTCTCCTCCCTCTTAAGGTTTGCAGATCTAGGATCAAGTGATCCACAAGCCTCAGAGCAAGCCCAGGACATGGGGATGCAGGAGACCCACCAAATGGTACGTGGTAGTGCTCTGCAAGAGTACCTGTCACTGGTGCTGGCCTTCTCCTTCTTGCTGTCCCCATCTCGCCTGTCAGGCACTCTTTTGCCAGTGGGCTCACTTTTGGCCTGCAGGAGAGTCAAAAGCTAGTGCCATCATACACTGGCACCACTGCTGGCACCACTGCAGCGTGAGACCACCTACCTTTTCCACTGAGATCATCTTGCCATGCAGCTCAGTCTTGTGCAAATGGCTAATGCATTTTGTTGCCTCTTCAGCTGTGGACATAGTGACAAAGCCATAACAGCGAGCTCCAGGACTCCGGGCGTTCGTCACAACCTTAGCACCCACCACCTGAAGAAACCAGATCACCTCAGAAACATATATAGGTGCAAACCCAGCAGCCACAGTGTAGTCACCGGAGGGGCTGCCTTTTCTAGGTTCTTGAGGGGGCTTAAAATGGTCAATGCAAGGCTCTGCCATGTTCCCCTAACAAGGTTTAAACTGCTCGTGGAAGCAAAGTCACACTACGGTCTGAATCATGACATGGCCACACATCTACAAACTGGTGAATGCAGAGGATAGTAATACAAATTACTGATGTGACAAGTGGCAGCAGTGAGCCCTCTGTAGCCACCGATGGTCACAACCTGCACCACATTCACTGCACACTAGAACCCTGGCCCTGACAGAGTTCCAAACTGTGTCCAGGACAGAGATTTGTTCAGTGAGATTCTCCCTGCTCACTCTTGGGCACTGGTGGCTCACCTTCCCGTATCTGCTAAACAGGTTCTTCAGATCCGTGGCTCTGGTTGTAGATGAAAGGCCACTAACCCAGAAATTCCTACCACAGCTGCTGCGACCTGTGCAAAGGGAAGTTCCAGTCAGAACCTTAAGGGCCACAGAACGGCCATCCCCAGCATGCTGGGGGCATGTGCCCAGGATCCAGCGGCATGGCCAGGCCAAGGAAACCCTTCCATTGCTAGTGTTGGCCTGGCCACAGAGGACAGTGACACGTATATAACACTGAAAATGAATCTCAGGATCCCCAGCAGCCATGCAGGTATAAACAACTGACCTGACCCCAGCCCAAGATGGCTTCTGCCCATGCAGCAGCCAGGGAAGGGGGGTTGGTATTCTTGCTGCCACCTTCTCAAAGCCCATGCTCACGTGCCTCCCTCCCCACACCCTGCATGGTCCGAACTGCTGGCTTGGGTCCATTACTCCCTAGCCTGCAAACTTTTTTTTTTTTTTTGACAGGGCCTTGCTGGGAAGCTCAGACTAGTCTGGAAGTTGTTACCAATCCCCCTGCCTCTGCCTCTCAAGAGCTGGGAGGAAGAGCCTGAGCCACCACACCCTGCTCAGCAAGTAACTTACTTTAGTACCTGCCAACTGAACCATACTCAGAGAACATGTCAGAATGACCAAAGATTGTGAACACACTCAGGGACCACGGAGTTAAAAGTGGTGCTGGGATTGGACATGTGTGTGTATGGGAAACACCGACCATGATGAACCTGAGACCCACCATACTCCAGGAGACCAGTGTCACCTCAAGGACCTACCCTTCTCTTCTCGGGAAAGCCTTTTTGTATCCGAGTCCTCCTCCACAGAACTAGAGACAAGAGACAGTGTCACTCAAGGAGGCTGCAGCAATTGAAACATCCCAGAGCTCTAAGGACCCGCCAAAGCTGCATACCTACCCGGCAATTAACCTCAAGAAGGACACCCTGACAAACATGTTTTGGATATCTGATCTAACATTAAGATTTCATACCCACAGGAATTAATTAAGTTTCTGCCGGGCTAAAAATAATTAAGAATTAAAAAGCAAACAACTGTGGTAGGTTGAAGGGGGTGGGGGGAAAGGTTACAGAACCAGTGCAAAATAAATAAGAAACTGCCTGAAGGAGCTAGCTGGGCAGTGTGGCTGCCGACTGCAGGCTCTAACAGCTCATGTGTATCCTAGTGACAATGAAAGGAGATAGCGTCTGGTCTAGGACTGAGAATCAACAAACCTCATTTTCTGATCAGCGCCCTCACTGGCTGAGGACTCTTTAGGAGGCGCAGGGACGTCATTACAAGCGTCAAAAGCAAACTTCTTCACGTCGTCTTTGCTATCTTGGGGCTCAGGGCTCAGGGCTGCCGTGGGCGCTCGCACCAGCTCCTGGCTGGTGGCCTCCGGGAGCTGGGCAGCCGTGCTACTCTGTTCAACTGGCTCCTCTAGCCCTACAGGCTCGCGGTCCATCCCAGTGCCTCCGCCAGGCGCATCTGCTGGCTCCCTTTTCACTACTGCTAACGGGGCATCTGCCTCGCTCCACTGACACCGAGTGCTTGGAGACTCAGACTTGCTGCTGCTGGCCAAAGCTAAATCTCCCTCCTCCTCCTGCTCCTCTTCCTGCTCTTCTTCCTCCTCTTCCTCTTCCTCTTCCGGGTGGCCGCAGCTCTCAAATAGGTCCTCTTCTTCCGCCAGCTTCCTGTCTGGCCCCACGCTACTCGTGGCCTGGGCAAAGGGCTGCTCCAGCTCCGAACCTTCTTCTTTTACTGGCTCAGATTTACAAGTTTCCCCCAAAATGTCGAGTATTTTCTCATTTTCTACGGATTTAACAGGAATAGAATGGCACAAGGTTTAATCACCAGGGAAATAAAGCAATCACAACTGCGGCTCGGGCGCTGCGGCCCTGCTCACACCGACAGAACTGCTGGCTACACAGAGATTGGAAAACCCGCTACACAGCGCCTGCACCCTACCTGCGCCCACGGCCATGGCGCCCCCAGCCTGAACTAAGGGCAGAGGCAAGCATCCCGGAGACTTCACCCCACAACCTTCTGAGTCTTGAGTCTTCGTTCTGTGTACTGTGACAATGTATGAATCAACTCTTCTCAATTCAGCTTGAGTCCAAGTGCGTAACTGAGTGCCTGGCCTTCATGCATCACTAATTGCCTGATGCTTTGCCTTCCTTACAGAGCAGTTAACGTGCGGAGCGCCGGGTCTTCTGGCATGTGAAGTTGGGCAGCCCAGAGGGACAGTGTTTGTTTGCGATTCTCTCTCAGAAGTGCACTCCTCTTCGGGGGTATCCAATCATGTCATGTTCATGTGGCATTCCCTATGCTACCTGCACTGCCTGTACCAACACCACATGGTGACATGCTACCGGTATCACAAGATCTGCTGGCAGCACAGAGCACACGATTCTGTTTAAAGGCAGGAGACCGAAGTCTTCACCATGTGGGCAGGATGCCGCACGATTGCTGGCCATATACACAGATCTTGTGATACAGCTGGGTTTCCAATCTCTATGTCCTGGTGTGCTCTGGACTGTAAGCTCTAGAGCAGTGCATGCTAGAGTGCGGCCACTGGTTAGCAAGAGCCTCCCCACTGTGGGTGGAACCCACTGCTGAGCCCTGCATTGACAGTACCTGGCTCCAAAGATGCCTCTTCCATCTCCTGCAACAGAAAGCACAAGTAAGATACTGCCCCAAGGCTCAGCCCCACTCCATCACCAACTTTCATGGAAAGTAAAGGAGGCTGGCCACAAACTAGGATTTCAGGAGACAACCTGGACCCAGAGAGGAGGCCCTGCTTGATCAAGGCAAGCTGCCCCAATGGCCTCAGCCTTTCTCAACTCCATGCCTGTTGCTGACCTTGTTTCAGGGCACCCAGCAGTCCCCCTGTCTTCCCAATGTAGTTCCCTCAGGACTGAACTTGATATCAGGAGCATGGCTCACATATATTTCCATGTATGTCTAACTGCCTGGCACAAAGCCCTTGACACTTTTTTCACCTGCAAAAGCCTTGAGCTGACTTTTTAAAAATATAGGGCCAAATAGAAATGGGTAATCACAGTTCTACCCCAGCACTCCCAACCTCCCTCAGCAATGACTCAGATTCTCCCAGGAGTCCTGTCTTCCCAGCTGGGCTCTGCCTTGCCTAACTGTCTTTTTCAGGACCAGTGTGAGCCACACTGCTTGGCTCCACACTACAAAGCAGACTTCCCACACCCTTTAGGCTGCAAGCAGAGTTTGGGCTTCTCTATACTGGCCACTCAGATTCTGTCCGCTGTCCTCTAAGAACCACACACTCGAGGTACAAAGAGACACTTGAACTCTGAATGACTGTCAAGGACATGAACCCCTATACTCCAGGCATGAATACAGGTGTTTTTCAAAGAGGCCAGTGGATGACAGCCCAGAGTGAAGCAGGATGGCCAGTATGTGTGAGGCAGGGTCTGTGAGTGGGTTTGAACCCCACGTCAGTGCCTTGTATGCTCTTAAGTAGGGAGGCTGCCTTTGATGGCACTCCTTCAGTTCTATTCTCTGGTGTTCAGGTCCCTACTGGAGACTGCAGGTCCAAACTGAATGCCTTGGGAGGCTGAGGGCTTGGCTGATTCCCCAACACGACCCACCTGCTCTAAAAACTAAACTCTAGAACTGGAAAAGGAGCTACGTGGCAGAGTGAGACTTGAGGGGATGTGCTATAGTGTTTCACTTTAACACACGAGCCTGTGACAAAAATGTACTAAGACAAGCAGACACAGCTGTTCCTTTCCGACACATAGGCTCCAAGTGGTGGACACCTCCATGAAATAGACAGTGGTTTGCCTAGAAGCCCTCTGCTCAAGTGGCCCAGAGGACAGACAGAAAACTATATACCAATACTCTCTTTCTCACAGCATTTCCTAGGAGGCCCAAGGCCCACACAGACCATCTCACTCCTTAGTGCTCACCTTGTTTTTTCTCCTGTTTTGAGTCAGGGTCTCACTATATAGCCCTCGCTGGCCTGGAAGCCACTAGACAGACCAGGGTGGCTTTGAACTCACAGAGATCTGCTGCCTCTGCCTCCTGAGTACTAGAATTAAAGGTGTGCATCACCACACCTGGCTGGTTCTGATGTTTAGTATTTGCACTGATGGTCACCAAACATAACCAATCATCGTTATCTGGGAAACCTGGACAGTATCTGTGGAGCTGTCCACTCCTCCTATCATGTGCCACTTCCAGGGTGACCCTATCCCAATGTCCTTCTCTAACAATGAACTTATAGACCAGATGACCCCACCCAAAATGCACAAAGCTTGGCCCTACAAGTATACATCTCTAGGCAAGTGAGATGGTAGGCAGTCCCCACAGCTTCTGAAAACCAAGCAGGTCTTCAGGCTGCTACAAAGCCCCAACATTTGGCCCTATACCCAACCACAACTCATAGCATCAAACTAACATCCCACAACTGTGGAGGAGAACCAAAAAGGAAAGGCCTACATCGGAACCAGTGTGCATTCTGCACTGCTGGGATGGGTCACAGGCCTCACCCTCGGCAGCCAGGGAGCTGCACTGGGCTTTCAACCTCTTCCAAGCAGGTCCTCAGGAAAGACATTCTGCTCACAGCCAGAGTGCAGTGTGTGCTTCCAGCTCTGCTAAGGGCAGACTAGAAGACAACTGAGACTGCAGTAGTGTCATACACAGCCTCTAGCACTTGTTGTCTAGGTAGGTGACTTTAGTTGGTAAAGCTGCCAAGCAACAGGAGGTGTCTGAGAACCTAGGGCTACACTGAGGGTACAATTGAGACATGTGACAATTTACCTGCAGCATGGTGAAGTCAGATGATGATGTATCTACATTGTTAACAGCGTCCTTGTCATCTATCTGTGGAAAGGGAGAGCAGTTTAAATGTAATAGGTGAGGGGACAGTTCCCATCACTTAGAGTGCTGCCCCACTGTGGTGAGGTGGAAGACACCACCTGACAGGATTCTCCAGGTAACCAGAATAGTAGGCTTGTGGCCAATCTTCCAGAAATGGCTTTTAGAACTGGGCTGCAGAATGAAGCCTGGTGCCTCACATCTGCCTGAGTCTGGGTACTGTGAAGCCAGGCCTGCTGTTCCTAGACACCAAGTACCCAGACTCCTATGGCCCAATGGTGTGTGTGTGTGTATGTATGTATGTATGTATGTGTATACACACACACACACACGTGTATATATATTATAATCTATATACATACACATATATAGATTACAACATATACGTTGTAAAAAAATAATATATATATACATATACACACACTCATACATATTACAACCACTGAAGACCAATCCCCAACTCTTTCTTCCCTAGAGCCAACTGTCTCCCATCATGAAAGCCACACACAGCAAAGAGCACCCCAGCTGCTCTTTGTTCCCTCATGACACTGCCTTCATTGCTATGGATGCTGGGTTTGCTCTGTGACTATGCAGTCATTGCACTTGCTGTGACAGGCATGGCTACCACTCTAGGTCAGGTAACTGGCTTGGTTGTAAGAGATGGCTGGTCTTAGTTGTAACACTGACCTCTGGCCCTGCTGAACAATAGTAAGAGGCAACAACACAATTTGCTTGTAAACTTCACTCAGACACAGGCACATGAAAGGCCATGGCAGCAACCATTCACCTGTCAGACCTAGAGTTTGGGACCAAAGCTTAGAGGAATTGAGGGTCAGCTAAAGATCACAGTGCATTGGCACTGACACACTTTACCCTGATGCTCCCCTACCCTTCCATTCTCTTCACATTGCAATTAGCTCCGACCAGCCAATTGGCATTTTCCTAAACCCTGGCCTCTGTGTTACTTTCCAACAAGGAGCCCACCACTTGGGACGTACCTTTTAGAAACAGATTATGACACCTTGTTTGTATCTTAACAGTGCAAAACCCTTCCCTCAAAGCCAGTGTGCTGCCCACAGGCATAGGCTCTCAGTCAATTCTCATGGCAGGGGACAAATGCTCACTGTAGGAGATCTGAGGTTTTGTTGGAATACCAGAGGCTTTTGGTCACCAAAAGTCCAGGTTTGACAGGCCAAAAAGATGCCCCTGGGTCCTCAATGCCCACTCTCCTTTCTCTAGGCAGACATCAACCCTGTAACCATAAAATCCTTCAGCACATATTGCCTCGAGGCCTGGGAGCTTGAACTTGTACCCTGCAGCAAGTGCCTGAACTCTCACTTACCAGAGCCACACATTACCTAGGGATATAACACAGTGCTCAGAAGGCCAGTCTAAACCACTCTAATCTGGTCTCATACATGTCTAAACCATTCTAACCATTGCTCTGGTCTCATACATGTCTAAACCACTCTAACCTGGTCTCATACATGTCTAAACCACTCTAACCATTGCTCTGGTCTCATACATGTCTAAACCACTCTAACCATTGCTCTGGTCTCATACATGTCTAAACCACTCTAACCATTGCTCTGGTCTCACACATGACTTGCATGGAGAGGCTGCATCGATGTTGAACAGCTAGAGGCAGCAGCCAGCTGAGCAGAGTGGTTGCTCCAGTTGGCTGTACTCACACACCATACATAAATCAGGCTCCCCTAAGGGACAATGACCAGCAGCAGCTGTCCCTGTTACTCTGCTCTGTCATGAACTTTGCACCAGGCCACCCAGTGCTCCACCCAGCACCAGCTGCTTACAGCATGCTCCTGCAGCTGTTCTGGGAGCCCTTTCAAATCGCCTTCTACCAGTTCAGTGCTGTCTGCTAGGCCCTCAGGGAGTGTGGCCTCCTCCTCTTCCTCCACACAGTCTGCCACACTGCCATTGTCAATGTCAGCCTCATCCAGCACACTGATGTCCATCATATCCATGTCTTGCAGGTTCTCCAGGCTGGTCTCCACATCCTCCTGCAATACAGAGGACACTGTAATGGCACACCGCCATCATGGCTCTCCCTCTCCTCATCCACTAAAAAGTTGATGCATACCTGTCCATCCCCAGAATTCTCTTCGAGCCCGTTGTCCTCCACACCCTCGTCTTCTGGTTTCCTCCCTGAAGAGACAGCATGTAGGCATGAGGCCAATAGTCTGTGTTGTGCAAGCAGGTGCCTGAACTTTTGTAGGTCCCAAGCTCTGCAGTTCACTGCACAGACCTGGCCTCTCATCCTAGCCAGGTCTCAATGCACTGTGTTTGGGATGCTTAGCGTCAACTTGACAGAATGGAGAATCACCTGGGAGATGGGCCACAGGCAAGCAAAAGATGCACACATTGGGCCAGCAAGGGGGCTCAGCAGGGAAAAGGCACATGTTGCCAAAATTAACCTGAATTCAATCTACAGAACTCATATGGTGGAACAAAACACCTAGCTTCAGTAAGTGCACTTCTGACTACACACACACACACACACACACGAGTAAAGTACATGGAACAGAGATTGAAAAGCTGGCTCAGTAGTTAAGAGCATGGGCTACTACTCTTCTTTGTATTCAGGTTCAATTCTAGGATACAACAGAAGAGTTCACCATGCCTGTCTCTTGTGGTGTTGAGCACGCACGGGTTCCACACTTGAGGGTGTGTGGGCACAAAACATATTTTGAAACAGTGTGTTATCCTACATCAAAGCCCACATGACTCAGGGTGTAGGAAAACATGTAAGCAGGCCATCACATGGGCAGGCTACCCTCACAGGTCTTTTCTCCTCAGGGAGAGCAATGACCTGTCTTCAAGCAGTATCCAATGTCTCTCTGTGCTGGGGATGCTCTACCATAGAGCTGCACTGTACTCCTGGACTCAGATTAGATTAGTCTGAAAAACTGGTCTCCCACAGAACTGAAGTAAGGTTGTATGTTGTCCCAGTTACCTACCTTAAGCTTGCAGTAATCCTCCTGCCTGTGCTTCCCAAGTGCTGGTCATGGGAATGAGCCAGGAAACCTAGCTGGAACCTCATTTCACTGCTCATGAACATCAGACCCTAGGATCTTGTGCACCTGTTCTTTTACTCCACCCTGTAATGGATACACTCACTCACCAGCTCTGACAAGCCTGGCCAAGTGGGATTTTGTTATTGTAGCTCTTCCCTCCAAAGAGTGAGCACCATTTTTTCCTTCTCACTATGGAGCAGTATGGAATGTTCTTATAGCTATGGTACTTGGCATGATCTCCATTACAGTTAAGTTCTGTGGGGCTGCTGAATTTCTTAACTTCTTTATTAAGTTTTGTATGTGTGTATGAAATGTGCGGAAGGGTGGAAGCCAGAGTGTCCAGCTCTCTATAAAGGCCTACACAGTGTGTTCTAGGCCAACCAAAACTATATATAACATGCATCTCCAATAAATAAAACTAAAACATGAAAACCACTCTCAGCTATTTTTCCAATATGCTAAAGCATTGTAACCAAATGCTGATGAAGGAAGAGCTGGCTTTGGCTGCAGAAGGACCATCTCACCTGGGAAGCACAGCAGAAGAGGAGGTACAGTAGACATGGGGAAGGGGCAGGCAGCTGAGCTGGTGGGTGGGTAGATGGTGGTAATGACCACAGACAAATGGACAGATAGATAGACTCAAATCTCAAAGTTCTCTGCAGTAACAAACTGCTTCCAGCAAGGCCATACCTCCTCAACCTCCCCAAATAGTAGAAGGAACTAGGGGCTAAGTGCTCAAATGCCTGAACCTGTGGGGACATTCTGATTCAAACCACTGGAGAAGCCATACTGATACTTGATATTTTTTTCTAAGCATGAAACTAACCATAAACACAACCAACCCTCAAAGCAGAGGTCAGGGTGAGGCCATGCCCAGGACATTTGGCCTTTTGTCCCCAAACATGTTACCCCACCACTCCCATCAGAGACAGAGAAGGATACACTAAGTGCTGGGATTAAAGGCTAGTACAGTCTTATCCACCTTCAGCCAGAGGGGTTCACCCTGACATTCTAAGATTCTGCAAAGCCTACCATGGAGAAGCACTGAGATAACCTGAGACAGACCTTTCTAGAATTTCAAACCACTGAGTTTAATTCATGAAGCAAGGTAACATTTCTTGCCAAAAATCTTGATCAAAACCCAACTTGAGAACTCAGTGACACTTACACAATAACCTGTGTGGCAAAAAACTGAGGGAGGAAGCAAAGAACAGACCCTTGCCCTCTGCTGGGCTACAGCCACACAAATGTAACATACTCTCAAACTGCAAATCAGCCCTAAGAGTTTGTGGCTCTAGTGCTACATTGGTGAGATTCTAGAATGAGCAGAGCCAACAGCTCCAGAAGGCGGTCAGCACCCTGTATTCTCGAGGGTGACAAGGAGGTGAGATCTTCCTAAAATGGTGTTTCCCCCCCCCCCTCCTCACACCCTCACACAATATGCAGAATTAAACCACATACATTAAACCATCTACATCACCCACTGACAAGGCTGGGGCCTTCCTAGTTTACATAACTCCTATCAATCACAGTGCAATCCCTGACAGCATGGCCACTGCAATTAGCACATACACACAACACAGCCCACAAACCCAGCCATAACAGCTTGGGCCAACCATAGATCACCCACACCCTCACAACTCATCACAAACAACCAAAGGCAGGCAAAGGTGGGAAAGAATGCAGTACACAGGTGGCCAGAGCTCATAGGCCAACAGACCAGGACTTCAGGGTCAATCTGGACCACACTACTAGGTGAAGGCCAGCCTGGGCTACAGCAGGACCCAGGTTAGTATTTACTTTGAAGTACCAAAGTTTTCTCTTTTTGTGAGTTTCAAAAGAATAGCTATTCATTTGCTAGATGTGACAGTAAGCACTGCCATCCTCTGGCCTCTGTAGCACCTATAGTACATTTGCACATACTCCCCAATATACACATAATAAAAAAACAAAATCTTAGCCAGACGGTGGTGGTGCACACCTGTAACCCCAGCACTGAGGAGGTAGGCAGATCTCTGAGTTGGAGGTCAGCCTGGTTTACATAGTGAATTTAGGACAGTCAGGATTATATAGTCAAACCTTGTCTCAAAGACAGGTTCAGTTAATTCATCCATAGCATTGGGTAAAGTTTTCATTTCTACTGATGCTTACATGTCTGCCACAGGTGCACTAATGCTCACTGAGCCAGATTAGGCATCAGGTCCTAGGCCCTGGACTCACAGGTAGCTGTAGGGCACCTGGTGTGAGTGCTGGGCACCAGAGTCAGGTCCACTGCAAGAGCACATGTGTTCTTAAGCACTGAGCCAGTTCTCCAGCCCCTTGGTGATTTTGGTTTTTTGAGAGTGATGTTCAAACTGGCCTCAAATTTGTGACAACCCCCCTGCCTGTACCTTCAGTGAACCTCTTGTTTTGGTGCAGTGTTGGAGCCAAGCCCCAGTGCCTTGGAAATGTTAGGCAAATGCTGTCCACTGTGCCACAAAGCCAGCTGAGGAGAGATAGTCTGAGGGAAATAGAAACAGTAAGGATTTTGCAGAACAAGACCATGTTGTGTAGAGTGCACATGTGTATGTGGCGTGTGTGCCCGAGAGGTAGGACAGCAGGTGTCCTCTATCGCTTTCCAGCCACTCCCTCCCCCCCTTTTTTTTGGTTTTTAGAGACAGGGTTTCTCTGTATAGCCCTGGCTGTCCTGGAACTAACTCTGTAGACCAGGCTGTCCTCGAACTCAGAAATCCACCTGCCTCTGCCTCCCGACTGCTGGGATTAAAGGCATGCGCCACCACTGCCCAGCTCTCCAGCCACTCCCTTAAGACAGGGTCTCCCACTCACTCTGCAGCTAGGTTGGCTCACCCTGTCTCCACCCCCAATCACAAGTGTTACAGGTACATGCAGCCATAGCTGGCTTGTGAGTGGGCACTGAGAACTCTAACTCACCCCCAGACTTATGCAGCAGCACTGTCATGCATTGTGCCATTGCCCCAGGCCATGACCAGTTGTTTTCTTTGTTTTGAGAGAAGGTCTCACTACGGAGTTCTGGGTCTGAAACCTGCTATGTATACAGGCTGACCCTGACCTCAAGAGAGATCCTCTTGCCTCTGTGCCACCATGTCTACCAATGTCTTTTTTATTTTCAGATTTTAAGGAAAGCACATATATCTATTTCCAAGTGACTCTACTGTGTCAGCTCCCACTAAGAAGGAATATCAACTTTACACTTAAACTCATGCATCTAGTAAAACATCAGAACAAGCATTTGTTTTACTAAGGCAGAAAGCAAGAAGGATAGAAGACCCAACCCTAGGGCACTTCCAACCAAGGCTGTCTTAATCATTTCCCATCGGTGGCCCAAAGCAGTGCATTAGGCCACACAGTTCAGTGGACCTCCCTTCAGCACAGGCCCACATGGGTAGCATGGCTACTACTGTGCCACCCCACAGCTAGCAGCTCAGCCTCACAACGACCAAGGTATCATCCTCAAGAGCCTCAACCCTTCCAATTCTGTTTAGTTCCTAGAATTGGAGTTCCAGAAAGATGACAAGTCAGTGCCAAGGACAGACAGCAAGATGTAGTAGGTGACTGGGTGCCCACTGGCTGGAGACAGCAGTTGTGAACAGAGGCGGGGCAAAGGTGGTTGAGTGGGGGCTGTCAGATGGGGAGGCCTGCTGCATGGTTTTAAGTGGACTACATCTGTGCTCTGTTAGTACACGGGCCTTATTTTCTGACAGACAAGGTAATGAGAGGCTATGTGAAGCTGGAAGAACATACCCAAATCCATCTTCACTATATGCTCTGATCCTGTGTGACAGAGGGACAGCAGACTCTGCACCCATAGGGTACCTAGGGCACTGACACAGTGGTTTAGGGACTCCTTACCTTTGCTGGGCCTCTTAGGCATCTTCTTGTTGCCTTCTGAGGTGACTTCAATTTCATCAGGATTCCCACCTTCGTCTTCAATGGCCTGGAGGGACAGCAGAAGAAAGGCTGACCAATAAAACCACAGGTAGCAGAGACAGGAAGCACATCTAAGCCTGCAGTTTGAACAGCCTGTTCAACACAGGGAGTGCCCAGCTCCAAGCCAATCACAAAGGACACCTGGTACAATGCCCAGGCTGGTTCTCAGGGCATTGAAACTCAGCTGCTGCTACCTGCCACCTTAACCCTACAAACAGCAGTCCTGCTTCTCATGGAAGGAAGACTGGCACAGCAGGGCCCTTGCATTATCACCTAATGGGTTTTCTAGGATAATACAGCTCTACATTGTTTTTTCTCATTTTCTTTTCCCTAGCTCCTCGACAGACAAAGGCTTTCTCTCTGAATGTGAGACTAGGCTGGCAGCCAGCAAGGTCCTGGGGCCATAGTCACATGTAGCTAAGCCCAGCTTTCTATAGGGATCCTAGGAATTTGAACCTCAGGTTCTCATGCTTGTATTGTAAAGGCTCTTTCTCTTGGCCCTTAATGATAGCAGTCAGCATTGCTGGAAGACTATCCTGAGGACTCCTTGAGTCGTGGATGCAACTGCTCAGAACTTCGGACTCCTCCACCTCTTGTGTCCCTGAGGAAAGAAACTCCAGCTTCCTTGGCTTAACCCAGTAACTAAGGAGGGGGAGGGGAACAGGGGACAAGGCTTGGACCTTGCTGTCCCCTTCTGGGACTTGTAGTGGAAGGACCCCATAGAAGTCCCATTTCACACTCAAGAATGTCATTTGTTCATCAGTGGCCAACTCAGCAAGGGCCTCTCTGTCTCACACAGCCCTGTCAACAGTACCCCCCAAAGGAGTGAAATGAGACACCTTCTAGCAGCATGCCTCTCACCCTGGGGATGTTTCAAAGTTGACTGTCCCCAGAGAGAAGGTATCAGCAGTGCCCTCAGAACTCCAAGCTCCGGCAACTCTTCCAGATCCCCAAGGGCTTCCTGTGGCACTCCATTAGGGGACCACAGACAAACCCGGAAGAGCCCTGTCCTCTCTCCTCTGGGGTTAGTCAGCTTTCAAACAACTCCAGGTAAGCTGTAGAAAGGTATCTCATTTTACCCCTTGGGGCTAAATGACAGAGCTGTCCCTCCCAGGCTACCTCAGTAAACCCCCTCTAACAGCTGCTCCTCCACACCACCTCCCTCTTTAAAAATCCAACCCCGAGATGGTCACAACAAGCAGGCAGAGGGACAGTACTGCAGACTTACCCTCTGATCTGACAAACATACAGGGGTGTGAGTGGAGACAAGCACAGACCAGGGTCTCTCTGCAACCCTCAAGAGGACAATGAGAACAGCACCCTAAAGTCAACCCTCAACTTCTAGTCTTGAGAGAGCTTGGTAGTGCCAAGGCTGCACAGCGCCTCACCAGCAGGCCGAGCATCACCCTGGCCACCCCCTTTCACACCCTGTATGTTCTGTAGGTGACACCAGTGTAGGGAGCTTCTTGCCCATTCCAATAGAGATGTAGTGTCCATTAAAAAACAAGCTGGGCAGTGATGGCGCACACCTTTAATCCCAGTATTCGAGAGGCAGACAGATTTCTGAGTTCAAGGCCAGCCTGGTCTACAGAGTGAGTTCCAGGACAGCCAGGGCTACACAGAGAAACCCTGTCTTGAAAAACCAAACCAAAACCAAAACAAAACCAAACAAAACAAAAAAACCCAAAATGCCACCAAACCAAACCAAACCAAACCAACTGAAAAGAGTGGCCTGACGTTCAGTAGGTAGTGTGCCCGCCCTGGCCTCTAACTCCCACACCTCATCTCACAAGCAAGTATGTTATGTGCCCAAATAAACACTGTACATGTTCACAGTACATGAGAGGTCAGAAGACAACCTCAGCTATCTCTTAGGTACCATCCACCTTGTCTTACAGACTTGACTAGTCAGGCAGTGAGCCTCAGGGATCGTCCTGTGTCTGTGAGCACTGGGATTGCAGCTGGCACCCCACCTGGCCTTTACTGTTGGTGCTGGGCACAGAGCTCAGGCCTTCACATTACTGCCCTCTCTGCTTGTCTCATTGTCTTCTCTCAAAAGCAACTGGTGACTGATGGCTCTAGGAGGGTTAAATCTCCAGCTCCTTGTGCAAGGGAATGACTGGGCAGATGACAATGTCTGAAAGCTAGAGGGGACAGCTTTTCAAGTGTAACACACACAAAGTATGCTTTCTAAGGTGGAGTAACCAACTACAAAAGCCAAAAGGGGGCCCTGCAGAGACTGAGCTTGTTTATCTGGACTAGGCTGCAAGCCAAGCAATGCCTACCCTACCCTGAAGGCGAGCTACTACTCTTGATCTGAGGACACTCAGAAGAGGTTAAAGGTCTTCCTGACAGAGAATCTAGGCCACAAAGGAAGGTAATAGAAATGAGCCTCTTTCTCAGGGGGCTCAGCTGGAGGCTGGAACTAAATCCTCTGACCCCCACCTGACCACACAGAATGGAGTGTTATAGCAGTTGTGTGACAGATGGTTCTAAGGGCCTCTGCAATGTTGGGCAAGCACGTTACCACTGTTCTACGTGTCCAACCCCCCCCCCCTTTTTTTTAACAGAGACAAAAACAAAAACCTACTATGTTTTACAGAAAGGCTTTCACACATCCCAAGATGGCCTCAAACTTAGGATCCTTCGACCTCCACCACTCCCAGCCTTAGGAAGTATTTGGGATAAAACTTAGGGTTTTGTGTATGCAAGGCAAGCACAATATCAAATGAGTAGCACACTACCAAATGAGTAGCTCTTGGAGCCTACTTTAAACTTTGAAACAGGCTTAGCTAGTCCTGAACTCTACTATTCAGGTTGGTTTGGAACTCCTCTACAGCCCAGGTTGGCCTTGAACTCACATCTGACTTACCTTTATCAACAGAAAAAAACGTTCTTTCCTTCCATCTCGTATCTTCCCCTAGCTTAGTTCTAGCAAAGAATTAGAAACAATTTATTTTTCCGCTTTTTTTTTTTTTTTGTCTCCCTGGGCTACCTACATCCTCGGCTGTCTGAGAACTCTTAAGAGTTTCTCATGTTTCATCTCCGCCGCCCCTGCCCCCAATGTCACTGTGTCTTCCCAGATTTAGGAAAGAAAGAAAGAAGAAAGAAAACAAAAACCACCTGTTCTGCCTCGGGGGCCGAAAAGGGACTTGGGATCGAATCCCGCCACAAGTTGACCCCTCTGGATGACCTTGGCCGAGTCCCCTTCATCCCCCCTTTGGGGTTGGGACTAAGCAGTTCAGGGAACGCGGTGTCATCGATCCCCCGAACCCGTTCGTGGTGTTACTTCCTTCTGGTCGCATCGCTGGGGCGTCGGGATTCGAACCCTCGCACCCGGCGCCCGCGGAGCCCCAGTATTAGCATGCAGCGCGAAGGCCGCTCTAGGCCCGGCGGTGGGTGTCGCCATGACGACCATGGGGTCCCCCCGCGAACCTCACCTTCTTCAGCCGCTCCATCAGCACGCTCTTGTTGCCGCTCGAGTCGAGGTTCCGCTTCTTCAGCTCCGCCCGCAGGTCGATCACCCGCAGGTCGCTGAGCCGCCGCGTCCCGGTCTCTGACGCCGCGGAGCTCACGGCCGCCGCGCCCGCCGCACTCGCGTCTCCTAAACCCGACAGAGTCTCCGCCATTCCAGGGACCCTGGTTCCGTCGCCCACTTCACACAGAACCGGGTCAGTGGGTTTGCGTGAGTGTGTTTTGTTTGGATTTGTTATTATTATTATTTTTTTGAATCTCGGCCCTCTTACCACAAAATGGCGCCGTCTGAGAGAGAACCGCTTCAGCCTCCCCGGAGGCGCACCTCGACACTGCGCAGGCGCCGCCGGCGCGAGCCCTACGCTCTCAGACGCCTTTACCCAAGCGCCGTGTGCGCGGCGGCAGAGACGACGTAGGCGCGCCTCGCCGGCTCGCGCTTGGCCGCGGACCAAGACGCATGCGTGTTACAGGTCATGCGTCTGCGCATTGAGGTGAGAGCGTCAGGTCACTGTCGGAGCGCCGGCCGTAGAGAGGTGGCGTGCGCAGCCTGGCAACGCTGCAAGAGGCAAACGGGGGTCTGCGAGCTTAGCGAAGCGGTGCGCATGCGCATTAAAAACGGGGTGGCGACGGGGTGTGGGGGGGGTGCTTACGACCGGTTGCGCATGTGCATTTGTACGCGCGAGGCTCGAGACTCCTTTGGCGTGGGACCTAGGAGGTGCGTCAGAGCTGTGCGCCTGCGCAGCCGCAAAGGGAGGCGGGAGGAAGCGAATGCGTTTTCCTCTTCGGCAGCGCCATTTTGTATTCCCTCCGAGCCGCCACAGCTGGTGCCAGCGAGTGGAGGGGGTTCCGGAGCGAGTTGGGAAGTCGCGGAAGCGAGGATGGCGGAACCCGGGACCGGGTCGGGCGACCCCGCCTTTGGTCCTGGCGCCTCGGAGAGTGGGACGCGGCGGCTCAGCGACCTGCGAGTGATCGACCTGAGGGCGGAGCTGAAGAAGCGGAACCTGGATACGGGAGGCAACAAGAGCGTGCTGATGGAGCGGCTGAGGAAGGTGAGGGGACCCGGGTGGCGCCGTGGACCCGGGCACGTAACTACTCGCGCAGACTCGGGCGGGCCTTCCCACCCCGAGGTCCCCCCCACTTCGGTCTGTGCTGTCAGTTACCGAAGCAGCCGAGGCTGTGTGACCTTGGCCAGTCGCTGCCCCTCTCTGTGTCTCGCTTCCCACTTGCCACGGGATTTGCAGGAAGCCGGGCCTTGTTGAGTAATCGGGTGGCTCTGGACACGTCTCCATGATGACCTTGCACCTGCAGCTGTCTTTTCCGCCACCCCAGTTTTACTCTTCTGGGGAATCTTGTCAGTCAACCCCAATGTTGGCTCTGCCCAGTGCCTCTGCACAGACCATGTTCGCTCCCAGGTCCGGTCCCCTCGCGCTTCCCTGGTCTTGGAGCCTAGTTGTCATCTCGAGTCAGCGTAAGATGTCACTTTCCTCCCCCTAGACAAGAAGTCTTGTTTAGTGCCCTTCAGCGCTTGACACAAGCTTGCCTCTGTGAAACAGGGTCCTTGAGGGTTAGGGACTTCTGATTGGCTGCAAGTGGAAGGCGCCAGAATACTTTGAGGGAAAATTGGCCAGCGCTTTCTTCCTCGGCCTATGTTGTTTTTTCCTTATCAAAAACCAGCGCCTCCCCTCCCACGCAAAACTTAATTTTGGAGAGCTACTGTGGCCCAGTGTGGCCTTGGACTTGCTGTGAAGCCCAGACTAGCCTTGAGCTTTTGGTCTCCTGCACCCCCCCCCCCCCCGCCCCCTTCACTTCCAAAATGCTGGAATTAAAGGTTTGCTTTGTTATGGGAGGCCTTTTGAGCGCCCCATTCAGCTCTTTGCCCTGCCTGAATCAAGGCCAGGTTTCCTATCATCATCCCTGTGTTTGATGAAAGAGCACACAAGGTGAGCAGTCACCAACCCTGATTTGGGGTTAATACTTGGATTTTGTTCTATTTTTTTTGTCTTGTATTGGGGATTATATCTAGGGCTACAAGCTGCCAGGCCATGTATGACCACAACCTGCTGACACTGACTCTGCAACCCAAGCTTTCAGCTTCCCTTTCTCTAGGTTTTGGATCTTGAGCAGGGAAGGGGAGCTGGCTGCTAGATGTGGTCTGAAGCCAGATTGTGAACACTTGCAACTGCAAAGTTGCTTCTTAAAGAACACTTTGTGCCAACCCCTCCTAAAAGATAACTTTATTTAAAACTCCATACTCTTTCCCCTCAGGCATTTAAGGAGGAAGGACAAGAACCTGAGGAGATTGGAATCAGCTGGGGAGCTGCGAGCAAGAGGGCTGTAAAAAGAAACACCAAAGGTACCTACCTGCCTGTGCTTGACACTGGGCCTGGGGAATGGGTGTCAAGACGAGTAACTGCTCTCTGTATGTGTAATATGCATACTTAGATGTGCATGTGTGTGGGACAGCCATAGTGTTGCATTGTGCCCACCTTAGGTTTTGTTTTTGTCTTAAGGTTTATTTTTTGTGCGTGCATTGTGTGTGTGTGTGTGTGCTTGCCTGCATGTGAATGCACATGTGTTTGGTGCCCACAGAGGTCAGAAGCAGGTCTTGGACCCCTTAAAACTGAAGTCAGGAATGGTTACCAGTCTCCATGTGATTCCTGGGAGCTGAAGCCCATCCTGCATGACAGCAGTTAGTGCTCTTTCTTAACCACTGATCCATCTGTCTACATAGTGATTTGGCTGGGCTGCTGACCTGTGAGGACCAGTGTCCTCCATCTTCAAACCCCAGCACTAGGATTATAAGTACCCTCATGCCCAGCTCTTCACGGGTGCTGGGATTGAGCCCAGGCCCCCAAGCTCACAACAGAAAATGTTTTTGCCAGCTGAGCCATCTGCCCATTTCCCTGAAATCAGGTTTTACCAGTGGCTTCGAGGACAGCTTTTCATCAGCATTCTAGGCTGAGGCAAGAGAAGGGCCAATTCCAGGTTGGCCTGGCTACATGAGACTCTTAAGGGCCAGATATGGTGGTGCATGCCTTTAATCCCCAAACACCACTGCTCCAAACAAACCAATAACTGAGGGCTAGTGAAAAGGCTCAGCTACTGAAGGTAGAAGCTCCTGAATCTGAGAGTTGTTTGATCCTTGAGACCAGAAAGAAACAACTGGCTCCCAAAAGTTGATCTCTGGCATCCACATTCACACTGAGGCACATATACGTCTAACTGTGCTCACAGAGACAGCCATAATCTTTTAAAAAGCACTAACCTGGAGGCCTAGTATAAACCTGGCTGCTTGTGTTGCAGACACTTGCCTAACCTGACACAAGCATATCAGATCAGTGGGCAGCATTGTCAGATGAGCCTGGGGGAGGTCTGGCATGGTTGATAGGGTGCCTCCTTGAGCAGAGCTGTGCCTGTCCATCTCTGGAGGTGCTCAAGAATGTGGTGTTTGGTGTGATGTCCTAGCCCATGGCTTCCAGGCCAGGCCAGAGGCTCTGTGATGGTAGAAGTGAGGTTTTAGCCCATAAGACACTGTTAGTGGTTCTCTGAGCACCACTTTCTGGCAGAGTGGGAAGAAGTTCCAGGAAAGTCACAGTCACTCCCTCTCACAGTGGGGCTGGCTCAAACAAGGGGTTTGGAGTGGGCACGTGATTGCCCTGCATTTGTCCCAGAGCCTTTCAAATAGGTGAAATCACTGCATGAAGAATAGTTCTGACCTGTTTAATTCTTGTTGAATTGGGTAGTAAATATGTCCCTTGTACTGATGTTAAACAACCATTGGTATGTCCTTTCTATGTCCCATGAAGGTACTGCACCCACCACAGAGGGCTTGAGTATTCAGAGTCCTACTCTCCGGTTGAACTGCTCTGAGAACCATAGAGGTTATCTGGTTCTGAGAATTTAACCAGAGCCACCAGGCACTGCCTAGGCATCAAACTATAGTCTTGGCCAGGATTTGGATATCTAGTCAAAGTCTTAAGGATTATTAAAAGTTGACATTTCTTTCTGTGTCTGTGTGGATTGGTGTGCACATATAGGAGGTACAAGGTTAACAGTGGGTTGACCTCAGTTGTTGTCCTTGTTATTTCATGGGGTAGATTCTCACTGGCCTGGAGCCTGCTGATTCAGCCTGGCTGGTTGACCATCAACTTTAAGGATCCTCCTGTCTCCACCTCCCCAGCATTTCTCAGATGACATCTACCCTAACTAGTTTTGTGGGTTTTGCATTTTATTTAGTGTGTGTATGTGCATGTGCGTACCCGTGAGGGCATGTACACACATATAACACAGTGCAAGCACAGAGACCAGAGAGGACTATCTAGGAGCCATTTCTTTCCACCATGTGTAATCCAGGAATCAGACTCAGGTGGTCAGGCCTGGCAGCAACTGTTTTACCTACTGAGCCATCTCATACCCCTTTTAGCCCCCCTCCACCTCTCCCCACCCCCGCTTTTGTCTTAACATTTTAATAACTGTGGTGGCCCACATGAGGTATCAGAGGACAGCTTTATACAGTTGATTCTGTGGGTTGAACTTGGCCATTTGATTCCAAAGGGAGAGTTGGTATTGTTGGGGATGGCACCAGTGGGTAGCTGGATCAGGAAGCTGGATGGTCATGTTTCCATCCATGCACAGGAAGCTGAAAGAACAGAAATGAAGTGAGGCTCTCAGAGCCTCTCACAATGACAGACTTCTTTAGCAGGGTTCCTAAACCAGCAGTTCTCGGTCTGTGGGTCACAACCCTTTCTGATCAAATAACCCTTTCTCAGGGGTTACCTAATACCTAAGACCATTGGAAAACAGGTAATTTACAATTCATAACAGTAGCAAAACTACAGCTACAAACTAGCAATGAAAATAATTTTATGGTTTGGGGTCACCACCACAGGAGGAACTATATTAAAGGGTGATAGCATTTTGAAGGTTGAGGACCACTGTCCTAAAGGGTTCCTAGTCTCCCCAAACAGCGTAGTGAACTGGACACAAAGTGTTCGGATACCTGGCATCTGTCATTCAAAGCTGGCAGGGGCTTTTATCCACTGGCCTGGGGCTGCTGATTCAGTGTCCAACACTTTGTCTGCACCTCCCCAGCC
Source organism: Mus caroli (assembly GCF_978045245.1). Taxonomy (NCBI): domain Eukaryota; kingdom Metazoa; phylum Chordata; class Mammalia; order Rodentia; family Muridae; genus Mus; species Mus caroli. The sequence continues at coordinate 38,312,111 of NW_028227273.1, forward strand.
CTGGGATGACAAGTGGATCACCACACCCAGCATTTACATGGATGCTGGGGCACTGAGTTCAGAGTCCATGTTAACCACTGAGCAATCTCCCCAGACAACTGTTCTTTTAGCAGACGATGTTCAGGTTTTGTTTGTGGTGTTAGGTCTTTCCCAGTATTCAGTGTTTGGAAGTTGTTTGATGTGTTGGCTGTTGAAACAATAAAACAGATGGACAGAAGGCCTCCGGGTTTGAGGACCCACTGTGTTTACACTGTGGTAGTGTTGAAGTCCTGTGTGATGCCGGGGTGGAGGGTTGAGGAAATGAAGAAGCATCCTGGGCATTGCATGGTAATCATATCCATCAGAAATGATGGCAACTACAAGAGGCTGCACCTGATGCTGCTCCCTCCTCCTCCCAGGTGTCAAGCTTTGAGTAACTCTCAAGAGCTGCCTCTGTCTTCCTTGGTATAGTAGGACACCCTACAGAATTTGTTTGTTTGTTTGTTTTTTCCACAAAACCCTTAGTGGTGTTCTGTGTACTGCAGATTTGCCCACAAAACAGTTGTGTAGCTGAGGGGGCTCCATCAGCAGAGCTCTTGCCACAGAAACATGAGTGTGGGACTGAGCTCAGATCCCCAGTAATCATGGGAAACCAAGTGTGCATCCATAACCACAGTGGTGGGGAGGTAGGCACAGGAGGGTCTGTTGGGTTTGGTGGTCAACTAGCCACGCTGAGTCAGTTGGCTCCAGGCCGACTGGTGAGGTACAGGTGAGACCCTGTACTAGGAAATAATATGGGTAACAACTGAAGACCCGTTGTTGACTCAGAACACCCCGTGCAGCTGTGCACGTATCTCACATGACCAGTGCTAAGTTGCAGAGTAAGCATGCAAGCAGGTACCAGAATGCAAGTAGACCCCATCAACAGTCCAGTGTGTCCACAGACAGCACTGCAGGTGTCCCACAGGCTTGCATAGTCCAGCCCAACTAGCAGTGAAGTTTCTATTCTCAAGTGTTTGTTGCCTGGTGTGATGGGGAGGCACAGCTGCAGACCAGCCTAGCTTTTTTTCCCCTCTGTTTTTTGAGGTGTTTAGTTTGGGACAAATATGAGCTCTCTTAAAGCTATTTTTAGGAAAAGTCTGAGCACTGTGCTATGGTGATTGAAGCCTTGGCTTAGACACCGACCAAGACAGAGTCCCTGCAATATGGGCAAATAGCTAACAACGTGGAATTGTATTGTCCCCTGTCAAAAAATTGAGACTGACTCTGGTTTCTAACCCAACTGACACTATTCTATAACTAGGATCCAAGATGGAGGAGGAGGGCAGCGAGGACAACGGCCTGGAGGAAGATTCCAGATATGGGCAGGTGTGTTGGGCCTGGGGGCGGCACATCTTCCCATGCCCTAGGGTCTTGGTGACTGACATCCTCACTCCCCTCATAGGATGGGGTTGTGATTCTTCAGAGTTCACAAGACAGGGACACCATGGATACAGGTGTGCCAGATGGGATGGAGGCTGAGGACCTCAGTGTGCCCTGCCTGGGGAAGGCCAACACCGTCAACCAGATTCTTCATGCTTTTGATGACAGTAAAGAGTACGTGGCCGCGCAGCTGGGACAGCTTCCAGCTCAGCTCCTGAAGCATGCTGTAGGTAACTTGCAGCCACGTGTGTGCCAGCGGCCCCAGGGGCTCAGCATCATGGCTACCTAGGCCCTGGTAGAAACAGACCCCGAGTTTAATACCTGGTAGGGACTGTGGGCCAGTGACCACTGCTGCAGCATAGTGCAGGGAGTGCTGTGGACTCACAGGAGATGGGTGTGTGGGTGGCATGAAGGCTGTTCAGGTCACAAGGGCTTTTAACTGCTCTGGAAACACACTCAACAGAACAGTCTGTTACCTGGTGGTGCTGCTGTCTGCTCTGAAGACCTGAGGCCAACCCAAGTCTGCAGGTTGGCTTTGCTGATGCTCACAGTTGATTCCAGTGGTATTGTGGTTTTGTTCTTGAGGGACTTGCTGAAATTGAGCCTCAACTGAGGTCAGGGAATATAGGAACATCCAATGGGTCTTAGATAAACTGGAGGACCTCTGCTCAGCATAATCTGAGTGTATGGCCCTGTGGAGGCTCTCTGGGCTGCAGGAATTATCATGGATCCCAGGGTGAAAGGAGAGCAACACTCCCGGTCCTCTGACACACACACACACACACCCGAGCATGCACACAGCAATAAGTAAGGGTAAACCTGAGGTAGTAGAGCTGGAGTAGCACCTGTTGGGGTGTGAGTCTCCTGTACTTAGAAATGTTCTCACTCAGCCAGCACATGCCTGAGAACTGCCATGAGCCTCAGCCTGGAGTGAAGGGTGACTCTGCTGTCTGTCCTCAGCTGAGCTGACACAGTGATGGGCACTGGTGAGGAGTGGACATAGGTTGTGTAGGAAGCTGTGAGGTACAGGCTGAAGTGTTCACAACTCTGGCCTCCATGAAGTCATGTTCTGATTCATTTGCCAGGTGGATGAGGAGGTCTTCAAGAACAGTCTGGAAGCTTCTGTGTCAGATCTTAAAGTAACTCTGGTGAGTGGAGTCTCCCTGTGGTTCTTGCAGTTTAGGAGACACTGATGTTCCAGAGGAGACTGTGTGTGTGTGTGTGTTTGTAAAGCACAGGTACACTGGTTGGTTACCCTGTGGCAGTTGCCTGAGGGACAGTTAGGGGAGCAGTTGTACCTTGGCTTACAGTTCCAGGGACTTTAGTCCAAGGTCAGGTAACTTGCTATATGTCTAAGAGGAGGCAGACTATTATGGCAGTGGAAGAGTATACCAGAGAAGGCTGCTCCCCTTCATGTAGGCCAGGGAACAGAGGGAGGAAAAGACAACAGAGGCCTCTCCTTCCCCAGCCAGTATCTTCATGTTGTATGTTCACAATTCACCAAAAGGAAGCATTGGTGGGACCAGAACCCTGTAGTCTAGTCACCTCCAACCTTACAGTGTGATACAGATGGTAACTGGAGCCTGAATTTGGAGGCTGACATAGGGATTGTGGAGATACTGTGAGGTGGGGCCAAAGGGCCAGACAGCTGGGTTCTGTAAGTGCCTGGGTGGTTCCCAGAGAAATCCAGGCTTGGAGTTAGAGTAGCTGAGTTCAGGGATGAACTTAGTGTGGTGGTAGCCCTGAAGCAATAATGGGTATAGCTCCTGGTGTGCAGAGATGCCTGTGCTGGAGACTGTGAGGTCCCAGGCCTCTGCAGGGAGTGCAGCTGCTGTCCTGAGTGAGGAGGCAGGCTTCCTTAAGTCCCAAGCTCACTGGGAGAGGTGACCACTGCCTAGTCTCTCTGTGTCTTTGCCATTGGCTTCTTTGTAGATTAGGGTTCAATTTCAGGCCCAGAGGGGTATTTCAGCCTGGTGCACAAGAGCACTTTTTCAAGGTGTGTCCACTGAGAAGCCTCTAAGTGGATGAGGCCTTGGTGATAGATGTGTGCATGGGATCTGTGGCTGTGTTATTTGGAGTGATGTGTACCCTTCTATTTTCTCTCCAACAGGCTGATGAAGAAGCCCCCATGGAACCAGGTACTGCTGAGACAGGCACAACAGTGTGGTTTGCGCCCCTGCTGCTCGTACTTAAGTCCTGTCTGTTCTCAGCTGTGTTATGGTTTCATAAATCACCCCAGTGGTGGACCATCCCAATCGCACAGGATCAGAGATTGGAAACCCACTGTATCACCAGATCTGTGCGTGTGCTGTGGCAGCCCAAGGCAGTCTTGGGGGCAGATGTGCCGCTTGCATCAGGCCATGCAGAGTGGCTATAAGTGGCCACAAGGTGAGGCAGCGAGTCCACACACAAGACAGATCTTGTGATACCTTACCAAGCCAAAGTCATGGGGTTGATGCAGTTCAGGCAGGCTGAGGCTGTGGTAGGGGACTTACCCCAGAAGCCACCAATGCCAGAAGATAAGCAGGTTTCTGCCAAGATGTTCATCATCAGCCCCTATGGACTGCCATGTTCCCAAAGGTGAAGAGCGGTTCAGTAGCCTTGGACTGTGGTGCTGACCGCGCGCAATCCATCAAGCTGAGAGCAGCAAGCTCCTCAGTAAATGGTGACTGCCATGGCTTCAGCACTGTGGACATTGGGAAGGAATGTGCTTGATGGAAGACACAGGCATGATGGAACCTCTGAAGAAAGCCGTGGAAGCTGCGCTGTGGTTGTAGGGTAGAAGTATGGGGGGGGACCCACCTCTGCCACTAGTGCAGGCTGGGGGTGCCATGGCCGTGGGCGCAGGTAGGGTGCAGGCGCTGTGTAGCGGGTTTTCCAATCTCTGTGTAGCCAGCAGTTCTGTCGGTGTGAGCAGGGCCGCAGCGCCCGAGCCGCAGTTGTGATTGCTTTATTTCCCTGGTGATTAAACCTTGTGCCATTCTATTCCTGTTAAATCCGTAGAAAATGAGAAAATACTCGACATTTTGGGGGAAACTTGTAAATCTGAGCCAGTAAAAGAAGAAGGTTCGGAGCTGGAGCAGCCCTTTGCCCAGGCCACGAGTAGCGTGGGGCCAGACAGGAAGCTGGCGGAAGAAGAGGACCTATTTGAGAGTTGCAGCCACCCGGAAGAGGAAGAGGAAGAAGAGCAGGAAGAGGAGCAGGAAGAGGAGCAGGAAGAGGAGGGAGATTTAGCTTTGGCCAGCAGCAGCAAGTCTGAGTCTCCAAGCACTCAGTGTCAGTGGAGCGAGGCAGACGCCCCGTTAGCAGTAGTGAAAAGGGAGCTGGCAGATGCGCCGGGTGGAGGTGGAGGTACTCTGCACAGGCGGAAGCGCAAGCGAAGGCGGAAGCTTCAGGCGCAGGCAGAAGCCCTGGGCACAGGTGGAGGTGCCGGGATGAACTGCGAGCCTGTAGGGCAAGAGGAGCCAGTTGAACAGAGTAGCACGGCTGCCCAGCTCCCGGAGGCCACCAGCCAGGAGCTGGTGCGAGCGCCCACGGCAGCCCTGAGCCCTGAGCCCCAAGATAGCAAAGACGACGTGAAGAAGTTTGCTTTTGACGCTTGTAATGACGTCCCTGCGCCTCCTAAAGAGTCCTCAGCCAGTGAGGGCGCTGATCAGAAAATGAGGTTTGTTGATTCTCAGTCCTAGACCAGACGCTATCTCCTTTCATTGTCACTAGGACACACATGAGCTGTTAGAGCCTGCAGTCGGCAGCCACACTGCCCAGCTAGCTCCTTCAGGCAGCTCAATGTCTCTGCATATATTTAATGGGTGATTGGTTTTCCCTTACTCAACCTGCCATGGTTGGGCTCTTAAATTGATGACTGGTATCGTCAGCTAATCTGAATTGCTCTATAGGGATTTGACATTGTATGTGGTCAGATTTTTCAACATAAACTCACAAAAGGTGTCTGTCAGTTTAATGTGAGCCTAATTCCCTGGTAGGTATTCAGCTTGAGCACATTTCTATTGTAAAATTCGTTCACTTTAGCTTTTCTGTGTTGCAGTAACATTCATTTTTGTCTCTAGCTCTGTTAAGGAAGAACAAGATATAAAGCCAGTCATTAAAGATGAAAAAGGTAGGTCTCTCTTGTCCTGTTGCCATGTGGTAACCCAGGGAGGGGATGGGCTCCAGGCTGCCACACGTGCCAATTGTCCAGGCACATGGCACTTCCCTGAACCACTGTCAAGATTCTGAGTGTTTGTGTGTGTTGTTCTGTGTTGTGCATCATGGTAGTATGTCTAGACAGGAACACCTGCTCTGTAAGTGGCAAGGAGGCACCTATAAGACCCCTTGAGCCATCTTTCCAAGGCTTCTCTGCCATGGGGGTGTTGCTCTGATTATTTCTTGAGTGAAGAGCCTGCTGGCTTCATGTAAAGTGCCTGCAGTGTGAGCCCAAAGACTCTTGATTTATCCCCGGTGCCATGTAGAAAGCTAAACAGATGTGCATCCTTGGAGAGGTGGTGCAGGAGGAGCACTGAGCTTCACTACTCCACCAGTCCAGACAACTGTGAGCTTCAGGTTCAGTGTACTGTGTCTCGGAAAGTAAAGTAGAAAATTATTTGAGGAAGACCCTTGGCCTTCACACTCATGCACAGGCATGGCAAGGGAATCTTGCAGTTTATGCCCCATGGGGATAGGTCCTGCCACAATGGTGCTGATAACCTCCTCTCTCCAGGCCGTGCCAGCTGTAGCTCAGGAAGGAACCTGTGGGTCAGTGGGCTGTCCTCCAGCACCCGTGCTGCTGACCTCAAGAGCCTCTTCAGCAAGCATGGGAAGGTAGGGCACCCTACATCTGCCTGCTAGCAAGGTGGGGTTGGAAAGGCATCTCGCTTCCTAGCTTTTAGTGTCCATTTCCTCAGTGTTTATATTTTCTCTTATTCATGCTGAAGGTGGAACCTGGGACTTAGTGCATGCTTGTGACATGCTCTGTCACTGATTGGACCCACCCTCTTGGTATGAATTTGGGGAAGACTCTTGTAGCCCTTGGTGGCCTGGAACTCACTGTCCAGACCAGGCTGATCTAAGACTTGGACCACTACTCCCAGCTCCCCTGCCCTGTCATTCTGAGTTCTCACAGTTGGACCGTCTGCCTCCTTCCATATGTGGGACAGCTGTGGTGACAGGCTTGTGCTACTACTTGAGTCCTGAGGGCAGAGATGAGTTTGTAGAGTGCCTCCCTTTGGCTGTCAGGAAGTCCTGGGGTTCATACCCAGTACTACATAAAGTAGATCTTGGCATTCCTAAGGTGGAGACATGAGAATCAGTTTTATCCTAGGCAACATTGTGCTTAGAGCACCCAGGTTCCAGCAGAGAGTAGCTTCATTCTATCTTGACTCTTCTCAGGACCATGTGAGGACAGTTCCCTCTGAAAGGTCCTTTAGAGTCTAAAGCCCAAACATTATTGTGTGCTACTGATCAAGCTGTTGGACTCTATATCCTTCAGCCTGAAGCACTAGAAACTTGAGCAGGAGACTGGGTTCAGCTTCTCAAGGGGATACACTTGAGAGCTTCCCTCAAGCACTTGGGGACAGAAGAGATTACCCTGCGATAAATGAGTCTGAGCAGTGGTACACAGTACTCTGGGCAAGTGCCTGGGCATGGGTGTGGTCACTGCAGAAATCTTCATTATCCCTGGGTGCAGTCCTAGGCACCTTTCCCACCCTCAGCAGTTGTCATACCCACTACAGGTGGTGTCCTAAGACAGACTCTTAGACCATAGTTAGTTTTTGGTTGTTTGGTGCTGCTGTCCTCCATGCACTTTGGTATGTACAGAGGCACCTACACCCTGAGAGCCAGTGAGTATATATGTGTCTGCATAATTCTCGAGAAGGCCAGAAGCATGAGGACAGCAGGACGAAGGTCAGGTTTCACATACAGTGGTCAGAGGGTGTTCCCAAGGCTCAGACTAGGGGTGCAGCAGGCCAGTATGTATCTAGACACAGCCATACCTCCAATATATGAGAAAATGCAAAGGCTTAGAACTGGATGGTGTTGCCCTGACTTAAGCGTTGTGTTCCAGGACACATGCTTCTTTGTGTTAGATACTTGGTGCCTGGGGTTCAGAGGGCACATGGTGCCATTCTTCTCTCCGACTTGGGTCCCAGGGCACTATGCCCCCAGGTCCCATCTGTTTGTATGAATTTCAAACCTTTTGGTGCAAGTGTTCTTCTGGTTGTTTGACTCTCTGGATGCTGTTGAGCACATGTGTATGTCTGCAAGGGATGTTCTTGTGCTGGAGTATAGCCCCAAGTTCCAGAGCACAGGGTGATGCCAGTTCCTGCTTTGCCGTGTTTACTTTAGCAGTTATGCTTGACACTAAAGGCTCAGGTCTGCAGCCCACTGCCCCAGGCTCTTCCTGCCCTCAGGCCTCCTCCCTTGTGCTTCCTGACTAAGGAGGGCAGCCTTGCTCTTCAGTGGACAAACACGCCCCGTCCAGCTGCACTTGATTTTTGTCTTTTTCAACTACCCACTGCCTTTTTCTCCCTACATTTTCAGTTCATTCTCCCTCCTTGTCTTGGAGTGTTTTCAGAGGAATACATTGGGTTTTCTGGGCTCTGCTTTTCCTGCTCCTGTACTAGGGACTCACATCGTGGACCCTCTTGGAACTCTGCAAATCATTGTTTTCATGGGATTGAGGCAGGTGCTAAGTCTGTGGCCTTGGACTGGTGCCAAGTTCCCTGCCCTTCCTCACCTCCCCAGCCCTGGTTGCTATCTCCCAGTTCTTTTGTTCCATTCTGGTAGATTTCTTTTGCACTTTCTGCCACGGTCTCTACTATTCAGTGCCAGTCACTGTCTTTCAGTTCAGATGGTTTGAGGGTTCCCTACACCTTCCTGACATAGTGGGCTACTTCTTGGCTGAACAGATTCTGACGTCCACCAGGTTTGTCCCATTTTACCTGTGGCTGGGCACAATAACCCCCTGTCCATGTGGGCAGGTGTACCAGCTGCTGACTGTCCTGTCTGAACTGTGAGGGTCCCTCCTGCATAGCTCCCCATGCTTGAGTCAAGGTACCACCATTCAGTTCACAGCCTCTGCATTTTCTCATGTCACCTGTAACCCACTTAAGTTTCCCTTCCCTGTCCATGTCCTGAAAACTCCGGGTCTGCAAAGTGTCAGCCCTTCCCTATGGTACAGTGGCTGCTGCCTTCAGGGGGCATGGCAAGGAAACTGGGGCCTGGCAGGGGTCAGGTACTACTGAGCAGGCACTTTTGGCTATGCAGGGTCTGACTAGGTTTCATATCTATCCATGTGATGCTCTACTGGCTCCGTCCGTGTACTGTTTGTCACCGTAAGACAAACTGCTCTAACAGATGAAGATGCTCTAGAATCTACAGAGGTCGACTAACTAGAGCTGAGTACCAAGGATAACAGCAGTGCTGGGTCTATAATAAGCCCTGTGATTTTGTGACAGAGGCTAGATGCATCTTTATATAGGTGTGTTCTTTCCCTTGGAGGTCATCGGAGCCAAGGTGGTCACCAATGCCCGCAGTCCTGGGGCTCGGTGCTATGGATTTGTGACCATGTCCACGTCAGATGAGGCCACCAAATGCATCAGCCACCTACACAGAACTGAACTACATGGGAGGATGATCTCTGTGGAGAAGGTGAGGTGTCTGGCGGTGTCAGCCCTAGCAATAACAGGGTTGTGTTGCTCTCATGTCCACCACCACCCCTTTACATTCTAGGCCAAGAATGAACCCTCTGAGAAGAAGTCGTCAGACAGGAGAGCGTGTGACCAAAAGGAGAAGGTGCCAGGGCCGGACAGGCCTCACCCTGTGAAGATCAAGACGGAGAAGTACAGTGACGTGGCGGCCCTGTCCTTTGGGGACCCAGTGCCCTTATACACCCCACTTCCTAGCTGGTAGCCATGGCACAATGCAGTCCTAGTCAAAGCCTAGAGCCAGACAGCTTGTTAGCTTTTTCTTCTTAGCCATGAGAACTTTCCAGACTTGGAAGGGCTTCTTGGGCTGACTCTTAGCCCAAACATGCGCCAGCTTTCCCAGCTTGCAGCGCTGGTTGCCACAGTATGGACTTTGAGCAGGTCATCTGTCCTATCCTGACAGATACCAGGTATTCCCTTTTTTATTTATTATTTTTTCTTGAAAATAACCCAGTATGTCATGTATCCTTACAGCACCCTGAGATGCCTTAGCAGCTTGGAGCCCAGAGCCTCAGGATTGCTTTTGCCAAAGGACGTGGCTTATGTTTTCAGCAGAAATAGGCACAGATTTGGAGGTCTGGCGAGTGCCTGACAGTCTCTGTTGTCACCATTGAGGAGACTTTGGCAGGAGGGCTCTGCTGTTGGGTGTCACATGGGTAGTGTCAGTGCAAGTGGGGCTGGGCTTTCTATGCAGGTCATTGGGGAACAGGCTGGCCTCGAGTGCTCAAGTACCATAGTGAGGATGGCAACAACTAGCCATAACACTGAGAATGTCAGTGTCACTGGGATCAGGCATCAGGTCATGAGTGTGGGGGAGGCAGGCTCTGGGGAATACCCAGCAGCTGTCCACCAAAACATAAGTGAGGTCACGACTCACTCTAGGAACTCCTGGCTATAGCTATGTGGCCAAGCATGGCAGGTGGTAGGCACAGCATGCAGAGGCTTATTCCAGTGCTGCCATCTTCAGGTCTGGTAATAGAAGAGTGGTTTTTTTTTTCTGCCAATGAAAGGATTATGAGTGTTACCAAAAATCTTCCATTATATGATGCCTGGAAAACCTCTTGGGCTCGGAATCTCATTAATAAACAAATTTAGGAACAGACTTATATGCAGCCGGGCAGTGGTGACGCACACATTTAATCTCAGCACATGGGAGGCAGAGGCAGGTGGATTTCTGAGTTCGAGGCCAGCCTGGTCTACAGAGTGAGTTCCAGGACAGCCAGGGCTACACAGAGAAACCCTGTTTCGAACCACCCCCCCCCCAAAAAAAAAAAAGAAAGAAAGAAAACAGACATATGCAAGCCTGTAGGTGTGATGTATAGAGTTTAAAGGGAGAACAGGATCACTGGAAATCTACAGATGAGATGCCAAGAAGAAGGAGAATGGGGGAAGAATAAGGGCGCCCAGAGCAGAAGGGAGTGTAAAAAGTTCAGGCTCTTGGCAGCAGCTGAAAGGGGCAGCTGAGAAGAGAAGAGACAGCAGTGTGCTCTGCCTCAAGCAAATACAGAAGGCAGATGCAACCTACCCTACAGTACTAGCACTCCATTGAGACGGTGCTTCTGGGAAGATAGAGGGCCATGCCTAGGTAAATACATGTGTGCTTGGTGTGTAAGAGTCTAGAAACTATGGGAAGCAGGTCAGTCCAGGCTCCCTAAGTTGCCTCTGGACTGGCATCATGGGTACTCTGCCCTGCTTGTCAGCATGGAAGTCAGTTGGTGTTAGTTTATTATGAGATAGTGTCTCACCTTATAGCCTAAACTGGCACAGAACTCAATCCTGCTTTAGTCTCTCAAAAGCTAGAGAGACAGGCTTACCCACTATGCTTGATTAAAATTATTTTTCTATAAAAGTATAAATATTTTAAGGTGGCTCAGCTGATAGGGTACTTGCCACCAAGCCTGATGGCCTAAGTTTGATTATTAGAATATGCATGGCAGAGACAACCAGTTGTCCTCTGTCTTACATGTGTACATTGTGGGTCTACCCACACATGAAAGCAAACTCTTGGCTGGGAGTGTAGCAAGCCCTGAGTTCTGTCTATAGCACCATGAGGAACCAAGTATGATGTTACACCTGTCATCCTAGCATCTAGAGACAGATGAATCAGGAGTTTGAGTCCAGCCTCTGGGTTCACTGAGGAGCTGGGTTTCAGCAGCACTCTGCCCTGATGTTTCCAGCTTTTTAGGCTGCCAGAGGGGATCAGGAGTGGTGTAGGCCACAGATCCTCCCTTTTCCTGCTGGGTGGAGTTGTGTGGTTCCTGTGGAAACCACTGGGAGCTATAGCTGACTATTTTCAACAGAACTGTGATCAAGAAGGAAGAAAAACTGGAAAGAAAGGAGGAGAAAGGGCCAGAAGATATTAAAAAGGAGAAGGATCAAGATGAACTCACACCAGGAGCTGCTGGTCATTCTCGAGTCACCAAATCAGGTAAGCAACATCTTGGATGCTAGTGGAAGACATGGAAGCCTGATGAGGCTCAGGGTGTCATGGGCAAGAGGCAGGCAAGAGTTGTCACTTGGCTGGGTCAGCTGCAGACCATGTGATGGAACTGAAGGATCTGTTCTGTAGATGAAGCCTAGTGGCCCTGGTCATCACCCCACTGCTTAGAACTGTTGTCAGAGAGATTGTGATCAAGGCCACCTTGAACAGCCTAGTGAACCCCTGTCAAAAAATCAGAGCATCAGATGTACAGCAGACTGAAAGTGGAGTCTAGTAGTAGTCCACACAGGAGGAAAGGGGGCTTGCTCTACAGCAGAAGCCAGCCCTGACCCTGGGCTGGTCGTCATTGGACACAGGGTTGTGTGTGCAGTTTCTCTGGGGCCCTGTCCTGTGAAAGGTATGGTAGATAACCCTAGTGCACAGGCTGCTCTCAGGGTCCAGGCAGGAGGGACATTTTGGCCCATCTTAAGATGAGTAAAAAGCTGATAGTCATAGCCCACCTCTTCCTGGGACAGTTCCTGATGTGTTTGTGAATTTACCTGTGCTGTATGTGTGTGGGTTTTTTTTTTCCACTGAACTCTAGTTCCAGCTAGCATTCAAGTGGTTCTTGAGTTCTAGGGTCTGGTTCTCAAGGCCAGTGTTGAGCCATCTACCTGGCCCCAGTTCTTGTGTTTATTTCATGCTGTTTGCTCCCATGTTATAGTGATTTATTGTACTTCCTGTTGTAGAGTTTGCCCAGGGCTGTTTCATCTTCTGTTGAAACCAGTGGCTCCCCTTCCTAATGCTGGAGGGAGCTGTATTGTGCCATGTGGCTCCTTACCAGCAGCTAGGGACACTCTTCTCAACAACAAAAGCCAAGAGTTTAAAATAAAACTAAAATTGCTGGGCATCTTTAACCCCGGTACTCAGGAGGCAGAGGCAAGCAGGTCTCTTGAGTTCAAAGCCAGCCTGGTCTACATAGTGAGATCCAGGCTAGCCAGGGCTACACAGAGAAGCTCTGTCTTTAAAAAATGAAATACCGCTGCTTGTGTGGTGATTCTCCCCAGAGTCACCACCATCGTCCTAGTACTTACAGCCAGGGCAAAGCAGTGCAGTGACACCAGCCAGCTCCTTGGGGACAAATGGGACGACGCACTTGCCACCCACTGAGGAAATGTGCCCATTGCTGGGAGATACATTCATCAGGGACACACTTGTTATGGTTTGCAAGGCAGAAACAGCATTGAAAACTGAAGAGGGCCATGGACACAAGGCTGAGGTATAGAGTACCAGTATGCTCATCATGGCTGTGCTTTCCCTGCAGGAAGCAGAGGCATGGAGCGTACAGTCGTGATGGACAAGTCCAAGGGCGAGCCCGTCATCAGTGTGAAGGCCACAAGCAGGTCAAAGGACAGAGTAAGCATTGACAGGCAGATCTCTGAATTTGAGGCCAGCCTGGTCTGCAGAGAGTTCCAGGACAACCAGAGCTACACAGAGAAACCCTGTCTACAAACAAACAAAGATACTACAGGTTCAGAAGAATCTTAGTCTAAGCATGAGGTATACCCTCCCCTCTATCTGGAAGGTCTGGCTTGGCTCTAATCTGATGTTGGATTTTTTGGCAGGGGCTCTGCTACAATCTGTATCCTAGGCTGGCCTTGAAATTTTAATCCTGCTGCACCCCCAAGTGCTGATGTTACTAGTGCCCATCCCCCAAGCAGTTCTGTAAGGTTTAGAATAGCCTGACTTTAGATGTCCTGTGGCACCTGTCACTACTCTTTGGTGAATACTGAAAAGCATAGTACTTGGGATCTAGGCAGGCTGGTGTGTGCCAGGCTGGCTGTGAAACCTCAGAGAGACCCTGACCTTCTGCACTGTGCTGCAGCTGCTATTGGAGCCACAGCACCCTGCCTATTTGGTTCTCACTGAGTTGTTCTGGTCAGCAGAGCTCCAAAAGTCAAGACCGAAAGTCAGAGGGCAGGGAGAAGAGAGACATACTGTCATTCGACAAGATCAAGGAGCAGCGGGAGAGGGAGCGTCAGAGGCAGAGGGAGCGTGAAATCCGGGAGACAGAGCGAAGACGGTGAGCAGGGTTCTGGCGGTGACTTGCCTTGGATCTTGTCTGCTTGGAAGTAGTTCCTAGTACCATCAGATAATGTGAGGGTATTGACCCTCCCATGGCAGAGAAAACCAAGGCCTTGGCTATACATGGACCTTTGGCCTCTGCAGACCCTGGTGGGAGGGCAGGGACTCAGCCAAGGCCTCTGGAGTCTGGACAGGAGGCCAGAGGCTGAGCATGGGCAGCACTCAGGCCACAAACTGAGGCTTCAGCCACCCGTGTGCAGGGAGCGGGAGCAGCGAGAGCGGGAGCAGCGTCTGGATGCCTTCCAGGAGCGACGGGAAAAGGCTCGCTTGCAGCGAGAACGGATGCAGCTCCAGTGCCAGCGGCAGCGGTTGGAGAGGGAGAGGCTGGAGAGGGAGAGGCTGGAGCGGGAGCGCATGAGAGTGGAGCGTGAAAGGCGCAAGGAACAGCAGCGCATTATGCGTGAGCGGGAGGAGCTGCGGCGGCAGCAAGAGCAGCTGCGTGCTGAGCAGGAACGGCGGGCACTGCGCAGACCCTATGACCTGGATGCTAGGTGAGTACAGATACCAGTCCCGCCCCCCTCTCCCCAGAGGACAAGCATGTAGTGCTTTTCATTGGCCAGGACCTTGTATTGCCCAGCCACTCAGGGAGAGGCTTGAGGATCCACTGTTGTGCTCATGCAAGTATTCTTGCTGACAGTCAGCTCCCAACAGCCATCCTGAGGTACCCTTGGCAACTGTGGGATGCTGCTGCTGCTGCCACCTTGAATTAAGTATTTTTGCAAAATGCACACCAGGAGAGACGATGGCTACTGGCCAGAAGGGAAGCGTGCAGCCTTGGAAGACAGATACCGAGACTTTCCACGGCCAGATCACCGCTTCCATGACTTTGATCACCGGGATCGTGGCCATTACCAGGAGCATGTCATAGACAGGTGAGCATGTTCCCCTGCACCAGCTCCAGCTCCCCAGACATTATCCAGTGCATGGTGACGAGTTCATTGCTTCCTGGGGACCTCCACAGGGCAGCCACAGGTGGCACTGGGGAATACCAGGTCTAACACCGACCAGGTGGACCCACACCAGGCACCCTGTGCCTGCCTAACTCTTAGTATTCACATGGTGGCTCCACTATCCTCTCATATCTCCCAGTGGACCCTTGGTTGGGCAGGACAGCCTAGCTTTCATATTCTAGAGGAGGGAGCAGGTTGTAAGGGGTGAGGGGTCACTGACTTTGATCTTACTGGCTGGACCTGCCTCCCCTCAACTGTAGTCCCTTTCTTTCCCTGAGGACTCCTCAGACTCCCCAGACTATCTGTATTTCAAACTATCTTAACCCTGTGCATGGATGGGAATGTGTGGCAAAGCCTGCCTGGGGCAGCTCCTAGACAGTCTCTCTCAGTTTCTCACCTGTTGGAGACTTACTTCCTGTTCTGTCTTGGTTCCCACCTCCAGAGGAAAGCCTTCCACCTACCATTGCCATCCCTGGTACTGTGTCCTAGCATATAGCCAGTGCTTGGGGAAAAGCCAAATCTTTTCCCCAAGGGAGACTTCTGCTTCTACCCCCACACACCCACCTGCACACGGCCATACCAATGCCCTGTTCCCTTTGCAGGCGGGATGGGTCCAGAACCAGAGTGGAGGAGCGGGATGGGCAGGTAAGTCCGAGTAGCCACCTGTAACCCCCTGCTGTAGGGTGGGGGAGAGGGGCTGCTCCATTCTGAGTCTCATCTAATAAAGACTCAACTCAACTAGTACTTGCTTGGGAAACTGGTGTCTTTGTTCTGGAGACCTGCATTGCAATGGCAGCTTTACAGCCCTGTGGGGAGTTGGCCATAGGCTTTGCCCCATCTGATTTAGCTGGTTGCTAGGGTCCTGACAACACACTGTGGCCCAAGTCTCCAAGGAGGAGGTTGGGTCCTTCAGGATGGGCTTGGGTCAAGACAGGGATTTAGAAGTAGATCATCTCCTGGGGGCCCCCAGAGCATGTTTTCTCATCACCTGTCAGGAAGGCTGGTTTTAAATTACCAAGAGAGCCCTGGTGGTTTATGCACAGGCTGAGCTACCATGTTCAGCCCATGCCACCTCCTGCAGAGCCACCTCTTAGGCATGCTTGCCATCCAGCCTTGTAGCACTTCTAGGGGACATGGATTTTAGCTCAGTGTGAGCAGAGGCATGATAGAATACAGAAGCCAAGCACTGTGGGCAGACCCAGAACCCATGCTCTGTCTCGTGTGCCTTGCAGTACTACCCAGACGACCAGCACAGCCATGGAAGGCTCCTAGAGCACCATGCTTGGGATTCCGGAGACGGCTGGCATGGCTACAGCTCTGACAAGAAGTTGAATGAAGGCCAAGGGCTACCCCCTCCCCCCAGGTAAGTATTCTATATAGGAGGAACCTGAGATGGGTTTCTGGGGTG
Organism: Mus caroli; assembly: GCF_978045245.1. NCBI lineage: Eukaryota > Metazoa > Chordata > Mammalia > Rodentia > Muridae > Mus > Mus caroli. The sequence continues at coordinate 38,328,137 of NW_028227273.1, forward strand.
TTCTCAGAGGGAACTCGTGAAAGCACCTGCTATCCCTGGCTGCACCATAGAGACAATGATGGCAGGTGTGAACCTTGTCCCTGTTCTGTGGATGGCAACAGGGTGTGAATCTTCACTGCAGTAGGAGCCTGTCAATGCATTGACAGGCAGTAGGAGCACTCGTGGTTAGGTGGTTTGAGGTGGAGCACAGGCTGGCTTCCACATAGTCCTCTTGCCTTAGCCTCCCAAGCACTTTCCTGCTTCCCTGTTACATACTGTCTGCTGTCAGTTCCTAATTCCAGCCTGGATTATACTGCTTTCATTTTGGAAAGCACATACTACCAGCAGCCTGCCCCTTACCCACCCAGGTCTTGTACCCACAAATCCACCACCATGGCTTTGCAAGCATATACGGTGAAATGCACACATACACTTGATCTCAGTGAACACCGTGTCCTGGAGACCCTTCCATGTTGTGGTGTGTTTGGAGGCAGTGCTCCTGTCTACTGTCAAATTCCATGCTGTGGACATTCCCATTTTCTACCCATCAGGCAGTAAAGCAAAGTGTTAATGTGCTCCCTTTTAGCTGTGGATCATGTTGCCAGCACATGCCCATGTGTTTGTATCAGCATGTTTCCAGTAGTGGGTAGGCCCAAGTGTCGACCACTGTGGCTTCTTGTGGCCCTACTGTGTGGCTGCCCTGGTGGTGCCTGGTGTCCTCATTGCCCACCCCTGGTCATAGTCTGACTTTGAAGATGTCCTAGAGTTGGGCTCACATCTTTGGTGTGATGGGAAGCGCCTGGGGCAGCCGTTTGTCACCTTGTATTTGGCAAAGGGTCAACCGAGAGTGGGCAGAGCACAGCTCACAGTTGGAGGAGCAGCAGGTTCCTGTCTGGCACAGTGCTGTGGACACAAACATGACGGGCCATGAACACATACGGTGGCGAGGTACCAAAGGGTTGCAAGGAATGGGTGAACGCCAGGCCTACCGTGCAGGCAGAGTCCACAGAGCTCTCTCTCTCCTGCAGGTGCTGAGCGGGGCCTTGCAGGAGGACCTGGGCATGGGCATGTGGCAGCAGGCCGGGGTGGCATGGCTGGGTAAGAAGATTTCAACGTCTGCCACTGCCTTCCTCCTTTCTTCCCTCTACATGTGTGCACCCTGGTTGGGCTGGCATTGGCAGGCATGGCCCTTGCAAACTATCTGCCTTTGTTCTAGGCAAGGCAGCTTTGCACACGGTGGACATTCCCAGGGCTATATTGTGCCCAGTGGTAGACTGGAAGGTGGTGGCATGGCCAGCCAGGACCAGGGTGGCCGAGTTCCCAACCCCCACCCTCACCCCCACTTCACCCGCCGCTACTGAACTGCTCTGGACCAAACCCTGCTGCTGCAAGTAGGCAGAGACTGCAACTCCAGCCACCTCCCACTGTGGTACCACTAGCAGTCACAGGCTCTGCCAAGTGTCGATGTGAACTCACTCTCCTAGTGTTTTTAATAAACACAGTCCTGTTCTGCTGTTTGTAAGACAAGGTTTCTGCTGCCGGGCATTCTGCGTCCCTCTGATCCATTCTACCCTGCCCTGTTCTTGTGGCTACAGCTCTGTCCTGCCCTTGGCCCATGCTCAGGGTCCAGGTATTCTGCCCCACATCTCAGACATGGCGGCGCTGGAATCAAAGCTCAGAGGCTGTAGTGTTAGAGACAGCTGCAGAGCCGCCAGCTGCCCTTTCTTCAGGACCAGTACAGAAGCCTGAGCCGGCTTTCCCTAGCAGCCTCCTTGAAAGGCCGCAGCCTGGTGGTGCAGGCACTATGTGCCTTCTCAAGCAGTGTCGTCGACCAGGCTATGCCAGCAGAATAACCCACCTCTGGATTTGTTCCTTCCAGTCTGAGCACAGGCTCAGGAGTGAGAGCATCCAAACCCTTGTGGCTGTGGCACTGGTGGCTATGGAACTGGTGACATCTTACATAGTGAGAGGTCCTTGCATGGTGACTGATAAGTCTAATTGGTTTTTTTTTTTTTTAGTACTTGACCCTACCACTAGCTGGCTAAGAAGTCAGAGTCCTTTAAGCCACAAGTTTAGTGCCCAAACCTGCCTTTGGCCATCTCTGAGGCCAGGATACCATTTGTCCTCTTGGTGTCTATCCACCAGTGCTGAGTGGCACCAAACCTGCCTCTGCATATCTCAGTCTGCCAGAGCCCACCTTGCCACCAGCACTTCATTCAAGTGAGTCTCCTTTCACTAGGGCCCTGGTCATGTGGGCACTCTGCATTCTCTACACCAGGTAGGCTTGACCTGACAAGATCTGTCTCCAAGGCTGTATTTGATCTGTCAGAATGGCAAAGCTAGCCTAGGCTTAGCAGGTAGGACTGAGGGCTACTGAGCATGTCAGCAGTTCCAGTACTAGAGGGTGTTAGCAGTTCACGTGTCATCCCACCACCCAAGGCTGAGGCAAAACCAGTTCAGGCTAGCCTGGGCTATGTAAGAAGACCCTGCCTCAAAACCAGACAGGACATTGTACTTCAAGGACATAGTGCTCAGTGGAATGAGCCAGACACTACTGGGCCCACTACCAAAACATCTCCGAAGTCCTCAGCCACAGAAAGGAAGTGGCATTGTGGGTGGTGGAAGTTGGGAAAGGGTACAATTAGTGTGAAAAGTAGGCATAGCTTTGTTGTGCTGAGATGGAATCTTTAGGAGTTGGGTGGTGGGCATGGCCACCCAGCCTAGAGAATGAGCTTTCTACCCTCAAGCAGTGTCCTGAAAAGGCTAAGATGGTAAGTTTGGGCTGGCTGTCCTCAAACTCATAATTCTGTCCTCCCAGTGTGTGCCACTGTACCTGTCCTGCTTGCTGGAGGGCTTCTAACAGTGCAGAAAAGATTTATAGTGCCTAGTATACAGCAGAAAATGGTGACTGCTGTGACTGCTTCCTGTATCCAGGTTCCAAATCCTGTCTACTTGCCCATCCCTATGGCCTGCATCTTTTCAGATGCAAGAATTAGGATCCAGAGTGGGTATTTTGCCTGTGACTTTGTACAATCCACTTTAAGAAACCTGATCACCAGGTATGATGGGGTAGGCCTGAGATCAAGGCTATCCTGAACAAACTAGCAAGTTCCAGGACAAGAAAAAGAAATCTGATGGCAGTGGTCAGATCAATCACGCCAGCAGTCCTTGTGTCAGATGACACATGGAAATGCTATCCTGGTAACCTTAGACAGGTGTGGCTACATTCTTCAGGGACATCAGAATTACCTAACACTGGTTCTCGGGGTTCTCACTTCCCAGGTGATCCCTGCTTCTCTTTAGACATGCTAGGACCCCTCATGGGACAAGCATTAAGGAACCTGCACCTACTGTGCACACTGACTGGTTCTTTATGGAACTGCTGTGACCTGTATCCACTTGCTCCTGGTCCCAGTTCTCTCAGGCCTACCCCTTTCCAGATACCTGCCTGTCCCCTACCCCTGACCATCCTTAGGTTACTTTTTTTTCTTTTCTTATTAAAACAAAGTTGTTCTTTTCTTGTTAGTTTTTATTTTCCAAGGCAGAATTTCTCTGTATATCCTTGACTGTCCTGGAACTCATTCTGTAGTCCAGGTTGCCTGGAACTCAAGAAATCCACCTACCTCTTCCTCCTGAGTGCTTGGGATTACCACCCAGCTGAAACAGTTTTTCATACATTTTCCCACCCCTCATATCCTCCTCTACCCTTCAAACTAACTTCCCTTCCCTTTCCTTTTCTTCCCCCCATCCCCCACCCTTACAGGGTTTCTCTGTGTAGCCCTGGCTATCCTGGAACTCTGTAGACCAGGCTGGCCTCGAACTCAGAAATTAGCCTGCCTCTGCTTCCCAAGTGCTGTGATTAAAGGCGTCTGCCACCACGCCTGGCTCCCTTCAAACTTTCTTCTTTCCGTTCTGTTCTATTTTTAGTAGCACAGACACAGAAAAACCACAAAGGTGGAAACAAAAATATAGAGGTAAACAATAAGATTTTTAAGGATGCTCCCAAGCAAAGAAAAGTGTGTACAAAAATACCACAGTTCTTTTTGTGTTGGCCAACTATGGGGCATGGAGCCTGGCCTGAAGTGTTGCTTAATAAACCCAGGGCACTTCAATGGAGAAAGCTGATTTTCCTTAATCTGTGGGTGTCAACTAGACATAGCTTCTTGGGTAGTGGTGGGAATGCCAGCCCTTTTCAGCAGTGGAGCCCTGTCTTCCTTGAACCTGTGCATTCTGCTACTTTTGCTGAGTTCATGTGTCAGACCTGTTGTGTCTGGAAGACACTGTTCCTTGGAGATTTTTCCCACCTTTCTCATAGTGCCCTAAGCCCTGGGGTGTGATGGAGAGATCCCATTTGTGCCTGAGGTTTCCCTTTCTGCATTGTCCAGCTGTGGGTCTCTTAGTTCTTGACAACAATGGGAGGAACCTTCTGTGACGGTCTACCAAGGCTCTGACCTCTAAGGGTTTTTTTTTAAATTAGCATGAAGCAGCTCTTACCCCATGACACCAGACACCATCATTTGGAAAGGCAGGAGGGCTGTTAGTTCCAGGCCAGCTTGAATTGTGCAACTCAACCTTGCCCAAGTAACAATGGCTCTTGCATGTAGCTCCTGTCTCCTTGTTAAAGTATTCATGGGCTGGGTTCTGGTGCAGCTGTCATCTGTAATGTCATGTTAGCAATCTTGAAAATAAGGCCCTTGTCTCTAGCCCTTGGGGCACCGCTCCCTATGGTGGCATTAAGTGCTAAAGCCACCAAAAGTGTCTTATCTCGTCTAGACCCATCACACCCACTTCATGGGGACTGAGAAACTATTAGGTGCCAACGAAATGACGTGAGCTTTGTAGCAGACTCCTAGGAGGCACTGGTCATTTTCCCAGGCATAAGTGAGCATTTAGAGTCCTCTGGAATAAAACCAGTAGAGTGGCTTTCATGGTATCTCCAGTGTCTTGTCCCTGGGTCACCAGAAAACAGGCAGTGAGCCGTCCTGAGCTGGAGTTTCCTGAGAAAGGGAAACCCAGGCCCAAGTGCTCCCCTCTGGTTCCCACTTTCTGTCATTCACTTCCAAATGCTTCTTGTTCACTTGGGGACATGTCAGTGACTTGTACTCCTGGAGAGAACCAGCTGCAACAGCATATATAGGAATCTCAAGGAGAGAGCACTGGAGGGTGTAGTGGGCAGAAATCTGCAAGACAGGTGCAGACTCTGGCCTGGAGGGGAGATACTGAAGGGTTTCCAGTGTCTCTGTGGTACCACCTTGCTAGGAAATTCAAACCTTAATGTCACTGTCAGGGACTCAGCAGGGAGGAGGGAAGGTGAGCTCACAGGCCCTTTGATGAGCAGAATCTGTACCCTGAAGACCTGACCTGGGATCCATAGGAAAACCCTGTCTCAATACAACTGGGGCTGGGGTTGGAACTGTGTGACAATAAAACTATCCTCAATATCAAATACAAAAGAGAGGAGGGGGCCTGCAGGTTATTCAGTGTTGTAGGGGGAGCCCCCGGTTTCTCACATCACCACCAGGTGGCACCCAAGAGCCACTAAAAGATTCCCCACAGGTCCTTCAGTAGGATCCATTTCTGCCTAGCTAGTCCCTGGGACTTCAGTAGCAGCTGGCATGAGATCTTCACTGGTATCCAGAAACTCCTGGATCCAGGCTACAGTTTGGGCTGAATCTGGAGTTGCTATCCATCCTTGGCTACATCACAAATTTGAGGCCAGCTGGGCTTAGTAGTGTTCCTTTAATCTCAGTACTGTGGAGGCAGAGACAGGCAGATCTCTGAGTTTGAGGCCAGCCTGATCTATAAAGTGAGTTCCAGGACAGCCAGAGATAGACCCTGTCTTTAAAAAGCAAAACAACAACAAAAAGACCACTTGGAAGCCAAACCTGTGAAAATACACACAAATGTAATTTTAAAATTAGGACAAGGGTGCACATGGTGGCATATACTTCCCAGCACTCAGGAAGCAGAAGAATCTCTTGAGTACCAGGACAGCTTGGTCTATAGAACAAGCTCTGGGACGATCAGAGTTACATAACCACTATCCATTCCCTCCCCCAGCACCCAGGAAGGGAAGTGCAAGGTGGTGGCAGTGGTGTCTATTATCCTGGGACTTGGGAGATGGATACAGAAAGATAGCAATAAGTTTGAAGCTAGCCTAGACTACATATTGAGACCCTGTCTGTTTTAATAAACACAACACTGTTCTGCACAATGGGCTTCTAAAAGATTAACAACCAGCAATGGTTTCAGGATACAGAGAATGTCAACAAAGGATAATTACCTAAGACATGATAGACTGCTTTCATGAAAAAAAATGCCTTTGAATAAGATTCAACAGATAGCAGAAAAAAGGTGTGAACTATTTGACTTTAAAAGCAAATTCAGGGGGCTGGAGAGATGGCTGGAGGTTTGACTGTTCTTCCAAAGGTCCTGAGTTCAATTCTCAGCAACCACATGGTGGCTCACAACCATCTGTAACAAGATTTGATTCTGGTATCTGAAGATAGCAACAGTGTACTCACATAAATAAAATTTTTTTTTTACAAAAGCAAAACAAATTCAAATGTCCCACAGTTGACTATTTCAACAGTACTGTGACCTAAGCCACAGCCTCTGGCTTTTCAGAGCTCAGGGATTCTCCAAGCTTGCTGCCATCAGCCTGGGTCTTCCACAATTGCCTAGAACATACCACCCTGTCAGACACAAAAGCCTTGATCCCTCCAAAGAGCCAGGGCAGAGAACTCGTGGGCCACAACCACCTTGCTTATTTCTGCTTTAGTGAGAAATGGGCTGGCACTGACAGTGGCTCAGGTGGTCACCATGGCCTCCACCTGCTGCAGCCCTATGGCCCCAAGCCCTCACAGTGACCAATGGGTGCCCACGAGTGTAGTGGGTGCCCATGAGTGTGGTGGGTGACACTCGAGAGCTTCATCTGTGAGTGCTGGGTAGGGCCATGCAGACCTGGTCTTGATGGTGAAGCCAGCCACCCACTCACTATCATTGCTAGGACTCAGTTTTCCTGTGTCCTGCAGGTTGAATGTTAGACGCTCAGCAGGTGTATCAATGCCCTGGTCTGACTAGATTTGGAACCAGAAGGCTGTTCTGAGAAGGCAGGCCATTCCACCCTCGGAAGCCCAGTGGTTAAGACTGATTTTTTTTTTTTTTTTCGAGACAGGGTTTCTCTGTGTAGCCCTGGCTGTCCTGGAACTGACTTTGTAGACCAGGCTGGCCTCGAACTCAGAAATCTGCCTGCCTCTGCCTCCCAGAGGGATTTAAGTGCGCCACCACCGCCTGGCTAAGACAGACTGTTCTTCCTCAAATGAAACAGCTTTGAAGGGGGATGAGATCCTGTCCTGAATCTCGTAATTCTCCTAATTTGGCCTCTTGAGTGCTGGGATCAAAAAATGTGTGTCAGGCTGGTGAGATGGCTCAGTGGGTAAGAGCACTGACTGCTCTTTGGAAGGACCTGAGTTCAAATCCCAGCAACCACATGGTGGCTCACAACCATCCGTAATGAGATGCCTAAAGACAGCTACAGTGTATAATAATGCCTAAAGTGTGCCTAAAGACAGCTACAGTGTATAATAATAAATGAGTCCTTGGGCCACAACGAGGGAGCGAGGCCAGAGCAAGCAGAGGTCCTGAGTTCAATTCCCAGCAATCACATGATGGCACAAGCATCTGTCACAACCATCTGTATAGCTACAGTGTACTCCTATACATAAAATAAATAAATCTTTAGAAAAAAAATGTGTGTTGCCACAGAACACTACGCAGGATCCTGTCCATCGATCTCCACCAGAGAAGTATAAAAACAGACTATTTGGTGACCATTTTATTGCATTCTAGTCTCAGCCTGTGAGACACCAAGCTTTGCTTTTTTACATTTACAAGAACATTATCTAGGAGGTGGTAATGCATGCCTTTAATCCCAGCACTCAGGAGGCTGAGGCAGGCAGATCTCTCTGAGTTTGAGACCAGCTTGGTTGACAGAGTTCCAGGTCAGCCAGGGCTACACAAAGAAACCTTGTCTCCAAACAAAAAAGAATTTCATGGAGGCTGGGGGTGAGGCTCCCTGGTAGAGCCCCGCCTAGAATCTCCCCACTGAGGGGCTGGGGGTGTGACCAGGGGTAGAGCCCTGCCTATAATTCTCCAGTAAGAGCAGGGAGCATGGTCAGGGGAGGCCTTTCCTTGTCAAATGCCCACCCTTGGTTTCCATTTTTAGTTTTACATGGAGGATGTGCCATTTTTCATAAGCCTGTTAAGTTGTCTATCCATTTTTCTACCTTCTTGTTGGTTCTTGTTGGTTTCCAGAAGCTTTTTACGTACGGTGGAAGTCAGTCTTTTTTTGTCTATTTTGACTATTGGAAATTTTCAATGGCTTTGTTGCAGTTTTCATGTGTGAAGTGTTTGTGTGTAGGTGTTTTATATTTGCATGTTGTCAGTTATTAATCTTTCAATTAAAGGCTCCCTTTACAGACACTTACTGAACTGTGTGGGTGGTGAATGTGGGCAAATGGGACAATTAATGTCACCCTACACAGCACACTGAGACATATATTTTTTCCTATATATTCTCCCACCTGTCTTTTTTTGGGGGTGACGGGGGTCATGATCTCTCTTTGTAGATCAGGTTGGCCTCAAACTCACAGGAATCCGCCTGCCTCTGCCTCCCAAGTGCTGGGATTAAAGGTTTGCACCACCAAGATATCACTTGTGCTAAATTTTTAGAACGTTCAGTTTGTTTTTCTTTGCGGAGTCAAAGTTAACACCTAGAATGTTCTCTCAGCATTCCCATTCCTGGGTAAGTGTAGGTCAGGGCCTTGTAACAACAATGTCTTTTTACAAGACCCCAGTAGACAGGCAGAGACACTGAGGTAAGGGGAGGAGAGGCTGCGGCAGGGGATGACAGGGTTAGAGGCCACACAGTGACTACTGCATTGTTGCTGGTGACAAATGCCCAGAGTTTGTGTGTCAGAGGCCAAGTGCAGAGGACAAACTGCTCTATCCAGTCGGGGCAGCGAGAGCATCGGGGAGGGGAAAGGCGTGCTTTCCGAAGTGTGCTGGAGAGGTGGCTGACTCCCAGAAATGGTTGTAAGGATCGGGAGGCCAGAGCTTGCTTCTCTCCCCATCAAGCACTTGCTGAACTGTGTGGGTGGTGAATGTGGGCAACTGGGAATATTGAACTCTTACCCATCCCCTGGAGCCCCACCTCCAGTGGCCACGTGAACTTTCAGGCCAAACCCAGACGTCTGTCTCCCCGACTTAGACCCTGTTCCTAACTTGATGGCCATAGAGGGCTTTAAAGGCCCAAGATTGAGGTTTCTTTGGAGTCCACAGACACAAAACAAGTACAGATACAGATTAGGGAGGAAGTTCTAGAGTGTCCCTGGAATAATAAATAAATGGGTGGGTGGGTTACATTGCCTTCCTTGCCACCCTTCTCTCCTCCTCACTTCTGCTTCAAAAGCAGGACCCAACTCCACTCCTCCAACACACCAGCCTCTCCATCCTGCCACAGTGCTTTTGCGTAGCTGCATTCTTTGCCCCAGGGCCTTTGATGTATGCTGTGCACAGGAGAAATGTTTGTCATGAAGGCCTGGGCTGGGCCAGCCAATGTCACCACCCCTGTGGGCTGCTGCTGTAGCAGGGCGTGCCTAGAAGGGGTGGAGGCAGGTGGCTCAGCCGGTCTAACAGGTGCTGACCTGCGAGAGAGTCTCAGGCTGGCAATGGCCATGGAGGAGCTGCGGCGAGGGCTGTCCCGCTGGAAGCGCTACCACATCAAGGTACACCTAGCCGACGAGGCATTGCTACTGCCACTGACCGTGCGGCCCCGAGACACATTGAGTGACCTGCGCGCACAGCTAGTGGGCCAGGGCGTAAGCTCTTGGCGCAGAACCTTCTACTACAACTCTAGGCCTCTGCCTGACCATCAGACAGTTCGCGAGGCTCGCCTGCAGGACGGCTCAGTATTACTTCTGCTCAGCGACACCAGGTGACCAGGGATCTAGGCTGGGACTTGGGCTAGAACCTGGTAGGATCTTGAGCTCTGGCTTATGGAGGTTGGCCCAGTGGGGTGGTGATGTGGCTTGGGGACATGGTGAGAAATGCCTCTGTGACTGTGCCTGCTTCCTCTCCATTAGCTATGTCAATATGTGGTGCAGGCTCCAGCGGTGGCTCTGGGGACTCCCTTCCTGCTCTCCTTTCTGTGTACCTGGCTCTGGCTCTGCATGTCTCTCTGTATGTGTCCTGGTCTCTGTCTCTGTCTGCACACCACCCCTATCTGTTTCTTCATGTCTCTGAGTGTCTCCATCTCTCTCTCAGTTTCTGTCTACTCATCTAAGAGGTCGGCGGGATGAGCAGCCCTGGGCCACTACTGCACTCCCCATCCCAAGTCTGTCACACCCGGTGTCTACATTGGCCTCAGTGTCTCTTGTGGGGCCAGGCTGACAATGCATCCCCACCAGTATGAAGACACTTCAGAGCAATCTTGGACTAGCTGGAAAGGCTTTAGTCCTCACCACGTGTCTTTATGTTCACCCCCTCAGGTAGGAAATGGAGGAGATGGAGCGATGATTTTAGGGACACAAGATGCTGGCTGAAGGAGCCAACTGGCCCAGGCACCACACCTCTCTCTTCCTGGGAGTCCAGTCATACTTCAGGTAAGCCATTCAAATGGGAGGCCTGAGAGATGGTGGGGAAACTGAGGGCCTCATGAGGTGGGCACATTAGCCTTATCCTTCCATCTCCTAATGTTGGCTCAGCACTGGTGTCCCCATATGTGTGACTTTGAGAAGTTCTCTACTCTCCTCTGGACTCTTTACTTTGATGCAGATATAAACAGACTGCACTTTGTGGGCTTGGGTCCACAAGTGCTCTGCCTGCAATTCCTGTAACAGGCACTAGGACAAACGAAGCCGCTTTGCCTGCAATTCCTGTGGTGTCCACCAGGGGGATCCTAGCACTGTGCCTGCTACAGAAGGGCCTCAGGATTGTGGGGGACCACTTCACTCCCTTCCACGCCCAGATCCAGGCTATTTGGAGAAGGGAAAAAGGGCCATTAGCTTGGAAACTGCTGGTTGACATCCCTGGGCCTTTATGTCCCTTGCTGATCCAGGTGCTGGGCTTCCAGAGAGATGCCACCTCCCCAGCCCTGCTGATGCCCACTGCCTCTGGTGTTCCTGATGGTGACTTCTGACACTGTCGTCCAGCCCTCCATCCCCCCACCCCCAGCAAGGAACCTTCTGGTTGCTCTGTGGCTTTAGGACCCTCCCTTGGGAGCCTCTGCTGCCTGGATCGTCCTCTGTCCATCCCCAGAGTACAGCCTCCTCGGGGAAGCTCAACATGCACACTTCCTTCTTTGGAGGACCCACAGGGCTCCAGCTATGAACAGAACAGGAGGACACTCTGATCCAGGGGGGTCTTGGTGAGCCCATAGGTGTGCAAAGTGGTCTGAGTATTTCAGCACGTGCTGTGGGCGCTCTACTCCACAGCTCCAGTGTTGGGTGCTGTGTGACCCTGTCCCCCATTGTCCCTGTTTCCCCCCACCCCTTCACGTGCTGAGGGACTACACTGTGAGCCCAGAAGGAAATAATGTTTTAATTAAGAGTTGTGCAGGAGGCAGAGCAGGGCAGCTGGGGACTGAACCATGGTCTTTGGAATCAGGGTTGCTAGACATTCGCAACTATGCAGGCCTTGGGGGTGTGGGTCCCTCTCTGCCTCCCCAGTCTCCTTCCAGATCCACCAGGTTGTTGTTCAGCTGTGGGGGAAGCTGCTGGCCCTCTGGGAGAGCTGCTGGGGAGTGGAGGGGAAGCTGGCATTGAGGGGCAAGAGAAAGCATTTTGACATTTAACAAACCCTATGCAAATTGCATGCAAATTACATGCAAATCACTATTCATTTCTTCAGGCGGACAGCCTTAACGTGTTCAGAAATAATAATGTAGGGCCTGTCCCTTGGTCCCCATCCTGGCGGTCTTCCCTCCCTGCCCTCCTCCCTCCCTCCCTCTCTCTCTTTCCCTCCTACCCTTCCCATCTTTGATCCAAGGCCGCCTAGCCCTGAAGTAGATGTAAACAGCCCAATTGGCTGCCTTCATTCTGTTTTCTAGATCAGAGAACCAAGGCCTGAGGTCCCAAAGCCACAATGTGGAGAGCATGTGACCTCTCTCCAACAGTCATCAGAAGCCAACATGAACAGAACCTGTGACCCACAAAGAAAAGGTGACATGAGGAGGCTCCAGGCCTGTGATAGCTTGCAGCAGCACAGGGGAATTGTGGTGCTGAAGGTCAGGCTGCTGAGTGTGGGCCCCCCACAAGCTCACCCTGTTCCTTGTGTCCTGAGATCTCCCTGAATTCCTGCCACAGGACCATCAGCTTTTTTTTTTCTCCACTCCACCTTCTTTTTGTTTTTTATAGACTCCTATTTATTCTACAAAAGCCTACCTTCAGTGCCCCATTTATACACAGTCATTCCTGATACTCCAGTGATAGCCTCCAGTGTCCTCCGGGTCCCTGCTATGCCAGCACTATGCTCCTGTCCTAGGCCTGAGTCATGAGCCCAGGTTAGGTAGGAGGCTCATTCCATCTCTGTGAGCTCACTTCAGGAGACCCAAGGTCACGTGCCTACTCCGGGCTCTAGGTGCAGAGGTGCCATTTTGAATGTGTATCAAATAAAGACTGACAACAAAGCAGGAGCCTGCTGTGACCTGGCTTCCTTCTCTGTACTGTCCTCCCCCACGGTCCCCACTCCGGGTGAACCAGCCAGCTGCCCATTCTCCCTTCAGGGCCTGGCAGGTTTCAGGCCCCACCCAGCCAGCAAGCCCTAGCTGGGGTAGGAAGTTTCAGGTGAGACTTGGCAGCTTCTCCAGTCTCACTGAGGCCTATGGCATCCAGGGAGGGGCCCGCCTACGCTGGGTCCCAGCAGTCAGTAGCAGCAAGGATAGGGGGTGAGGATCCCACAGTGCTCCCCACGCAGGTGCTCCCCCCTGCAGTTTGGCCCACTTGGCCAAGCACTAGCAGGGTTCTGTGCCATTTGCTTGAGACCCAACCCAATTGGGCTTTTTGAAGGACCCAGCCAGAGGCCACAGAGGGGACGACCTTCCTGTGATTTTCCTGAAGATCTTCTGTGCCTGGCGTCATCTGTGCAGAGTGTGGTCATCGGTGGAGGCCTGCCAGGAATCCCCCAGTGAGGGACTGGGGCATGGTCAGGGGTGGAGTCCCTTCTTGGAGGCTACACCCGTACCTCCTTGAGGGACTGTAGGGGGAGTCTAACACTGATTGACCCCCACCCACCCTAAACCTTATCTACTCTGAGCTGGGATCTCACTGCCCTTCCGACACTGAGACTGTTGTGGGAGCTGTAGGACCTTGGCACAGTTCACTTTGCCCTCTAACCTGCCCCCAGCCCCCACCTTTTACCTCCCCCCCCTTTGTTTTTAGCTTTTACTTTTGTTTGTCTTTTTGAGGCAGAGTGGTCAATGCTTTAGGTCAGGGAAGCCTTAAACTGACAACAGTTCTCCTGCCTCAAGATCCCTTCACCCTTCAATTTCAAAAGTACTTCTTCGGGGAGGTTCCCAAATGATTCATGTTCCCTTAGTTTAAAAAAATTGTTTGAGTGAAGGTCTCAGCTGGTCTGGAACTTGAGGTTTAGACCAGGCTGGCCTTGAACTCACAGAGATTCTCCTACCTCTGCCTCTGGAATCTGGGATTAAAGGCTTAGCTACCACATGGCTGTAATTTTTCTTTTTTTAACTTACATGTATGTATGTATGTATGTATGTGTGTATGTATTACACTGTAATTTATTCATAGCTTGTTTCCCTGCAGCTGGGGCTGGCATTCAGTAACCAGGTAGCAGGCATGTGGGGTACACAGCCCCACCCCCATTCTGCTTCTGTCACTGTGGCCCCAGGATGCCCTGGTTTCATTGAATCAAAATCCTCAGCACCCAGCTCCCTGTTCTGTGATAAATGGGGAGAACTCAGAATTAGTCACTGATTGGATGACCGCGAGCCCAGAAGAGCATCTATCTGCACAGGGAGTTGATGGAGGAACTCTCTCCACTGAGCTCTTGTGTCCTCACAGAATCTGGACACTGCTGAGCGTTGGGGGACACCAGTCAAAGGGCAATCTGGGTTATAAGAATTTAGTGGCAAGGATAGAACAGTGCTGTGATCACCGCCATTTTGCAAGGACTTACCTAACTCCTGAGTTTAAGATTCTGAACAGGGAGGGTTTGATTTTGAGACTGTTTAAAACTTGAGACAGGGCCAGGGAGGCATCACAGATGGTCTCTGGCTCCAGCTCAGCCCAGGATGCATCTCTCTGTTCCGTGTGCTGGAGCTACAGCACCTCTCTGGGGCCAGGATCCTAAGAGATGGAAGAGCAAATGATGTGTCTGTGTGGTATCAGAGTTGGGGAGAGCTGAGACATACCTGCCATCGGCTGGGGGAACTAGAGCAGGACGGGCTTTCCTCTCAGATCCTATCTTACAGTGGAGCACACTGAGGCAGAGGCCAAGCTGGGTCAGTTGCATGGGGAAACTGAGGTACCATGACCATGATAACTGATGATACATAGAGGCACAAATACATAAATACATTTACATAATAGAAAAAATTAGGAGCTTGGTACTGTCGGCAGGGCCACAAACCTATGTACATGGTTTCTTATCAGTTACATATTTATTTAAGCATCTACATTCTCAATATTATGTGTGCCACAAAGTCAGCGAGTGGACCAGGAGCCAGCACGTTGAGCCCCTGGTTCTGTGCCTGTCGGGTACCCTTGATAGGCCATCTGAGATGGAAGCTGTAGATTCTCAGTCATCAATGTCACAGAGTTCTCAGCCTTCCACAGGTCCCAGGCCACCCTGAGCATACACGCACGCGTGCGCACACACACATACACACACACACACACACACACTCAGCCAACAGTCTGAGACATAGAAGGGGCCTGATAAGATGGCTCTGTGGCAGCTTGCCACCAAGCCAGACAACCTGAATTCAATCCCTGGACCAGGATCGTGGAAGGAGACAGACCCACCTTCTATAGTCATCTGACCTCCACACACACGATACTTAAATAAATGAAAAACAAAGATGCTTGGGCCAGCAGGAAACCTTCCCCACCATGTCCCCTCCCAAAGCTCCTGCACAACCTATTCTCGGCCAGCTGTCTGGGGACAATTACAGTGTCCCAGACACCGCACAGACAGGTCTCATGTTTAATTCATCCTGAAATAATGACAGCTGTAGGGAGAAGGCAGCAACCTGAACCCTCCACTCCTGGCCAGCAGTGCTTGGGGGTGGGTGCCAACTGGGGGTTTATGTCCTGTACTTGGCCCAGGGTCCCCAGATGTAGGGCATCCTTCCAGGTGGCATGGGGGGGGCCTGTAAAGGAAGATGCTGACAGGGGCTATGGGATGGGGGATGCTAGTGTAAGCTGAAAAACACAATCCACACCTGACCCTCCCATGGGTGCATATCTGCACCCTGGCACAGGTCATGTGACCAGTGTGTTGCACATACAGGTGGGTCAGAAGACTGGAACAGCTGGGGATGAAGCAAACGGATGTTGGAGTCACAGGGAGTGGGCACCATGTCAGAACTGAGTGGGCCACACTGAGGGGCGGTGGCTGTTGCTACATCAGCTGACCCCTCCAAGGCAACCGGCAGGATTAGTGAAGAGCCAGGGATAGAGGTGGGAAGGGACAGGACAGATGTGAGTAATCACACACATGCACACACTGAATCATCATAGTGTATGTATAAAATTTACTTGTGTAAATTACTTGTGTCTGTGTGTGGGATGGTGCACGCATGAGTATAGTTACCTATGGTGGCCAGAAGAGGGCATCAAATACCTGAACCTGGAGTCATGGGATTCGTGGACCTGAACTCAGGTCCTCGGCAGGAACAACAGTGTTCCTAAATGTTGAGCAGCTCCATAAAAACAAAAATAAAAAATAAAAAATAAAAAATAAAAATAAAAAGCCAGACATGATAGTGGCCTGTGCCTTGAATCCCAGTACTCTGCCTCACGACTGGCAGAGTCGTGAGGATCTCTGTGAGTTCAGGGTCAGCCTGGATACACAGAAAGTTCCAGGCTAGCCAAGGATATGTAGAGACCCTTTCTCAAATAAGTATATGCAAAACCACTCTGGGCACTGCGTGCTCCATACTTGTCTGGAATCCACCCTGTCTCCAGGGACCGGGAGCTGCCCCTAGGCATGTGACGTGAAATCTCTTGCTGGCCAAATTTCAAACCCAGAGTCTAGCCTGGGGTCGCACTGAACAGTCAGGAAGTGGGGCACTGCGCTCAGGACGTATGGGAAAACTCAATCTCTGTGGCTCAGAGAAGGGCAAAAGAATCCCTGGGCTGCACAGCACAGCAGGCAAAGAGGATCCTGGCCCATTGGCATCGTCCAGAGGCCTGGATCGGGGTGGCAGCAGCAGACTGGGATGAGGATGCACCTAGCAGCTGGTGGTACCCAGCGTTTCCATGGTAACCTGGCAGGGGCCAGGCCAAAGCGATTAGGTATCCTGAGGAGCAATAGCTAAAAATAGCACAGGCCCCACAGGGCTCATTAGTGCTGGGCTTTTGGCAGCCTGTCTGTCCTGTCTGCCCTCCCTGCTCTTGGGGACAGGACATGAAGATTGTTGCCCCAGACCCCATTCCCACGCACGCGCACGGTGTACCCCAGCTCCCTCTCATTCCCATGTTACTGCGCCCCCGGGACCCAGTGATGAACTAGCACTGCAGTCCTGTTTGTTTCTCTCCACGGGCTGATGGCGGGTCTCTACTGAGTCTGTGAGTCCCTGAGGCAGGAAGAACGCGTCCTGGGCCTGGCTCCTCAGAGTAGGACTTGGCACAAGAAATGTGGAACTGACACTATACACCTGAAAATGGATCCGTTAGAAGAAATTACAATGGACTATTTTACTTTATTTTATTTTCAGACAGACTCTCGTGCAGCCCAGGCTGGTCAAACTCACTGTGTAGCTGAAAATGAACCTGAACTCCTGATCTCCCGGTGCCCACCTCCTAAGTGCTGTGAACAGGCATGTGCCACCATTGCCCCACTTATTCAGTACTGGGGCTGGAACCAGGGCCTTGCTCTTGCATGTGAGCATGCTCAGCTCTGAGCACCACCCCACCAGAGCAACAGCACCCACAGATCCAGTCAATCACAGTCGATGGCCTGGCTGTGTGATCTTAGGCAGCTGACTCATGTCTCTGATCCATTTCCACCAGAGAGAACCTCAACAGCGAGAAAGAGGAAATTCTAGAATCCAAAATTTGAGCATCAGAAGGACTCAGAATCCTCCATCATTTGCAGCTTATGGTACCAGGCTCCCATAATTCCCTTATTTAACTGAGAGACAAGTTCCAGATCCCTTGTCCTATGTCCTAGGCATTGGTTCAGGCTAGCAGCAGATTACAAAACCAGCCAGGACCCAGGCACTGATTCGTAACTCCCGACTTGCATGTTAGAGCACATAATGGCTGCCCAGTACTGCTGTTGTGGCTACCATGTAGGTTGTTGTTGGTGATGGTGGTGGTGGTGGTGGTGATAGTGGTTGTTGTTGTTGTTGGTGGTGATGATGGTGATGGTGGTGGTAATGGTTGTTGTTGTTGGTGGTGGTGGAGGTGGCGGTGGTAGTGGTGGTGGTGGTGGTAAGCAGAAGCAAAGGTTGCCATCAACATAGCTGGAGGTTAAAGCCTGGGGCTAAACACAGGGTTTCTTCACTGGTTATGTTGTTCACAGTCAAATGATCTCTCACTGCAGGAGAAGCTGGGAGATATAGTTTTCCCTAATCTCAACTGAGAATGAGGGGTGGCCACTGGAGCCCATCATCCTTATCAGTGTCTTACTGGAGTTAGATGCTCCATCTGGACTGGGGCCTTTGCATGGCTATGTATGCCCCCCCCCCCATTTCCAGGCTCTCTCTCTCCATTTTTTTAGGTCTTTTCTTCAACAGCCCCTCCCCATTGTTGTCTGACCACACTGTTTAAAGTCTCAGCTCCCTCCCTTCCCTGTCCCTTCCTGCTACTAGTAAGTGGAAAATGGGGTGGGGTGGGACTGTTCATTTCCCGTTGAATCCCTGCTGTTTCTCCTCCTGCCCAACCATCTTCTCCCTCCTATTCCCTTCTACCCTGAGAACTGGCATCGCTTTATCCCTGTTTGTGCCTCCTGGAAGCAAAGAGCCCGAGGAGAATGACCCTGGGGGCCCAGGAGGCACTCCAAGCTAAGGTGTTCCCTCTCCCCCTCCCCACCCCATGGCAGCTGCCACATTGAATCACCACCCAGAAAGATGAAATTCCCACTTCAAAACACGGCCTGAGCCTGGGAGGGAGTCACTCTGAAACAGGGCTCCATGTCGCCCAGGCTGCCTTGGAAGCCCTTGTGTGGCCAAGGATGACTTCCTGATGGGACTTCCTGAGTGCCAGCTTCTGGTATGTGGGATAGAACTCAGGGCTTTGTGTCTGCTTCTTCAGGCTGAAGTCTCTACCCACAAAACCGCACCCCCAGCTTGCTTGGCTTTGTTTGTTTGTTTGTTTGTTTGTTTGTTTGTTTGTTTTGTGAGACAAGGTCTTGCCTTGTAGTCCAGGCTGCCTTCAAATCAACATCCTCCTGCCTCAGCTTCCCCGGCAGTGATGACAGGCATGTCCCCAGCGACAGTTCTTTTCTTCTTTGGACATCAAAATTCTCCTGAGAAGTGGAGTTCCTTGCTTAATTGAAGGTCACCCCAATGTCCCACTCCATCCAGGACCCGCAGAGTCCGCACTCCACACCTCCTCCACCTCCCCCCACCACTGGGCCTCCCTGTGCCAGGATTCTGTTTAGTTTAATAATCTTCTGAAAGTTTAATTGTTCTTTTATTCATCCGTGACCTTTCTCTCTCATCTGGAGATGTATTTATGGCTAATCTACAAACTTCAAGAACCAGATCTATTTGCAAAACCAATTACCTGCATATGCAAATGAGCTTTTTGCTGTCCAGGTCCCTGGGCCAGCTGGTGGGGGCGGTGGTGGGGAGGGGAGTGTGGCTCTGACCTGGGGCTCCTGGAGTTAATGAGAATCCTAGGAATCAGCGAGGACCCAGGGCCCTCCTCCCTAACAGGCCTCCTCAAGTGATGGGTAAGAGAGCTGTTCCCTGTCTTATCCATGCATGCATGCATCCATCCATCCATCCATTTGTTCATTCATTCAACCATTCTACATTCTGTGTACTAATGCACTGCTGTCCATTCTGGTAGCACGGATGGGAAGAACAGGCTGGAAGGGAGAAAGCTCCCATTTGGAACAGAAACCACAAGAAGAAGCAGCCAGGGATTTGGAAACAGAAGAGGTTGAAGCAAGGGAAGGGGTGAAGCCCCACCTAGAATCCCCCAGTGAAGAGCTGGGGATATGTCTCTCTGGTGACCTTTGGCCCAGCAGGAATGAGACCCTGCCTCAGGGCCTTTGCACTTGATGTGTCCTTTGCCTGGAATATTCTTCCCAGAGATCTGGGCCAGGCTGCATCTTCCTACCAGGGTGGCTCATCAACTCTTGCTGCCGCAGTTGATGAGTCTTGTCTGCAGGAGGCTGGAACTAGCTGAGAGCTTGACTTAGTCATGTAGGCCAAATGTCCCCATTTCTCAATTGAGAGCATCCAGACTGCTACTGGGGACTTGTGGCCTGGCCAGGGAGTCCTGGGTAGCAGGGCAGGCTAGGGTCTGAAGCCAGCTACTGCAGACCACCGCTTCAGGAATTCACAGGGGCTCTGAGGTGAGGAGGTCACTTCTGGATCCTGGGCTGGAAGTGAAGACCCCCTTCTTCCTAGACCAGCCATCATTTCTCCTCCCGAGCAAAAGGCAGCTTTGGCCTTGCTTCCCATGTCTCTATCCTGACACTGGGGATTCTCTCCTTGGGCTCCATCCTACTTCAGGTGGCCATGATTCAGCCCTATTCTCCCTGTTAGCCACTGTGTCTGGTCACCACCTCCCTCTCTTACTCTCCCACAGTATACACAGGGACATCAAAGCTGAGGCTGACAACTGCACCCAGCTTGCTCCCCATCCTGGGCCCCACCACAGGGGGGGCGAGATTCTATTCCAGAGTTTAACAGACATCTTCCTTTAGCATGCAGTTCCATTGGCCTGTGATACCGAGACACTCCTGCAAGAACTGCCCCTAAGAACTAGTCTCAAAGAGGAAGGCTGGCTGATGCTTTGTGATCTTGGGACGAGTCCTGATGGGCTTAGCATACATGTTCTTAGCCCACATGGAGCCCATTACCCAAACCCCTTGGCCTGCTTGTCTAAGAACATCTAACCCAGCCTAGAGGGGGCTCAGCAGGTGACAAACAGGGTCTGTAGAAGGCACTGCCTGAGTGGAAGTAGGATGCATGGGTGGGTGGTGACTGAAAGGATGGATGGGTATGTTGGTGCCTGGCTGGAGAGATTGTTGGTGTGGTATTTCCAGCTGTGGGGTCTGTGAATTGGAATGAATGGTTGCGCGCATGCGTGTACAGACAGATTTTTGGAGGTGGTGAATGCATTCCTCAGTGTTGCTGATGCTGAGCAGTGTTTGCTTAGATACCAGCCAGGGATGAGTAAGGACGTTCATAGTAGTGTCTGGAGCTAGGTGGGGAATGAAGCCTGCTGTCTTCATTAACATGTGGGCTTGGTGCCCTTGTGGGCTGGTAGGTGGAATGGGTGATAAATATTGGGCACTGAAACTATTCTGTGACCAGCTGAGGTTTGGGGACAGTGAAAGTCCCAGTGTTTAGGGGCCAGATGCCATATACACTCTCCATTCTGCTTTTCGGTTTCAGCTGCACTGGAGGAACCCCCCACACCTCCTTTGTACGGCACAGAACCCAGCACACCCCCCTGGCAACGGCCCTCTCAACTTCTCTGTCCCCGCCTTCCAGGCCCTTGATTCCATCCTGGCCGCCTGCAGATTCAATTACTAGACTGCGGGGTGTGGGCAATTTGCTTTCTGGGCTGAGAAGCTGCTCCTGTGTCTTTGTGACTTTTAACAGTTCTGAGAGGAGGGACAAAAGAGAGTGGAGTAAGAGACAGACAGAGAAAAAGCCAGAGACAAGTGAGAGACAGAGATCCAGCCTTAGAGATTCCCCCCAATCCCAAAGGAACCCAGTTCCCAGAGTCCAAGTGTTCCCTCATGATATGTAGGCAAGCCTCCAGAGACAGGCAGGCAGGCAGGCAGGCAGACAGACAGATCGACATGCACACAAGCTCTGTAGGAGGAACACCACAGTTCCAATTCCTATGGGGAAGAGTAAGAAGACTATGTAAGCACCCAGCTAGGGAGGCATCCAAGGTTCACAAGCATGCTGGAACACTCCTTTGAGGTCTCAAATACATTCAAGGTCACTGTTGATTCTGGAACAGGCTCTGAGATGGGTAGGGCGAGGGCATCCAGGTGGAGCAGCAGAGCCTGGTAGGCGTGCCATGGAGGCAGGTGGAGCTGAGGGTTGGGCACACAGTGGGGCCTCACCTGTTTCCTGAGAAGCCTGAACCATTTCCATCCTGAAGCCAAGTTCACAGTTACGGCCTCTAATCCTCAAGGGGTTGCTACCCAGTGGGGCTGTCCAGGGTCCCTGCCCTTTCTGCCTCACCCTGTGCAGAACTTAGCCAAGGTTGCTCTCCCAGG
This sequence comes from Mus caroli, assembly GCF_978045245.1. Taxonomy (NCBI): domain Eukaryota; kingdom Metazoa; phylum Chordata; class Mammalia; order Rodentia; family Muridae; genus Mus; species Mus caroli. Next base: position 38,349,782 of record NW_028227273.1, read on the forward strand.
AAGCCTGGCCTTGACATTGACCAGTTCATGGGCTCTTGTCTACCCTGTCTGTTCCTGGCATTTGTTTCATGGCTTCTAGGGGAAGCCAGAGGTCATCCCAAGAGGAAAGGTTTTTCTCTGTGGCCCCTCCTATGAAAACTAAGATGGTGACAACTGGGGTGAGGGAGGGTTTGTTGGGGGAGAACACTTTGCAAGCAAGCGTGAAAACTTTGAGTTTGAATCCCCAGAGCCCATATAAAAAGCTGGGCATGGTTGAGATTGTGTAATGACCTGGGACCCCAGAACCCGCACAAATTTTCAGGTTGGAGGGTCACATTGATCCTATCAGGAATGACCTAGTAGCCTAAAGTGGGTTGGGACAGGACTCACAGGCATCTCTGAAGACTAAGCCTGGTCTTCCCGACTCCAGCTGCCGCCACATCTTCTTCAGGAAACCCCCGCACTGCTGCTCCGGCTCAGAGACTCCAAGGACACTCAGGTGTGCCCCCCCACCCCGGACCCCATCACAACACAGTGTCTTCTCATTAGGCATATTTCTGGAAAGGACTGGTTACATTTTCCCCTCCACTCCACCCTCTCTGACCTTGGCTGGAAGCAGGAAAAATTATTTTGGCTTTAACCATACTTAAGATGGCTCAGCAGGGCTGCCACGTGCGCCCACAGCCAGTGGCTGGGATTGTGCACTGTGTAAATGTTGCACCCTACTTCCAGAGCCACCCCAGCTCCACAGAGTCTTACAGTTGGGGATCCAGGCCCCCTTTCACTTTCAGTCCCTGATTTTTCATCTCTCCCTCTCTTGCTTTTGGGGAGCTGTAAGTAACCCTCCCAACTACCTACTGTGGACCCACTTTGGGTACCGACAACTCACTTCCCTATCCTGGGCACCTTGTATACATACCCTGCGACTGTACCTTTTTCTCTGTGCAGGAGGTGAGTCCCAAAGAGGTAAAGGTGTTTTTCTAAAGTCACACAGCAACATAGCAATGAAGAGATAGAACTGGGGATAAGGGCATAGATGTGGGCTTTTGAGCCCATGTCTGCTTATCATCACTGAGAAAAAAAATTGTACCTGTTGATCTCTGAAAGAAAGCTGTGATCTTCATGGCTTTGGAAGGTGCCAACCTCCTGCTTTGGTCTAGTTTAAACCTTTATATGAGTGTGAATTTCAGGGCATGGAACCCAGGGCCTTCTCAATGAAGGTAAGACCACACGCCCAGTCCCTCATTGGGGGATTCTACACGGGACTCCATCCCTAACCAGCCCCTCACTGGGGGAATTCTAGACAAGGGCTCCACCCCTGACCACGTCCTCAGCCCCTCATAGGATTCTAGGTGGGGCTCCACCCCTGACCACACCCCTAGCCTCTTTCTGCGGTAGTCTACTCTGGTTGCTACTCCTGATTCCACCCCAGCCCCTCGCAAGAGGATTCTAGGTGGAGGCTCCACCCCTGACCACACCCCAAGTCCCTCACGATGTGTGTGGGGGATTCTGGGCGGGGCTCCATCTCTGACCTCGCCCAGCCCCTCTGTAGTGTTCCAGAAGGGTGGAAGTTTCAGAATATCATTTACATACACAGTTCTGGGCTTTGGGGGCCTTTTCTGGTACAGCCATGGTTTCCACAGAGCACCCTAGAATGTCTGAGCCGTCGAGCCGTCCCTTGGGCCCTGACCTCTTGTGGCAAGGCTTGCCACGCCACGCCTTCCATGCTGACACAGGATACCACCCATCCTGCCCACTGTGTCCCAGCCCCACTTTGCCACCGTGGCAGCCAGTCCTAGCGGGCTCAAATAGACCCGTTCTGAGTTTCACTTCCGATATCAGTGAGTCCTGGGTGAGCTGGTCATACCCCAAACGTTGTTGTTATTGGTAAGGGTTTAATTGATAGCAGCCACTTTCTGAAGCCCTCCATCACGACAGGGCCCATCCGTGATCTTCCATAGGGGCACTTCCTGGCCCTGGGCCGACTCTTTCCATTATGGAATTGCTTGGGCAGCATTTTAAATAACAAAACGCAATATCATTTAATTTTTTCGAACCATGGAGATCAATATGCCGTCCTTCAGGCGGCCGAGACCCTGCCTGCAGTTAATCTCATTTCCCTGGTCTGCCTGGGTCCAGTGGGGGTGGGCACTCAACGAGGGATTCTAGGCAGGGACTCCCTGTCTGGGTGTCCCCACCTGGGTCTGCACTGTGTGGGGACAGGGCTAATGAAGGCAGGGAAACTGAGTCTTCAAACATCTGCTGGGAGGCCTTGGGCTATTCCGACTGTGGATAGAAACTGTGGTTGAGTGAGTGGGCACAGGGCTATTACCCAGCCTCCCACAGGGGCTGGGACACCCCACAGAGATCGGTCTAATGGAAACCCTCTGTACGTGTGACAAGAAAGGCAATCTGGCACCTGATTTTTTTCTTGCCTAGTTTTTAAATCTTTAAAACTTTATTTTATTTTAGGTTCTGTGTTGGTATGTGTTTGCAGTTCCTAGGAAGGTCAGAGGATGGCATTGGATCCCCTTAGCTGCAGAGGGCAGTGAGCTGTCCCGAGGGTGCTGGGACCCAAATTCCCAGAACTCAGCAAGCTCGTAGCTGAAGACAGGTTCTTCCTATGTAGGGCAGATTTACCTTCAATTCCTGATCCAATTTCCAATTCCTGTTTCCTTCCAGTTGCTATGGTTATGTGAATTATCATTTCATTCATATGTGTGTGTGTATATCTATATATCTATATATATATATATCCCACCCTGTGAGGTTTTATAGGTCAAGAGAGAGCCTGGTACTGGATTAGCTGGGTGAGTCTTGCCAGGAATCTTCCATTGTCCCATGTCAAGGTGTGAGCCTGGAGCCCAGTGACCTAGAGATTGGTTTGGGGCTAGAGGAGCCAACACCGCAGTCATCCATGGAACCACAGGAAGGGACATGGGTTTATGAAATGCAGTCTTAGACATCTCCGAGATAAGAAGTGGTATCAAAATCTCACTCTATGAGGCAACTGGGCATCTCTACTGGTAAGAGAAGGCAGGCATTGCACCCCCAGTCCGTGAGGTATCTGAGTGTCTCTTGAAGCCTTTGACAGCTCTCTCTGCCTGATATGGCTTGAATGATCTTCCAACATGACTTCCACTGACTCAGGAGTGTCGACCTGAGATAGACTAGAGAGGATGTCGGAGAGCCCCGTGTTGTGACACTTTCATTTAGACCCATATGTCAACCCCAATTCAATGCTGAGAGGATTGACCCCTCAGCCTTCGCAATGCCACCAGGGAGCCTCCCAGGGCCATGCGGGAGGTTTGCTGCTGTAGCTGCATCACTGGCCTGTGGTGATTCGGGAAGCTCTCCCTCTCTGAGTCTATTCCTACCACTGTAAAGGAGGGAGACAAACTAGTCAGGTATATGGAGGAACCTGGAAGAGGATGCGACTTATTTGTAGTTTGGAGATAGGGTCTCTTGTAGCCTAGGCTGGCCTCAAACTCACTGCATAGCCAGGAATGGTCTTGAATTCCAGTTCTGCCCACCAAGTCTCAGTCCCTTGTTTCATTGGCAAAATGCAGAGCTTGGGGTAGGAAGGAGGGACTGCATTCTCAGAAGCGAATGCGAATCCTGATTTTCTGTGGACGGTTGACCACGCTGGATCACCATGGACCTGCAGTCTGCTCCAGCTCTAAAATCAATGTAGACCTGGCCCCATCTCGTCTTTCAGCCACTCAAGGTGATGACCGCTGAAAAAGCCCACAAATCTGAGGGGCCACAAAGCTGGTAGAGGTGGCTCCCCCTCCCTTGGTGTCGCCATCTCTGGAGATTGGACTCTTTGAGAGTGACATAGCCTGCTAGGGTCCAGAAACTCTTGAAATCTGCAGTTACTCAAAGGCAGCCTTTGTCCTGTGCCGGCCGTCCAGCTGGAATCCCCCAACCACCACCCCCAGACCCGCTGCTGGGCTATCATCTCGGCAGGAATGCTTGGGAGGCACAGACAAGAATGACCCATGATTGTGGAAGAGGCCTCCGGTCTAATTTCCCAGAATGGGTTTTGAGCGCTTAATGCGGCCCCTGCTGGGCATGAGAGGCTGTGCCTGGCAGGGCTTCAGGCTCCAACATTCAAGGCACCAGAAATGCCAGAGCCCCCACAAAAGCTCTGGTTCTGGGGAAGAAGGTGAGGGAGAGCCCTGCCCTCAGTGTCCCTGGGTGACATTCAGGATACCTCAAAGTTTACAGGTGGCAGAACTGGGGCTTAGATGGATCAGGGGTCACACCCAAGGTCAGTGCTCCGTCCCCAGGCATGGCCCTTTGGGTACTAAAGACTCAGTCGATGCAGCTCAGCAGCATTGAGATGCTTTGGAGTTTGAGGTTCAGGTCAAGTTCCAAGCCAAGGCTGTGGCCCAGTCTAGAATGGAGTTTAATTTAGATTTCAAAATGGCATCAGGGTGGTGGGGTTTTTAGTGAATAACAGATATTCTCAATGATTCAAAGATTGCCTGGCTTTGGTGATACACACCTTTAATCCCAGCACTCGGGAGGCAGAGGAAGGTGGATCTCTGTGAGTTTGAGGCCAGCCTGGTCTACAGAGTGAGTTCCAGGACAGCCACGGCTACATAATGAGACCCCGTCTCAAAAACAAAAAAAAAACAAAAAACAAAAAACAAAACAAAACAAAAAAAAACCCAATCAAAACAAAAAACAAAACAAACAATAAAGATGGCTGTGATATACGTGAGGGGACGCTTGTTCCCTCTTCCTGATCCCAAGTCCCAGTCCAAACAGGTGGAAGGACACTGTTGGGAGTCCACTGATCTCCTCCAGGACCAAGCCAGGTCGTCAATGCAGCTCACAGGACTCTGCCCTCCCAGCCCTATCCACCCCGCTCTAGCCTCTCTCTCTCACCCTCCCTCAGATTCAGCCACAAGGGTCTCCTCTATGCTCCAACATGCTACCTCCATCCTACCCCATGATCTGTGCGTACCTGTGTCCCCTGCCCCAGGGTCTTTGTATGGCTGTGCCTCTTCCTGCACTTCTCTTAGGCTGACCAATCCCTGCGTTGAACTCCCTATTCAGCCATCATCTACCCACCCACCCTGTCTCCTCCCCTCCCCTGGCATTAAAAGCCTCCCACTGCTTCCTGACATCTTCCTGGCATGTTGGAGCATAGAAGAGACATCTTATTATTTGGTTCCAATCGCTTGCTGGCTGAAATTCCCTTGTTTAGTTATTCAAGTGTATGTTGGACACAGGGTCTAAAATAGTGCTTAGCACACAGTAGGTGCCTAATGTATGCCTATTGCTGGTTGGATGAGTCTCACCTCTGGAGCACTTTGAGTTAATATTTCAAAATAAACCCGTTGTTACCGATGGGTTAATTGCCTCCATTTGTGGGTATTGAGGTCTACAAACTTCTACAAGTTAAATATTTTCAAGCCAGCCAGCAATTGAAGGTTTACTTTCCGTGTGTGCCCGTGCCCCGGGAACCTTCTCCTCTGGGATTTAATGGCTTTGGTTTTCTGTGTGGGCCCTGTCCCTTCCCCCAGCCCTGTGACAGGACAAGGGGCTCATCTCCCACATACTATACAAGCCCAACCCAGAATCCTACAAAAAACCCCTTTGTCTACTAAGCAACAAGGCACAGAGACCGCAGGCAACTTCTGAAGGTCACACAGAGCCCCACCGGGCTTCTCTTCCCACGCTCCTGGCACCACAGGGCCAGGCGAATCTCCTTGGCTCGGGTTAACGAGCATCTGCCAGTTGGGGATGCGCAAAAGCCCAATAAATTTGTTTTTCTGGATATCTCAATGCAGCCATCGGCCTGCGTACCCGGCCCAGTGCAGCCTGCTGTTCCTCTTTGTCCATATCTCAACTTGGCAGGCGAAATCCCTCGCCCAGCAACGCGCCTTCAGCAGCCTTTTTTTCCCCTCTGTATTTATTTATTCTCTACCTCGCTCTTCCCAGCAGCTAGAGGAGGAAGCGATTAGATGAAGGCTCAATAGAACAAGAAAAGACGAACCCTTTTGGGCAGTAAGGGATTTTTTTTTTCTTTTTTTTTCTTTTCCCTTAAAGAATGAGGACTGTGGAAGGTGGAATTCGGAGGTTTGAATAGAAGCTCCATCCAATGGCTTAGATCACTAAGAAGCTTCCAGTGCCCTGCAACCCCCACCCACTCCACACAAGCAAGGCTTCCCAGACTCCAGAGCCTCCTCGGCTCTGGCGCTCAGTGACCTGGGAATTGTGGGGACCCCAGGAACTCCGCTTCATCTGTTCATGTGGAGGGCCCAGGAGGAGGATTGTGTTTTTATGCTGAGGTGTCTTTGGGCCTAGGTTTTCTGTAGCTGAAAGATGAGCGAAATGGGCTTCAGTTGCCAAGGGTTACTCAAGTATTTCAGAAATTGCTGCTTACAGGACTTTCACTGTGTATAGGGGAAATCATGCCTCACGGGTTCTCTGTGGAGTGTCCTGGGCTTTAGACTGTCCTGGGAGGTAATCCTAAACCAGCTAGCCCCATGCTGGGACTCTGCCAACATCTGCCAACAGAAAGGGCCCATTTCACCTCAGTGGGCCGGATATTATAGTTCTGTGACATAGTTTTGTTGAATAAAAGCTTGTCAACGTTTTCAAAATCTGGATCACTTCTGTCAACGACTCCCATTGACTCTCCACTCTTGGAGACCACTTAGACATTTTAAACCATGGTGGTACTCAGAGCAGCACACACAGGAACAAGGAGATTCAGGGAGAGTTATTTAGATTGCACCGAATTTACTCTAAAGACAGAATGTCAGCCAAGAGAGAACCAAACTCCATTCATACATTTGATACCTATCCATCCACCCATTCATTCACCTACTGACCAATTCAGCCACCCAACCACTCATCCACCTAACCATCCAACCACCTACCAATCCAGCCATTCCACTAGTTAGCCACCCACCTGCCCACCCATTCATTCAAACACTCACACACTCATCAATTCATCACTATCCATCTGCGCGCTCATTTTTCCATGTACCCATCCATCCATTCATTTCCACACCCCTCCACCCACCCTTCCACCTATCCATCCACCTACCCTATATCCATTCATCCTTTCACTTCTATCTAGCTACCAATCCACCCTTCTAGCCTTTCATCTATCCATCCATCCGGCTGTCCATCCACCCATACTTCTATACATACATACATACATACATACATACATACATACATATATACATACACTTATGAACCCATCCATCTATGCACCCACCCTTCAACCTACCCATCACCTATCCTAACATTCCATACATTCATACCTCTACCCATCCAACCTTCCATATGCTTTTTCTTACTTCTATCCATGTACACATTCATCCACCTACACATCCATGTACCCATCTATCTGCCCATTCACCCTTCCATTCACCCACCCACCAATCCACCAATACATCCATCCTACTTCCATACATCTATTCATCTACACATCCATTCCACCCATCCATCATCCCAACCATTATCCAACTATCCATTCATCCATATCACCCATTTACCCTTGCATCAACCCACCCATCCATCCACCTATTCATCCATCCATTTATCCACCCATCTATCCACTCATTCATCTAAACACTGATACAGTCATTTATCTATCCATGCACCCATTCATTTACTCTACCACCTACCCATTTATCCATCCATCAATCCATCTATCCATCCATCCACCCATCCACCCATATCAATTCATCCATACATCCATCCAACCATCCACTCACACATATATTCATTCACTCATCTATTCATGCATCTGTCCATCTATTCATCTATCCATCCACCCATCTAGCCTCCCAATGAGTCATCCATCCACCAATACATCTACCCATTCTTCCATCCATCTATTTATTCACTCATTTACCACACACCCATTCATCTACCCACCCACCCATGCACCTACACATCTGTCTATCCATCCATTTACCCATCTATCCACCCACTCACCCAAGATCTCTCCCATTCATTCAACCGTCCATTTACTACCCATCCATTCACCCATCCACCCATCCATCTATCTATCTATCCATCCACTTTTGCATGAATCCATGCAACCATCCATCCATCCACTCAACCACCCACCCACCCATACATACTTATGTACATACATATATACATACATACATACATACATACATACATACACACACACACAGCCACCCTTCCATCTACTCATACTATCAGCTATCATTCCTCTATCCATCTACCCAACCAACCACTGAACCTCCCATTAGGCCACCCATTCCTCCATACATCCACTTACCCATCCATCCAGACAACCATTCATCCAACTACTGAAACATTTACCCATCTATCCATGCACTCATCCATCTACTATTTAATTCACCTATCCACTTAGTCATCAATTCATTCATACATACACACACATACAAATATACCCTTCTATCCACCCATCCACACTCATCCAACCACCTATTCCACTATCCATCCACCCACTCATCAAACATCTATTCATACATCCACCCACCCACCCTTTCATCCATCCACTTGCCCATCCATCCACCCTTGCACCCATCCACCCACTTACTCACACATATGCCTATCCATTCATGTACCTATACATCTTTTCATAAATCCACCCATTTCTCCATTTATTCTTCCATTGACTCACTCATCCATCAATCCATCCATGTGACCACCTACCCATCCATCTTTCCTTCCACCCATCTACCCATTCCATCATTCATTCTTCCATTGACTCATGCATCAATCCATCCATGCAACTATTCACTCACACATCTATCCATTCATCCACCCATCCATTGTTCCATCCATCCAACCGTGTGCCTATCTATCTACTCATCTACTCATGTTTCTATCCATATATAAATACTTAATCTACCTACTATTCTTTTTTTTTTTTTTTGGTTTTTTTTTTTTTTTTTTTTTTTTTTTTTGAGACAGGGTTTCTCTGTATAGCCCTGGCTGTCCTGGAACTCACTCTGTAGACCAGGCTGGCCTCGAACTCAGAAATCCGCCTGCCTCTGCCTCCCAAGTGCTGGGATTAAAGGCGTGCGCCACCACCGCCCAGCTCTATCTACTATTCTTTAATTCACCCATCCAGCTGCACACTGAGCCACCCATCCACCAATCCATCCACACGTGTTTCTATCTATCAAACTACACAACAATCCACTCATGCATTCACTCTCCATCCAACAACCCACCTACCCAGCCAACAATCCACCAATCTATTAAATCACCTATCCACCTATTCTTCCATCCATATATCTACACATCCATGCATCCATACACTCATGCATATACCATCCATCTACACATTGACCCTTCATCCACCCATCCACTCATCCACCTATCCACCCGTTCATCCATTCATGCACCCACCCACACACCCTTCCATCCACCCATCCACACACTCATCCAATCCCTATTCATCAAACAAGCTACCCACTGAACCTCACATCAAGACACCCACTCCTCCATATATTCACTCACCCACCCATCTAAACATCCATTTATATAACTACTTATCTATTCAACCACCTATTTATTTATCCACCAATAACCCAACCACTCATTTAACCACTGAACTACCCATTCTCCCATTCACCCACCCACCCATCCATCTCTCCATTCATCCACCCTTGCATCAACCCACCCATCCATCCATCAATCCATGAAGTATAATTTTCTGGTTTCTTTGGAGACTCAGTTGTGTCATGTGATAGTTTCTGGAAACCCTCTTATGAGAGGATGTTTTTGCTGAAGCAGACATGTGGGAGGATGTTTTGCTGAGAACAGACACATGGTGTTTTTCTGGAAGCAGCCTGGAAAAATAGTATGTGATGTTTCACTAGAGTGGACACTTGAGAGAACACATGATGCTTGGAAAGGATATAAATATATATATAACCCAATAAACAGTGGACAACACTGTATGGTATTGGTTCTCCTTGCCACTCTTGGACTTGGGCTGATTGGCAATTGGAGTTTTTTTTCTAGAATGAACTGCTGTTGCTGATTCATGAATGGTGTTTGCGAGTGGATGAAGCTGTCACTGCTGATTCGTGTGAGCTGAACTGTTGATATCCTAACAACACAGATTGGGCTTGCTCCAAAATTTTTTTCTAAACAGGACCACATCCTCCTTTTCCCTATTAACATTTCCTTTCCACTACCTCTGGTGAGTAGTGGGCTAGAAGGGAGGTTAAAGCATTTAAGTACCCTTATTAAAAGTGGGTTTTGTAAAATATAAGCCTACAAATCCATTTGTCCATCCATCCATTCACCCTTTCTTTCATCCACCCATCTACCCACCCATCCAGATTACCTGTACATCCATCCATCCACTCATTCATCAAGCAAACAAACCACCGAACATCCCATTAAATCACCTATTCCTTTATATAATCACTCACCCATTCCAACAACCCATTCATTCAACTCCTCATCACTCATCCCAGCATCTTCCACTCATCCATCCACCTATCTGACCTTCAATCCAAACAACTAACTAACCACTAACCTTCCCAGTCAGCTAGCCATAGAGCTTTCCATTTATCCACCTATCTATCCACTCACCCATCTAACCACCCACTCATCTAACCTCCCGCACAATCATCCATCCATCCATACACCCATGTATCTACATGTCCATCTATCCATCCATCTATACATTCATCCACACATCTAGGCATTTACCCATCCACTCATCCACCCATCCATATATCCATCCACCATCTATATCTATATATCTCTACACTACCAACCATTCATCCAGCTATTTATTCTTCCCTTTAATCCATTCATCAACCCATCCATTCATCTATTAATATATGCATGCATTCATTTCATCCATTTATTCATGCTTCCATCCATCCCCCATCTTTCTATATCCAGGTACCTATCCATCCTCCTATCCATTCATCCTCCCATCCATTCATGGCACCCATTCATCTACCCATCCATCCATCCATCCATCCATCCATCCATCCATCCATATATACACTCATCCACCCATCTATCATCCTACCTGCTCATCCAACCATCCATATATCCATTTATACACCCATCCACACTTTTATCCAGCAACCTATCACACATTTGTAAATTCATTCTTCCATCCACCCATCAACCCACCCATCTATCTTACAGTCTATCCATCTATCCAACCTTTCTACTATCCACTCATTTACTCATCCATCCATTCATTCATGCAAACATTATCTACTCATATGCCCTTCCCTTCAACCATCCATTCATCAACCTGCCCTTCTATCTATCCATACATACATACATTCACCCATTCACTCATGCATCCACCCTTCCAGATGCCCATTGAGCCACTCATCCACCAATCCATCCATCCATCCATCCATCCATCCACCCACCCACCCATTTTCCCATTCTTCCATGCTGAGGGCCATGTAGGAGGAACAACAAATGTCTTTAGAACTGATGGAATGCAGCCCACCAGTCAGCACAGCTACATGGGTGCACCTCAGCTGAGGACTAAGTGTCCTGAGGACTTCATGCTGTTGTGGATTTCTGCTTTGCTTGCTGCTCTCACTTCCCTCTTAATCTAAGAATTGTAGGAAAACTCTAGCGGGACTTTACTCATTGGGCAGTATCTCTGGCACTCACAATAATAATGGTTGATTTCTTTCAGGCATTGCTGCTGGATTAATGATTCATTCAATAATTACCCTAGACAAGACCTGACATGGTCTGGTTAGAGAGAAGGTCCTGGTTTTGCTAGGTTATTGCTCTCTGTTTTCTTGAGACAAGCGCTCATCATGTAACCCAGGCTGGCCTGGAACTCATGGAGATCCTCCTACCTCCCCTATAGAAATAGAAACTGTCATTAATAGTCTCCCAACAACAACAACAAAAAAGCCCAGGATCAGATGAGTTTCGTGCAGAGTTCTATCAGACCTTCAAAGAAGACCTAATACCAATAGTCTTCAAATTATTCCACTAAATAGAGACAGAAGGTACTCTACCTAATTCATTCTATTAAGCCACAATTACTCTGATACTTACACCACACACAGACCCAACAAAGAAAGAAAACTTCAGACCAATTTCCCTTATGAATATCAATGTAAAAATGCTCAATAAAATCCTCACAAACTGAATTCAAGAACACATCAAAACGATCATCCATCATGACCAAGTAGGCTTCATCCCAGGGATGCAGGGATGGTTCAGTATATGAAAATTCATCAACATAAGCTACTATATAAACAAACTCAAAGAAAAAAAACATATGATCATCTCATTAGAAATGCTTTCTCATGTTGAGAAAGTATTTGACAAAATCCAATACCCCTTCATGATAAAAGTCTTGGAAAGATCAGGAATTCAAGGCCCATACCTAAACATAGTAAAAGCAATATACAGCAAACCAGTAGCCAACACTAAACTAAATGGAGAGAAACTTGAAGCAATCCCACTAAAATCAGGGACTAGACAAGGTTGCCCACTCTCTCCTTACCTAATCAATATTGTACTTGAAATCCTAGCGACAGCAATTAGACAACAAAAGGAGATCAAAGGGATACATATTGGAAAGGAAGAAGTCAAAATATCACTATTTGCAGATGATATGATAATATATATAAGTGATCGTAAAAATTCCACCAGAGAACTCTTAAACCTGATAAACAACTTCAGCAAAGTAGCTGGATAAAAAATTAACTCAAACAAATCAGTGGCCTTCCTCTACACAAAGGATAAACAGGCTGAGAAAGAAATTAGGGAAACAACACCCTTCACAATAGTCACAAATAATATAAATTACCTTGGTGTGACTCTAACGAAGCAAGTGAAAGATCTGTATGATAAGAACGTCAAGTCTCTAAAGAAAGAAATCAAAGATCTCAGAAGGTGGAAAGATCTCCCATGCTCATGGATTGGCAGGATTAATATAGTAAAAATGGCTATCCTGCCGAAAGCAATCTACAAATTCAATGCAATCCCCATCAAAATTCCAACTCAATTTTTTACTGAGTTAGAAAGGGCAATTTGCAAATTCATCTGGAATAACAAAAAACCCAGGATAGCAAAAACTATTCTCAACAATAAAAGAACTTCTGGTGGAATCACCATGCCTGTCCTCAAGCTGTACTACAGAGCAATTGTGATAAAAAAAAAAAAAAAAAAACACTGCATGGTACTGGTACAGTGACAGACAGGTAGATCAATGGAATAGAATTGAAGACCCAGAAATGAACCCACACATTGGTGCAGGCTCAACTAGCATGTAGAAGAATGCAAATCAATCCATTCTTATCTCCTTGTACAAAGCTCAAGTTCAAGTGGATCAAGGAACTCCACATAAAACCAGATACACTGAAACTTAGAGAGAAGAAAGTAGGAAAGCCTCGAACACGTAGGCACAGGGGACAAACTCCTGAACAGAACACCAATGGCTTGTGCTATAAGATCAAGAATCGTTGCATGGGACCTCATAAAATTGCAAAGCTTCTGTAAGGCAAAGGACACTGTCAATAAAACAAAAAGGCAACCAACAGATTGGGGAATCCTAAATCTGATAGAGGGCTAATATTCAATATATATAAAGAACTCAAAAAGTTAGACTCAAGAGAACCAAATAACTCTATTAAAAATGGGGTACAAAATTAAACAAAGAATTCTCAACTGAGGAATACTGAATGGCCGAGAAGTACCTAAAAAATGTTCAACATCCTTAATCATCAGGGAAATGCAAATAACAAAAACCCTGAGATTCCATCTCACACAAGTCAGAATGGCTAAGATAAAAAATCAGGTGACAGCAGATGCTGGCAAGGATGTGGAGAAAGAGGGACACACCTCCATTGCTGGTGGGATTGCAAGCTGGTACAACCACTCTGGAAATCAGTTTGGCCATTCCTCAGAAAATTGGACATACTACTACATGAGGACTCAGCAATCCCACTCCTGGGCATATATCCATAAGATGCTCCAACATGTAATAAGAACACATGCTCCACTATGTTCATAGCGGCTTTATTTATAATAGTCAGAAGCTGGAAAGAACCCAGATGTCCCTCAACAGGGGAATGGATACAGAAAATGTGGCACATTTACACAATGGAGTACTACTCAGCTATTAAAAACAATGAATTTATGAAATTCTCAGGCAAATGGATGGATCTGGAGGATATCATCCTGAGTGAGGTAACCCCATCATAAAAGAACACACATGATATGCACTGACTGATAAGTGGATATTAGCCCAGAAGCTCAGAATACCCAAGATACAATTCACAAACCACGTGAAACTCAAGAATAAGGAAGATCAAAGTGTGGATACTTCGATCCTTCTTAGAAGTAGGGACAAAATACCCATGGAAGGAGTTACAGAGACAAAATGTGGAGCAGACTGGAAGAATGACCATCCAGAGACTGCCCCACCTTGGGATCCATCCCA